>NC_086285.1:112551869-113158850 GCF_963924245.1 Chroicocephalus ridibundus | reverse complement strand
TTGTCCCGTTGGCCATGAGCACGAGGTTATCACGAAGGGGTTCTGCCTGATAGAAGAAGCCAGCTTGAAGAGTCTCACGTGTTTGGCAGGTGTACAAACAATACAGTGTGTAGGAAGGCTCTTAATGTGATGCTATTTACATGAGTGTAAAAGGTAGGCCAGCATCACCATAAGCAGTAATGAAGGACTCGTACTTTTGAAGTATAATTGTATAAAAGCAGCAACATCCAAAAGGAGAGCCTTTTTCTACAGACACAACCTGCTTTACCATCCCCAGATCGAGCAACTTAATTATCTGCAAAGAGATGAGACTGCGGATCACCTGCAAAAAGTCATTTATCCCAAAAGTCGGTTATCCCAGAAGCTCACGGTTTCTTCCCTGGGAAGTGACAGTCCCCCACAGCAGCATCACTAACAGCTTTTCGTAAGAAGAAAGGGGAATGACTTTACTGCTCCATTGGCCAACTTGGTAAATGAGGCTCCACTTGTGATTTACTATCCGTGCAGCTTCAGATGTGGTAATGAAGTAAAAGGAAATCGATACCCGATGGGTTCAGACACGGGAGAACTTGCCAAAACCGACATAGACTATACTTTGTCTTTTACTCATCTTTCTGATTTTATGTTATTTTAAGGATGTGGGTTTTATTTCAGCCTGATGCACAATATTTTTTTTAAATATACCAGTCCTACTGGTTTCATTACTGCGCCCCCGTTCAGAATGTGCTGTAATGGGGAGCAGTGACAAATAACAGCTCTTCGCACTTTGATCTAAGCAGCATGTCACATCAGTGCTCATTAAAAATGGTATTAAGCAACCCAACCATGACTTTCTGAACTTGGGCTCCTGGGGCAGGGTATATACCTAATGGAGGTATAATGTAAAGTCATTTACAAAGGCATCTCTCAGCTGTATTCTCAAAAATCTCATAGGGGTCAAAGCGTTTCAAAAAGGGAGCCGTCAACAGAAGTTTGCACGGAAAGGAGCTGTTTTGAAAAAAAGAAAAAAAAGTATGGGAAAAGTACTTTGTGGCTGGGGCCCTCTGCAAAAAGTATTAAAATAGGAAGAAAACTAACTTGTCGGACTTGTTGTGTGACACTTCAAAGATCTAGGCAGATCAGCATAGCACTTGTCTAGCTCAAGTGCTGTCTGGTTGGCTGGCCGCCAATGCCAATCTGGTGGTGAAAGATCTTGAAAGGAGAGAGAGGATGGGACAGAATGGAGGGACGTGGGACACTTCATGCTACGGAGAAGAATGGGATGTGGCAGCACTCTTTGACTCGGTAATGCTTTGACAGTGCCGCACCTATGATTTGCTAATGGCTATATTGTGTTTTTAAAAAGACGATATGTTCTCTTGGATAAGTCAAAGTAGAGGGACATAAAGATTTATTAGGAAGGAGTAGGGTGACTAATTCACAAAGAATCAGACGCCTGTCAGGTTTCTATTTGTGAATTGTCTGTGACAAGTTCATCAAAATAAGTGAAGATTTGGAGAGAAGTTTTCCTACATGTCCAGCTTGAGTTAGAAACTGCAGGATGAGCCGGGAGCCTGTCTGATACACAGAAATATGCACTATGTGACATCTTACTTTGGCTTCAGCTGTTTGAGGGAGAAGTTAAACTGTTTTATGATGTAAAACAATTGGCAATTGGTTTGTTTCTCCTTTCAATTTGGACTGAAAAAGCTACAGTTTATGAGGTATAGCAGGGTTTATTAGTTACTGCATCTATCATTTTTATATTTTTAGAATAAGGTGTTTAAGCTGATGATTTTTTTTTTGTATTCTTTGTTAAAAAAAGTAACTGAAAGAGTCTTTGGCAATATTTTCTAGATGCTCAGCTGCCAAATTGTGCAGAATACTTCACCTTCCCCTACCAGAGACTTATTTTCAATGCAGCCATGGAAGCCAGTGGAATTCTATGATTATTTTAAGGGATGCTGTGTCTGGGTGTAGTTTTCTCAAGTATGTACCTGTGGTAATGCTCACCTGCAAACTGTGGCTCTGAGATGGTGCAGTTTGCCACAGAGGTCTATCCTTTATTGCTCTTCCTTGTTTAGGTAGATAACTAGGATGTGAAGTATATTTTGGAAATTGATTTATTTTAGTCATCTAAGACACAATGCATGTGTTGAAGCTCTGCTGCCTGGTAACAGGCGTAGAAAATATAGACCAAACATCGTAAAAATGAAGGTCTTGTGGCCATTGTCAAGATAGGCTCTTTTCTCTCTATTTTTTTCAGATATATGCAGAGACATGCATGCACACTCACACACGGAGCCCATCTGCTAGAATAGACTTGCTGGTTTCACAAAAATGTAGTTATCTGAAGTAGTTTTTTTAGTTTCATTATAACGCTTTGAAAAGTAGGTGGGAATAAAGGTATAAAACAACATGAAGAGTAGACCCTGCAGAGCTCGGGCCATCCCAGACAAAGAAATCAAAGAAAGACGTAAAGAACTCAAACAAAGCAAATGGTTTTCCATAAAATAAGCTCTCTCCTTGTTTCTCCACTTGTTTCTGGTATTTAAAATGTGCTGGTGATTTGATTGCTCAGCGCCAAAGAGGAACTTCTCTGTGTAGAATTACTTTACTACGAGCACAGACAATTTCACGGTGCTGTTGCTGCAACCAGAGCTTTAGGGTTGGGTCCAGCTCCCAGGGAGCTCGGCAGGGGTCTTGCCATTGACTATAACGAGGGCTGGATCAGGCCCTGGATGAGGCTGTTGGAAAAGGCCAGCTGGAACAGCGAGTGCTTGTTGTATGCTGGCGGCGTTCAACTGGAAGCACGGCAGACGGGGGCCAAAGATATTTCTTCATCCAGCCATCCTAACCTTCTCCAGCGCTGCTGATTTCGTTTGTTCATGGCACTCAAATACCATGACAATGAATGTGGTAAAAATGCCTTCTTAAGCGTAGTTTATGCCTTCTTTTGTTTGCACAGTGGCTTTCTAGTGTTGTGACTTAAAAAAAATACCAACCCCACACACCCAAACCAGCAGATTAAAAATCTGTTGCAGTCTGGGCAAAAATGCCCTTCATATATCTTCTCTGCAGCGTTGTGCAACTAGTTGGAGTAATGACGGTTTCCATTGCTGTAGACAAAAGAAAACTTCTGGAAAAATTTAAACACATGTATGGTGTTGTTCATTGCCGCTTATATTTTCTCGGAGTGAAATTAAACTTTGATTTTGATTAATTTCTCAGAGAAAATGGAAGTTCTGGCAATTTTTTTATAAACTATCCAAAGAAGCAGATTGCATTTCCAAACTGAAAAATGGATTAATGTGACATGCCAAGCTTGTGTGAGAGTCTCAAGTAGCAGCTAATGCACTTGGGAGCTACTTTCTTAGTGTATATTCTTCTTGAAGTCCCCACTGGGGCCAGTGCTTCTCCATGTTAATAACATCCTTGGGGAAATGTGATTTTCATCACCTGCAGAGCACTGCCCGTGGTCTTCTTTCCACTTGGCAAACCTCTGCAGCAGGGGAAACACACAGGGGAGAGACAAAAAGAGGGAAACTGACCCTATTCCAGGCAGCCCTGTAAAAGTGGGAGCTGTTCCTTAGCCAGGAGAGGAGGAAGCCCTCCTGCCCTTCTGCCCATAGCCGACCTGAGTGGTCAGCTGGATGGGGGGGGGATGCTGAGCGTTGCCTCGAGGGAGCAGGCGGGAAATTTTCTCGTGGTTTTGCTCAGTGTTTGTTTTCAGTGATGAGTCTCTTGTAACGTGCCTTAGATAGATACACAAATGGCCAAACACAAGTTGAAAGTACGACCCTGTCTCACCGTACTTCTGGGGTTTTGTAGTGACCCTTTGGCTGGTTTGTGTCCAGTCATTCTCTTGCTAAGGCGGGTTATTTCTCAGTGTGATATTACGGCAGCCACTTTCAATCTTGATCTCAAATCACAGGTATCACAGTCTTGGAGCTATGCAGATACGTCAAATATATTCACGTGCAGGTTTTTTTTTCTTCGTTCATTACAAAGCTGACTCTTGTTCAAAACATTCACTGAATTTTAGACTCGGGGTCCTGGCTCTCAAAACCACTTGTATGTTCAAGCACAAGTGCATTTTATCAAAGCTCTTTCCCAAAGGGGGCTAACCAGCATCTCTCAGCAGAAGAATACCACTTCCACACACTGTCAAGCAATGACAAAACCAAGTGTCATTCTGCCACTGAGGGCACAGTTGGCTCCAAAACAACATAGAAGCATATGTTTTCCCAAGTAGTTTGAAAGTAAGGAGGAGGAAAAAAAATTAAGCCACAAGAAGTCTTGGAGAGTTACCGTTTCTAGTCTTTTCAGCTGGGGTGGTATGAAGGCCAGGGGCAAGCCTCTGCACTGGCTAGCTGTTCAAGGCTAGTGCACATCACTTGGTTTCTCAAGGCCTTGGTTTGCCCAATAGTGGGAAAAAAGTACAAATCTATGGGTAACTTTGTGGACTAACATAGGGTGGGAGTTCACCCACAGATAGAATGGCATTAATACGGCTTTAAATAAGATATGTCACAGAATTACAGAATGGCTGAGGTTAAAAGGGATCTCTGGAGGTCACATGGTCCAGCCCTCTTGCTCAAGCAGGGCCACCCAGAGCCTGTTGCCCAAGACTGTGTACAGGTGGCTTTTGAATATCTCCAAGGTGGGAGACTTTGCAGCCTGTACAGGGCAACCTGTATATACATTATCTCAGGGTATTCCCAATCAACTGCAGTAAGTTTTGAATTCCTTCCCTTATTTCCATCTATTTACCAGTGTAAAAGGTATATTATATACATATATTTGTATAGATGGTGTATGTACATATACAGCGTGTACATATGTATAAAATATGTCTATTTTCTGTATGCATAAAGTCTTTGAAACATCTGGATAGTGCATTATCCAAGCACATGCTTTTCAAGTCCATACACAGCCAGCCAGCTTGCTGACTGCCTGAATTAAACTGCAGTCTTCCCAGACAATTCTGTCTGCATCTGTAAGGTGTTCTCTAGGCTACTTAAGAGCTGCCAGGTTCTGTAGGGAAACTGCTTATCTGCTGAGAAAATATTACCTGCAGCTTCTTGGAGAGAAGCTCCAAGTTTCTCTGAGCAGTGGCTAAATTACAGTTGTAGGTAGTAAAAAGAGAAGAGAAGAAGGCAAAAAAAGACACCAACCAGCTGAATTCATTCTGGCTCTTCATTCTTTCCTCTCCCCGTTTCTGGCTTGGTACAAGGAGTGGGTGTATAACAGCCAGAGTGGTGTAAGACATCTCTGTGTTTTCTGGGGCCGATGCTATTTAGGCTCCAGAAAATAGCTAATGAGTAACCGTCCAGAGTAAGAGAGAGCTGCTCTGTCCCCTTTTGAGTCTTTGTCTATTATAGACAGCTGCGCCGAGCAGTCGCATGGTCTCTGTGTCCGGAGGATACCCCACACCTCCTCTCCTGCCTTTTATTTTTGGCCTGGGCAAAGTTACAATTAACTTGTGCCGAACAGTACATAGAGGTACCTTCTCTTCCTGCCGTGGGAGGAATTAACAGCAGCTCAGAAGCCCTTTGTCCCTATCCCATCCACCGCCTGCGACCTTGAGAGCTCCGGCAGCCCCTTCCCCAGCTCCTTCCCTTCGCGCCGCTGCTGAGCCTCACACCAGCAAGGAGCATGTACCTGTTTGATAATACCATGAGTATTATAACGAGCACCTGGTCAAAGGGACATGCTCGCACCTCGGTTGCCTTGCGCAGTGAGGGGCTGCGCACGTGGGATGCTCGAGGAGGAAAACAGGGAGCAGAGGTGTGGACCATGGAGAAGGTGGCCAAGGCGTGCTGACCCTCACACCACTCTTCCTCTGTCGGACGCACGCACGCAGAAATAAACACCCCCTGCACGGGCGACTCGTGGAACTGTTTTTCCCATCGGAATAATCACAGCTACTCCAATTATAACCACACGTGTGTGTGTGGCTTGCTCCTGGCAGATCATTCAGCGATCTCAAAGCTATCAAGTTACTAAAAATATCCCCTTCAGCCCGCTCTTTAATTACTGAACTGTTCCCCATCACGTTACAGAAAGAAAAAGTACATTTGGTAGTAATTGTCTGATGTGAAGGAGTCTACACAGTGAGCTGTGCTCATCATGCAAGTGTGGTAAACTCCCTGAGATGTTGTTAAAGGAGCGCTTTTCAGAGGTTGCCTCCGTTGTGCATCAAGGGTGAGACAGCTGCTGCTGCTCCTTCCACTTTCATCTCTGCTCTCCCAAATCTGGAGGAAGGTAATACGGACAGAGCGAGTGGCCGGTTGGTGACTCTGCATCGTCGCACCTGCGGGGAGCACGGTTCTCTTCTGAGCATCATTGCGCGTGAAATCGGAGCACACTGCCTGTGATGAATGGAGCTGTTTGGAAGGAAAAGAAAGGGGTGGAGTTCACACAAATTCTTCAGGTCATACCAGATACGCAGCATGGATTTTCATTTTTCTACGGGGGGCACAGAGAGACCCAAGCAGTGGATAGGAGCTAACATTTCACTCACAGAGTGTGAAACAGAGTGCCTTTCTGTACCTCTTGTCTATTTTTAGTGATGTATATTATGAATATAGACATCAGCACGGCTACTAAATCTTCTGATAGTGCCACCACAACAGGGTCCACAGGCCAGAGTAGCCTATGGGCTACCACCTCCGAGGAATACAGGGAAGAGGAGTAGGAATGGCTGCGCGTAAAGGGCCATCTGCAACGTGCTCCGCCGCTCAGAGACTCTCTCGTCCCTTGAACATCAAGATTGGGAAATCAAGAACTCGAGAGAAGTGCAATTTAATTGCTCACATGCTTTCATGGTTAGCCATTACCAAACTGTTATTACTCATCTCATTCCTGTTTGACATGAGTCTGTAGCTATTTATGAGCTCTTAAAACTTACTTTTACTTTGCTTATTCTTGGTTTTGGCCACCTTGACAGTACAGAAGTTTGCTCTGATGAGCTATGTATTCCTTATTCGCTGGTGAAACGTTCTAGATGTAAGCACTGGGATTGCTTTATGGCATGATAGGCAGGATAACTCGTGTCCCAGGAACAGAGAGATGCCCAGCAGTTCTTAAATAAAGGATGGCAATTAGCCTGGTTTTTACCAGCCCCGATGATGATGATGAAAATGTTTATCCCTTTACATGCTTTTTCAATTTGCAAGCACACCTCTACCACCCAATATGTTGTTCCAGGTTTTGTCCAGGTTTATACAGTTCAGTTGTGTCCTATTGCAGCCAGTGGGAGTTTCACCTTTGGTTTCAACAGAAGTGGGATAGGTTGTAGGGCTAGTGACAAATCCTTTATAGTTCAGTCTGAAAACAAGTGCAAACAACTGAAAGAAATGTCTTAATAAAGATAATTTGCATGTTGAAACTTACATTGCGTAAATGTGCCATTAATATCATTAATATCTTCCTGGAGATAAGATGCAATGAACTACTTTGAAGATGAATTGCTCAACTTACCCCTGGCGTGACTTCAGTGGAATCTCACCCACTTCTGACAGTGATTTATTTCGTCTGGAGCACTTTCCTCTGGGAGTCCAAGATGTCTATCTTTTCAAATCCATACAATCTAACATCAGAGAACTCAGAAGCAGGACTCTCAAGTTCCAGTACTAGCTCAGCCATAAACTAGCATTATGCTGGTTATCTCACTTAATTTCTGTGGGCCTTGGCTTAATCGTAAATCTCAGAGGCATACTTGTTTCTTGCAAAACTTTTCAGAATTTCACTTTGAAAGGTGTACTCACAAAAAATTTAAATTACCACAAATTAAACGCCTCTAAAATAATTTGCAAGTAGAGAAGGGATTCATTCCCACTAAAAGGAAAGGAGGAGATGTTCCCTGAGGCTGTTGTAGAAATTTTTGATCATGCCTAATATGATGAAATAGCAAAGAAGTATTCTTTGGGTGTTTGCAACAGAAAGAGGCCCTCTCCTCAACTTTCTCTGTTGTATTAGTGTTTGTTTGTGTATTCAAAAGTTAAAAGTGTTCACTGCTGTTGTAGGAGAAGTGGCAATGGTTCAGGCTTGAGCATGAGTTGTGTTGGGCTGCATTCAAAATTTGTCATATTTGACATGGAATAAAAAATTGCCTGTACAAATGTTAGCTTAAGAAAAAAAATGCTAGCAATTTAATCCTTTACGTTAAGTAAACAGTTGGTTTAAGTAAAAAGTAGGTTAAAGAAACCCACCTTTAAGCCTCCTTGATGTTGGCTACGAGCTGTTTTGGGTCTGAAATGGGTTTAAGTGTTCATTTTCAAAGTCTTACATTTTAATGTGTACTTTGCATCTTGCCTCCAAGCAGGTATGAATAATAAGAGTGGGAATGGAGGCACATTTACACGGTCTAAGTTTCAAGGAAATTTGCTGGTATTGCAGCAATGCAACGTGGAATTTAAGAGTGCGTGGAGCCCTTATTGGTCCTCTGCTTTTGTTCCTCCACTCTTTTTTCATACCTTGACTTTATGTTTTAAGAGCTCAGAGTCCTTTTTCTCTTCTGAAGAGAGGGCTGTGATGGTAACACCGAGGGACCCCTGGTCTAGCCTGACTTCTTGCCTAACAGAAGGCTTTTAATTAATAGCGCAGTCACTTGTCGCTGAAGTTGAAGAAACCATGATTTAGCTAAACAGTCTCAGACACTTGGACAGAGCAGAGACAATTCAAAACACTCATATACAAAAAATATTTTATTATAATGATATGGGGAAGTAACACCCTCAGAGATATGGTGACAGTTAACAGAGAGATGTGCTAACAAGTAAAGTTTTATAAGCTTTTTTGTAAAGAAATATTTATCTGCTGATGAAGGACACTTGGTAAATAGTAGCAGCTGAAGTAACACTAAGCAGAATGGGGTACAGTTTATCATACCAACTACATTATATTCTCCTGTTACTATTTCTCTTCTGCGTAAGAATATTAGTGTTAAAAAACTTAAGCTATATCTTAAGTACGTGTTTGTTCATATGTGCGTTTGTGTAGATATATATATACACACACACATATACACACACACATGCTCATATATATATATATCTATGCCAAATCCTTTTATATCTAAACTGTAGATTGTGTCACAAGATTAAACAGCATGGTTTTGTAAAACTAAAATAAAACATCTGTTTGGAAAGGCCCTGGCATTGTAAGAAATTTTTGCAGGCCGTATCTGCATTCAATGAACATTAGCCCACAGAAGGTTTTATAATTATTTCAACTCTAATAATCTCATCACATACATTCAGAAAATGAAGCTGAAGGATCTGTTGAACTTCAGCAAATGCTTCTCCTGAATTGCAGTCGTTAAGTTTGCATAATATTCTCTATGGTAATCTGTTGTTTTCACTGGCTCGTAATTTGCTGAGCTGTCTTAGCGGGGTCCCTACTTTAAGATGAAATATGTTTTCCAAAGACTTCAGCAAGAAATAATTAATTTTTCACCACTTCTGTGGAAGGCAAGAGAAAATGTTCATCTCACCTGTCAGAAGAGAAAATGCCCTCTGTGAACCTAGTGAAGAGGCTGAAACGGGGTATCTGGGGATCAGAGTCCTTCTTGTACAAGGTAACTATGCGTCTTTAGAAAACATTTATTAAAAATAGAGAAAAAGATTACTCCATCTGAGGCATCCAAAATTAGTGGGCATTTAAAAAATAATCTACTTGATTTATCCCAGGTCTTACCAAGTCAGGTTTTGGTACCCAGCTTTCTGAGAAGTACGTCACTGTTTTGTCTACAAGACATCGTTGCTTCTCAGATGGAAACGATTCCAGATTCTGTTCAGTTCTGTTTCCTGGTGAGCAGAGGATATATTTACCCATCCGGGACAATCACTTCATGATCTATCAGGGAAAAACACTTTGTAATTGCCATACTTCCTTGCTGCTGTTGATACAGATTGGCTGCCTGATGCACTGATCGGTGGTAATTGAATAGCGCAGTGGGTGGAGGTCTGCTTCTCCTCTGGAAATCAGATCACTTCATGTTACACCATAATTTCTCAGTCCTTTCGGGATTCCCCTCAAATAAGGTAGCTCAGATTTGAACACTTGTTCTCAAAGCAGGGCGAGGACAGGGAAAACCGTTGTCTTTTCATCAATGTACCAAACTCTGTGGCAGAGCAAAGAAATGTGGGCTCTGAGAAAGAAAGATTTTTCATTCTGTCGGCCTAAGTAGAAATGAAAGCCGGAAAACAGCAAATTGCAGTTGTGAAAAAAATCACGTTTTTACACCTATAGCTGTCCCGTAGTAAAATGCACAAACTGGGAAGCGTGATGGATCCAGTGCTATGGGTATTTCAGAGTGGAGCAGGCTGGGTGGCGATGCCCTGTGCCTGTTGCAAAGAGGCTGAGTCAGGCGGAGGGACTCTCACAGCTATTTCCACTCCGTGTGGGTCATTTGCACCGTTTGTTGCACCCTACCTTTGGGCCTTGGAAAGACGATGATTTACAAGCAGCTCCGAGCTCTTAGTGAAGGTTCTAGGAGTAAGGCTATTCAGTCTTCCACACAAGGCTCTGGATGCAATGACATTGGACCAGGTCCTGGACCTTTTAGATGTACAGATATAGATGAAACCAAAATTAATAGAAGCTTTTAGAAAAGCAGAGACCTAAATGTATAGCGTATTGGTCTACGTGTGCTGGTGGGGGTCCTTTAACATCATTACACATCCAAATAATTGCACTAGGCTTCCAATTCTTGCTCTCTTATCCCTACTCTCATGTCCCCTCAACCACGCAGACTAAACAAGCAAAGCACAGAATTGCTGTTTTTTAATCTTAGGCCCCCTTCTTCCCCATATGCTTCGTGTTTTGGTTAGGCAACTGGCTAAGACTTTAGAGACTGCTTATTAGTATCCATGTGGATGTAATTTAACTGTCTTTTATTCCAGTCATGCTTTTATTTGAAATTTTAAAAGATAGTGGTACAATACTAAAAAGAAACAAAGAAAAAAAATTAACGCGTGATTCCGTTCAGAAAAGACACATTATTCTATGAAATGGTGAACCACTGTGCAAAATAAATCAGGCTACTAAAGAATAAGAATTAAAAGGAGAACCAGTAAATAGTACCAAGTACCAGTGTCCAGCAAATACTAATGTACTGGCTGGGCACCAGAGACAAAGTTTAGGCTCTATTCTTGCATGTCCTTAAGTTCTTGAATAATCTTGTGTATATATGGGGAGTGTCTGTACCTGTGTCTGGAGGACATGGTTCCACGTGAACAACTCTGCTATGCAGAATTAACTGATGCAGCCGTTTCACTGTTAGAGCTGTGAGCAAGTGGCACGAAAGCATTGACTTAAATTCAATCAGATTAAAACATTCCCATAATAACCTTAAGGAGTAAGTAAGTAAACGTTATCACATACATACAGGAAAAGGTGAGGCATACTGTATATTGTCACGCATGTACTCTGTGGGTCAGGCAGATAAATTAATTTTGGCTGAGGTCTATTTTCTGTCTTTGTTAAGCGTATTGGATCCAACAGTGTAATATATGTGCTTTTTATGCGGAATGAAGCAAGATCCCATATCCACATAGTTTATTTCTGAAGAAATCTCATCTTATATATTTGTAAACATTACTATTTCCTTTCTGGAAGCTCCTAACATTGTGCATAGTTTCATCAGTTTCCAGCATAATCATTTTGACATAGCGCATACTCAGGCACGCAGCACACGCACATGGAGCATGAACAGAGGCCAGCATCAGCTGCGCACTCCAAGAAGGATGGGTTTGCCTTTGCTTATAGGGATTTTGGGGTACGGGGAGGCCAGTACACTATGCAACGGTGGAAGGACCAGAGCTGTGCCTGTCCGTGGGGGACAGGCCGTTCCCCCAGGGCAACCTTCTGCCTGTCCCCTGTGCCTGGCCGCTGGCATCTCTGGGGCCAGGACCAACCTGCCCTTGTGGTGGGAGCTGGGAAGTTCAACCCAGCCTTCTCGGAGACGGGGTTTGTAATTTAACAAACAGGCACTGAAAGAACCGAGCTGGATTTTCTGCTTTTGGATGTTTGTTCCCATCTGGGAGAGCAGCTGCTTCTTCTGGCCATCACGAGCTGCTCTCTGGTCACCCGGTGACCCTGAGCAAGGAACTGATCTGCCCAAAAAATAACCACTGCTCAGCTCGGTCACTTTTTAGCATGAGGAGATCGTGCCTACGCCAGCGCCCGGAGCTTTGGAAGGGCTGACCAGGGTTAGGTGGTATCCCAAGGGGCACAACCCTTGGAAACAGGTATCAGGGATGCAGAGCACCGTGAGTCCAGGACTGCGGGGAGGTCCAGGTGAAACGGGCTTACAGCCGAGGCCAGAGTTGCTGTTTGACTGTTTCTGCTCTAGGACATTGTATGTATGACGGGTGAAATGAGACGGATTTAGGTTCAGTACTTTTAAATGGAAAAAAATTGCATAATTTAAATGATTTTTGGTTGACATCTTTGTTCTCTCATCAGTTTTCCACAATCAGTATAAAACCATAAAAATATTGATTGCATTTTTTATCTGTTTTTATGATCTTTTTCTTTCCAGTTCAAAGAAAAAATTAAACAAAGATAACAGGGAGAGGATTGGGAGCTTTCTTGTGCTTTTAAAGTAGCAAATGACAAAGCTTTTAAAAAATAATAAAAAGACAAATCAGTTGGGATTGTTTAAAAAAACGCAAACATCAAAACTCTATGTTTACAAAAATCACATTTTTTGATAGAAGAAAACCCTCTTTAATTGAAAAAATGCCTGCCATCCTGCTGACTGAATTATACAATGGTTTGGTGACAGTTCCAGAAATGAAACCCAGAAAATTTAGTTCTTCATGTCAAGCAGGCCACATTGCCCCATTCTTTTTCCAAGCAGAGCCAAGTCTTAGTGCAGGATGTTTCATTAGCGTGAAAGGCCTATTTTGAGAGTCTTCTGAAAAGCTGAAGTTTGGGATGAGTCCAGGATAAGTGGTAGTGACCCTTTTTAGACTGAATATTTATTAAGCAAGCTCAGAGGATTTTTAGGTTGACTCCATCAAATTTAGCAACCGGGATTGTTGTTGGATGTTCTGTTGTTGCTGCATTAGTATTTATGCTTTCAGTGTGTATAAATAAATTAAAAAATACCTATTTTGAATAAATGGGGGAATGTTTACATGTAAGTAAACAAGACAAAAAGTTCACAGGCCCTGAATTTTTAATTACAGTTAGACAAGCTTGAAAATATCATAGTTCATCTTGACAATCAAATATATTTACCCATTTCCTCCATGACATCTGAAGTTTTCTCTGTAAGGAGTTTTTTTGTTTGTTTGTTTTTAAATTACTTTTCTTTACCCTAGAGGACAAGACAATCTGATGTAGCTCTTGAAATACCATACAGGCATTTATACAGGACATCAGTAAAGCAGGATTATTTTCTTTTTTTGTTGTTTTGTTTGTTTGTTTGCTTTTTAATTGAAATGTTTAGCTTTAAACTTACAGGTTTCGTTCGGCCCAACCTATCCTTTGGTCATTCTGCTCTGACATGTCGTGCTGATTAAGTCCCCAAAGCATAGGGGATTAATGTATTCATTTTTCATACATCTTCCGTACATTGCAGTGTATATACCAAAGACTGTTGGTGCGCAGTTCCCCTTGACTTTAATATGGGTGCAGTTCCTTAGCAATGGCTGAGACGTTCCTCAGATGACTCCACAGAAGTCTTACCTCCAGAAAGGTCCTAATCTGTGGTAAAGATGAGGGACAGAAATGTTGGGAGAAGCTGTTCTAAAGCAAGCTGCTGTTCTCGTAAGAAGAGGGTTGGCCGGTAACTTGGGTATGAGATGGTCGAGATGTTAACACAAATCTGCCACTAAAAGTAGTTTTCAACATCAGAGATAGAAAATAGGAACGTAGGAATGTCAGCGTTGGTCCGACCAGGCACCCGTCTAACCTGGGGTCCTCTCTCTAATGTTGGCGAGACATGGATGTCTAGGTAAAAGAAGAACAGGGCTTAGTGCTTAGTGAGTGGTACTTACCTGATATGCTCTCCTGCCAGCCAGTGATTTGGGGCTTAAACTGTCCCTGAGCTGGAAGTTGCATCTATAAAATGCAGGACTCCCCTACGAACCGTTGTTTTGTGAATTTGTCTGGCTGCTTTTTCAAACCGCTGGTATCCACAACATCCCGAGACAAAGTACTCCAGAGCTTAATAACACGTTGTGTGAAGACCCGCTGCCTTTCCCTTATTTTCAGCCTGCCACCTTCTCGCTTCCCGTGATGCTCCCCCGTTCGTGCCTGGAGGGGACAGGGCTCCCTTTGTGCCCAGCTTGCTCCCCCGCTGACACACGTGTGTGATTTATGGACCTCTGTCGTATCCCCACTCGGTCATTTCGTTTCCAGCCTATTCAGTTTAGTGATTCCCGGTTGGGAAGCCGTTCCACACCTTTGATCATCCTTGTGACCTTTCCCTGAACCTTCCCCAGTTCAAATACATCCTTTCTGATGATGGAGGAGCAAAACTGTGCAGGGTATTCGAGGTGCGGGCACATGAGAAATACACGCAGTGGCGTAATAATAACAGCTTGTTTGGGTCTTCCCTTTAAAAGCCCCACTCTTTGATTTTCCATACTGATGGCTTATTGATACCAAACCTGTATTTATGTGACAATATCTGCATAAAGGATTGCACTCCAGGGGGGTAATCAGCTTAGAGGCCATCATTTTAGACTAGATGAGCCTAGATAAACAGTACTAATACAAAAACCCAGAAAGTTTGTTTTAAGAAAAACGGTATAGGATGACTTAAAAAAAATTCCCGAATTAAAATAAACATTTTTTAGGGCAATTCACACAAAAATTTCTTTTCACACTTTTGTTTGAAAAAGTTTTGTGTGAAAGCTTTCTTTATGCTTCTTTCTTTATTTTTTTAAGAACTATTATATTGGCTTAGAGACGATTCAGGAAGTTTCAGGCTATGAAGCTTACATTCAGACCTTGCAAAAGACTTCAAGCTAATGAAATAAAATGAATCTGGATTGTGGTGAGGGAATTCTTGGACTTCTTTGAGCGTGTCAATGAAGTGGTCAGTGGATAAAGAAAAATGAGCTGATGAAATTTATTTAGACTTTGAAAGACCTTTGACAGCAGCTATTAAAAAATAGTCACTGGCTAAACGTCAAAGAGTTGTTACTACTGAAAAAGCAGGAAGGAATCAATTTCCATGAGTGATCAGTTTTCATTATTGCAAAGTCCTAAGAGCAGGGTCTGACAAGTTTCCATAGTAGGGCCAATGTTTAGTGTATGCGGTAATAATATGGAAATGATGGTGAGCCCAGAGGCAGTAAGTCAGCAGATGGCCCCCAAATAATTCAGGTTAGTCAAGGTGAAAGAAGTAGGGAGGAAGACGAAGACTGGGAAAAATTTGGTGAACCTTAAGAAATCTAGAGAAATTAACTACTTGTCGCAAGTGAAGTTCAGTGTTGCTAAATGCAATTTATAAATGCAGTAATAGTTACAAAAGCAATGGATAAATGGAGTGCAAATGTACAGAAGTGCTCTGTACACTGTAGACAGCTCTGTGTTACAGGAATCCAAGAAAATAAATGAAAAATCTCTACTCTGCATGCAACTACTAAGCTGCAACAAGTAGCATATGCAGTAGGGAAAGTCCTACCCACACAAGAAATAGAAACCATTCAGGTAGTCAAATCACTCCTTTTTAATTTAAGAAGTCCCTGAACCACACAGGTTTGAAAGACAAAACATTCATAAAGTACATCATTTCGAAGATGCTGCTTCCTTTTGCAGAATTATAGTCTTGGTAACTGCTAGAAAAGTGTTCTGACTGGCTAAAACCCCCGCTTTGACTAAATTAGGTTAATTATCATTATAAGTTGTTTGAAGATTATAAAGATAACTATCTTTTGGTGTACCTATACTACTAGTAAGTTTGAGAAAGTTCTCACATCACAGGCTTAGTTTACTTAAGACTCGTGGAATTGTTTCTATTTTGTGACTGATCAGTGTAGTAATATAACCCAGCTTATTGTAGAGTTAGAGGATAAAGCACATTTAAAATTCGTTTTTCCTCAGTATGCAGCCTTGTGTGTTTCTGCCTTCTACAAACGTTTGCGCTAGTAAGACCCAACATCATAAATATCCAGAAAAAGCAAATATAAAAGTGCAAAAAAGAGCCGGGAAACATTTGTTTAGAAAGTTGATCAAATATTTGCAACTTTTTTCTTTCTTTTTTTTTTTTTTCTTTTTTTTCTTTCCAGTATTCACTCTCCTGTGCAGGCACAGAGGTAGCTTTACTTCTTTACGTAGGCAATACTTTTCACCTGAGAATTCCAACCCCTTTTACAAACAACAAGTGATAAATAATCTTCAACCGTGTA
Organism: Chroicocephalus ridibundus; assembly: GCF_963924245.1. Classification (NCBI taxonomy): domain Eukaryota; kingdom Metazoa; phylum Chordata; class Aves; order Charadriiformes; family Laridae; genus Chroicocephalus; species Chroicocephalus ridibundus. The sequence continues at coordinate 113,142,495 of NC_086285.1, read as the reverse complement.
TTGCGTTGCTGTCATCTGACCTGCACTCCTTGCCCATGGTGTGAAGCAGGCAGGGCATACCAATTCAAATCAACCTCCCTTAGTTCTGACAGCGTGCCAATATTGTATCAAAGGGGCAAAATGAATGGTGGAAGTGCAATCAGAGCAGCAGACTTGCATCAACACTTTGATGGCAGTGCAGAACATCTTGGGTCTTTTTGTGACTGCGAATGGCAAGGAGCAGCGTTTCAGCCAGACCCTCTGTGTGATTCAGTGGGTCAGGAGGGGGGGGATGGGGAGAAGGTGTAGAGGGCGGCAGCACCTGCATCAGAATTTGGTCAGAAGTCCTGCAGTATCCTACAGATACCTTCCAGCTGTTTTTAATGCAGGAGGAGGTATGTAAGGCATCAGAGGGCAGTCACCGTGGATCGCGCATGGGGCGTTCAGTGAACTGTTGTCTGTCTCTCTTTTCTTTCTTTCTTTTTCTTCTGCTCAGGTAGATTTGCCGCAGCTTGAATCAAATGGATTCCATTTGTCAGTTTTCAGGGTTGATGCGGTATCTCGCCTTACATCTTGATTGACTTTTCACTCTGCGCTTTTTTGCTCTGCAGCTGCTCACAATTCTTTACTGTAAGTTGTCACAGATGTAGACTTTGACTCACATGCTTGCAAAGTGAATCAGTGGCAACATCTGTTCCCCCAGAGGGATGGGTGCACCAGCCTCAAACCACCCACAGCGGCAGTGCCTATGGAAGCTGGGATTTCCTGGCTTGCATTCTGGCAAGCGTGTTTGTTAAGGGGGAAAAAAAAAATTAAAAAAATCAATCCATGCTCCTGTGCTTTTGTGCACAGGTGTGAAGATCTCCCCTATATTCAAAAAGACAGGCTCAGAGAGAGGGAGTCATGTGGCATCATTACTAACATGCATCTGAAAGTTCCAGTTCAATCCAAGGTTCTCTATATGATTATCGCAGTCAGAGATGGCACTTTTCATGTGTGGCAGATGTTCCGACACCCTCTAAGAATTATTTGTTATTAAAAAAAACCCATATTGTAGGATACATTTTCTTCTCTGTTGCTTTAGTGAACCTGCATGCACATACCTGAAGCCCACCGGTATGGGTAGTCCATGCAGAACTGAATGTGGATCCCGGTGGGGTTCTACCAATTTGCAGTGGCATCTGCAGTCTGACAAATGAAACATAGTGGGATTTTGGGCAGTTCAGAAGAGGAGATACCAAGAAGAAGAGAGCATGTGTGAGGCTGATTAGGCATCAGTTTCAGTCCTAAATTGTGACCCAAGTCTATAGTTCTTTTGCGATTAGCTGTATATTCTCCTTTAAAGACTGCCTCTGAAAAAGATCATATGATTGAAAAATCTCCAGCTTCAATGGTAAAATGGAGGGAATCCAGAGCTGAATGGCCACAGAGTCAGGAGCAGAGGAACTGATTTATAAGGAAGGATTAAAAATGAAGGGAGGTTTATCAGGGTGGCTTAGTTTCCCCTACTCGCTATTAGTGACACAAGGAACATTGTGAATTGTGGGTGATGTGGTTGCGAAAGAGTCGTGACAAGGTGTGGTTTCACATCCTCTTTGTGGCCGCACTCAGCCCTGCCGCATCCTATGTGGAGGTCTGGGTGGTCAGCAGAAATGTCCTCTTGTTTAAAAGATGGGTAGACATAGTGCTTAGAGATATGGTTTAGTGATGGTTGTTGTCAGAGTTAGGTTGGTGATTGGACTAGATGATCTGAAAGGTCCCTTCCAACCTAGGCAATTCTATGATCCTATGATCCTGAGCAATCATGGGCCATGGATGCAGGCTGGCCAGGGGCAGACTCAGTGGCAATCTTGGCCTACATGTATTTTGAGGGTTTAAACATCTTATTTCTATAGTTTTAAGATAGGGATGCATAGTATCAGGACCATTATTCTCCAAGTCAAAGTCTTGGGTGGAAATATCTTCATCTCCGGTGTGAGTAACTACACTATATGAGCAGGGAGCCTGAGATCTCTGTGGTTTGCTGGCAGCAGCTGTGCTGGGGGAATCACAAGGGAATTACCTCCTTACCAGACCCTTAGGACACTGGTGTACAAACAAGAGGTCACGGTACTTAAAAGGTGGCTTGATGGGAACTTGACTGCAGGAGTAGGACTTGCAATCAGAAGTGGGGTCATGAGCCTGGAAGTGCACTGGGAAGTGAGGTCATGAGTGGAAAAAATTGAGAAACTGCTCTAAGAGCTGTGTTTAGTGCACAGTTGCCCTTGGCCTCTCTTACATGCTCCCATTGCTGTGTCCTTAATGATTCTACGGAGGATTAAAAAAACCCTTCCTGATCCATGAGAATATTCACTTGAATCCCATTTTTTTGGTACAGTTCAAAACACTTGCCAGCAGGCTAACAACAATCTCCTTTGTCAATGTGAGGAAAAACCTGGGAACTTTGTGATCAAGGACTACTTCTCATTTTCATGAAAGCAACAGGAAAGGGTTGATCCACAGGGGAGACATTTAGAGTCAAAGAATAGAACTTGCCTCAGCAAAGCTATAATGCATATACACACACCAACCAGTGGAGCTTAGAAATCACAAAGTCTTGTAGCACCAGACCAGCTTCTCTGTGAGAACCATCATGCATAAGAAATGAGACTTAATAGCTATTTGTAATTAAAAAAAGCTATTTGTTTATATGCGCCGTTCTCATGAATCCAGAAGGCGGCCAGTTTTTCTCAGCCTAAATAAAGTCAAATAATCTCTTATATTTTCCTTTGGAACTGTGTTAATAGAGAAACAAATGTAAAGCATGTAAAAAAGGTGGTGAGATATTTAATTAATAGTAAAGCATTAGAAAGAGAGATGGTGCATTGTTCTATGCAAGCAATATAATAATTTTATATGATAGTCAGTCCTTTTACTGCACAATATTTATGGCCATATAGTTTATGTTTTATTAGGAGCATTTTCCTGAATGTGCAGTAAGATCCTTATCTGTACTTCTTAACAATGTCCCCTTATAAAGAGGCCTTAGAGAAGGTTTCATGATCTTCAGGAGAGGCAAATGAGATGCAGGATTTCCTTAGAACTGCATTTGATCTATAAACAAAGTTCCTCTCCGTACATCTGAAAGCTTAAATGCTATATCTTAAGCAAGAAACAATAGGAATATTTCAGAGTTTGCCAGTTTTGAATAATTATTTTAATTGAAAGTGTTGGGTTGTGTTCCCATTCCTACACAGAAATGTCTTGCAGGCACAGAGAAGAGGAATTATTTGTGGAATGCAGCATCAGCCAAGCCTCAACACACACGTTGTGAGGAATTGGCGTAGGCTCACCTGGTTTTGCGTGCAGGGGAGTGTTGAAGTGTAGGAGTTTGGACTGTTTTTTCTTCTACATTCTTTTCATTAATGTTAAAGAACAGCATATCATATCCAAATTGGCCATTACTTGCTTGTTTTTCGCATTTCTCTTAAGCAGAATAACTGTGGCTCTCAATGGGACTTACCTTGTTGCAGGCAGCATAGGACAATTTCCTCTTCTCTTCTCTTCTCTTCTCTTCTCTTCTCTTCTCTTCTCTTCTCCTTCTCTTCTCTTCTCTTCTCTTCTCTTCTCTTCTCTTCTCTTCTCTTCTCTTCTCCTCTCCTCTCCTCTCCTCTCCTCTCCTCTCCTCTCCTCTCCTCTCCTCTCCTCTCCTCTCCTCCTCTCCTCTCCTCTCCTCTCCTCTCCTCTCCTCTCCTCTCCTCTCCTCTCTCTCTCCTCTTCTCTTCTCTTCTCTTCTCTTCTCTTCTCTTCTCTTCTCTTCTCTTCTCTTCTCTTCTCTTCTCTTCTCTTCTCTTCTCTTCTCTTCTCTTCTCTTCTCCTCTCCTCTCCTCTCCTCTCCTCTCCTCTCCTCTCCTCTCCTCTCCTCTCCTCTCCTCTCCTCTCCTCTCCTCTCCTCCCTCATTTTCCCTTTCCCTTTTCATCTGTCTTACAATAATCATATTGTCTTCTACTTAGACGTGCTTGGCACACCTTTTCCTGTTGCAGCAATTTGTTTTTGTAGCCTGGAGTTCTTACAGCAGCTGAGCAAATGAGATCTAGCAATTGCGATTGATTGAATCTATCATTAAGGCTATGTGAAGAATTGATTTTTTTCCTCTGGTGACTGGGTTAAAAAAAATAAATCAAGATTTTGGTTTGGATTAAATGAATCTAGACTTTTTTTACATTATTTTTCTCCCCAAGGAAGAATGAAAACTCCCAAAATTACATTTTATGTTGAATGAAACATTCTGTTCAACCCCAAATGAAACATGTCGTTTCCAAGCATTTGCAAGAAAAGCAAGGAATGAAGGGATAGATTCACAAAACTGGAAAATGAAAGGAGGAGTCAGACACTTTTAACCTATTGCCAGAGAACTCTTCTGTTTTGTCACTTTTCAACTTTGTATAAATATTTATTGAAACACAGAAATGAGCCCAGAGGAGTGTTCCAACTTGCAGGCTACCTACATATTCTCCTGTATCTATTTCCCTTGAAGATTTTTAAAAATGCGTAACAAAAAGTAGACCAGAAGACTTCGATCCCTGTTCTCGTGAAGATGAAGGGGAGTTTACGCACGCCTTCTTTGCACAGCGTAGCTTTTAACCACTTTGTCATGTATAGCTCAATTTTCCTTTGCTACCAAGCCCAGCAGTGAATTTTGAGACAGATCTCTGTAGTAAACATTCCAACCATCAGGTTTTAGTGGGGGTCCCTCACTCACTTCTGCTGAAGCTCTTCTACCCTGTATGGGATTTTTAGAAACTGAGACGACTAGAGCAAGTAAATGGGACTCCCTACCCCAATGGGTAGGATGCTCAGCTGAAAGGTGGGAAACCTGCGGTTTAGTCATTTCTTAAAGTCTTTAATAGTAATGAAACTAGTTACTGGGGCAGATTGAGATGGATACCCTGCCATGAATATGAAAAGGGTTGATATTACGGGTGAACTTCTGGGAGGTGAGGGCTATTGGTTACATCTCCTCTGGCAGAGGAAGGAAACTGGTGTTTTCTCACATCCACCTGAGTTCTTGGGCTGCTATAATACTAGTAAAAAGAATACCACAACTAATGCTTTCCTGAGTCTGGCTTTTTAACTTTTCTTCAAATCAAAACGATTAGGTGAATTTGACCAGTCTACCCTTTGCTATATGTATTACATGGCAAATCTTTCACCAAATAAAAAATGTCCTTGAACATGTGTGAATTTACAGTACGAGGCCAGAGTAAACAGTGGGCTGAATGATGCCTTTAAGGTGAAATTCACCTTTTCTTTCAGAAAGCTCTAGAAATCAGGACTATACATGGCATTTCTCTCAACACAAATAGAGCTATGGCAGAGTGGTCTATAGGCAGTGAAGGACTTTGAATTGTAGATTTTATAGGGTAGATACCGTATACTCTAGGTATAGTTTTGTACTTGGTCTAAGACCTTGACTGAATAAGCAATGTTGAAGTTGCTTTTGGCTTGTATGTCTATGGAGAGAGTACTAAAGAAGAATAAGAGGAAACAGCCACTTCAAACTACTCTACTGTTGAGGATGAGCTGTGAGAGGCTGGTTTAGGATTGAATGGATTTTCCGGAATCGTACCTCTCTGTGGCGGCATCTTCATGAATGTGGAAATGTCCCATTTTTTCCTGATGCAGACAAGGAAAAAGGCTGAGACCAAGCCATGTGCTCTGCATGGAAGCAAGTTACTCATCCTTTAAACTGTAGAGGCTTACAAGCTCTTTCTAATGCAGTTCTAAGAGTTCGTCCTTGAGAAGAACTCTTACTGTGGTTTTTTTTTTTAGAAAATGGAACTCGCATACATGTTTTTGTATATGCAGATGGAGAACTTCTGTTGGCAACCTCAATTTATGCTCAGAAAATCTAATGTAAGTTGAGCAAGTTGCATTAATAACAGTCAAGTACTAGCATTCATAGCTTGAGGGTAAGCAGAGGCAGAGAGCAAGAAACAAGGTTTTTTCATTCTATTTTTTTGCTAGAGCTAGAAGATGAGAAGTAATTTTGGAAAAGGGAAAGAGTTTCACTTTGCTCATAAAAATTCAGAAAATCTAGACAAAAGTGAAAAGGGATAAGCAAGCCCTGAACCAAATGTTCCATACATCTCCTCTGAATTTTCAGTTTGGTGGCTTTATTGAGGACACTGGAATAGACTCTTGCTATAATGGGGACCCTAAGAAAATTTTTTTCCTGTTTTGCAAGGACTTAACATCAGGACATTCTTGTGGCATTAAAATACAAAATTTCAATATATTTCAGACCAGATAAAGAAGAAAATGCACTTCTCCACACTTCAGCACGGTGGCTGAGTAAGTAGATACACATAATTGACTTTAAGTTTGATATAACTTCATATGTTTACAAAATATTAATATTCATGCTAAAAGTCACATACGTGTATGTAATTATACTATAAAAACAAAAATAATTTAAGATTGATCAAACCCTTTCATTTGACTCAAAGTAAAATACTCAGTTTCCTGTGTGGGATTTTAAACACTTTTAAAAACACTTTTAAAGTCATTGGACAATTTTAAAGTAAAAAATACTGTTTTGAAACCAGAAAGGGAAAGAAAACTGAAAATATCAAATGAAACACTTTGCCCTGTCATTGTCTTTCTGAGATCTCACTGCCAAAACTACTATTTAAATTTAACCTATCCTTCCCCTGCCCCCTTGTAAAAAGTGTTTTTTAGCAAGTAAAATACTCATTGGGAATAAATAATCTAATCTACCTTAGAGTCCTTATGCTGTACTCCTTTCTGTAGTTCATACCTATTGTATTTGCTATCATTTGCACGCTCAAATAACTGCCCTGGTATTCCCTTATCCATTGAGTTGTGCACAGAAATATGCAAGACATACTCTTCAAAAGGTTAAACAGAAAAATCTAAGATAAAAAATATACTATGACTGATGCAGTATCTGACAAGCTGTCCTAATAATTTTCCAAAAGTGCAGTGAGTGGTGTTAATTTAACTGATGATAATGCCACGCTACCCTGCCGTCAGTGACTTGCCTCCGATGGGTCTTTCTTTTGCACCTCGTCATGGGCGACCAGGCTGGTTCTGCTGTTTCTGCTGAGCATCAAGTTTAGGTCTGCGTGCTTGCAGAGGAAATTGGGGCTGGTCTTTTTTGCACATTTGTATGCTTGCTTTGGTTTCTTCTGTCAAAAACATCTTTTCACCTGAGAAAGAAGGAGTTAATAAAAATAGGCTTTCTGCTCTTGAAATGTCAGCCACAGCTTCTCATCACCCCGTGAAAAGCCCCCTTGTTTCCTTGCTCGGCTCCTCCTGAACTTCAAACAGTCCTATAATCCCTTTGACCTTAGAAGGTCAAAGATATATAAAAAGTATCATTCTTTGTGTAAAAGCATATTAATCATTCCTACCTATCCCTTCAGTCGCTTTTGAGGACCCTGTGATATTTTAATTCAAGAACCACCTTCTAGCGTTAACATACATAATTTCGACTCTTACGCAGGTAAAAAAGGAGAAATCTTTTCTGTCCCTGCTTTTGCTGACTCCCTGAGCACTAATTTATTTTTATAATTAATTTAATTGCATAATTTAAAATATTACTATTCACTCAAAACACACATACGTATGTCCAATTGTACTATAAATATTGTTTAATTAAAATACTTTAATGAGTGGAGGTAGATTTTTAAGCGTGCTGCTCTCCATTTTTATGAATTTGGCAGGACTTGAAAGTCCTAGGACTAAATTCTGATGTCAATGCAAATCTGGAGTTTAATTTAGATCAATGAAAGAAAAACCTCTGGACTTTCACCTGAAGACAGAATTCATCTCCCTTGAAGAGACGGATCCTGCAGTGGAGAGGGGAAGGGAACGGGCAAAATGAAAACTCCGCTGGAACTGAAGCAACTTAGAGCCAAACTTAATTAACTGTGTGGAGCCCGTCAAAGGTCAGGGCGAGATCACCGCAGGAAATGCAAGTGCAAGACTGAAACAACATCGGGGCAGAAATGAGCCTTTTCAGGCAGGCATGGCTTCATGCTGGCGAGCCGAGCCAGCCCGCCGGCGAGCTTGGCGTGTCGGTGGGGCAAGAGCTCCTGTCTCCTTAGGTCCTGACTGTGGCAAGCAACTCGATGTGTACTGATGCCAAGGGGCAGTGGCCACCCTTCTCGTGAAGCACGTGCTCAGTGTGCTGCTGCGTCAGGCCCGACATTCAGAGCAGGCGGTGGAACGAGCTCCACCAAGGAAGTTGGTGAGAACCAGGCAGGCACTGAAGTTGTTTTGAGCCTGGCTCGCGCTTTCTCAGCTGCCCATACTCGATGCTTTTGGAGAAGTAGCTTTTTTGAACTGAAATACCTGTGCACTGGTACTCCGGTTTCCTCTTTTTTTTTTTTTCCCTTTTTTTTTTTATAGTAGGATTGTTTGCCAGTGAATTGGCAGGACAGTTTTTAACTCTAGTTTTTGTGAACGATGTCGAGACTAGTACATTTGATTGTACATTTGATTGCACATCTGATTGCATATTGGGAGGATGTCTGTGACAAGATACTTGTCAAGGGAGTGCACAGAAGCCTTCCTGGATGGTGTGGTTCGAAGGAAAACCACATGCTGAAGAACTTCAGCAAAGTGTCGCAGCTGGGGAAAAAAACCAAGGTGACTTATTCTACTTTATGTATTGATTTTATTTTTTTTCTCTATAAACAGCCTTGCACTGAAAGAGTATAAGTAGTGACCTGTTGCTGTGTTGGTGTGCCAGGGAAGTTATACTGATGTGTCCAGACCTGTCCACCTTTTTCTGTCCCTGCTCTTTTAAGACTGGAAACCAGTTCTGGGGACACACAGGGGCAACAGCACTGCCTTGAAATTTGGGTATCATCTGGCACTGCTGTTGTCAGCTTCCTTCAGCCTTCCTGGCGTTATTCCAAACCCGGCATAAAGCACTCACTGATCTCCTTAAGTCTTTGGAGCAGGGCAGTGAGACGATGAGAGAAGGACCACTCAAAATACATGAAAAATCCAGGAAAAAAGTGTCCATTTTTAATGTGTTCTCTTTCCCCAGGGGGGGAAGCAAAATGCCTCTCACTGATCGTTGTCTCCTGCTGGCCACAGAAAGGCTGTTTCTGACAGTTGTACGGTTCCTTGGGTTTTTTTGTCTTCCCTTTTCTCTTCCCCTTGCCAGCAAGCAAGGGGAGCTGCAGCAGCTCTGACTTTTCACCAGTAAATTCTGCACGCGGAAAATGAACCAAAATCATGGATCGATGCCAGGAGGGCTAGGGCGCACTACAGACAAATTGTTATCTCGGCTGATAGCATGAACTGAGAAGCCGTTGGGCTGTTCATGCCGGGGGAGAGCACATTGTAAGCCAGAGGACCGGATGGAGAATAGCAGAAAATATTCTTGTACCTGCACGAGAGAGTTACGTGACTCTGAAATTCTCCCGCTCCTTAACGTGGGATCCTGCTGTCAAATTTATCTCAGACCATCAGCCCACGACCCTGTCACACACTTGTTGTCTCGGTCCTTTGGCACCGCCACCCTTGCAGCATGGCAGCTTTCTTGAGCTGTTAGTGATCCGCGCTCAGCTCCCACAGCTCCCTTTCCTCCCGAGCTTCCCTGTTAACCTTTTTTCCCCCGTAGTGTGGTGAGGCCCAGCCTCCTTCCTGCGGCAGCTGCCTCTCCTCTTTTCCCAGTATCAAAACTCAAAATCCCCACCACCAGCGCTCCCTGGGATAAATAGCACCAAGGGCTCTTTCCCTGGGTCCTCGCAAGGGTGCAGCGCTGTGCCCCTGGGCTGTCTCTACGGTTATTTTTATCTTCTTTCTTCTGAAGCTTCAGCTACTTTTGCCCTGAAAGAGTTCAGGCATCTCTCTGCCCCGCCAAGGATGCAATCCATTTTAACCTCCTACCTTCTGCACTGAACCTGGCTTTTATCTACCCCCCTGTTACACACTGTTTTGGCCCCTGAGCCAAGTCACTGTACAGGAGAGGCTTTTCCCAGTCCTTTTTCTCATATATGAGGAATCCAAATCACATCGCAGGAGCTGTGTATTTACTGTTCTTGTTCAACAGCTATTCTTTTGTCCAAGCCGTGAGTGGCTTGGTGTCCTAATCCTGCTAAAGGTACCATCTGAGCTGCCTCAGCCATTACGAATCCCCGTCTGGCTCAGACATCTGATAATGGGCACGAATTTCTCTAACTTGCCTCCCAGAATTTGAGAGAGGTGGGTCAATAGTTCAAGCCTGATTTGTGATCCCAGCCCAGCTTGGAAAACCATTGAAATCAAACCCTCCCTTAAGGTAGAGAGGACAGAACTCTCCTCCAGTGACTTGTTGAGAAAAATATGTAGTTGCCTGCAGGTTTATTGGAGGGGGAAAAAAAAGCATAAAAATTAACCTAGGAACCGTCAGGCCAGGTGCTTTACCCGGTGTTATGGGTTTCAGGGTATTGGCAAGCTCCAATGTTGTTAATGGACGTCCCAGGTTTCCTGCTGGGACACAGAGAATCGGAGCATTTATATTTTAGCGAAGAGCATTTCCAGATACATGTGTGAAAGAAAGAATTGAAATTGCAAGGGCTTGCGTGAAAGTTAAAGAATCTCTTGTTTATATCTTTGGGAACAACGCACAGTTTATTCTGGGTACTTTGATGTGCAGGAAGGGTCCTCTCTAAGCCCCCTTGCTTCGGTGGAAGCTCCAACACGCTGCCTGCCTTCTCCTTGCTCAAATCCTTCCCACATCCGAGAAGCACATACCTGAGACGTGTGCCACATACCGAGCTCCTACCTGTTTCTGGTGAATATGAGGAGGAGTTCAAGGGAAGGATTTGAGACGCGCTCCTCATCCAGCCCCTTTGCTTTTTTTTCACTCCCCTTTTACAGCTGGAGCAAGGCTGGTAAGCCTGCCTGTTAGAAAGGCTTTTCATGTGTTACAAAGAAGCTGGCTGGAGGAAGCTGACAGTTCATTGGTATCCAGGAAGAGGTCGATTTCCTTCTTTATAAACATCTCAGGATATGGCTATAGAAGTAATAAAATATTAAATCTCCACCTATTTAGTTTCTTGTGCAGTCTGTCAGGGGAGAAGCGAGGGAGAAAGTAAAAAAATTATCAGTGTGCCAGTGCATACAGGTTGGATTATTTCCCCAGAAAGGGAGGCAAAAAGTCGGTCTGTGAATATCTTTCATGGGTAAGGAGGAAAACCACACAACTTCTAGCCGTTAAATTCACGAACATCCACCCATCCCTACTTCCTTTATTGGAGAGGCCAGCAACTTTCTGGATCACACTGCTTCACAGATATTAGGTGATGATTAAAGGAAGGATCTGGTATAGGCTCTAGAACTTATTAAAAGTTGTCTGCCACTTTGAGAAGGTGTATTTTTGTGCGGCCTGGTGAACAATCTGTGCGTATTATCCGCCTTGTTATTACTGGGTTTCCTAATATTAGTAAGAATCATTTTACACCTATTTTTCAGTACCCTGTGTGTGGGAAACTTATTCTAAATCGTCAGGACCTTATCAACAGCAGCTAAAGCTGATTTTGCTTGAGTAGCTTTGAGTTGATTCTGAGTTTGGTGGTATGGAAGAGGACAATGCTTTTCCACCAATCCCATCCCCAGTTTATGGTGTTGTCTAGTTTAAACTGTTTGGGTGTGCTGTAGCACACAGACTTCCAGAGAGCTTGGGCATGCAGACAGGAAGCATCCCACCTTCTCCACCCGATGTCACTGGAAAGAGCCAGCAGATCCAGCCAGGGTGTGGACAGGGGAGCTGCATTCATCAGTGGGATTGAGCTTCTCTTGCTCAAGAAGGAGTAGTTCAGGTGGAGAACAGGCACCTTCTGTTCGGGCAAAGCAGACAAAAGGAAGGGCAATGCCCTTGTGGCTGCTTGGTGTTCAGCCACTCGGTGATATTGCCGAACATGTAGCTGTGTGACAGAGATCATATTCTGTGCAAGATGGGACCAATAACCCCATCTTGGTCAACAGACTTGTTGAACTATGAAGATCAGGATGGAAGTGGGAAGGACAGGTAAGGTAACACAGGAGAGTATCACAAAAGACATGATGATACTGGAAGGATAACATGAGACTTGGGCGCTTGAATGGTTAGTGCTGCCTTGGGGTGATGTTTTCCATTGCCATTGTTTTTGTAACAAAACGTAGAAAAAGATATCCTTTACTTGGAGTGTGCAAGGTGGGTCCAGGATATTTACTGGTAGTTCAGGGCCTCTACAGGATTCAAATACTTAAGTACAGGAATGTAAAAAGGAATGCAAACAACTTCAGCCCAAAAAATCTCCCCCCAAATGGGAGAATTTTTGATGTGGAAGAGATGGCATGGCTTAGCAATGAATGTAGGCTGGTAGTCATCACAGATGACTCAGGAGCTACTCTGCCACGTTCCTCTGCCCTGGGAGGTAAAATGTACACAGTAGGATATGGGTAGTCAGGCCTTCTGACAAGAGTCAAGCTGGAATCAGATTTGGAGATGGGATGAAGGTACTGCAGTTAATTAGAATCTGGGAAATAGGCTGCATTTAGTCAGAAGGTCTGGTCAAGAAGGTCCTCAGAGGCTTAACCACAAGATTAGGGACTATAAACTGAAGAGCGGATTCTGGGATACCAGATGAGATAAGGTTTAAGCAATGTAAGACAAGCAGGTCAGGATTAGGAAGAAGAAAATTAGCAAAGGCCAAATCAGAAGTCTGTGAAGAAGGGTCAAGAGCTAAGTCAGGAATTACAAGTGAGGTTCAAAGGCCAAAGTGAAGACTGAGCAGACAAGGAGCACTGTATGCCAAAAACATACATATCCCCCATGGCAGAGTCTACCTGTACTGGATTAACTACGACCTGAAACACTGATTTTGTTCTGGGTGTCAAATTCTTACAGGGACCAAACTTGGAGGCTGCACTTGCCTGTCTTCAAAGAAAGGAGATTTATTTATCACAGACAGAATCCTCTGAGATTCTTCTTTTTGTAGATTCTATGAAGATAACTAGCTTTAAAAAGGCACATGATGGTAGTTCTTTCTCCTTGCTTGAGGCAAATATTCAAAATAATTTCCAGTGTCCCAATCGTTCTAATCTAGAGCTTCTAAATCGCCCAAGGGTTGTGGTCTGACTGCAGGAATTGCTGAATGACTTCTGTGGTCTGTGTGCTGTAGACTGTGATTACAACAGTCCCTCTTGGCACCAAGTGTCAGGATACTTTGGAGAATGTCACACCTTGTGGCACCCTCAAGGGCTCCTTACCCACTCCTGTTGCTTATTCTCATTAGTGTTCTCTTTTATCTGGGTTAAAACCTGGCAAGCAGAGAAAAGAGGGTAAAGTTGTTGCCATTTGTCTTGGCCTCAACAGGCTACAGACCCATATTATTGACTGCAATAAAACGATGCTGGAAGGGAATTGAGTATTTTGGTGCAGAGTACTTGAATGAGCTTCAAAATCTTGTGTGTTCCAGCTGAAAGATCAACATCATTTTGGTTTGAAAATGCTGACACTGCTCTGGAGGGCTGCTGCCATTATGACTTCATTAGCGTGGCACAGATTCTTGTCTCCCTCGCCTTGTTTTTATGATGAAGTAGCCCAGTCAGCTCACTGGAGGTACGTTTGACTTAACTCAATATAGCTGAGAGGAGAATCAGGCCACAAATGTCCTAGGTCCAACTCTTTCAGGCAGGAAGGAACTTCTGGTTTGGACCCCTTTGGGTTAAGAGAAAAAAAAAAGAAAAAGAAAAAAAATGCTTTTAAAACCTCAAAACCAAACATAACCTTTCTTTCCCCTCAGCAGCAGGTTTTGCTTATGAAGTGATACTGTATGATTCTATTTAGCGTGCTGGAGCTGCCCCACAATGATACAGTACATTTTCTATTTTCCTTCTGGGAAAGAGCCGTCTCCCCAGCAATGATGTGTGGACGCAGTTCGGTTAGCTGTTGAGCCAGGGAACAGTGGGTTTGCAGAGCTGACGCACTTTGGCTACGTCTGCCATCTTCCATCCTCTGATGGCATAGACAAAGTTCATCAAGGCAGATATGGCCTAGAAGGATGTTTATGCAATAAAACAATGAAGTATTTGTTTCAGGCAGCTCTGATGACACTGCAGTGATATCACTAGAAAAGCATCTTTTCCGATGATGGTAATTGCAGCCTACTGCTAGATCTAGATCTTGACAGAATTCTATTAGTCTTACTGCCTACATGACCCAGTGTGGGTGTAGTGCAGAGCATCAAGCTAAAGCAGAGATGATGAGAATGGCAGAGCATTGACAAGGCATGGGTAAGGTCCCACCGCAGAGCAATGACAGGGCTGGGAGTTTGTTCTGGGTTTCCCAAATCACAGCACCTGAGGTCTCCTTTGTACATGAAACCATGATTACAGTATATAGGTCCGGTGGTTTGCCAGAGGAAGACAATATATCATTTCTTCTCCAGTGCGAACTCTCTGCTTGTGGGCACAGCTAAGATGTTGGTACAGATTTCTGTGCGACAAGCTGGCACAAAGGCAATTTGACTCAAAGATTTTTGATTCCTTACACAGGTTGGAGGAAGACCTTTTGAACTGCTACGTGTCTTGCCAAGACAAGTGAGATGAGTGGATTTTTAGTATAAACAGTGGATTATTAGTATTAACTGATTACGATCAACTAATGGTATATCTAGTAATTGCAGATCCCAACCAATTATTCTTAAGGAAAACTACCATCTCTGCAACTTTTTGTCCCTATTCCTCTAGGAGAATTTGAGGCTACTGATCTTCATGAGGCACTGCAAGGCTCAAGTCACTCCCGGATTTCTGTCTGACGAATGGGAGTTGTTGCCTGGCATCCATGGTTTTATTCCATAGTTTATTTTAAACCAATCTATGACATTGTCTATACATACTCCGAGGCTTTGGTAGTAGACGCATCTATAAACCAGTCAGTATACGACTTGTCAGCCGGTGCTATAGCTCGTGCAAGCCGGCACTTTACTACACAACACAATAGGCTGGATTCATCAAAGTGATAGCAGGGTCAAAAGGGTAGAGTTGCCAAGACATAACTCACTGTAGTTTAGAGGTAATTTTAGTTTTATTTCCTTTTTGATTAATGTTTAAACTTTGATTAGAAGTTTCCAGGGGAGAACAATAGAGCTGTGGAATAGATGTTTAAGTCCAAACTGATAATGCAAGACAATTAAAAAAAAAAAGTCCCCCTAAACCTCCTAAACCTCCCAGCAGAACTTTTTCCAAGAGAAGTCCTTCATGTCAAAACTAAACAGGCTGTTCCCCTTCCATCTCTGTTATTCTGCGAATAAGGACTGTCTGTAAATAAAACTAACATGTTGCCCATCTGTTATGCACACTAAAGGAAGTTTAAAGACAATACTGCTAGAACTCCCAAGGATACCGTCTAACCCTGTAAATAATTTATTTTCACAGCTCAGATCAAAGAGCTCATGGATATTGGATTCAGGCCGTCGATGGCATGTCCTTTCGAAGAAAATCCCACAGTCATGTGATTGTTTTGCCACTGCCCTCTGAAAAAGTCCTCAGGCTCAGAAGTTCCCTTTTCTCCATTTCCCTCTCCTACCCTGAGTTATGTTTCACATCACTTATGCTGTGGCCGCTCACGCCATCATCTCTAGATGAACAGGGATTTTACTTTTCCTGGATGGTGCTGAGATCCCCTGATGCCCCAAGGAGGGTGTTGGGTCAGAGTGTAAGTGGTGGACTGTCAGAAACACCTCGAACTTGAAGAAGGAATTTTTCACCTCAAAGTGGGGATGTGTTTCTTGCCTTTAATCTTACAGAACTGGCTGCTGACCTGTGCGTAACGCTGCTGAGGTGGCTCGCCAGTAACCTTGTCTTAGGTCTGCCACCTGTGTGAGGCTTTATGAAAATGCTGGTGCCATTCGTGCTTCCAGATAAAGTGAGGAGGGCTTAGGCTTTCTCTTTGGACCATGCCATGGCCCAGGTGCTCAGCTCTTGTGTCGTGGATTAAGTGTGGTGGCATGATGTTATCCCACATGGGAGACTTTCACCTGTTGCAATGTTTTTAAAGCTGGCCGGAGCATACATGTCTTTGTGTTGTGCTGGGTTAGGTGTCAGGTGCGTCAAGATACAAAAATGTGGAAAACAGGCTGCATGGAAGGGCAGGCAAGTGTCAGTCAGACATACTCATGACAGTTCAAGGCCAGTGCAGCATAAGCAACCAAGAAATTGGTTTTCCAGTGGAGCTCTGTGGCTGCTCTGCACAGATGGACAACTCAGGGTTCACAACCAGATGGAGATTAATGCAAAGGAGCCACAGAAAAGCAGTCTCCTCTTTCTGGTTAAGTGGTCACTTGGTCACTACAGATTTTCCTCCTGAAATGAGGACTATTGCTTCATCTATATGGCAACCATGTATAACGGCTCTCACAGTGCTCCCAAGGAGTACTTTTTTGGAAACTAGTCCTCTATATTTGGCAGAGCAAAACATCTGTGGTTCTCACACAGGCATTTTGTGACTTGATCTTCCTCTCAGCTGGTAATCTTTCTTAAGTCCTTTTTTTTTTTCCCCTCCTTCTTTTTCTTTAAAGCATTGCTGAGGAAACTTCATGATTTTAATACACTGCCCGTGATAACTTTGATAAAATAATCTCTGTAGCAGTCTTGAGTCCTCTGAGAAGCAGATTGCACACCCATCGCAGACAGCTTGCAAACCTCTGACAATAGGGAAGCGCAGCCGTGGCCTGAGATGTGTGGTAAAACAAGCCATGTATCATGTAGCCTGTTAAAGCGGGAGAGATTGAGGAGAATGGCCACACTCAGATGTATTTTGGCAGCTACTTAAATTTCCCTGTTCTTAGCCACTTTTAATCTTGTGGGGATTGAGGACTTGATTTGGTGGACTGGGAAAATCTGTTTTGAATTGCCATTCAACGCATGTATGTCTAAGCAGCGAGATGAACAGAAGGGCTGTTTGTAGTGCAGATCAGCATACATTACGTTAGCTCTCAAAATGCCAGGAATGGGACTACTTGTTTTTGAAAAAGCTCTGCTGTATCCTCATCTACATCCTAATTATTTATGCATATACAGGAACAGAGCAGTTTCTTAACATTCTATGCTTAAGGCAGTAGCTAAGTATCTAAATATCTCATTACTTTCAAATTCTTATTGCTTTAATTTACCTGCTTTAATGTATTTACTATATTGTATCTGTATCTTTTAAAAGGACAAAAGGCAATATGAGTAATTGTAGAGCAGCAACATCTGCATCAAGTGATCCTTCTTGCTTAAAAAGAACATTGAAAGTGAAATAAAAGATTAAGACTATCATGATATACTTGAATGTAACTGGCACAGCTTTTGCAGTCTATTAATAAACTTAAATTGGGTCATAATAACAGACTAAGGAAAGTCAGTTGATACTTTTGATTTAATTGTTCATCTTGGTAAAAAGCCTCCACAAAAGGTTTAGGCAGTCATCGTGTGAGAAACAAAGTGTTTTGAGAAAACAGGAATGTGAACACCCTTCCCCACCCCACCAACCCCCAAGAGTATTATAGTAAAATATTTACAAAAAGGGAGCTGAGTTAATATCCTGGGATAGAAGTTTATTTGCTAATTATATGCAAAAAGAGATGAAAAAGCACCACGTAATAGCACGAGATTATTTCAATGAATGTGACTGGGGAGAACGTCAGATGGACTTAACTGACTTGAGTGAATGAAGATAAAATTCAAGGAAAACTATAAAGTAATGTGCTTTAGGAAGAAACATTTGGAACTCAGAATTAACTCCATCACCACAGAAGATCTTAAACTAAAGCCAACAAGCAGCGATAAGGAAGATCTCCAGCATGGGAGGAGGGAAGATCATCTCAGTTACTTGCTCTAGGTCTTGTGCGTCTTCCACTGAATCACCTAGACACTCTTGGAAACAGGACTATGGACTAAGACTTTAACTCTTACCCAGTATGGCATCTTTTATATCCTGAAAATAAGTATTTGGGTGTCATTGTGAAAGCTTTGCATTCAGCATATATATAAAAAAAAAGGAACTCAAAATCAAACTTATCGGTCAAATGCCTAGGAGATAGGATGTTAAACAATTAAATGTTCTCATGTCTTCATGGTGGTGTGGCCTCATTGGAAATACTGATCTTAAGACCATGTTTAGAGTTTATCCTAGAAACGGGATAAATGCCCCTGGAGATGCTGATATGGACAGGTCATGAAGATAAGGCTGTGGACTAGCTGGGGTGATTCCTCTGATTTAGTTCAACAGTGGTGTGTTTCCTATGTCTCTATCATGTTAAATATTTAGGCAATGACTGTTTCATTTCCTGAACTTGCATTCATCTTGTTTAAAGATGCACTTAACTGATGTTTAATAAAATATCATGGATAGTCTTGAATTTAATGAGTTGCCATCTCAGATTTCATTTAAATCCTTTGATTTTTGTCTTAGGTTTATAGCCTAAAGCTCTGTGTTTCATTTTGACCAGAATTATTGCTCTAGCTATTGGCACTGGATTGCCTGTATTTACATACCTACGAAATAAAGATTGAGCCAAACTAAATTAAAACTTAATAATAATAAAACCCCCTCAGAAAGCGAAAACAACAAGTAAGCTCCATACTTCACCTCCGCAGAAATCCTAAACCACAACACATCAGCAAAAAGTACCTTTTTTGCTTTATTACTCAAGGTGTGTTTGTGTATTTTGGGCCTGAAATGAATGGGCCCTTCTTAAATACATCTGTGTATTTTAAAGCAAGCTAAACCTTTCTGTGGGGATTATGCTAAATTGACACCCACGGAGATTACAGACTCGTCTTTTCATGTGGAGAGGATGTCACCCCGCGTGTTTGTTTTCGTATGCGTGTGTAACCGTGCTCCCGCAGTGCCTAAAATAGCTGGTTTGCTGGGGTGGATTGAGGGATAATGCAGCCCGTGTTGCTGGAGCTCCAAGTTGGATGGTATTTGCATGCATGCCTTTGCACGTAAGCAGTCGTGGACGGAGGCGCGTGTTACACGCCACATGTATTTGTGGCCCCGTTGTCGTGACGTGTGGCTGCAAGTATCCCACAGCTGCACCCACATGTGAACGGGAGGGCATTACTCGTGCGTATAAAAAGCAAGCGCAGGGCTATGTTACTCCGTTAGAAGCTGTGAGGCCTTTTGATAAGAAAGAGCAAAACAGAATGACGTGTGTGCCACCCTTGCAGCTAAAGGATCGGCCATGGAGTAAAACGTCTCTTTTTCTATGTGGCCGACATTTTCTTTCAAAAACTTTCTGCTTGAACAGAATTTTTACATCCAAGAATAAGTTTTTAAAAATGCTTGAGATGGTTACTTTTTCTTTTTTTTTTTCACTGGAGAAATTCTTGGATGTGTTGTGGTGTTTCAGATTTCCAGGGCAGAGAACCTTGCGGTTCTGACCTTTGAATTACGCTTTTATTCTGTTTGGTAACGTCCTTATTTTGCAGCTCCGTATACACAGGTATGTAAACAGCGTGGTCACCAGTATGCACGCAGAACCACCCAGATGAGCAGGAACTCTAGAGTTCACAATGTGAAATTCCAGTTCCGGGGACCATTCTTCGTTTTATATTATGCTGTATTATCTGAGAAACAGGAGGCACGTCATTAGATATAGCTGTGGCAAAGACGAGCAATCCATGCAAGAGAGCCATGTGGAGAAGCAGCTTTGGCATTTCAAATTCTCCTGTTTGCCCTTACCCTTAAATCATCTTCTTTAGGATCTTCTCCTAAATTAAATTTCTAATGAGAAAGGTGTTTACAAGCCTGATGCTAATTTAACAAAATGACTTTGTGAGCGTATTTTTGGTCCCCTGTATGAGACCTTTTAAAGTACTGTTTAACAGGCAAACAGCAGCTCCTGCAAACATGTTCTGAAGCAGCCCAGGTGTGCTCTGGTCAGATAGAAGCAGCCTGTGAAGTTGGTTGGTGCATGGAGCTATTCACACCATGTTCATTGTAAGATGTATTAGCTGCTCTTTTCTTTACCTTTGATGTAATCTCTTGAGAAGAAAGATCTGCTGGAGGGAATGGCACTACAAATTCTCCTGGCTAAATCAAGAGCTGTGTTAAAGTTGTAATCAAGCTTTCCCCCACCCCGCCCCAGACTCTGTTTAACCAAGTAGCTCACGGGAGAGGTTCATTCCCTTTTATAGTGAGTTCAAGTGGGACAAAGGATTTGTATGGCAAAGGATTAAGAGGAAAAGACCAAGTTAGTCTTTCTAGCATTGTGTCCCTCTCTAAATTAAACCCAAAATGGTATATAAGGTACTTCCCTTCTTGCACTTCAGTAAATCTCTAAGTTATTTCCCCAGTTTTCCTTTTCCTCAGCATAGGGCATTTTACCTGAGAAGTAGAAAACATTATTTATATACTTCTGTGTTTCCCTCTCCCGCCTTCCCCTCCTCCCCTTTCCTTCACAGTTTTTCCAGGGATTACAAAATAAGTAAAGCCTACAAAAGTTGTTTGAGAAAGTGCACTAAACTTCCCCTTGTTAATGAAGGAGAGGTGATTGAAATGAAACATAGATGTGTCTGGGGCTCACGCTTTCAGAGCTGGTAATGAGATTAAAGAAAAAAAAAAGATAAGTAAATGCTCCTTAATTAGGCACCTGTTATGTTCCATCATGAACAGGGCTATATGGGACAAAAATGCCAAATGACAGTGACATTTTGCACAGTTTTGTAAAGAGACCATTTCTCCTCACCCTTTGCTTAAGAAACACAATGAGGCTGGCTTTGGTTTGCTAATAGATATTTTTAAATCAGTTTGGGAAAAGTTATTCCATGAGGTAAAGATCCTGTTTGAAGCTGAAGCTGTTCATCTGAAGAAACATCTGTCACAAGACATGAAAAGAATGATTTCTTTGTGACTGGGAAATCAATGAGACATCTGTTTTAATGTACAGCCCAGAAATAATGCAGCTAGTTCAAAAGGAAATCATAGAGAAGGCTGCTTTTTGTCTCTTCTCTCCAGAGTGTTTAGGATGGGATTCATCAAGGTATTTTGCGTGAGCAGGACTTCTTGGGTTTGTGTCCTTAACTGCGTGGTCGCGGCGGATCTTTTGAGGGCGCTGACTTTTAGGGCTAGATGAGCTGTGGGGATCCATGTTTACTGGCCTCGTACAGGAACCCCATTTGGGGCTGGATTTTGGCCCTGTTTTCCAGGCACAGATTGCTCTAACGGCTGATCCAGCCCCACTCTTGGTGGGGAGCAGAAGCTGGAGGCCGCACTGCCACTGGGATGCCTGGCAGGATGTCGAGGCGCCGGTTCACCACGAGCTTGCTCTTCCTGGAAATTCTGTGCCTGGGCTGTAGGCTCCCATTTGGAGAGGCAGCGGAGCATGTGTGGACATCTCTGCACGTGGTATGGCTGCGTCTCTTTGTCCTGCTTGCTTCCTTTCTCTCCTCTGGAGCCCCTGGAAACCTTGCTGGGTCCTTGTCTCTCATCTTTCAAGTGCATGTGTAATGAATTTAGGCTTTCCCTTGCAGGCTGTTCTTTGCAGTCTCTCCTGAACAGTAATGGTGTGGGAAGCGGCAGAAAGAGGTTTAATAACAGTATGTCTCCTTGTACTTCAAGGACCCTTCCCACAAAACTTGGATACCCTGAAAGAGACCTAGCCCCTTATTTGTAAGGGTTTTTGAGGACAAGAAGAAATTAAACATCGAGGACTCAATTACCTCAAGGCACATTGAACTGGTAGTGTTTTATAGCTCCCTGGTGCATAGTTACTGTATAAGATATAAGACCAAGAGGAACCCCCAGGCATTAGGTAACAGGCTTGTTAGACCCCCACTGGTGTGTGTGTAGTATGGAGTCCCCTTACAGCAAAATTGGGCTCGCAGTCATCTTTTTCCAAAAGAAGGAGAGAATAGCAAGAGGATACGCAGCTCTGGCAATGTTTGAAATCTGAGATCAATGGTTGCCCTGGAAACAGCATGTTGAAAGTCTGAAAAACCTCCTGGCAGTGCGTGGGTGGAGTAAAAACAATCCTTGGGGTTGTGTGTGCAATTCCAACAAGTTGTGCTCAGCAGGAGGGAAGGCAGCTACTGAGGGGACACACGCACGCGTTCTCTGGGGACCCATCTTATCGGCCCTTCTCACAGAAAGCTGCTGAAAATGATTTTGTTTAGGACGTGCTTTCCCTTGGGAACTGTCAGTGAAATGAATGCATTTTCGTTCCTGTCAGCACAGTCCCATGGAAAAAAGTCTGTGGAGAGATGCACAGAACAATAAAACAGTCAAAGGTGGGACAGATGTGCCCTACCAAAGGCAGCAAAAAGCTTGCCATTCCCAATGAATAAGATGTTGGCATTGCAAATTCCAGCCTGGCTGGTGACAGAACAGGGTACCAAACTGCCCTACGCCCTGACGTCGTATTTACCTGTACTGGGGAGTGTTCCAATCTGATGTTTATGGACTGGCTCTTGAAGCAGACCCATGGGACACCATGAGCTGCAGCTGTACAGCTGTTCCTCGTGTACACAAAGCTCAGCGGTCTGACTCCAGTGCCAGCTGCTAACCACTGGACAGCTTGTAACGATACTTCCCTGGTGCACTGCTCAAGCTTCAGTGAGACGTAATTCAGGGGTTTCCTGAACCAGCGATGGGTTTCTCGATATCTGACAGCTCATGAAAGATTTTTCTTCCATGAATTGGTCTAATTGTGTCTTTTAACACTGTAACTTCAGCACCCATGATACTGTCTGACAATGATTCCCCAGTTTAAGCACATGATGCTTTAAAAGATAACCTCCCTTTCTCTACTTCGAAACGACCACCTGATAACTTCTTTTGATGCCTTTATTTCCTATACGATTGGATATAATGAAGTTTTTGCCATATCCTCCTTTCCACTTGGAATTTCATCATTTGCCTCTTTTCCAAGATGAACGGTCTTAGTCTTTTAAATCAGTTTTTGTACAGATGCTGCTTCATGCTTTCTGTTGTCCTCGTTGGCTTTTTGTGGGCCTTTTCTAGCTTTGTTATGTCCATTTTGTGATGGTGGGGTGAAAACCCTGTTCAGTATTCAGCATGTAGGTGCATATAGACTCATGCAATTGTATAACAATATGTTTTGCTTTGATGTCTACTCCTTACCTAAAAAATCCTGCCATTTGATTTGCTTATTTGATGGTTACATAGCAATCAGGTGAATGCAATTTTCTAGTATCATCCTAAAATCTTGTCCCTAAGTGGCAACAGTAAAGGTTGAATTAGGATTTGTTTTGGTCACATGCATTTTTTTACACTGAATTTCATTTGCCGTTCTGTCACTCAGCCAGTTTTATGAAGCCCTTGTGCAGCTCCTCACTGCCAGCCTCATCTTTGCTCTGAATATCTTTGAAACTGCCGGAGTCTCATTCCCTTTTACAGGGACGTGAATATGCTGGTGGGTATGCTGAACAGCATAGACAGAGCTTCTGGAAGGGCTCTGAGAAACTGGAAGTTTATTCCTAGCTTGTTTGTTCTTCCTGCCTTTGAATCAGTTATTTCTCCATGGGAGTATGTCTTTTCTTACCTTACTTACCTAGTCCAGATACTAAATTTTTTTAAGAGCCTTTGGTGAGAGACTTTGGAAACTCAAAATAACCAGGTCCATTTGATGTCCCCTGGTCCACACTTGAGTCCTTCCAGGAGCTACATCAGCATAGCGATGTGACTTCCTTCTACAAAAGCTGCATGGACTCTTCCCAGCATATTGCGTTTTTTTTTTTTTTGTTTGTTTTCTGTGCTCCACTAATTCTATCATTAAGAGTAATTTTTATCAACTTGCATGTGCAGCTGTGTAAAGGAAGTCCCACAGCATTAAAATTTAGCGTCTTTCCTTTCGAGCGCTGGTAACAGGAAGCTCTATGGATGACATAGGGGAAATCACATTATTATGCAAAGGAAGCGTGTGTATTTCTATGTATGTAAAGCAAATCACATTTTTCCACTTTTTAGTCTTCATTCACCATAGATATTAGATAGAGTATGGATGGACAGTGCTATGATATTCCTGTTTTTTTGTTGCATTAGTTCTTCAGCAGCCTTGCTGGAGTTAAGAACTGAAGCGCTGAAGGCTGGACTCCTGTGTTACTTGTGAATACATTCCATCGAGCCTTTCTTTTTCTTTTTCTTTTTTTTTTGTGAAACATGTAAATAGTCTTTAGGCTTTAACAGAAGTAAAGATTGGTAATGAGGCCAGTGCTGAAATATTAGCTGAGAAATGCAAGACTTGAGGGCAGATTTAAGTCTTGCAGAACGAACTTGCAATTTCTAATGTTTGCTGGGTTGTTTCATGCAGAGACTGCCTAAAGAAATAGAAAAAACTCTGCAAAATTAAAAACGGTTACTGTTTCTTTTTTCACTATTTCCATACCCTGTGATGATTAAAAAGTAGCATCTTGCCTTGATTTGCCATCTTTTTTGGAAAAAAATAAAAGTTTAAACCAAGTAAATAGAATTTCCCCAGACTTATGGACTCCCTTAAAACATAATCTTTATTTGGCTTTGCTTTTGCTGTGGACCTGGGTAAAATATAGACTACACTAAGAAGAGTCTGTGTATTTGATACCTCAGAGACTTCCTTGACGTGTGAGAAAATGGTTTCTGTGCCAAGGATGCACAAGCCTATGTGGAGATGAAATAAGCAGAAAAAAAAGTAAGCTGAGGGTTTTAAATTAGTGAGAAAGAATGATGTGCATAGGAATATTAGCAGTTTATTTTATATATCAACTTGTGCTCTGAACATTACAGATATGTGTGATGCAATTTATTTTTGCGCTATTGGTCCTTCATTACTTGGTGAATCTGTCAGCTAGGAAAGATAGAATAAACCTGATGATAGTAAATTTACAATGCACAGAAAACACCCCGCTTTCACACTTTATGGAAATGTATGTTCTTTTATTTATGCATACAACTAATCCCACTGAATTCAATTGCCTCATGTAAGTTAAACTATATATACATATACAGACATGGAGAATCCAGACTTAAGTGCTGACTTTGTTCTGTGGAACCTAATATTTTTGTATGTGTCCTGTATGTGTTGTTTCTTTTTTTTAACAAATCATAATCTATGATTTATATTCTGCGAGAGACTATATTTGCATTCCCCCACAGCACGTTTTATTGACTGCAGTGATTGCTTTAAGGAAAGCGTATGTTACCTTATTTTTCAGTGGAATTTGGCTTAGATGGAGCATCTGGTTTTCAGTGGAGCCATTTTCCTACACGGTTTTCCAGCTGAGCTGGTTGAGGTGTAAGAAAGTTAAAAGTTGAGCCCAAAATCATGCAATGGGTCAGAGGCTCAAAGAGGATTAAAGCTGAGGGCCTTTTGACCCTGGTGTCCTTTGTTTAAGCCTTAGCTGGCAAAATGTGTCTGAAACCCTTTGAACTGAGGGGAATCTGAAGTACAGATTTGAACATAGGTCTGGGTGACTTTGATTAGCTCTCTTTAATAGTCTCTAAGACAGTAGATTTTGCTCCCTGCTGTGAATGCGGTTGACTTATCTGTGTCTAGTTCAAACATGCCACTTTTGCAAGCACTGGGTTTTACTTTACAACCAAAACACCCATGGGGAAAAGTAAAGGTAAACTTTAGTTTGCCTTTTCTCAGGGCTTCTTGGCAGAGACCTCAGAAAGCAATTCTTTCTAGAGAATTGTTCTCACCTGCCTCCCTAATTTATAGGGTTAATAGGTTGTATGAACTCTTTGTGGAGAGTACGAGATCTTCGTATTTGCTGGTAGGGTGTTTCACTACAATAATGTTGGTATCCTTTTACAGGGCAAAACAGGAACTCTTTGTTCAATAGGAAAGATCTAGAGAATGAAATAGTAACTAAACTATTAGGGTTCTGCTGAACTATTTTTTCATAGAATCGTAGAATGTGTTGGGTTGGAAGGGACGTTTAAAGGTCATCTGGTCCAACCCCCCTGCAGTAAGCAGGGACATCTTCAACTAGATCAAATTGCTCAGAGCCTCATCAAGCCTGGTCTTGAATGTCTCCAGGGATGGGGCCTCCACCACCTCTCTGGGCAACCTGTTCCAGTGTCTCACCACCCTCATTGTAAAGAACTTCTTGCTAATGTCTAATCTAAACCTACCCTGCTCTAGTTTGAAACCATTGCCCCTCGTCCTATTGCTACATGCCCTTGCAAAGAGCCCCTCCCCGGTGAAAGCCCCGTTTAAATTTAGAAAAAGGTGAAAAAAAAACCCCTCTAAATGTAAAAAAACCCCAACAACATGAAAACAACTTAGAGTAAAATTCACTTTCTGGATTAATCTTCATAGGCTTCTAGAGTCATTAAGCATCCTTTATTTTTTAGTAGTAGAAATTCAATTTTCTGATATAATCTGTGGAAGTGTATGCAACTTCTTAGTCTTGAAACCTGAATGTTTCAGTTAAACACTTATAGAATCATCAAGTCATAGAATGGTTTGGGTCGGAAGGGACCTTCAAAGACCACCTAGGCCAACTCCCCTGCCATGGGCAGGAACATCTTTCACTAGACTGGATTGCTCAAGGCCCCATCCAACCTGACCTTGAATACTTCCAGTGATGGGGCATCTGCATCTTCTCTGGGCGGGTTCCAGGTTCTCACCACCCTCATCATAAAGATTTTCTTTCTAATATCTAATCTAAATCTACCCTCTTTTAGTTTAAAACCGTTATTCCTTGTCCTATCGTGACAGGCCCTGGTAAAAAGTCCTTCCCCGTCTTTCTTATTAATCCCTGTAAGTATTGAAAAGCTGCAATAGTTGGTTCCTCTCTAGTCACATCCAAACTTCCCACAGGCGTTCACAATCTTTGCCTCTGTGGTAGCAGCTATTTTTCCTGCTGCAGACTTTGCTGTCACAAATGCTATATAAGCAATGAGATATGGTGCCATGTGCTCCATAACCACTACAAAAGCAGTAAGGTACGTTTCCCTCCACTAGTCATCTCTTGTTGGATGCCAGTGTGTGCACACAACATGGCAGCACTTTCCAAGTTCTCAAATGAACCCTTATATATGGGTTCATTTTCAGCCCATGCATTTATTTGTAGGAGCGGGGCCTCCTGAGGAGCTTGCTAGTAATTCCTTCTGGCCTTTGCTGGATAGGAAAACATTTGCAACAAATGAACTTTTATTCTTGGAAAACATATACTTTGCCATCTTCAGTCTGTCCTATTCTCGCATCGTACACCCCTCTGACTCTATAGAGAAGATGTTTTTTGGGTTGGTGGAAAAGAATATTAATAAGTGAATGATCTATAAATAAACAAATAGAGACCGCTGAAAGAGGAGTGAAGTTGTTTAAATGAATAGGACACCAAAGTAGGATAATTGTTTCCGGGAATAATCCCCTGTTACAAAACACTTAACTTTTTCCATATTTCAACTTCTGGATACAATTGTCCTTTAACACAAATTTTAGTTCAGAATACAGCATGAAATCATGTGGCTTCATCTAAAGTACTGTGGAATTCAATTGCTTCATGATTTTTCTTTTTGCAAATTGTTATTTATTACCATGTGGACACTATAGAAATCCATTTTCAATTAATTTATTCAAACTGAAATTAAAAAGTGGAAAATTCCTCATAGCACAGCCTTGCACTGGGGCTTCACAGACAGAGTCTTGATCATGTTGAATCAGTGTCTTGTGGATTTTTTTAAAATGAATTCAGGTGGCTGACCTAGTATGCATCTAATTCTGACTGAAGTTAGTCTCTTTGAAAGATTAGTGATTACATAGTCAAGGCTGAAAGTCTTAAGTCAAGAAAAATTCTTGGCAAGAAGCACAGAAAACCAGCTTTATAGATTACATGTCTCCCTTACACATACTGTACCACATAAGAAAAAATCAGTTCTGTCCATATTAATTTGGCCTGAGGTAGGCCTCAGTTTGGCAACTTACTCGATCTAATTTGCCAACTTTATAACATAATGGGTTTACTTATCTCTTTCTCAGCGCATAGGAGGCTAGGGTGCCTATTTATTAGGAAAAATACAAAAGTACTGGACTAAAATGGGCTTTCCGAGTCACTGAGTGCATCTTGCAATGAATTATTGTATTTTTGAGGTTAGGGTCAGAATACCGTTTCTGTATTTTTTGGAAAAATGCCTTCAATCTACAGCTTAGATGCATTCATGATTATTTTGTACCTTTTGCTCTTACACTGATCTTGTCTTGCAGTTTAAGCAACTTTTATCAGTACCTGCATTTGATGTTCCCTGCTGATTTTAGAGATAGCGTTTACATCTGCTTTCAGCCTTCTCATTGTAGGGTGTCAAAGTCAAATTGTCTTAGCCTCATCCAGCCTAGCAATCCACACCTGTTCCAGCATGTGTTTTCATGCGTGACTGGGACTATCTGATATTAAAGAAGTGGTTCCATAAAAGTATTGTATAATGAAATCGGTATTCCTGCTAGATAGGGAAAAAAATTTGCCCCCATATATACCAGGACCATATTTTTCTTTCACAGTGACATCATAGGTGGGGTTCTTGCTCCTTCTGTTTCTGATTGACTCATTCCTTTTTCTGCTCCTCATCAAACTAATGAAATCCCAGCCTACGACAAAAAAATTGTAGGGATTTCTAACTGCCTGGCCTTATGCTTGGCACTGCTGAATGCTAACCGACTTCCGTGCCTCAAGGTCATCTGGTCCTTCTCAGTGTCCGAACAGAGAAACTAGTCCCCTATCTACTGCCACCAAAAAAGTCCCAGCAGCTTCAGTAGTAGTGGCGGGTATCTAGTGGACCTAACGTTACAGTCATTGGCAGCTTCTAGCTGTATGCCGAACCACACATTATCTACTGAAATACGTATATCACAAGTGGTGCACAACACACACTTTTTAGATCCCCCCACTCTTTGGCACTCTGGCTGTCCTCTTGATTAATAGGTCCATCCTTCTGACATTGCTTTTTAAGCCAGAGGCATGAACGAAAATATATAGTTTCTCGAAGAACTCCAAGACGACCTCCCCCCCCCGACCAATTGTTTTGCTGTCAGCACATCCTTCCCCGTAGTTAGTTTTTTGCCATCGTACAATTGTTGAATTCAATTCCCATTTTCTACAGCATAGTCTTTTCCCATATGACACTGTAGAAAAAACTTTAATGAAGTCCAGATATATGAAAACTGGTTCATTTCTGTCGTTTGAAAATCTATTATTCTGAGTTCAACCTTTGGTAAACCCATCTTACTTTATACTCCCAGTTTTCCACTTTCTTCCATGTCTTTCATTTCTTTCTTTCCTTCAAAGGGTGTACTAAAACTGCGGATGAGGTTTTGCAGTTCAAAGTTGTCCTTTAATTGTTCAAATAATTTTCTCTCTTTTCTTATACGCAAGGTTTTCTGTCTGCTATTTGCCAAAAAAAGTAGACTTAGCGTGTCTTATTTTTAATTAGAAGGCAAATACAATAAGAAAGCAAAATAATCACAGAATCACAAAGCAGAATAATGCTCCAGTCCAGGAACGAGGAATAGACAAGCTCATTCTGGTCTTGGGAGGGTACTTAGAGAGGCTCACATCAAATATTCCTATAATAATCAATATGCACACATGTATTTATTAAATTAAGGCCCAACAGCTATCTAAATCTGTGCAAACCTCATATGATACAGAGAACTAAGACTGAGTAGGAAGGCACTGATTGTGGAGGCTGGGAGACGACATCCTTCAGCAAACTTCTTGCTGATATTAATGCAATTGAGGTTGCTGTACCTCAGAAAGCACTCATCACACCCAAGTAAATGTTATCTGCATAGTCTGGAGATCTGTATGTCCTCTTGTAAGTTCCCTTATTATTCCCACCTTCTTTTAAACGCATTGGCCAGTTTCAACCCAACTAGAAAAGTCAGTAATAATCAGACAGTTTTTATGTCTCTGGAAGTTTGGACACATGGAGGAGAGAGAAATGTTAGTGTTGACGCTTAGGGAGAGGCCAGAGCATCAGCACTGGTACCATAGGTACAGATGTCTTGAAAACCCCAATGATGAGAAGAGTTTCAAGTGGACCTTACATCTGTATTGGACAATGAGGACTCAAAAGATGAGAATGTGTATGACTAGTCTTTTTGCCCATGAAACAACTAGTTTAAAACTGCTGATGGGGCCTGACTTTTGCTTTTAGCTTTGGGCATTCCCTGTACTACGCAGATACCTCCTGTCAAGTGACCACGTTTGAGAAAGGTCCTATTCAGGGTCATGGGATTGAAGGCTTTTGCCCAGTAAGTGTCTCAAGATTTTTCTGACACAGCTGATAGTACCACAAGGTTTTCCAGATGGTAGCTGAGCTATGTGAAAAAAAGATGCTCTTATGGCTTTCAGCTATTAGGTTCCGCCGTCTTTGTTTGACATTGTCTGGAACATTCATCTGGATAATTTAATTCTGCTGTTCCTCCATGCACAGCTATGCAGTAGAATAGTTGTCTCAGGAATAAACAAAATCATGCATGTCTCTGTCTTTATCAGCTGCCAGGTTATTCTTCCATGCTTGAGTGGTCATATTGATGACAGGTTATGGGGTTAAATTGGCTGATTTTTATTGCTTCATGGTTAGAATGTGCAAGACATTTAGAAATAAAGTTCTTCTTCATTGTAATCCAGAGGTGGGATTTTTCTCTTCTTATTCTTTCTGGAGAGGGATAGGTTTTCCACCCCTGTTGCCTCTGCGGATGGCACTTACTCTTGAGCATTTAATATCTCGTTTCCTTACCTAGCATGCCATGTTCCAAGTTATCAGACATTTGGCAGGAGTGTGGGTCTTTGAAAAAGGCCAACTACACATAAGTTTCTTGTCTTCCTTCTCATTAATTTTTCTTCATTTATGTTTGGCTTAAATTTTCCCTTGTTGTGGTCAAAAACTCCATAATAACTGTGATTTGTGGCTAGAAGATCTCTGCCGTTACTTTTGATAGAACAAGCCTGTAAAACCGTTCTTCTGCTTGGAGGTAGGAATATGAAGGAGTGATTGGATTAACCAAGGGGATGCTTGGAGAATGGGCTTAGAGAAATGGCCTGAGGGAATGGGATTGAATTCATTAGCTTTGAATGCAGTAGTATAGTAGTAGTTGCTATTATAAACCCTATATGGGTTCATACAGTTAAGTGAGCACTACCCAAACAGGATAAGAACAACTGGTTGGACAGCAGTTCTTGCAGAAAAATATCTAAGGGTGGTTTTGTGTCACAATTTGAATAGAAAGTTGTGATTGCCGTGTTTTTTTCAGAAGAGGTAGACTTCATACTTTGATTTGTAAACTAGTTTTTTCCTGCAGGATGTGTGAAAAAAGCTCCTGCTCTGTTCCAAAATGGTTAGGATTCAGCTGGAGTACTGTGTCTGGTTTTGGGCATTTCCCCTAAACAAAAATGACAGGGGTTCAGAAAAAAAAAGGAAAAAATGACTGAATTTTAAAAAATTACTATAATATAGGAACTACAAAAAATGTTCTGGGGTTACTTAGCTTAAAGGAATGGAGACTGAGAGGAGATAGGATTACAGTTTTGAAGTGTTTAAGTGACTAGTGCAAAAGAGAAAAGAATAACTTTTTCTCCAGGTCTCTGGTGAATAGAGGCAAGCTACAAAGGATTTAAAACTGCAGCAACAAAGGTGCAGGCTCGATATTAGAAAAACTTTCTAACAGAAAGGACAGTGAAGTACTAGGATTAATTGCCTGGGGAGCACTAGAGCAAAGTCTGGAGCAAGACTAGCTCAGGCAAACGTCAACCAGGAATGACAAGAAGAGGGTCTCAGGGACAGGAAGTGAACCTGATTATCTCCTGAGGTCCCTTTTGTGACTGTTTTCTCAGTCTTTGTGGCTCTGCTGCCTTATAAATCACTACCAGCTTTTAAAATGTCCCTCTGTTACTGCACTGAAATATCTATTGCTGGAGTTAAATAGGTATTTTATGAATGCAGTTAAATATGCGTAATTCTAACTTAAAAGTTGTTGGAGTTCAGAGAAAGAGTATAATCTTGAAAAACACGATATGAGCCGAGTACAAAATGCGTTGAAGCACACATAAGAATTGTGTGTCGTCTTCTGACTGATCTGCACGACATACAGTATTTGTGATTTGGTTACAGATGAAGGCATTGTTTTTGTCTTTTTGAGCTGCTGAGGAAACCCCCGGTGAATACCGCTCCTGGTTCCCCCAAGACCGCCAGCAGGGTTTGTGGACTAGCAGTACTTTGATTGCCGATAGATGTGCTAAACAATAGAGTTGACAGAAGAATCCTCTAATACTTGCCTTTTATTCAGGGACTTCTGACTAGCTCAAGATTTAATATCAACACTCAGGAAAATATTTTGTTCCTTCTCCAGATACGGTGTCCTGCCCCAAACAGTGACATGTGGGGATATTGCAGAAGAAAAAACCAGCAGACTCTAGCTTTGACCTTGATATCCAGATGAAGTTTCTCCCTCTGATATATTTTTGTTCTGTCTTGTTTAGAGAAACACTGCTATATTCATCTTCTTTATTTTAAGAGTCATCAGGCATAGTGGCTTATATCGCTTCTGTCTGATGAGGATGTGGCTCCAAATCTGCATTTATTAACAGGATCGATACATACTGTACAACAGCCAGTACTATTCCTACATGGCAGAAAGATCAGCTTTTAATAGCTTAAAAAGTGCTGCTCTTGCTGTGTTATATTTCCAGTGTCTGTAGATATTTTCTCCTTGTTGCGAGAATTGCCATTGTCCTGTGTGCGAACAAAAGTCTCTGGGCTTGGCTTGAGTCCGCTCTGACTTGCCCTGGGGTAGGCGAAACTGATTTCAGTTCACAAAATGAAGTTGAAAGGGGACAGGCAAAGCAACGCTGCTCGCTTCTGAGTATGAGTAACTATTCGGAGCTCACATGCCATTTGACAGCGTACAATTGTTGGAAGGGAGACTGTGTTAGTGGATGGCTTGTTTATATGGGTTTTAGTGGAAAAGCATTTGTTTACAGCAGCCTCACTATAAACTCTGGAGGAACTTTGGCCGTTGCAATCAGCCAGACTGAACAGCGGGTCGCCAGGTTGTGGTAGAACAATTTCACGAAGCTGGCTAGTAGGAGAATGATCCTTTCAATTTTCCCATTCCCACTTGTGCACTGATATTCAGTATTTCTCTCCTAGCCCCTTATAGATTTGTTTCACACTTTTGGGGTTATTTCTGTGCTGAGGGGCATTGCAGGCACTGCCACCACCTCTGTGAGTTATTTGCTTCCTGTTGTGCTCTCTTCTTAACATCTCGTGACGCATTCAGTCAGTAAATCCCTTTGATCCCCTTTCACCCTCCCTTTATAGTGATATATCTATTAAGACTTCCTCAGGCTCCTTTTTCGCTAGTAAAAAAGACCATAACCCCAGGAGTCAGCGGTTTTATTTCCATAGGGCTGAAACAACCGGCACATGATGCAGGCACATCTGGAGGGACATACCACGAACTGCCTAAAGCCGTCAGGTGGGACTCCAGAGAAACACTGGTGACTTGGGCTGGTGGGCTCCACAGTGGGAGAAAAGTCCGATATGCATTTAGCGTAACCCATTGCCTTATGGTACGGTTGGCAGGGACTTGCCCAGGCTTGGGTGGGGATGCTCTCTGTTCTCTGTGTCTGTGGGCTGGAGAGGTCTTGGACTCACTGGCGATTAGTTGAGTGAGGTACAGGCTGGAAGTGGCTGTGGGGTGGCCTAGTTTCCTCACAAGGTCCTAAAAAGTGGGTACTAGTAGGAAAGGATTAGTGACATTCCGAGCTGGGGAAGAAGGTAGGAGCAGAGTGGAGATTTAGGGTTGGGGGAGAGCAGGAAGAGTGGATTCTAGACAAAAACATATAAAACAAACAGCAAAGTTATAAGCAAAACTGAAGCCCCAAGTTAATGGCTTTAGAGAGAAATGCAAGCAAACTGGTACGGGTATTTTTAATAGTACTTTACCAAACCTGTTAACTTTAGTACAAAGTAGCAGCCAAAATGCTTTATAGCCAGATGGTTGCGATTAGAGAGGGAGTCCTTGGGCTAAAGGGTGGGGTGAGCTTGTGCACACAGCTAGGTTTTAGTAAGATGGAAAGTAGCTTTGGAGCCGTAGGGAAACCACGATGGGTCGTGGGGTGGGTGTTTCCCTGCTGTGGGGATTATTATTTTTTCAGAGAAGGCACACCTTGGTTTTGACTTGTGATGTGAACAGAAGCCTAAAGCTGGCTTAGGCTTTAGACATATGATGGGCTGGGAGACGTAGGGAAGGCAGAGTCTGAGAGATCTGTGTGAAGGGTGTTATCTGTCTATAAAATGGGTGGGTTGCTTGTTATTGCAGCACTGTTTTTAGGAGAAAAAAAAAAAAAGTTGCTTTCACCTTATCCTTTTGAAATCTACTACTCCACCCCTGCGTCTCATGCTGACCTTCTTGCCCGTGAGAATCGCTGAATGACCTTCTGCACACAGTGAGCACATGCTCCCGGCCATTAGGTCAAGGCTCCTTGTGACTTAGCAGTGCTCTGCCCGTCACTGCCACGTGTTTAGCTCTCCCACTTCCGCCCAAAACAGAACTAAAACCCCATCTCAGCTCTGCCAAAGGGTCCGCCTCCATTTTCTGCATTTCCTTACACTTCAAGCACGCTTTGCCCATTATGCCTCACAAGAGGAGCAAATCTGTCGATCTGCAGCTCTTCCTTTACCTTGAATCCTGAGTGAGGCTGAATGATGCTTGCAGAAGACCTCTATCCGTGACTCGGTGGCTTTGAGCACATTTCATGGTTGACTTGAACACTGCCGCTCTCCCCTGCGGGCCCGCTCTCTACCAGCAGCCGCTTCTCAGTAGGGCACTATGGGACCCATGATGTTTTCCTGTAGTCTGCCGCGGTCTAACACTTTGGACAGCAGGGTTCAGGGAGCACATCTGCCCTACAGGTTAAGCCCGGCTGTTACATCCTAAGTGGCATCATCTAGAAGGGTCTAGGTAATTGGAAAGTGAAAATCCGTCTGTCTCACTGTGCTTTCAAAGTGCCTCTGCCCTCCCATTCCATTTATTCTGTGTTTTGGTTGTCGTGTTATAAACCTGGATCATGAGCTCTTTAGTCTAGGAAATAAACTCTTATCCTGTGGTTGGAAATACTTTTCCTTGCTCATTTTGTTCTCCAGGGGGGTGCACAGTTCTCATTTTTGTACAAAAGTGATACTGAGGCAGCACTGGTTAAAAAGAGAGGAAAACTTGCTATCAATGAAGTAGAAGGTGGACCAGGATTGTTTATTTAAAGTCTGCTGTTGTGATCCTTGGATATCTGCCTCTTCTTATTTCCTGACACAATTGTGAAGATGTTTGAATTTCCCCTCTCCCTGATCGGAGCTCAACTATCAATGTGTAAGGAACCAAGACTTTTATGTGTTTTCCTGTGTCACAGTGGGAGCAGCTGAGTCATGAATGTTCTTGAAAATTTCACCCTCTTTGGAGACTGCGTTACAAAACATGTCAGACAAGTGAAACGGCGTTTCCCGTGTTCCCATGGGACCAAAACTCGTTTAAGCAGTGCTATGTTCCTATCAACTAGCAAACCTGCCTTTTGTTATGCAATGCCACAAAGTGTCTTTTTGTGATCCTAAATCTATAGGTAGGGCTTCCTCGGAAATGGTCTCGTACAAGCACTTAGGCAGAGAATGAAGAGCTGGTCTCTGTGACTGAGTATTCTGCCCTTGCTTGCTTCCTTGACAAATTTGCACCCGATTCATGTTCTTAAGCCCTCCATCATCATCAGCCCCCCGATCCTCTGCCTCTGCAGGGAGAGGCAGGGCATGCATTCAGCGATCATTTTGAAGATGAATGTGTTGGATAATTTTGATTACTAATTTGCTATTTTAAGTCCACATTGTGCTTTGGTGGCTCTTCTGGGATTTTTCTCTCACAGTAAGGGACAAAGATCTAAGGGGTGCCTGTTTATTTTTTCTCATCCTGTAACAATACAAAATGTCATCGTGGCCTAAGTAGATGCACATGTCACCAGCCCCATGGCAGTGTACTGAATAAAAACATTACCCTTCATACAAATACTTGCATATTTAAGTGGACTTAAGGGAAGGGAATCAATAAATGAAATCCTGCTAGAATATGAAAGTAGTCTGCTGTATCTCATGCTCAGTTTAAAAGTAAAAACCTCTTCAAATGTCTCCTTTTTGATTTTTTTAATGCGTATTTTTAAGCTCAGAAGAATTTAAGAATTCCCATCACCAGGCCAGTATATTTGACAGGTTTATAGCAAAAGACCTGTCATCTTAATCCAACTATTTTTCCCACTAATCCAATTAGGTTTTCATTAGATGTCTTAATCTAAATATAATATCTAATTCTGAATTCAATTACTTTAACTGTCTCCTCCTCCCGCTGTAAGGTATTCTTGGTTTTCACTTGCCTCTGCCCTTGTCTGGACCATAAGCTTGCAGACATGAGAGCTAGTCATTGTTCCATATTTAAGGTACTACCACGCTATTTAACTCAATACCTTTTTGCTTGTTGCTTATTAAAATAATCTGTATTAATAATGGTGATTTGTAATAATGCTTTGCATTTACATGGAAAACACTTACTTTGAAGCTAGGTCCTGCCACTCACAAGTTGAGGAGTACTTCACTCTGTATATAGTCTATATGCAGTATTTGTTTGCTAAAACCCTTGTCTGGTGTAAAAATTCGGTCTGCGGTTGCTTTAATGGAATCAAGACTATTTCAAGTCTTGAAATTAGTTACGCATTTATATGCTCACTGAGTAAGTGCCAAGGACACTACTTGGTAATCTCACATTTTAGCTGTAAGGGTGTGAGGACCCAGTCCTAAACTGGGGTCTGATGCTGCAGTTGCCTCATGCCTGTGGTCCATCTTACAACTCCGAGTAGCCTAGCTGAAGCTAACACATTACTTAGATTGTCAGTACTTGGAGGATGACTCTCTGATGGCCCAAATCCTTTCAACACTTCTGCATGTGCTTAATTTGGGGTTACTGATGAGTTTACAATGAAGCGCATATGTAAGAGCTGGCAGGATTTGATATTCCTAATTTGTTGCTACTAAGAGAGATTTCTTAATATACCTATTGTATTTTAATTTAAGATGATTTTTTTTTCAGTAATCAAGACATGCTTACTACAATCAGCGAATATTTGCTGGGACCAGGAGACTCCATATTAGCAGAAACCAATATGCCTGCAAGAGCTGGTACTACTTATTTTCCTACAACCAATATATTTTTCAAGAACCCCACCATCCTGAAGGTTTCAACTCAAGCTAGTGCACCTGGGTGAACCTCAGATGCATAATTTAAGAGGCAGAAAAAGTGTGTATCCCATGAGCTGTACTTTATTATCCCACTTTAATGTGAACCATTCCTGAAAACAGCTCTTTGACCATCTCAATGCGGTTTGATAGCTTGGCCTGTGTCATTATTTACCTAATACTTGCTAACAACCTGGTGTATTTTGGATTTTGGCAAAGCTTAAATTTGGAGGCATTAATGCTTCAGCCTTTTTAGGATGAACGGGGAAGTCTCTGCTGTTGGTTTTGCATTGCTTTTTATTTTGTCAGATGTAGCCACATACCGTTTCCCCAATTGTCTACCTTGTAAAGCCATCAATCCCCTTTACCAGATGAAGGCCTGTACCTTTACATGACACCCGCTCTGCAGAGACACTGAGAAACGTAGGGCTGAGAAATCTCTTGAATTCGTGTTTTATTTTAAAAGCAGCCATGCAACTTTTACAGATGGTGATGTTGGGCAGAATTCTCCCCTATTGTGTTTCTTCTGTAGTCACTGCAACGAAATCTGAGTAATTCAACCTCTTCTCATGGGTTATGTCCCGCACTGCCAGAATGAGTGGCGATGACACGATGATTGTGGTACATGATTAAATGGGGTGTGTGATGATCATCATGATTTATTAAAAAAAAAAAGAAAGAGAAAAAGCACGGCTGGCTTAGATGGAGGATGCTAATGTGTCGTGTGGGGAGATCTGTATAGCAGTCCTATTGGTTCCGGTTTTTCGGGTCTGAAAAAGGCATTGATCACACGGGCTTTTCCTCTTTTCCATTCCTTTTAATTTTTACTTTTGCTGTGTGGTGCCATGCAGATCCCACCATCAAGTCCCGAAGCTCCTTCCCTGGGGGAGCAGCTTTGTAGGGAAGCTGGTGTCTGACACGGTTTGGTTCCTACCGTCATCTGATTTGTGCCCTTGGAGGGATGGGAGGGATGGGAGCACTGCAGGGCCTGTGCCGGCTGCTGCTCTCCTGCAGCCCTGTCCTGCCATGCCGGCTCACTGCTGCTCTGCTCTGGGCTGTCGTTTGCACCTGCCCGGGGATGCTTTTGCTGAGCTAGTAGACACCGAGGAGTTTTTGCAAACTGGAAGTATGGAGAGCCTGGAAGTCTTAGTGAAAGGCTTCTCCGCTCTTCATCCCTCCTGGTTTTCAATAAAATAATTATTTTTTTCTGTACAAAAATTTCACTTAAAAACTTTTTTTTTTTGTATGTTCAGTCATCTCAGTAAGAAATTCTTTTTGCTTCACTGCCTATTTCCACCCCCCCACCCGCTCCCCCCCAAAGGTGTAGTTAGTGAAAACTGCTGCATTGACAACGCTGGAGAAAAAAGTTCACTGGAAAAAAGCACCATGGGAAAAAAGCACCATAGGAGAAAAGACGTAATCTCCATGTAGCATGGTTTGATGCTTCACCTGGGGTCCCAAATCTCCTTGGTTGCTTACACAGCCCCTTCTGCAGGCCAAAAGGTCTGGTGCTTTGCGTCCATTAGTATATCTGCTCTCAGAGTAGGTGCAAAGAGAGGTAAGCATTACTGTGAATTTACAGACTGGAACCAGACCTCGTGGCACACCTACAGAAGCTGTTAAGCCCAGCCTGACCTGTGGCAAAGGGAAGGGTATAACGAACGAGGGTTGCATGGCTCGGCCTTCTGGAGGTGGCTGCTACAGCCATGTGGGAAGAGTGGTGTGGAACAGAGGCAACAATCAGTGGAGATGCTGGTGTGGGGTGAGAAGTATCTGCACGTCCCACTACGGCTCAGTTTCTGCTTTCCACCCACTGCTGGGCAGGGATAGTGTGTGTGAGCATCTCGGGGTGCAGGCAGGAGAGCTGCAGGTGAATAGGCTTAGTCTGGAGGCACTGTAGGGTAGCCTTGAACACGTCCTGCTGTACAAATGGCCTGCTTTGGGTCTGTGCTGATCTGGGGACACATTTCACAGTGTAGACGTGTCCTAAATCTGATTTTGTCACTCTAGAAATCTGCGACAGAGCAGACTTGAATTTTTAGACTGGAGACTTGCAAGTTCTAGGCTGATGGTTTCGCTGGTTGACTACTTGTAAATCACAAACACCCACTAAATCAATGCATACTCTGCTAAAAAGTGCCGATTTTGGCAACGAAGATATTTTAAAAACAAACAAGATGTTTAGAAAAGATGCCACGGTATGTCTCCTCAAGAATGACTTGGAAGTGTTGGAGGGAATTAGCTGCAGTTTCTTTAAAGCAGATCCATGTCGTCTTGATCCACACTGCACCATCCTTTTAAACATCCTTAGCTTTGCTCAAAAGTTTGCTCCGTGGAGGGAGGATCTTTGGGTTATTTCAAAGGTTTGCTGATATTTGCTGTTTGTAAAATCTACCTACTCAATCACTAAAACTTGTCTGTTTCAGGCTGATCGGATCCAGACATTACCACCTTATACATATGATGAAGAGGTGTTTCAGTGTGGCTCTTGGCCTTTGGGTTTGACGTATGCTCATACTCTCCTGACTGGAAGAGCTAGGGACAACCTAATTCTCGCTTTACAGTGTGCTTCTGCATTTGTTTAGAGGTGATGCAATGGGTAGAATTTCAAATCATATTAAAAAATAAACCAAAGCAAACTCCCGTGTAAGGAGAGCTTGAAAAACACATGCAAAAATAATTCTTTGATTATTTCTTTCTGGGTACTTCAAGATAGATGCTGGTGAAGAGTGTGCCCAGTTGCTAGCATGAATGCCTTTTTTTATTGCTTGCCTATATATTAAAGGTTTTAAGAGTCTTACATGTATGACTTAGTAATATTTCTACTGTTTGGTGAAATCTCTACCCTTTGTTTTCAAAAGGGTAAAGACGGCCCTGAAATAATGGTTCTATGATCATTTGCAGTCTGAAACTTCAGCCTTCACGATAAAGACCTGTGTGGCCCCCAGATCTTCCATGGACTATGGGGCACTTACACACCATCTGGATTTACCCTAGTTCCTTAAACCAGCACTGCTGTCTGCATCCTCCGTGAGATGATGGTGTGGTGTTGCCACAAAGTGTTTCTGCAGGTGCTGGGAGGAGATGGTAGGAAGGTGATGGGGAAAAGGCTTCCACCTCAGCCGCCCTGTCTAGCCTCTTGGTGCTGGGCTGCTGAGCTGAGAGTGCTCACAGTGGTCTGTGCACCGCAGGGTGTGTTCTCTCTTTGTTTTCTAAACGTACAGAACTAAATATTTATGGCTGTGCTCAGTGCGTAAGCCCTGGCTACGAGCGCTCTGGCCCTCTCTCCATCACCCTTCTGTGATAGGTCATCATCTCTGGTAAACACATTACATCCAAAATGAGGGGCAGAACTTTGCACTTTACTATTAGTAGACGTACACTTTCTAGAGCAATGAAGGCATTTCTTTATCCTTCGTATTCTTCATTATTTATTTTCAGTGTGTTCTTACTAATATATAGATGTATTTTTGTGGCCACGTTGTGAAATTTATTTTTAAAATAATACAATTTTTGAAAAAAATTTTTGATAAAAGTTAGTCTTGTCATTTGAGCATCTAATATGTTCTTTAAAACTTGTCCCAGGTCAGCTTCATTGCATTACAGTGGTTACTCTGGGCATGTTGTTTATGGCAGCGGTAACTCATGTGCTGCATTATTACATCCTGGAAAAAAAATGAGTAAGTTCTTTCCAGCAGAAGATGACTTGGTCAAATATATTGTAGCTATAAGAAAAAGCAACATTGTAAGTTAAAAGTTGAATTTAAAAATGAGAAAATTACACATGCTTCAATGAAATATTTTTCGTGGGGGCAAGATTTTAGTAATATCATAAAAAAACCCAAGACATTTACAGTAAAACTAGTAAAATATGAAGTCTTTTTAACTGTACCAGGGTGGAATATGGTATCCAACAGTAAGGCATTTGTCTGAAACCACCAGCGTGAACAAGAAGACAAAGTAAGAGCTGTGGTATTTGTGTCTATACAGCAAATGCGGGGAAGGGCTGTGCTGATCCCGCAGAGGACTAGTCGGTATGCCTGAGCTGGAGGAATTAGCTGGGGTTTCCATCTTCTGCCTAATTCTGCATTTTTATTGTTTAAGTTTTAAATGTGAAGTTTTTGATTTCGGTGTAGTAGTAATTCTTTGCTTAATATATGCGTGTCCCTTTCTTCTGCCACCCTTAGCAGAGCAATAGCATGAGAGGGAGCAAGTTTTCTCTACAGGGCACAGACCAAACTAGTAATAAAGTCGTAGTTAATTTTTGTTTATTTTTTGGCAATTAGGAGGGAGATCTTGTTTTTCTCATGTTTTGCTGGAGTGCCCGCAAAGTCCAGTGATGGTAGGTACAGCATGAAACACATACACCAAGAAACATTTGTTTTATTTCAGTGTGGTTCCTCTATATTCTGTAGTAAACATTCAGCCCTCTTTTCTAAACCACATTAAAAAAAAAAAAAATCTCCCTCCCCCCCAAAACAAAAGAAGTTTTCCTTCTCAGAAGAGCATCTGTTATTTAGCAACATCTGAATTTCCATAAATAATCCCAGATTTCCCCTGCACAAAGATATAAACAATTGTTCCGCACTCAAGCCTCCCCTGTTTCGCTGCCTCCCTGCACGAGGAGAGCGGGAGAGGAGGCGCCGGCGGGGGATATCTACAGGGGGACCCGTCTTGGGAGAGAGGTGGGGCAGGGCAGAGGTGGCTGCTGGGCCCCCATGGGGTAGTAAAACTCTTTGGCTCTGTGGAAGACCTCCACCTGAGGGGATTTTTGAGGCTGTTGGGTGTTTTTGAGCAGCCAGCTGGCCATGTGGACTGGTGAACCTGCCCGGCTTGGCCATGGGTTGGAGAGGGTAATGTTGGGATGGGAGGATGCTGTCATCCTCTCACCTGAGATGTAAGACTGATGTCTCCAGTGGAGGCCCACCACAAAGCTACTTGGGACTGGAGGCTTCCCACCAGTTCTAACTCTGGGTTTCTTTAATGTAATATTTCTGCAGGAGGAGGCAGAGGGGGAGCTAAGCTCTTCTGAAATTTCTTCCCTTTATTCCTGCACTAGGAGGTTGGTTTGTTTGGGGTTTTTTTAAGGGAGCCAGAGCAGCCTTGCCCCTTTGATCCCTCAGCTTTTGTACTGAGCGTGATGCACATGGGATGGAATACCCTGTTGGTCAGTTTTGGGTCACCTGTCCCGTCCGCTCCTCCCTGCAGGTGGGACCCCTCTACGCTTCTCCCCTTCCGATCCTCTAACGGGGCAAACAGCGAAATTAGCTGATCTTGGTTGTTATAGCAATAAGTATAAGCAAGAGCCTCTGTGCACACCATTCCTTGGTATAATCAGGTCTTATCACTCCGAGAGTGAACAGTTTCTGAACAATATGCTGTTAATTTCAGACTCCAGTCAGTTAGAAGAGGCCCAGCTAAAAAGTAAAACTACAGATCAGAAAATTGGTTCTGTTTTACCTCAAACCAGGACACTCTGTTAGCAGGTAATTAAAAAGAGTAGTAATTGAGCAACAAAGGATAATGGCACAAAGAGAAATGAGCGGTTCTGTAGGCACCAACTGCTTCATAAACTCACAAAATTAATGAAATTCTGCTTTTGGCTCCCTGCTGTAATGATACTGTATTCTTAACACATACAACTTGAGAAACAACTTCCTTTCAGAGGTTTGTTTGTTCCCCTTGCCAGAATGTATTTTGTTTTTCCTGCTGGGCTAAAGTTGCTGACAAATTAAACCATGCCTTCAGCTAGCTTATTTTTTCCGCCAAAATTATTATTATTATTTAATTGCAAAATGTCAGGATGCTTAGATTTCTTCAGTGATTCAGTAAACAAGGACACCACTTTTTCCATTAAGGTCTTGGGATGGCTATTTAATATAGCTTATATGTATGCAAGAAAAATGAATTTATCTGGGCTAAGGTTCCATTTCACAGTGAAGTCCATTTTTCCTTGCATTGACCTAGTCCTATGATTATTTCGCTTCCATTCTGTCACACGTGATTGCTCCAGACATCTTTTCTATGCTTTGCAAATCTAGCAAAAATTAATTTCTTTATTAGTCTCAATATTACTCCTTGTCTCTTTAATGGATCCCTCATCTGCTGACAGCTCTGGTGGGTCTTTTTGGGGCCACAGTACTGATCTTCCAACTTAATTCCATTGGCACCGATTTTCTTTTAAGTGTGAGCTGTTGTGCACCGAATACAGCCTGAATGAGCCTGTCTGTTCAGTATTTGCAGTTGGTTTCCTTGAAGAACAGCAGGAAAGAACAGCCCTGAAGTGAGGGGCTGGATGGAAGGGCTGGAGGAGGCTGCATTTATAGGTATGAAAATCTTAATCTTGCTGTCGGAGTCCAAGCCCTGTCAGGGAAATGTGTACAGAGAACGACATTCACTTTGCATCCTAACATGGCAGAGCGATGTCAGCTGCTGAGGTTGATTTGATTTGAATGCAACAGAACCTTAGAAATACTTTTACACTGCTGCCTTGATATTTTTATATCATTTTAAAAAACTTCATATACTGACTTCTGGTTGTTTCTTTCTCTTTACAATTTCATGACAATGAAATAATTGGCTGTGATATGCAAAAAAGCAAGCAAGAATATCTTAAACAGAGTAGTTCAGCCCCTTTGAATATTCTCTATCTGCTTTTAAAACTTATGTACCCATACATAAATTAACTAAAAATTATAAATCCATGTAAACTAAAGTTACCCAAGCTCAGCAA
Organism: Chroicocephalus ridibundus; assembly: GCF_963924245.1. NCBI lineage: Eukaryota > Metazoa > Chordata > Aves > Charadriiformes > Laridae > Chroicocephalus > Chroicocephalus ridibundus. The sequence goes on along the minus strand of NC_086285.1, from coordinate 113,098,539 downwards.
GGAAGTTTTGACTTTCTGTGCTAGCTTTTTTTCTTGCCAATGTGACTGACTGCTCAGAAAAAACTAATTATTTTGCACTGGTACCTGAAATGCATCTGTGAATAGAACCCCTAGTCTTTTGTTGGCCAGAGAAGCTTTTTATCTCTTGGGTCCTGCTGCTTCTCTAAATATTTCTCTTTAATTTGAAGAACTTGTTTTTGTAGAGGAAGAGATTTCTGGGGAGGGATCCAGGAGTTACCAGCGCTCAGCTGGACTCGGCACTCTTGCAGTGTGCAGGATCAGCAGCAGTGGGTGAGGAGCTCTCTGATGCTGTGAGTTAAGATGGAAGGAAAAGATTACAAAGCCTTCCCTTACCCCAGGCCTTGAGCAACAATGCTTCTCATTCTGCACCATCCCAGAGGGTGGTGGGATGTGGTCCAGTGGCTCTCCTTCCGCTCCTGTTGTAAAAGCTCACCAAGAAACAGTTTGCTAAGAAAAGTATTGTGCCTCTGAAAAACCTGACTGACTGTTAGAAATAATATTATTTTAAAGCATTGGCCACCTTCATTATTGCTTAATTGTTCCCTTACCCTCTTGCCCTAACCCCCAAAAGTGAATATGATCTTAAAGATGAGCACTGTTTTTCTTCAGCAGCACCTGTGGCTTCAGTCTGCTTATTTGACTTTTTGCATGACATCAGTTGCTGAGGTTTTGGTGTGCCTAATCAATGTATGAAATGAAATTCAAGGTTTTGACTTGGACATGTGCATGGCCTGAGATCTAATTACCAGAGAAATGGCCCTTTCCCCCCTCATGCTGCTGCTGCTGTGGGAACTGGCAGAGAAGACCAAGCGAGTGCCCTTTCCACAGATGGGAAGCCTTCTGGCTCTTTGTCATTTTCCCCACCAAGGTTTATAACCTTCCTGGTAAGCTTCAAAGTCTTATCCTTTCTCAGGGCCCTGCAGAGGGGGCTGGCCGGCTGTTGGCTTTACTGGGCTTCAAATCGAGAACTGTTCCGAGAGTCTTCCTCTTGAGCATCCTAGTGTTTCCTGGTGGTGAAAACCATGAAGATTTGTTGTGATGCAAAAGCTGTGTTGATGGAATCTGCGTCAAATGCCTCATGTACAGTGTCGAAAGCAGTAAAGAGGTAGAGGTGGTTAACCTGTGCACCTGAATGTAGGAGGTGTAGACACATACACGTACCTGTGCCGATGCCTTCCTCTGAACATCCTGCAAAGAGGGGGGCACATCAGAGTTGTACAAATAAATAAGTTTGGGAAGAGCTTTGGTCAAGAAAGTGTCTATATTAAGGGGAAAGAGAAAAGACGGGTGGAAGATAGTCCATGTGCACCCCAGCCCTGCTAGCTCTTCCAGGTGGCCGAGTTTGGTGAGCCATGGGGGCTGACCTGTTTGCTGAAAGGTAAATCCTGGTGCACGTGTGGGTACAGGATGCATGTGCTTTTATCAGCAGAAGTGCTGCAGACAGCAGCTTGTGCATTGAAACAGTTCAAGCTCTCATCCACCTCCACAGCTGGCAGTGCTGGGGCTCTCATGTGGCATGTGCAAGTTGCCCTGCCAGGGTACCAGACATGGAGCACCCCATGAACATGCTGGAATCAGTGCTTTCTTGGGCAAGAAGGCTGGGGCAGAAGTGTCCATGAACCCTCACTTTGCAGCAGTGACAGCAGCTGTCTCTCTTTGGGTACAGGCATTTGAGTAAAAGTCTAGTGAGCTGGAGGGCTGTCGTGGTTTAACCCCAACCAGCAACGAGGACCACACAGCCATTTGCTCACTCCACCCTGGTGGGATGGGGGAGAGAGAATCGGAAGGGTAACAGTGAGAAAACTCATGGGTTGAGATAAAGACACTTTAATAGGTGAAGCAAAAGCCGTGCACGCAAGCAAAGCAAAGCAAGGAATTCCTCCACCACTTCCCATCGGCAGGCAGGTGTTCAGCCATCTCCAGGAAAAGCGGGCTCCATTACGTGTAACAGTTACTTGGGAAGACAAAATGACATAACTCTGAACATCCCCCCCCCCCCCCCCCCCCGCCCTTCCTTCTTCCCCCAGCTTTATATACTGAGCTTGATCTCATATGGTACGGAATATCCCTTTGGTCAGTTGGGGTCAGCTGTCCCGGCTGTATCCCCTCCCAACATTTTGTGTACTCCCAGCCTATTTGCTGGTGGGGAGCAGAAAAGGCCCTGACTGTCTTGCAACAACTGAAAACATTAGTGCGTTATCAACATAATACTCATCCCAAATCCAAAACACAGCACCACACCAGCTCCTAGCAGGAAAGCCAACCCCATCCCAGCTGAAACCATGACAAGGGCAATAAGGAACCGCTGGTTGCTGTGTGGAGGACGGGATACTGTGCAGCTGGAAGGGAGGAAGCTGTAGTGCAGACGGAAGGGATGGAGGTGGATTATGGCACTAAACCACACAGAACTCAAATCCTCAAGTGCAGACTTGGCTGCAGCAAAGATGCATCTTAATCTTTGTCCAATGCTTGAGTCCACCACCCAGAACAGAGTCTTTCATGAGGTTTGAAAATGTTCCGTTCTTTTATTATGCCTGAAAAAAAATGTTGTTCTGCTCAAACACACCCTCTTCTTACAGGACATATATGCTATTAATTTATGCTGATGGGGAAAAATATTTGTCTATTTTGCTTTGAAAACAAATGCTGAGATTGTGTGACAGAGGTCCTTTTTGTAGCTGTGACTTCCCTGCCGAAAACTGAAATTGGGATAAACTTTCTGAGAGAATCTTCTCTGAAAAGCCTCCCATCTATATTTTCTTTTCCGTGCCCTCCCCAAAACAAAGCCGCACAGACTTGGTTTCCTTGGCTAGGATTCAGCTCAGCTTTTGACTTTTTTTATGGCATTTACATGAATTCTGCGCTTGTGTCTTTCATTCACACAGCTTAAGAGCCCTGAGAAGGGATGGAGGGGGATGTCCATCCGCTGTTCAGCTACTGAATGTACCAACAGTCCCTGACTATCTGGTGTGTAGGTTGGAAAACATTAAGAACCTCATGCAATCTACCATTCTTTGTATAGCTAAACCCTTCTGTGATTCTGCTTCCTGAATTTGTAACACAGCCTGAAATGAAGAAGGAAATGGATGTCAGAGGAAAGGGCGATGGGCTAGGACAGCATCCAGCCAAAGCTGCTTAGCTTGTGCAGCAGGAGGCCAGGAGACAATGTTGACTGCAGGTCTGAAGAGCGCCCTGTGCAGCCAAGTCCTGTTAAAAGCTTGTCAAAGTTTGTGACATGGCTGCTAAGGAGAATAAGGAGCAATCCTGAGGAGTAAAACCCAGGAACTGGTGATGTTAAAGTGCAAGCGACGCAAAAGAGAGAAACACTTTCTCTGGTTTCTAAAGGTGAGGCTCGCTGCTGTAGCTCTGCCCCTCACACATCTCTTCTCTCAACAGCATCTTCCCACTGCTTCCCTCCTCCTGAGCTACATCAGGGAGTGGAACAGTTGCAAAACTAGCTCTCCCTCCTGCTGTCTGCCCCCCAGAAGTGCCAGTACTGCTCTGCTGGCCCCCCTGACCTGGCCAGGGCAGCCTGCGGCCGGAGGGGCCCAGCGCCAAGGGGAAGGGGGAGCACAAGGAGGCTGAGGAAACGGTGGTTTCCTGAGAGTCTCAAGCTCAGCTACTGGGCAATATATTTTACATATTTATTTATCTACCCAAGGTTGTCTTCTAGATTTTGCTGTCTTGGAAATCACTTGGTCTCATGGTTTCTTTTCTGTAACAGTACTGGACTGTCTCTCTCTTTTGTGCTGCCTTTCCAAGATCCTTAGACAAAGGTTTCATGAAAAAGGACTAGGTTTCAGAGGTTTACACAGAAGCCCTAAGCACCAAGTGCTGACTGCAGGACTTGCAAGATTGGCTTTTTCTAACAGGTAGGGTTTTCTCTGTGCTGCTGACCAGCTGTAGCTGGTGTACAGTTGCAGAGCCTAACCTAGTGCTGTCTCCTGCAGTGGAGATAAAAATATGTAAGACATCTGTGTCAATAAAGTGCCCTGACAGGAATTCTTCCATTGGTGCCTGCAACTGAAGTGGCAAAAATCACAGCCAGATCGGGATACATGTGCGGGATTGTGTCAGCCTTGGCCCTGTTCTCAGTGGATGCAAATACTGTAGCAGCTTCACTAGGTTTAGTGGAGCAAATATTTAGAAATAGAGTTGCTTTAAGTTCTCTGAGGTGCTGCTAAATCCCGTTTTGCAAAAGTTTGCTGTTTACCAGAATCTTGAATGTCTTTAAGTCTCCCAGGAGCTCTCTCGCCTCTTCTGCAATGAAGACCTTTGCAGGCAGAGATGCCCTCTGAATTTCTGCCAAGAACAACTTTCCTACCTCCAGTACGTGCGCGGCAGAGAGGAGAAGGCACCTGGAGCGCTGGTGCTCCGGCCTCTGGCTGAGGTACGGGCAGGGTTGTGCTGGTTTATCACTGACTTCGTGCACATGAGAGCAATGAAGGGGAATATCTGAGGCTCTTGTATCTGGCCCCTGTTGGTCTTCTAGGCAAATATCAGGTTCAAGGGTGGGTAAACCCTCCTTTTGCCATAGGCAGTACCCCATTTCCCTCATAACCCACTTCCTACCCATCCCCTGTTGGGGCTCATCGTTCCCGACTTTGCTCAGCAGGAAAAAGGAGCGTACGTATAATCACTCGCAGGTGCTGGGGGCTGGCGTTGCTGCAGAGGCCGGCTCCTCGCCGCGGGTCGGACAGTTCATGTTACTGGACGCGGTTGAAGTCTCTGGTTAAGACTGTGGCTGTGGCACAGGGAGACTCCACGTTTTCACTCTTGCTCTTTGGTGAGGACGGCCACACGGGTAGCATACCGGGCTCTGTAAAGCTCGAAAGGTCAGTTTATTTTTCTTTCTACTTACATATAGCTAATTTTCCATAAGGAGTTTCTGCTTCTCTCCCGTGGCACGGGAACAGCTACTAAGAGCCAGTGCTTTGACTGCTCTACTCCCGTGGTCCCAAAGGCTTAGCAGTCCGCAGGAGGGTGATTCAGTGTTCGTCAGCAAACACAGAAGCTAACGAGTGAAAGAGAGCAAGGGGATGAGCTCTTTTGGCTGCCACAAATCTGGGTGATTACTGAGCAGTGAACTAGTCCTGAAGCAGCAAGTTTCAGGGTTTCTCAGAGCTCAGAAGAACCTTTGGTATCTGTTATGGCCACGTTTATGCAAGCATTGCAGCTTGTTGCACTTTCTGTGCGAAAAGGTGTGGACGTGCCTAATTATTTCCGTGCCATTTCTAAATGTTAGGGATACTTAAATTCTGGCAAACACACAATTTAGTGATTGTAAGTCTCCTTTACAGTGATGTGCAAGAAAATAAAGAACAAGAGACAATTTGCTGTCTTTTGTGCAGAGGAGGTGGGAGAGCAGCTGAATATGTTATCCTGCTTCTCCCCATGATCTAGCTCAGAGCTGAGACACGTTGCTACAACCTACTGCTTCCATGAGAGAGGAAAACATCCCACCAGAGAGATTTCTGTTCCTCTACACCTGGCCCAGCACAGCTGCCCTTCATGATTGCGGGGTCTGGCCAGGGAGAGCGCAGGGGGGTCCCTGCCTATGCTGGTCAGGGCAGCGTCCACCCTCAGCACACGCTAAATGCCATTGCAACTGCATGTTACTGCACCTCAGCTATGTGATGTGGGAGCGAACGGGCTGCTAACACATGGGTTACAGCCTCCCTACAACACTCACCCCCGCCTCTATCTCCCAGGTAAATTGGTGCTTGATCCCTCATGTAGAAACACCATGGCCAGTCTGACGTCTGCTTGCTGTGTCCCCAGGTTTTATTATAACATCATAACCCAAACGGCCTGTGACACTGGAAACAGTTCATACCTGTTTTGTACCTTGTGTTGCTTGCACCTGTGCAGACTGCGTTTAAAAGGCTGACAGGCACCCTGTGTGTGCCATCTGTGCACCCTCTGTCCCTGTGAATGACTGCGCAGTGTGAATAACCCTGCGAGAGAATTGGGCCTGATTTGGGTTTGATGCTCCTACCATAAATTCCATGAACTATCACAGCACAAGAGAAGAAATCATGCCCAGATTTCGTGAGATTTAGCCACTAGATTCGGAGACAGAGTAAAACCTTTCAAAACCCAGGCAATGTATCCCACCCCCTCCTGCCTCCTGTTGTAAGTAAACGTGTTGATTCTGTATGCTGATAAAGCGTCTTCAAATCTGGGATATCTTTTGGCTGCATCTCTCCCTTGACTGGAAATAACGCATCTGCCCGCCCTGTCCCCTCCCCGTCCCCTCCGCCCGCTCAAATTCTTCAGCTGCAGCAGGGCAAGCAGCCAGCTCCTTTTCTGAGCATCTCTTGTCTGAGGCTCCATCCAGATGCTTCGAGAGAGAGGCCTGATCAAAGCAGACAGTGCTGCGATTGAGCCTGTTCGTGGGGAGCTGTGAAATGGTCCCGTAGTCCCCGGAAAATGCTGCAGCTCTCTGTCAGGCTGCTTTGATGAGGCTGGGCTGAGCTGCCCGAAGAACCTCAGTGATGAATGATGTGGTCGTCCCCTGCATCCAGGATGGCACAAAGGACAAAAAGAGATAAACACAAACATTTGGTTGGCAATGGGAATGGTGGAAAGGATTTAATTTCTCTGTGGCAAGGCTGATTTCTGAATCCTTTCTGTGATATTATTTACCCTTCCCTCTTTTCTTCTTTTTTAACTACAGCAAGTTGATGACCTTACTCAGCATTTCCTTGGCTGAATGATACATATAATTGGATGATGAATACGGCAGCAATAGCAATTATGAACTCTACAAAAGAAGTTGTGCTTACAATGGAAAGTTTTGCCAGCTTGTGTTTAGTAAAGGTTATATTTACCACAAAATGCCACAGTGTATATCACAGCCTATAAACTCTTGAGCATTTTGAAATGTTACCCGCACACAGTGCTGACAATTTTCTGAAAGGCTTAATATAAAACTGTTCAGCCAGCTGAAGTACAATGCACTTGTCTGCACTGTAACCCATATGTATGGCATTTAGAGTCATACTTTTCTCTCTACTAGATGACTACAGTCATCTACAATCACTGCTGCACTCAATTTTATTTCAGACAGCTTTAAGAGTGCATGTGAAGTGGGTATGACAGTGGACTCATAGAACCATAGAATCATAGAATATGTTGGGTTGGAAGGGACCTTTAAAGGTCATCTAGTCCAGCCGCCCTGCAGTAAGCAGGGACATCTTCAACTAGATCAGGTTGCTCAGAGCCTCATCAAGCCTGGCCTTGAATGTCTCCAGGGATGGGGCCTCCACCACTTCTCCAGGCACCGTGTTCCAGTGTCTCACCAACTTCATTGTAAAGAACTTCTTGCTAATGTCTAATCTAAACCTACCCTGCTCTAGTTTGAAACCATTGCCCCTCATCCTATCGCTACATGCCCTTGCAAACAGACCCTCCCCAGCTTTCCTGTAGGCCCCCTTCAGGTACTGGAAGGCTGCAGCAGGCTTACAAGAAGCTCCCCATCCCCAAAACTGCATTACCACAAGTAGCTTAAAAATGCTCACATCCTTGGCAGGATGAGCAGAGACACCCCAGACAGCTTGAAGCCCAATTGCGGGACTGTTCAAGCTGCTGGAGCCAGAGCTGGTGGCTGGTGGTGTTTAGGATGGGCACAGGCATTTTGCTGTTTGGATAGTCCCTGCATCACTAGGAGCCTATGCTTAGGCATCTCTACTGCTCCTGCTGCTGTTTTGAATAGAGAGAAGGCTTCACGCTCTGGGATTGCAAAGCTGGCTACCTGCATAAATACTGCGTTAATGCTCAAGCGCCCAAGTCATTGACAATGACACTTTTTTTGATGGGAAGCCAAAATTACAGAGGCTTTGTCTCAGATCATGCTAAACTGTTTCTCCACCTAACAAACAAGCACTGATGGTCCCATTTCAGCATGTCTGATGTGTGACAGTGCAGAGGGCAAGCAGCTAAAATCCCAGGTTCTTATCACAACCCCATGTGGGCTATGCGACTGTCCCAGGCCTGTCAAGTGTGATGGGAAATTGGGTGAATATGCTCCATCAGAGGAGAGCTCAACATAGACAAAAAAAGTGGCTAAGTCATCGCAGACCTGCCAGTCCGCATTTTTCTGTGTGACTTGGTGAAAATTTACATTAGTTCCTCTTTTGTCTCAGCACATTTACTCATTCCTCCTAATTTGGGATGGAGATGTTCCAGGTAAGGTATTTGTGTGTCCTACTTACCTGGTCGTGATTTATCTTCATGTCACATGGATGACCCAAAGGTGCATCTATCATAAAACATGAAGTGTTTTTCCTCATAATTTAGAAAAAAAGAGTTGGAAAAATAATTTTGAATTTTTCATCAAAAATGAAAAAGAAATTCAAGGCCCAACTGCGATTACTTTCCTTCCCTTCCAGCTTTCTGTTATGAAACACATTTATTATTTGTGAACTGCTCTGCTAAAGGGCAAGTCATGTAATTCCTGGAGAAGGATGATCTCAGGATATGAAAGACTCTAAAGTGAATCCAGATGAAAAATGAGGATTTGGGGGATTTGCTTTTATATTTCTCCCCAGCTTGCCAGTGTTTGTGGAATATGCCTAGGTGCTGCCTTTACCTCTGTGTTTTCTGAACTGAGGCCATGGCAGAAGTAGCAAACGTGCCACAGAAACCTTGCCTAAACATATAGGTGGTTACATGACATGCTAGAAGTTTTTAGGCAGATTTTGAGCCTCATGGCCAATGTTTTCTTCCTCTGTGTTTTTTTTTTTAAAAATTACCCCAACCCTGATTAAAATACCAGAATCACAAATGATGGTCTGCCAGTCATGCCTCCTACTGCTACCACTTCCGCTTACTTTGTGTGAAGTATTGGGAAATGGACTGCTGTTTCTCTGAGTGAGGAACTTTGCTGATATATTGGAAAGTTTCGTGTGCATGTGAGATGGGTATCGCAGAATGCAGCCTATGAGATATATACCATAGCAGATCTCTTAACTTAAAACTTGTCTCCAGGTAACTTTGAAGAACCAATGGGCTACACTGCTGTCCCTCTTGTTGCTGGAAGTGCTGGTTCTTTAGAAAGTTGGAACATTCCTACATTCCTGATATGAACACAGGTAACTTCATGTTGAGGTGACAAGTGTGGAGGTGATAAAGTAATTATGAATTTTGATAGAATTTCCTTTACATTGTTTATGGTTCTCCAACGTTCTGTCAGCTGCAAAGTATGCGCAGTTGCTACTGCTTTTTAGCCCAAGACCATCTCATAGCAACACACACCTCCGTAATCCCACAGATCAGTTATGGTGTTTCTTTCGTGGTGGTATTTCTGCAAATCTCCTCTGTCAGGCTCAGAGGGCAGCAGGACTGTTTGCTCTCCAGCTTGAAGCTGCCATGCTCAAATTACACTCGCCCTGCGTTCTTTATATTGCTTCCCCTATAAAGTGGCGGTTTGATTTTAAACTGCAGATTTTGGCTGCATCGGATGCTTCCTTCTTCAGCTGTTGCCTTCACAGATATCACAGGAGAACAGAGTTTTCATAATCTTATATTGACTCAAGGGGGGACAAGACCTTTGCTCCGAGATGAAACATGCTCCGTCTTGAAATTTGTGTGATTCTCCTTTATATGTATTCATGTTTTGGGTTGTAGGTTTTTGGTGGTTTTTTGGGGGATAATATTCCAGACTTGTTTAGTTTGACAGATGTTGGACTTTTCATTTTTCTTACCTTTTTTCCCCCTCACCTGCTTTTTTGTGGTCTTTTTCCTTTCAGATATTTATATCCCCATTCAGGAAAGCACCAAAGCCCATGTGTACCTCACTTTCTACTCAGGAATGTTCTTAAATACGGCAGGCAGAGGCAAGTGCCTAGTTCCCAGAGAGGTCTCAGTCACCTACTGACATGCTTAAACTTTTGTTTGTGTGTGTTCTTAAACAGCAACTTCTATTTACTTTTTCTGAGAGAACTCCCCATATCGTTAATAAATTGTTTTATTTGGTAGATGAAACCACATACCCTTTGGCGGATGATGAAGTGGCACTATAAATGACTGGTGAGATCTGAAACGTCTTGCTTTGCTTTAGTGCTTTCGTCCGTACGAAGTAACTGCAATAGCCAGCCAGGTGCCCGGTGTGGATGGGAACATGCATAGCACAGTTCACATCTATGATGTAGCTCATCCCTTCTCCCACCAAAGCAGGACGGTCCTGTCCCTACTGCTTATTGTGATCATCCCTGGCTCACAGCGATTTCCGGAACGATGCTGGAAAAATGCCTCTGGGAGGGTTGGCTGGGTTGTGTCCTGTTATTATGTCCACACTGGAGCAAGGGATCGCAAGGGTGGTGCATGGCCCTCCAGGTAGCAGTATTTGGTACTTAGACTGGAGGAAAGGTTGGGCTCTGGATCCCAAGGCAGGTTGTTCAACATTCAGTACAAGACATTTGTGGTTTTAAAAGATTTTTTTTTTAAATCCAGCTTTGAATTTTGTCATTCTTTGTTAACTTTGTTAAGAGTATTATTACATGAGTAAAATACTGAACTCACACTGAGCAAAATCTAATTAAGAGCATTAGAAGATTTTGTATAAGCGTTATAAGAAAGAGATCAGTGAGGATAAAGTTACAATTACTATCTTCCCGTGCTAGTTTCACAGCCCCATTCATCCTGTTATTGCCGCCTTAGACAATATTTCAGCACAGCTAAAAGCCTCTGCAGCTTGACTAAACTTACTTGGCCCACCCTGTCTACGGCACGAGTATGGTCGTGCACGGGATGCAGACATGCTACTGCATGCCTGCAGAGAGATAAGGCCTGTGTTGTGCAAAAGGAAGCAAATAACAACTTGCTTCTGAGCGTCAACTGGAGCAGCTGTGGACTGCAGCAGCCACCTAGCCAGTTTAACTGGTTACGTGCAGTGGGTCCCTGTGGTAGCATTCAGCATGAAATCCCATGCCTGACTTTCTTAGTTGGCTTTAAGAGGTAGTGTTTGGGAGCTGGAGGGAAGATGAGGTAGGATCCAGAGGCAAATCTGCAAGTACACCAGGCAAAACAGAAGGGAGATGGAGATGAGCTTTCACCTTTTGAGCACGATTTAACATTAGAGTTCAAGAAAACTGTTTGTGCCATGTTTCGAGTGACTGGCCTGGCTGCTGCACCCCAGTTGAGGGTAAGGGTGCCATCCTGCACACCGGGGCTTTGCAAGAAGGTCAGCTGCCAGGGCTGCAGAGTGGAGCCGGGGCAGACCTGCGTGGGGAGGGAGAGAGAGGGGCTCGGCGATGGTGTCGCTACCAGCATCCATCTCTCTCTGTGCTTCATCCAAAAATCTAATTTATCTGAAGATATGGATGTTGTCCAAGTGGTATAAAATGGTTAGCTTTCGGCGCATGAATAATGTGAAAAAGACTGCTTACGAGCCAGGAAAATGCAGGGCTTGGAGGTGGCTGTGGGGAGTGTGGAGTTGTACAGTGACACTGGCCTCTCACTGTCCCCTGACGCAGTCATTGGGGGTTGTGAATGGAGGGCTACAGGCTCTTGCTCTTCTCTGCTATGACCCAGGATGCTGCTGAATGGTGGCTTTGAATGGTCCTTTTCTCGGTACACGGTGTCTGTCAGTAAGAAACCAGGGTTCTCGTCACTTGGTAGGTATACTGATCCTGGTGTCATTTCAGTGTTCATATTCATGCTTACCACTGCCTGGTGGGGAAAAACTGGAAACAAATCCCACACATTTTATTCTAAATCTAGGAGCCACTAAATGACATCTGATGTCCTGGGCTATTTGTCCAGTAGGATGCAAAAGAGACCCATCATCTCTGGGCTCTTTAAAATCATCGAGAGCTTTTGGAAGGAGGCAGTGGGGCAGGACAGGGTGAGAGGGTGCCTGGAGGAAGGCTGGGTGGCTTGATAAGCGCTCCTCTCCCACCATGGCACGGCAACAGCAGCCCTGCCTCCCTTTGGAGGAGATGGTATTTCTATGCTTGCCAGCTCCTGGCTTTGGCTGTTACTGCTGCCACCTGTGCAGTGGGAGGGTGATAGGAGCAGGAGACACATGAGGAGTTTGTACCGCCTCTCTGAGAACTGCAGTTAAGGACAGGGAACTGCTGGAGAGGGTGCAGCAAAGGGCTACGGAGATGATTAGGGGACTGGAACACCTCTCTTATGAAGAAAGGCTGAAGGACTTGGGTTGTTTCAGTCTGAGAAAAAGACGACTGAGGGGGGATCTTATAAATGCTTATAAATACTTAAAGGGTGGGTGTCAGGAGGATGGGGCCAGGCTCTTTTCAGTGGTGCCCAGTGACAGGAGAAGAGGTAACGGGCACAAACTTGAGCATAGGAAGTTCCACCTAAACATGAGGAGGAACTTCTTTCCTTTGAGGGTGGCAGAGCACTGGAACAGGCTGCCCAGAGATGTGGTGGAGTCTCAAACTCTGGAGACATTCAAAACCCACCTCGATGCATTCCTGTGCAGCCTGCTCTAGGTGACCCTGCTCTGGCAGGGGGGTTGGACCAGATGATCTCCAGAGGTCCCTTCCAACCCCGGCCATTCCATGATCCTGTGATTCTGTGAATAGGGCAGAACGTGAGGAGCTGCTCTGGGACACTGAGGGCCAGGAGCGGAGAGCTGTCAGTCACAGTTTGCAAGTCAGCAATGTGAGAACCAAGCTGGCCTCTCACCGCAACTTCTGCTTGGCGTCTCACCTGGCAGAAGGGTTCACTCTGAAATATTTTGCTGTGGGAAGGCCGGACCTTGCTGCAGACACCTGCTGGGTGTTAGCAAATGGGTGCTCCTCACAGGGAGTGACTTTTGAAAGCTGCTTCTCCCCCCCACCCTGTTGATCCAGATTTGCTCCTCTGGCCAGTGAGAGGGATCAAGAGGAGAAGCAGGAGCACAAAGGGGAAATGCAGACACCTTTTCTTAGGAGCAGAGATTTAATGCATGAAAAAACAGCTGATAACCCCTTTCCTTTGGCGCCGGAGAAAGCTTCTCTCATGACCCTCCCACCGACCTCTTCTACATAAAAACTTTTATTTTTCCTGCACTATATTAAACAACGTGTATTCAACCAAGCCTTGCTAATGTCTGAGACGGAACTTGGGCGGGGAGTTTTCCAGAAAAAATGGGAAACCCTTTCTAAAGTGATTGTTGCTTGTGTGAAGCGAGAGCTGTCTCCAAGAGGGGGGAGGCAGGAGGGCGTGAACAGAAGCAATATGGTCTTTAGCAGGTGTTGGGGAGAGCAGAATCTAATGAGAATCATAGAAACACTTGAAAGCTTTTTAACTCCATACAGGATTTGCAGGAGCTGTTGATAGGAAACAGTAGTGACCCAACTGACAGTTAAAGAGATGAAAAGAAGCCCTTTGGATTAAATAAGATTTAGGAAATAAAAGGATTAGTGCTAGACAAAAGCTAGATTTAGGGGTTTATTTAACCAGAGCAGTGTGGCATGATGGGATGTGGGGCATCAGAGAGAAGATGAAAGACGAAATAAAAAGACGAATGCGGGAGGTAGTAGAGAGGCAAGGAATCAGCACAACATCTCCAACAAACCCTTGTAAATCTTCTTATAATTGAAAGTGGCACACAAAAAAAGGTAGTTTTCATTAGCAAGCCCAGCTTCTTTACATAGTAACAAGAAGTGTTACAATGACCAGAAATCTTCTGTGATGGGGCTGTCAGCTCAAATCACTGCCACACCAGAGAAGAGCCTATATTGTAAGCTTACTTGCACTCATAGATTAGATATCTGATGAGGTAAAATCAGATTTATGTAAATCTATCACTCTATTAGATTCATAATTCATTGTGCTTTCAAGTAGGGTCTGCTGAAGGACCATTCTTGTTTAAGAGATCTGCATTTGGAGGTCTCTAGTGAAGTTGATGGTAGTCATAGAAATTAGGGGTATGCATGTGTTGGTGAAGCAATGAGTGCAGGACTCCTCCAGGCAGCATCTGTTGCAGAAACATTTCATCTAGTAGCTGAAAACCCAGGACTGATAGGTTTCCTGAGCTCAACTTCTCAACTTCTGGCTGAATCATCTATAGGTGACCATTTGTACTTTTACAGAGCTATAGAAAAAAAGATACAGTAAAGAATTTGACTCAAACAGATCAGCTGTTCACTTAGCGACTCTTCCCAAGTCTGCTGAAGACAGTAGAGTGGGTACCAGTTTGGCTCAGAGCTTTAAGACAGTGGAGTCAGGTAACTGTGGATGCTCTTGCCTTCTAGCAAACGCTGTATGGAGAAAATACTACCTCCTCTTTTCCAAAGATGCTGTTACTCCAAATCTCCAGGATAGTTATGAACCTCTGTAATGTGATAGAGGCTATCTGAAGAAGAACAAATGCACCTTTCAAGTCTCCAAAGGGAGATTGGATTCTGTTCTTGTCTAGGTGCAAAAGAAAATGTATTTTGTGGCCTCATTTTACCAATAAGAAGATTTTTTACAATCATAGATAGTTATGACTGGATTAGGAAGGTTTATAATGCTTGTTGGATGTACAAATTGAAGTAATCCAGATTCCTTCTGCCAGGGTTTCTGGGAAGATGTTAGCATAGAAATGCTTCTTCAGAAAATATTTGCTTGTTACTTGTTCTGTTATCATACAGGAATGCTAATAGGGTTAGAAAATAGCTAATAGGGTTAACAAAAAATTTTAAAAAGTTAGGAAATGCCTTTATTTAAGTTTCTTGGGAACCTTTTATACAGTGCTTTGTGGTTTGGTCCCTAGGATAGCCCAGAGTAGTTTTTTCACTGAACTCTGACCTGAATAAGAAGTCTAGATATAAATAGTATATTTAAATTTAATTTTTGATTGCTTTGTATCTTCTATACTGCTCTCTGTAAAGGGGCATGTGTTCCCGTTGGTTAGCTTTGGATGGAAATGGAAGCTTGACTGAAAATTTACAGAGAGTGCCTAAGAGACATTTTATTTCTTCAGTAAAATGACCTTCAATATACTGACTAAATAAGAAAATCTTAGTAATTTTTTTTCATCTAAATTACCCCTTTCATTTATTTTATTATAGGTTTTGTCCAGTTGAATGAAAGCAGTTAAAACTTGTTTTTTCTTAATAAGCTGGTCACCACATTATTAATACAGAAGTAATATGGTCCCCATGCAGACATGATTTTCAAAGGTACTTAGATGTCTGCTTGGATTTTCTGAAACACCTAGCTGGATGAAGTGTCTAATAACTCATGATGTCAGGGAGCATAAGTCAGCATCTGTAAGTGCTTAGGTACCCCTGAAATTGGGGTTTTCAAAGTTTGCTTTAAATAACTTGCCTGCAGCCCCAGACTCCTTGACTGTGTCTTCCCACTTCCAAGCAAATGCAGTCAAGTCCAAGGGGCAGAAATGTCACTCTCTGGACCACCCTGCAGCATAAGTCCTTCCTGGCCTCCGAGCTCCGCAGCCTTTGTCGTGCCATGTCCTTGCTTTTGAGGGCTTGAATTTACAGCCTGAGCAAATGTCCTGTAACAGTAAGCTTTGTTCGTGTGCACCTCAGGAGGAGGGTGGGCTTGCTGGTTTGATTGGTTTATTTTCCCCCCACTTTTTAAAAAATCACAGTCATACCCACCAAATCCTGTTGCAGGGCACCCAGGTGACACCCAGGAGACACTTGTGGGCTTCCTTCCGCCCCCAGCCCTTCCTTCCCCAGGGCGGATATCTTGGTTAAGTTTAAGCAGGTTTTCATGAGCATAGTAAACGCCAGGAAATTCTGGCGCAGGTTTTTTCAAATCTTCCCCTTTCAGAGTTTCACATCTTTCTTCCAGGGCATGAGGACGGTACTGCAGGTATCTGCCTGTCTAAGAGAGATCACTGGAACTTCACAATGGCTAATTTTTCAGTTGATACATTCGTTGCCATTGGGATTTCTGTTTGTTTTTGAATCTGAAATCAATTATCTGTCATGGGAAATGTCTTCTTGGATGAACATCATTTGGAAAATGTGTTTTAAAAAAGAGAAAATGAAGGTATTAATAAAGGGAAGTTTGGTGCATCATATTAAACAGTGCTACTATACTGCCTATAGGTAGCACACGGATGGTTTCTTTAACTGTTATTTCAGAACACCCTGGAACACTAACTTTTAAATAAACGCATGTTTATGATAATTTATTCCAAACTTTGAAAAGGTTCTGTCATTACTTTCTTTTAAAATTACACTTAATTTGAGTGTGCTTCTGCACTGCTGTCTTCTCTCATTTTTGTCTCCCTTTGAATTAGAGTGGAGGAAACGCCAAAATATTGTTGTGGTGGACTTGAAATTCCTCAACCAGAACATACCAGAGGTTTCAGGAGAACAGAAACCCCTTTTGTCCTGAGCCATGACAGAATACTTTTCTGTTGTCCAAATGTCTCCCTGGGGGACAGCCGTCACACGTAAACAATTTTTGCTCACTAGAAACAGGGGCTTACCTGGCAATTCCTGCTCTCTGTGTCCCCCTGCCAGCTCCCCCGCGCCAACCACTGCTGCCAAGGTTAGCTTGAAGAGCTCACACCCCTCTCAGACAGTACCCAATGTCTTCCTTTCAGCCCCAAAATGAAATTGGCAGAGCAAGCAACAGACTGTTCCATGCTAATCGCGTATTATAAATAGCCGCAAAATAAGACAGCTGAGGAAAATGCATGTGTTTTTTCTTATCTCTGGTTTATTCATTCTCCAAACATGCTTTTTCTCCAGGTGATACATGTGGTTTAAGCTTAGAAAACTTTTGATGTCAGCTTGGGAAACTATAGGGCATAAACTAGACGAGTTCAGACGCAATGATCTTGAAGGTCTTTTCCAACCTAAACAATTCTATGATCTTATGATTCTATTCCTGCCTGTTTTTGTTAGTAGACATTAGACAAGAAAATGATTTTTTTTTTTTTTTATTTGTTGTGTTCCGCTGTGGTAAGCAGCAGCGAGGCGGAATGCTGAAATCCCAGCTCAAATGGTCTGGCTCTCTGCGTAAAGGCATCAGATGAAACTTGTTGAACGTAGACCCTCTCTTACGTGAGGTCATTGCGTCGATTGTCTCAGGCCTCTGGTCAGCTTTGATGTGAGCTGCAATATTTCTATGATCTCAGCCTCGGGATAAGCTGGTGGGCCCGGACTCAGCAGTGGTTAAACATGAATATAAACAAAGTGGAGATTTGCTTTGTGCCAGAAGATGTCACTTTCAAGTGTACCCACAAACTCATAGAAAATTGATATCTTTGGTTTATTCCAAATATGTAAGGGTACCAAAAGAAACAGTATTCCAGGCAAAATAATTGCTAATGCTTACCAACTCACATACCTTGACTCTGTGATCTCGGTCTGTGTGATGGATCAGACAGTAACTCCATAAATGCCGGTGGAAGGCTCTGAATGCATTGTCAGCTTCATTTCTAGATTAAAGGGTTTCTGCACTACCTATTTCAGCCCTTCATTTACATTTTTTTCCCTTGAGTAAGTCACTGAAGTCAACTTTACAGGGCATTAGATCATGTATGAAATGCGTGTATATAACTGGATAGACACATTTCTTTTTTTTTGTCCTTGTGGGTATTTATTTTGAAGGAAGTTACATATAAACTATCAGCAGTTCTTAAATGACTGAAGCATTCAACTGCTGCATTTTGGGGAGCAGATGGTTTGTCTGCAACTACTGAAGGATGGTATTCTGTGTTTTATATTTTCAAGCCAAGGGAAAGGGAAAATGTAAGCTTACATAAAAGATGGTGGCATGCAAGGGATTGCTTAAACGTTCCTAAGTACTGTCATCAGTAAATTATACCAAATTGAGCACATCAGAGGGAGTATGGGAAGCTTCTGTGGTGGTGCAGAGGAAGGATGAAGGATTTTGTAAAGACAGAGAGACATATAAGCTGCTTTAGTAGTCAACTTGAACAGTCAGCCCTACTCCTTGGCCTAAATCTAAGCTGAACATCAAGCTGTAACCTTTGGAGAGAGGCTTGGTCTACTTCTGTGTGTCTCTGTGTGCTGTGGGGAGTTGGGCGGCACGTTCTAGCACTGCTTTGATGTTTAGCAATTGGGTTTATTTTTTAGTGTTTTGGTTAAGCTTCACAAAGTCATGAAGATTCCCTTTGGGATTGCAGTTTTTGAAGAGTGAGCTTAAAAGGTGGGATCAAGCTGAAACCTGCTGAAGCTGCTTCCCTGTGCATCCACCGTAGGAGAAAAGACCTTTTTGGGAGCAATTCTTCCAAATGATAATGAAAAGCTATGAAGCTGTCAGTGCAACCCCTGAAAATCAAGATGGTTTTGAAATGGTAATGTGTTCCCTGTAACAGGTAATGGGAACATTACATCTGGTCTTCTTCAGGATGAGTCACACGCTTTTCCTCTTTTCTAATTCTGCAGAGACTTGGCACCTCTGTGTGATGAAATCCATATACTGGCTGTGGTTGCAGGGCTGAGCAAAACACAGAGCAGATGAAGAGATACAGGTCAGTATGAGCATCTATAGCTGTTTGCCAAGATGACACGGATCCAGAGGAATGTTTGAATATCATCCAGGAATTGTCATTCCTGAATATACATCCACTGAGATGACCCTAGAGAATACACACCTGGTTTTCACTTAACCAATTGCAGAAGAGATACCAGCTCAAGAGTCCTGAGACACTGGAAAAAATTCAGCCAGGTCAATGCTGTTGCTAAAATACCCTGGGATTTGGGGTACAATGGGCTGTATTTTCAATTTTGTTAAAAAAAAAAAAGAAAAAAAAGACTCTGCCCTAATAAAGAGGGCAGAAAATGTACAAAATTACTTCAGCTTTAGCATTTTGTTGAACAGACCACTTGGTTTTTTTCCACTTGCTTATTTTTGGTTTTAGCTTACATAAGCAATAGATAATCTTTAGAAGTGATTTCTGCAATGAACGATATTCCCTGCAACCAGCAGGCCCTTTATCTGGAAGACGATGCTTATGGAGAGAAACCCTCCTTGGTTTCTGAGACTAACAGTGCAAGGCTGTGTCCTCCATACTGACTGACTTTAAACTGTGTGTACTGAGCAAAGGTATTTCTACTCAGGTCCCTGAGAATATTCCGCTTTCCCAGGACCTGTTATGGTAAGAAAGTATTTGATGTTTAGTCTAAATTTTTTACTTTCTTAGTGTTGTCATTATTTCTAGCTGTTGCTCTTTTACTATCCTAACTTGTTATTCTTCTTCTAGCTGTTTATTTCTAACAGATGCTTGTAGCCAGTTAACATATGTCTCCTCAGTCATTGCTCAGCTAAGCCGTACACACAGCAGTTATTCCTTTCATTTCCCCCCCCCCCCCCAGCTGAACCCCCTCTTCAGCTACTTAACATTTTCTTTGTTTTCTCATGGCTTCTAATACATCTACATCTCTGCAGAGCTGACTGAAGTATCTTGGGAGTGGCGATTTGGCTAATAAATAAATAAATGAGTAAATAAAAACACAACCTTTCTTTAATTAAAGCTATTTATTATTTTCAGTTTTGTAGCTTGTGGAGCCTCATTGTTCTGGAAGGCTGCGTAAGAAAACAAGAGGCCATGCTCTATGGAGCTATTGCTTCTGTGAGGAACTTCTTCAAAAGGGAAAAAAAAACCCCAACAAACCAAACCCAACAACTTCCTCTACACACAGAATAGCTGCTGCCAAAACTGTCTGGGTACCTGGTGGCATTCAACAGGTGCCATACCTCTCTCTCCACTCCGTTGTTTTTTCCATCCCCTCCACAGTCTTTGCTGAATGAGTTTTCCATGAATGAATTCAGTAATTGTAGGTATACTTGGCCTTCTCTCCACAGGTTGGTTATGTCTTTATTTCGTGCTGGGAGCCTCCGCTTAGTTTAAAGCTCACAGTAGCTGGCAGCTTCTTGTTAAAACCAATTGACAGTGAAGGCTGCTGCACTTGCGGTGGTGCACGTGCTGAGGCGGACACACTGTTCCCAGACCAAGTCTTGACCAGCAGTACAAAGCAAGCTCTGGCCTCATGCCTAGACACTTCCTTGGAAAGTCCAAGGAAGACGTGGCATGGTGTGATCATGGGAAGAGCAACCACCTTGTCCCAGTGAGATCTGGAATGCCGGGAGGGCTCTTCTTGCAGACAGGGAAGGGAATGGTGGCTGACCTTTTAGGATGACAACAATTCCAGCAAAAGCTGCTTCCTTAAGCAGCTGGCGTCCAACCTGCGGTACCGTGGGCAGCCACCCCAGTGGCCTGGGAAGTCTATTGAGATGGAGCAGGCGGTGGGGCTGCAGTTCTTTGTGCACCCTTGGAAGTGCTGCAAGCAGGCGTGGCTGGGTGGGCCCAGCTGAGGACTGTGAAGGGTGCCTGTGCAACGGCTGCAGTCAAGATGAAGCCATGTGGGACCGACTTCAATTTCTTCCTCTTGTGGTGTGTTCATGTGTGAAAATGGTAATGTGGAGATTTGAGGAAGAACAGACCATAGATGAAAGCAAAAATTGGGTTTAAAGAGCCTTTACAAGAAAGTATGAATAAGTACCCAGTGTAGTGGAAAACACTTAACCAGGTAAGACACCTTCCAAGAACAAATGAGGGATGATTTCTTCTGTCACTGACATCAGTTACACGTACGTGGATTACCATCACAGTCAGCAGCAGCCTTGCTGTAATCCACAGGGCCACTGGAGGAAGAAAACTCTTGGGCGACACTTCCAAGCAGCCAGTTAGGTTTTGTTCTCCAAATATACCTAGACGAAGGATCTGTGATGCCCCAAATGTAGGAATTGCACAGTGTCCATGTGTAACATACTTTTCCAAGAGTTTAAAGGTTTCTATTGAGCAGCTCCTGTTACTTGTAATTATTTCCTCTGATGGGAACAGCGAGGTGGGCATTCGTACCCAAGTAGCGCTGCTATTTCAGCATTAAGGCAGTAAAGGCACAGGAGAATACTGAGAAGCAAAGCTGCAATTTTCTCCAGCATTTTGCTGTCTCCCTTCATTGCATGTCTGGGATAAGTAAACAAGATCCGATGCATAAGTAAACAAGAACTGAAAACGGTTTTGGCAAAATTGGAATCTCTCAGCTGCAGATGCTGGAGGTAGACATGATGCTTCACATTTCTGGTCTGCTGCGTATGCAGGGCTCTCTCTGCCTTCAGTCCCAGCGCTGCTTCGGCCCTCAGATCATTAGGTTCATTTTGTTCAGCCTTCAGCAATGTGGCTCCCAGATGTGTTTTCCGGTATTTCGTTTATAACTCTGAGGAATCTACAGCATCCAGTCACCCCCGTGTCTGTCTTTTTTTTTCCTGGCATTGAAGTTCTTTGAACAGGACATTCCTATTAACATCAACAGTCAAAAAATAAAATAAAACCAAAAAGCCCTGTCAGGTTTTCATTCTCACCAGGAAGACCTTTAAGGTAGAACTTCAAAACATGTTTTTGTAGAAATATTTGATGGTAAAGCTTTGGGGTTTTTTTGTTTGCCACTATGCCAAAACTGTTTTCAGCTGACATCTTACATTCATATGCAGTGTGCCTTTTCAGACTTCAGTTTTGTGAGTATTGGTATCAGTGTTGTAACTGCGATAGTTTTGGGACGTATATGGTTTATTTTATTATACCAACTTATGAAGTTGAGAAAAAAAATGAGCTGGAGGAAGGCCTGTATGCCTAAAAGCTTGTCTGCTTTCTCCAGCTATATGGACTTAAAAGATATTATCTGTCTTACAAATCTTGCTTTCCTTTGTAAGCCTGTGGTTGGATAATTATCTTTGACTATTGCTTGGATAAATGGTTTCTAAAGAATTTGGGCACACAAAGTAGCCTTTGCTAAATTGTCTAAAGATGATTTTTTAAAAGAAGTGATTTTTCTCTCTAAGTTTATTTCACAGACACACATAAATGCTTTTTGCCATATGTATTTCTAGGCCACTTTTTAAAGCACACAGAATGATTTGCTCTTATAAATTTTCACATGCATAGCGAAAAATGCAGGCAGTTTTTGTCTAAGTCATTTTGAGAAGGTGTCACTACGTCTGACTTCAAGGTGCCTGGTAAATCCTGATCAGAAAGGCAATGAATTTGAAATATTAAATTATACATCTCAGAGCACTGGAGAAAATTAAAAAGGGAGGATGACTAAAAGATCAGAAAAACATATCTCAAGCAGGATTGTGGGAGTTTGAGCTACTTTTTTAAATTGATTTTGTTTCACAGTATCTTCCTATGCCTCCTGCCACAATGAGAAAATAGCTTCGGCACACTTTGCTTTTTGCAGACTTTGTGTTTGCAGACTCACCAGCTGGATCCTGAAGGAGGTTCATGAACTTCGCAGCAAGCAGCTAGTCTGATCTTGCCTGCACATAGTTTTAATTGCAGTATCTAACAATTGGTTTGTACTCTAAAGCGTAGGGCATACCATCTCTTCCAAAAGTATTGCTGTTAATGACGGTAACGTTGTGTATTTTCCATGTACGTATCCCAGTATTTGAAACTTGATGATGCCTCAACCTCTCCAGCTTTTGGGACAGTGTGCTCCTCATTTTAATCCTGTGCTTTACGGAGAAGCACTGTGTTTGCTTTACAGAGAAGCCCTGTGTTTAGCTGCTTTGGATATTTCGCTGTGCTTTATTGCACTGACTGCAGAGTCCAGGACAGAATGAAGAAAGGCCCCACCCAGTCTTCTCAGAATATGCCATATTTTATATACTTCCATCAAATCCCAGACTACCCCTCACCTTTCTAATGTTAGTGATTCCAGGTTTTACAAACTTGCTTGACAGGAGAAGCTCTGCCCCTCGGCTAATCCTACCTCTACCCTGCAATGCCCTCGCTGAGGTGGTTGCTCCTCACCATGTTTCCTTTGCTCTTGGCTACCATTGAACGAGAGGCTTTCTCCAAGCTCCCTGCCATGTCTCACACTCTCTCTCCTTGAACTGAAACGGTTGTCAGGACCCTGTCAGGTGTAAGACCAGGCTATATTTAATTTTTTGCATTTCTAAAGGGTGTTTTTTCTGTTTTACATTGGGGTTTACCACTGTGTTCCTGGTTTTCTTGACCTCATAGTCTGCTCTGGCCTGGACCAAGCCCTAAATAACCAAATCATTTATCAGTGCTGGCTGGTTCCTTCCACACCTTTTTACAGATATTATAACATATTTATTAAGCAGTGCACCGTTTCAAGGCTCTAGCTGATGACTGCTGCATAGAGAATTCATTATTTGATCCTAACCTTTGTTTTCTAGCCTGTTTCTGATCTAGCGGCAATTCTCTGCCTTTCTCCCCATAAGTATGTAGCTTTTGCATGGCTCCTTGAAAAGATATTTCAGGTTGTGTCTCTACTGCACGCCCGGGCAGGACCCCAGTCACCTTCAGGAGGATAACTTTTAGTGCTACCTGTATGACCACTGGTATGAAGTGTTATCTTCATAAAGGCTGAAAATCCAACACTTGCAGCTTCAGAATTGCACAGCGGTCAGCTGAAAAACTTGTACAAAAGCTTGATTTAAAAAAAAAAAAAAAACAAAAGTAAAAAATTCAGTTTCTGATTAAAAAAAAAAAACGCTTCGTGAAGTATTGCATTTCCCTAGGAAATATCGAAACCCAATTCTGAAGCATTTCATGATTTAAAAGATTGGGATATGCCATGGCAGAGCCTCATGAGGCTTCTAGTTCTGTAGCCTCAAGTCATTATTCTGCCATATGGATAACGTTACCCGGGCTGACTTAATCTTCTTTGAGGCAACATAACAACCACCCTGGATCTAAGTATTTTCATTCTTATATTATTTTGTTTATTTTTGGGTGTGTGAAAAGACTGAACTGTCTGTAGCGGGGAAGGGAAAGGAGAGCGGGTTTTGTGTTTGGTTTTCTTTGACCAGCTTCTAGTTAAGCTTTCAAGTGCTGTTAAAGCCTAATGTACTCTCCAAGGCCCTGTTCTGTGTATTATAATCTCTAATCATCTGTGCTACAGTTTTCACAGAAGTGCTAAGACCATTTTACCACCACTTCCCTGGCAAGACTATTCAGAGAGTCCTTCAAAGAATGAAACTTTTCATGAACTACAAATCCAAGACATTTGTGAGGCCTTTACAAAAACTTGGCATTTAAATGACTGTATTAAGTCCAAGAGTAATTTTCAGATCTGCAGTATATAAAATCGGTCCTCTAGCTCCTTGTAAATATCAGCAGAGAAAGAGGACTGTGAAAAGTCAATTGTCTGTATCATAATTAGTAGAAGACAGTAAATGGACATTAGGGGTCAGAAAACAGGTTTGCAGAGGAGAAAAGGTCTCCACACTTCTGCTTTTTCTTCCAGAATTGTATACAAAATTGAAAATTAGTCTCTCTTACTACAAATATGTATGTTTGTGGATATTATTGTTTTAATAAAGATACCCACAGTACAATAAAAAAAGAGACTTAAATTCAGGGCAAATATGACTCCATGTAGAACAAAGCATGTTATTTTACCCATTTTCTACAACAAAAATTTCAAGTTCATAATTTGCAAAGGAGAAAAGCGGAGGAAAGGAAGGTATGATCTTTTCCAAATTGAAATAGTCTAAAATGGAAATTTCACAGATTTTTTTCCCCATTTCCTCACAAGGAAGACCAGTACAATTAGACTTTAAAGAAGAAATACAAAGCTATAGGGTTTGGATTTTTAACCTTTTTTAGAACTGGCCTTAATTTTCAGGTTAGATCCTGATCTGGAGCTTTTGATGTTTTTCAACTGAGTCGGTTTCCCCCACCCTTCTTTTAAATATGGGAAATAGAGATGGAATCAATTGCTGATTTCACTTAACTGTGACAGAAGTCTTGAACCATATGACTCTACCTGGTGAAAACAAATGCATATGAGCTGGAGCTAAGGCCTAGCTGTTTTTATTGGACAGGTAGATGGCATGGGAAGAATGCATGCAAATGAAGTCCAGCACATTGCTGTCACTCCAGTTTTGGGTGGAGCAGACACGCTTTTATCTTAGTGAACTTAGAAAAATATCAACAAAGCCTTTGCTTTTCAAATCCCATGAATATCTCTCAATCTATGGGACTATGTAAATGCCACAGAAACCTCCTTCTTGACATTTGATTGACGCCAAATAAGAGATCTGAGCCCTTCTTTACCAAGGTTTTTGTGAGAATCAGATGGATTGATCTCAATCATACTCGTGCAGGCAGTGAAGTCAATGCTAAAATTACAGTAAGTCCCCAGGGGGAGAGGGAAGTTACTGAATGACTATGAATTAGTTTTGGGGTCTGGACTTGGCAGGTGTGAAGAGTTTGCCAGTTAATGGCTTTAGGAATTTGTTCGGAGATTGTTTCTAAATCGTGTGCTGTATTCACACGCCGTGACAATAAATCATTACATAAATATCTAACACCTTGCATGTGCGCATTTTTTTTTTTTTCTCCTCACACTTCCAGGCATGGGAACACTTGCGTGGTTATGCGCTGCGCTTTACTGCAGGGAGAAGAGAAGCTCGGTGAATTTGCCCTTGCACAGGAGTCTGTGGAAGAACGGGAGGCTGAGCCCAGTTCCTGCATCCCTATTTGGTGGTGTAGTCACACGACCAGCGTGCTTCTCTGTAGATGTTTTCCATGCCTTGTGCCGCCTACAGTGGGAATTAGTCTGAAAATTTGAATGTTGTAGTTATCCAAGGTAAGATCATTGAGAAAGAACTATTTTCGGGTTTTTTTGCCTGCATCTTATGTGATGGAGGTAGCTGCACGACTCTCAGACTGCCATATAGACACCAATAGACAGCTTGACATGCATCAATTTAGAGACCTGCACACCTGCTTACCTGACAACCACCTCAGAGACTCAGGGAGTCTCGGCAGTTTTACTTTGCTATTCTTCCATGGATGAGAGGTGTGAGAGTTGCCACCGGACAGATCTGACAGTAAAGAATGAAGCAGCCTCTTTCCTCAGCAGTGGAAATGTGAGTGGTTGTGGTAATTTACAGACATTTTAATCCCTGGCTGTTAATTTTGTTTTGGAACAAAAGTATGAAAGGTCTTGTGTTTCCATAAGCCAAATTGCCAAAGAAGAAAGTTATCCACAGCAGACAATAATAATAATTTTGATATCGATACCAACTTTTATCTGTCTTGTGCTTTGCAAGCTTCTATCTTAGAAAGTTTCTGAAACTTAACAAGGTTTCAGAAGAGCAGTAGCAGTTCAAATTGTGGTGTAGTATCACGGCAGCTCTGGAGACAGCTCTTACTCCTCTTAAAAATGTAGTAGGATATTAATCATTCTTTCAGACTGGAGTTGAGCACTTCGGACCAGTGGTATTAACCTCTGAAGGGTGAATGTCGACAGGTGTTTTCTCAGTTCCTGTTCCTTGTTTCCACTGTAGCGGTC
Source organism: Chroicocephalus ridibundus (assembly GCF_963924245.1). Classification (NCBI taxonomy): domain Eukaryota; kingdom Metazoa; phylum Chordata; class Aves; order Charadriiformes; family Laridae; genus Chroicocephalus; species Chroicocephalus ridibundus. The sequence continues at coordinate 113,072,236 of NC_086285.1, read as the reverse complement.
TCTCCCCTTATACACCGTATTGGAGAAGTCAGCTGTAAACATGTCATGAGCACATCGTAACACCACATTACATGTAACATTTCAGAGCATGAGCACATCTCAAAGTACCATACAAGGATCTCATGAGACAGCACTAGCAGCTTTACCATGATAATTTCTATCGTATCTATGGATTTTTTTTCAGCAATCTGAAACAGTAGATCACTTATGTGAAATACATGTCCTAAATCTTTTGGATTTTTCTTAAGCCCACAGCTTTCTCTGGCTGCAGGATTTGTAGTTTTCTACGGGGACGTACTTCTATGGGGCGAAGCACCTGTTGGGTCCAGGAAAGAGTGTAATCCACCGATAGGACAGAGTTTAGCACATTTGCCTGCAAGGGCAAAGGCATTTCTAACTACTGTATGTCCACAAACCTGAAGACTTAGAGCTCCTTATGTTATGTTTTCTTATTTATCTAAAGTCATGGCTACGTGATCTTTCGCAAGGAGATGTGAGCTTGCTCTGTCTTTTCTCTGAGCTGACTGGAAGCCATATAGCAAACTAGCATGGCACCAGGCCTAAACTAATACGCCCCGCTTCTCAGCTGAACTTTATTAGCTTGGGCTTGCTGCCCTGCTAACCACAGCTGTGGGTTTCTTGTCAGCTTGGGAGTAGAAGCAGAACAAGCTCAAGTCTCTCTACAGGTAGTGCTGTAGGGTTTTAATGCTTATGAATGGTGCTAGCGTTAGAAATTTGCACGTTTCTTCTTTCTGTCCTCAAAACAAGCCACAAGGTGAGTTGCATGTCCTTCCATTTACAGTCCATCCATCAGCAAGCCCAGAGTATTTTTTTAGTCTTTGTAATCACAGAGTCATCCTTTGTCCCATTAAGTAGTCTTTTCCTTTGCGCTACATTGGTATTTGATAAGAAAATAATTTTTCTAGCTCCTTTAAAAAAAAAAAAAAAAGAAAAAGCAAGCAACCAAACAAGACAACTGTAGAAGTTTAACGCAGAGTAGCTGAGTAAAGACTTGGAAATTCATGTGGAAGAAACAGATGTTTATCGGAAATGCCTTCTAATTATTTAATCTAGATCTCTGATGTGGAAATTGGCTTGCTATTAAGAACAGCGTGTTAGGAATTGTCCTTGTGAAAACATATTGCTGGAAAATGCCTATTTGTTAAAACCGAACCCAGCATTTAGTAAAAGATAAAGTGCCTTGGGGACAGCGGCCCCTCTCTGGCTTCCGGTTCAATCCAATCTGAATGAAGTTGGGTGGAAAACTTCAGCAAAGGTGAGCGCTGGTCTGCTGTGAGGAGGCTATCGCACCATCTGGAGCAGGTCTTCTTTGTCTGTCATCTTCGTGCTGTTCAGGGTCGTGTAATTACAGGGTCTGTAGTTCATAGATTCATGGCACTTAGGAGTATGGGGGTACGCTGCCTGCTGAACTATGAGCTGAAGTGGGTTCTGTTCTCTCCTCTTTCACTTTCCACCTCTTCTTTTTACACTCAAACACCCATTACTGTTAAATTTGAGTTTGACAAACTGGTTTTTTTTTTCACAGCAAAATTTGGGATGAGCGCTTAGCAGTTCTTTCTGCCCAGTCAGAATTGCTCAAGCGTTTTGACAAAGCTTCCTAACTTTGAACAGGGTGGTAGTATTGAAAGAATAACCAGTTACACTATTTTTTTCAGACTTTGGCTAAAACTAGATAGAAGAAGAGCATGTGAAAAGAGAAATCAGTTAACAAAAGTGCTTCCACATCAAAAGCTCTGTTTTCATCTGTTTCTCTGGGGTTTTTTTTGCAGAAATTTGATTAATGAGCTATCAGGGTATGCAAATTTGTCATTTTACATAAACTGCTATGAGTTTACAGACACCTCTTCAATTGCAAAAAATGGTCTCCAAAATGCATTGACCTTATCACCAAAGGATTATTCAGAGAATGTTTTCTAGCTCACAAAAAAAAAAAAAAGCTGATAAAAGTTCATGTTTCCCACCTTCACGCTTCACTGTAAAGTCATGGAATCCTGGGTTTTCTTGGGGCTGAGTCCAATTCTGAATGTGGAGATACAGTACATGTTGCATGGCAGTTGGACATCATCACGTGTCAGATCAGTGAGAGAGGGGAACTGAGAATTTTGGATGCTGTCTGGTGCCTCCATGTTGGTGCCATCCATGAGGTTTTGGAGGAAATATTTCTATAGCATATCAGAGGGCAGTGCAATCAGCCTGCCTTCTCCTTAGCTGTAGAGTGGTAGCTATTTCCCAGAATGAGACAAGATTGCCTTTGAGCAAATAGATGTTTTTTACTACTGGGAATGCCATCTTATTTGGTTTGCATATTGTTCACTTTTTGCGTTGGTAGCCAGGGTTTCATGCCACTGGAATAGGATGGCATCTGGAAGATCATGTTTTCTGCTCATAGAGATGGTGTAAGGATTTTTGCAATGAATGTCTCTGGAATTCCTAACACCTGTTATTTATAATCCTATAGAGAAAACGATGAATGTGTTTTATTGTTCATCCTTCAGGGGAAGAGAGATTGGGGCCCACATACCAGCGGGGAAAAAGCTTATCGCAAGAGATGAGAAAAAGGTTCCTTTATCTATGAAGCAGTGAAAATGCGTCTGGTAACAATGCAAAGTTTCACTTCCCAGGCAAATCAACACTTACAAAATAACATTTCCACTTTTCTGCTTCTTCTGGACAGATACCTTGTATTTTGGATGTGCTTCATTAAAGCTGATAGAAAAGCGATGTTGAAATTTGAATGTTTTTTATCTGGAGGCAGTTTTCTAAATTCTCTATTTTCTACATGATTTTTACATTACTCAGCCATGGGAAATAATTTGATGGGGGTGAATGGAGGGGGAGGGATGGGAAGGAAGCTTTTCCTCATTTCTGTGATTTTTTTTTTTTTTTTTAAACTATTGTTTTGTTGTTGTAGTGGTCCACATAAGCAGCCCGCCCATTTGTCTTCCCTGATGGAATTCACTGAGCTTCTATCATTTACTAAATTCACGTAACCCTCTGCTCCACTGTAGCTTCCTCAATAACAATGGAAGATGATATCACAAATCATTTATTAATTCAAATGAAGGTAGGAAGTAAATGAGCAGATAGAGCTGGCTTTTTTTCTTCATCATCTATTATTTCCTTCTGATTCACTAAAGGTTAAGGACAACATGACTTTGGTATTAAAGGACAGAAGCAGCAACATGTACCAGAGATGAACTGAGAACTGGGATCTTCACAGTCTGCTCAGAGGTGATTCCTCTTTCTACACCATTTTTACCCCCTTTCCCAGTTTGAGCATGCTCCCTGGGCAAGATAGAGGACTGAGTTTTAAAAAAAACAATGAAATCCTAAGACTGGTTTAAAAATCCATGAGCCTTAAGGGAAACGTTCATTAAAGTGTGATGCCAGCAGTCTTGTCCCTACTTGCAGTCCTGAGACAGTCACAGGGCTGGGATTGTGGCCCTTAGCTTTGTCTTGTAAACCTTACAATCCCACCATGTGTCAATGTTCTCATGATGCAAGTGAAGTTAATTAAAAGTGACTGGGTGAGAAAAGTTCCATCTCTGTGGAAAAACTGCAGCACTCAAAGTTTGTCTGTCTTTGTTCCCCACTAGAACAAGACAGATATTTAAAGGTGCTCCTGGGGGAAAACTCTGAATTAGCCTAATCTGGGTCTTGAAAACCCCCAGTGAGTTTAAGCCAGGTCTTGAATCTAAGATTTCCTCATTTTAAAGAGGGTCTTGATAATTCAGTTGGTTTGGGTAGCAGGAGGTGGTCTTGGTCCATGTTGAAGAATGATAATTTCTGACTTTTGCCTCTGTGAATATGCTCATTGATATAGGAGGGATTTTTTTAAATTTTTTTTTTTTTTATTGAGAGATATTTGACCTCTCTCAAGTCATTACTTGGGACAGTTTAAATTAATAAAGAACAAAGTGCATGCCAGACTTGCTCAATAGTTTCTTTGTTCTGAAAATAACTGTAAAATGTCTAATAATTGACCAAACCTATATGAAGCACTGTGTTACAAGGTCAGGGTAATGGATGTAGTATGTACATGAACTTGGGAGATGTTTTTTCCATCTACCTTCCCCTTTGATCACAGGTGTGTTCTGTCATTCCACTTCAGTAACCAAACAGATTAGCTCCTAAAATGAAAAATGGCTTGAAATTTGATATAAAAGACCTAGTGTCCAGGCCAAAATGAAAGGAGGAGGGAGAGAAGTAGCTATAAATTACGCTGTCTTCATATTGTGACACTGGCGGCATAATTTTCTACAAAGGAGATAATCTTTCCTCATTATTTAGCTGGCCAATGAGGTGCACAGTTTTTGGCAGAAGCAGGAAAAGTCACTATAAAGAATGTGTCAAGTTATAGTTTGCCAAATCAAACAAAGCAAAAGAAAAATATCTGCTATCTTGATATCTGCAGTATGGTGACAGCTGGGTCACCTCTGTAGGAAAAGAATCTAGATTCGTGAATACTGAATGTGGTGAATGGGTTGGCTAAATGGCCTTGAGAAGATGTATTGTCCTGAAATACCTGTTAAAAAGTCGTAGCTGATTGCAGGTTTGTGTTTTATCACATACATAGAAATAAATGTTACAGTATTCTTATCAAACGTGCAGGAGCAGTGGGTACGGAGAATACTGACTCGACAATTAATAACTTGAGTTCTGATTTTGCCTGCTGTTTGGTTTGTGGTTTGATTGGGTTTTTTTGTTTGTTTGTTTTTGGTTTTTTTTTTTTTTTTTCAACTGGAGCCGAGATGCCTATGGTTAGCCTGCATCTTCTGGGTTTCAGAAATCCTCTGGAATTTGTGCTCACTGCTGTGGCTCTTTTAATTGTGTCTGTAGGCAGTGACTCATATTAAAATAAGTAAGCACTGCTGGAAATCTAAAGGAAACTTCTCAAAGCCCAAGGGTTCCTTGAGGAGCTAAAATGTACTGGTTGAGATTGTTGTCAAATTAAGTTTGAAAACATTTCTAGGTGATGACACCTAGAATAAGGGGTCATTGTGAAAGGGCTAATGCTTTTCAGAGTGGATTTTGTTAGGTAAAGTGACTTTGAAATAATGGGTAAATGAAAGAAGTTCCAATGCATGAAAAGATGACAAAACACTTTCCTATTTGGCTGTGTTCTGTGGGTCAGCATTGGGGCCTAAATTATAGCGTGCACTGTAAATCTCAAGGCAAACAGTGGGATCAGTGTGATTTACTTGGCTGCAAACTGTCAAACTCTCCCACCTTTATATACAGTACAGGCTTTGCATATTCAGAGAAACCAGCTAGCTGCAGTTCACTGTTTGCAGAAAGCAATGGTAAATCAACTTTTCAGCGAGACTAGTATATAAATCAACGAACAGTATATTCCTTTGAGACTCTCAAACCTGCACAGGAAAGCCACTCTAAAACCAGATTAACGGGGATCCTGATTTATGGCTGAATCAAACAGCCAAAGTCTATTTTCAGAGATCTGACATACTCAATTTATGCAACTTATCTAGGTGACAATCTTCTGGCTGCCCACCGGTGCTGTTTATTCATTTTTTTGTAGATGTACAGGAGCTCAAAGTATCTATTGCTATGTGTATACATACATATGTTCTACACTTGTAGGGGGTTACTGCTATTCAGCTGAAGTGTACGATACCGTACCTGCTACTGTAGAGCCCCTGCATGGGTGCTCTTTTCCTTCCCTTCATCCTTTCGCTGTGGTTTGTGTCTCTGTTATCTGCTGTAGTCCATGCTTGAACACTGAACCTGGAACCCTTACAAAGAAGCAGGTGACCCAGGTCTTCAACTGGATGAAGGAAACCATCCCATGGCAGTCAGCGAACTTTATTTCCCCTCATTGATGTGTCTCGCGGTTCAAGGTGTATTGCTATTGCTACGTGACCTGCCCATCTGGCTGTCATGAATGACTATTTCATTGTCCTGTGCCGCCTTCTAATCAGTTAGTGGAGAGGTGCAGAGGGACTGAAAACAATGTAAACGGTGTAAAAAAAAAAACAAAACAAAACAAAAAAAAAACCACCCCAAAAAACAAACCCCAAACAAACAAAACCCCCCCCCAAATTTGTAAATGTACCTCATGAATTAAAATATACTGCATGTAGTTGGCTGTCTGTAGTCAAAGATGTAGAGGTAGTTGTAGCATTTCAGCTGAGGTAAAAAGACCTTTACAACAATAGTACAGATCTGAATGAGATTGTACAGAGAGAAAAATAAAAAAGTTTTCTTGCTCTTAGCTGGACAGAAACAGTGAGCTCCCTCACTTTCTAGGGACTGAATCACAGAAAAGATAACGTCGTATTCGTAACAGCACGTGCTAGATTTTCCTAATTGCTACGTTCAGCATTCCTTTTAATGATGCCTTCGGCACTTAGCTTCTCTCTATAAAATTACATTTGAGCGTCAGAGGTGGGAGATGAACTCGGGCTGTGTGAGCAGGTACCACTCAGGAGGTGAGCGGGCACCTGTCTTTGTCCTCCCATGGAAGTGCACTGCAGCACCCTGGTCCTGGGCAAACGCTCTGCAGATGATGTGTGTAGCAGTGGCCTTACCGGTAATATTTTTCAAGACAGGAGTGTCAACAGGTGACGCTTATCATATCTGGCAGAACAGGAACTGGCTATATCCAACAAAAAGCATCCCTGTTCAAAAAAAAAAACCAAGAAAAAAAAAAGAGAAATCTAAAAGTCAAAAGCAAATATTTGTTCATGGTACACAAAGCTATCAATAACTAATATAAACACTGAAGCAAAAGGACAGTATAATGGTTTATCCTTGATACCAATAATTCAGGTGTTCGAATTGTGCATAAAATGAACCAACAAGTTAAGGAATTATTAGAATCAGTGTATCTTCAAAATTTAAGATACCTTTTGTGAAGACGGCAACGATAAGATTAGCCATAAATTTCAGTGCAAGCAGACTGTAGCATATTAAATATTAGAAAGTAATTAACTTTTAAATTAAAAGACTTTTTTCCTGTCACGGCAGGCAAATCAAAAGACTGCAAAACTTTGGAGAGCAGAAGAAAAATGACTCATGTATTTTTCTACATAGTTCTAGCCAAACGTGGTGGTAGTTTGTCTTTTAATTTATTCCAGTACATTTTTGCTGCTATTTAGCAAAAATGCCAGTTTATGTTTGACTTGAAGCTGGTGTGTGGCTCTGCTTTATTAGCTAGAAATTCTGATTTGGGACTTTGCCACCTTAACATCTGCTTAAATAGACCTGGGCTGCAGGCTGAGTTCCCCCGTCTAGACCCACTGTCTCCATCTCCCAGGGGCTGTGTTTTCAGGTAGCCTCTATACCTGGCATGTCTATTCCTTCCTTGATCTTTAGAAACCTAATTTTATCTCATCTTTCTGTTCTATCATAATTTCTAATTTCCCTGGGCTTTTACTTATTTTTATTCAATTTTAGCTGCCAAGGTTTTGCTTTTCCTTAGGAAGGGAAGAAGGAAGCTTTCTGAGCCTGCTTTTTAATAAATATAACCACTATTTTTTTTTTCCAAGAAGAGGGGTGCAATCTGGTAAATCCAACTTACTAAGGTACATCACTGCCAGACATACAGTACAGGCTGACTTTCATCAGGGCCAGAGTGTGGCTCTATAGGTTGTCAGTAGGAAGACAGAGCTGCTGCGTCTGGGTGAAGCACCTGTAATCAGTGGGATGAGTCTTATTCGTATTTTCAACTTAAATGTTTTCTAACTTGGAGCTGCCTAAATCTAGGTGAGGTGTTCAGGAGGCAGTTTGAGTGTAAGGTCACGAGGGGATGACTTCTGTCCCCTGATGTGGTGATGGATACAGGGTTTAATCCTTAATCATTGCCTTATAAAAATTCTCCCTGAGTTCAGTTGGGCTGTGCGTTAAACTGAGGGCTGTGTGGCTGGAATAAAGACCCTGAAGGGTTTGACTCTTCCCCTTCCCTTCCTACCATTCCTTTATTTCATTGCTCTGTTAGCAAGTGTCCCTCATTCCTGGCTGAAGGCAGGTGGGGGGAAAGTGATGGGAAAAGCCTGGAGCTAGGCAGAGGTTCAAAAAATAGATATCCCTCCTCATGAGTGGCAGAGCCTTCAGGGAGTATAAATACCTTGTGAAAATTAAGAGCGTGTTTTGAAGATCTCTTCCCCAAAATTCTGCCCGGTTGTCACCTGCACAGTTTATTAGGAGCACCCTTTCTCATCTTCAGATTAATCTTCACAGTTGTTTCCATGCCTAGCGTTTCTTGCTCTGCCATGTTCTCTGTGGCTCTTGCCACCTTGACGATCCCTTCTGGTTTTTATTTGGATCTCACAGAGGGGTGGGCTATCTTTGTTGCAAAGCCAAAATTTAAATGTCTCACTGCCACTTTGATTTCTTGGCTTGGAGTGCTGGTCCAGGGTAGGAGAGGATGCAGTGCATAAGTCACATTTATTTTGAACCACATAACGATAGTTTAAAATACAGATCACTGATATAAGCCCGAAATACATGGGGAAATATGAGTACAGAGGGTATTAACTAAACTCTTGATTTTTGTTCTTGATGATACACTATTGCATCTAGCACCTACCTGATGTCTAAAATTGAACTTTTCTGTGGCCTCGTTCTAATGTGTAAAATCCTGCACCTTGCATGCAAAATTCTTATATTATGTACATTGGAGGTTGAACTGGCTGCAATAAAATTGCTGTATCATTGTCATACATGAATGGACACTAGTGTCGTATGCATGTGTCAGAGTCACTTTTTGCTCAGGCATGTTGTGGAGAAATAAGTGTGTTTCGGCAAACTTGTGCTTTTCAAACTGTTGAGTTGGCAGTTGTCTAACAGCATTAGGAAGCTCATTGAATAGCTTCTGATAGCCTTTGAAAATCCAGGCCAGCCTTGGATGCTGGCAAGTGTGCTTAGATTATTTACGGCGCTCAGTTTTTAACTTCATTTGATAGAAAAAGGAAGGAAGCAGTCTGAATAAATGTGACACTCCCTTGTTACTGTAACTAGGAAATTAATTTATGGCTCACTGTAAAATCTTTCATACTGCCCGCTATTGAATGCCAAAATCTTCAAAGGACAGCCTAGTAAGGTCATATTGTTTTTAAGGAGCTTTAATTATATGACATCCAGTTAAACTCCTAGCAAGATTTCCAAGAAGCTTAGGTACCAAATTCCCCAAGGAGTGCACTCAGCGAGGAGGGATCTGGACTGGTTTTAGAATAATTTATTTTTTGATTATTTGATTCTGCGGTATTAAGAAGCGTGGAGCTTGGTAGCCTTACGGTGCTGGACTCGGTGCAAATGCAAGAGGAAGAAGTCTTCCTTTTGCCATCGTGGTAGTCAGGAGATGCAGGGAATGGCTGAAGGCAGGCACAAAAAAGGTCACAGGTTGCCCAGGTAGAGGCTGATGCTCTAGTAGATGTTGGTTCACTTCACCACCACCATGACATTGGCCACTGGCGGGTCTAGAGGCTCTGTAGAGGCTCTGCAGAACCTCTGCAACCTCAGCCCAGCTCAAGGGCGCTGTGAAGAAACAGCACCTTTTGGAATTGTTTGCTGTGGTTATTTAAGGAAAAAACTTGGGCTGGAAATTGCTTTTTCCTCTTCGGTGCTTAGCAGTTCAGTTGGGCTGATAAAAAGAGCCAGGCCGCTCTGTTTTCTTGGTTTGCACCAGGCAGACAGACACCGTGCTGATCTGCAGCCACCGTGCTTGTTTTCCTGCCCTCCATGACCATCATCCAGCAGAAGAGCTGCGTGTCATAGGAGCTGGGGCTCACAGCAAGCCTCAACTGCCCTTTCCAAGCATCCTCTTGGCTTCCAATTTCAAAGCCTCCAGCCCTCCTGGAAAGGGCAGTCACTCTCTTGCTTTGGGAGGTGAACAAACTCTACCGTTTCCCGGGAACTCTGGAGGTCAGGCTTTCATCCGGATGCCTTGATGGATCAGGCTGCCTCCCCCACGTTTCTCTTCTGTCCTTTTTTTCCTGGGGATTGTAGAAGGCCATAAAATGCTTTGATAATTAAGCAGGGAAAATTTCCACAACCCATAAAACATAAAAGGTAATACTAAGCCCAATTTAGCTTTCAAATGCCTTTCCAATAACCTGTATTTAACACATGGTAAAGGTGCTTGGTTGGTGCTCTTGAACAAACACGTCTCTGAGCCTGGTTTTTAGCGTTGTGTGTCCAGACTGGCTGTAGCCATTCTGAGAGCATTCCTTGGTTCAGGTTTCCATCGTAAACTGCAATGTGGGAGCCAGCGGAGGTAAAATAAAGAGCTGACCTGAAACTGCCCGAACCATGGACTGGACATAAATTGTTCTTCTGAAATTTGAAATCATTTTTGCTTGTTTGTGTAATCTTTCTCAGCCAAGACTGCAAGAAACATGGTAAGGGCTGGCACTTGCAGCAGACTTGGAGAGAAATTTGCAAGTCTGGAAAAGGTTGGAGAGTAGCCTGAACCGTTTTTGGAGATGACAGGCAGCTTTTGGTAGAAACTGTGTCAGATTGGTTTGCTTAGAAATTACAAGAAAGCATTCAAAGAAGTTAGTGGTACCTGCTGGGCTCTTCTTCAAAACTCTGAATGCAGGACAAATTCATAGAAACAAAGCATGGACTCCTTCAAAATTAAACCACCATGTTTCACATATTTCTGTCATAGGTGAAAATGGCCATCTTGAGATACTGTTTTATGGCTAGCCTTTAACTGAATTGCAGGTTGCTCTTAATTATTTTGGCCCATCACATTTTATGGGTAAAGTAACATGCTTCGTCCATTCAACTTTACAATGGCCTGTGTTTGGCGTGTTGTCACGTACCTGCACAGCAAGGAGCCACCATGAGCAGCTGTGGTCCCTGGGTCAATGTACAAAGGGGCCCAGCAGAAGCCAATGAAGCTCTTGAGAGGTAGAAGTAGCCCCAGGCATTTGGCCATCTTCTTCCGTATACTGAACGGCAGAAAAAACCCAGCATGGCTAAACCCTCCTTTCTGCAGCTCCAGACACAGTCTTTGTGGTCAGGAGGAAATTTTCTTTGCAATGGGAATAGCACTGCCAGGTTGGGATACTGTGGGCAGAGGGGATCAGCTGGTGATTTTAATCTTCATTTGTTAAGAGGCAGCCACCATATTTCTATGAACTAGAAATCACCATCCTTGGACTGGAGAATGTGGGGCTATGGTAAGAAGATGAGAACAATGGAGCAACAGAGGTCTGAGGTAGGGGAGCTAGATTAGGAGGATTAAGGAGAAAGGGGATACAGTGCAGGAATTCTGGATATTGAGATGGGGGAAAGACCTTGATGTTGACAAACTGCAAGTCTTTAGCAGCTGATGTCCAATATAGTTGCAGATCTGTGTATTTTTTGTTTTTTCTGACCAAGTAAAATCAGGAATACTGGGAATTTTGGAACTATTCATATCAAATTAGAGTTTTTCTTCTGTGATAATCTTAATGAGGTATCTCTCACCGTAGCCCCTGTGATTACTTGTTCCTGTGCTGTCTAGTTAGATGTTTGCAAGGCCAAATTAAAGTGCAAGTGTTAATCTCTCCAGGTTTACGTTGTTTGAGATCTGGCGTTGGAGCCTTTTTACAGTACTTCCAATGCTAACTTGCTTCAGATTTCCTCATTGCAGAGCTGGCGGCAGGCGTTCTCAGTGGAGGTTGTTTGCAATGTAGAGTTTCACTCCCTCTGCTTTAGGTTGCCTACAACAATAATCTGTGCTATAACGTCCTGGCCTGATAATTCAAAGGCAAAATGCAATTGTCTCTGCCTTTAAAGTTCATTTTGTTGTTTTAGGAAAGGTTATAGCACTGTCAGGATCAGCCCTTGCAAGTTTACTGAGTTAGCGTTATGCAAATTACAGAAAGAGTGCACTTAATGGAAAGCCTAATTAACTCAGTCTTTAGTTAGACGATAATGAATGGACAAGATTGACATGCGCGTTGGACATTCATTTCCTGAAGCACTTCTAAAATTCCTCTTTTGAGTAACCAACTTATGCTGTTTCCCTGAAACCAACCAAAACAGTCTCTGACAAGCGCTAAATAATTATTAAGATAGCTGCACCCATTTTTTTCTTTTTTTTAAGAGTCAGGTACCACATTTCTGTGAACTAGCAACTGCCAACCAAATCTCTAGCTGTGCTTCAGTAAACCATCAGACACTTTGCAGTGAATTTGAAGTGAGACGAAGCTCTGGAAACGTTTCTCACTAGGGAAAGTTTGTGCGTGTGTGAGACTGATCACTTTTCTGTTAATTTTTCATTTAAAAAATAAAAAAATAAAGATTGTGCTTCAGGAGCACATTGAATGACTATAACCCAAGGGAAACATAATGCCTCAAATAACCAGCAAAGTGAACCAGCCAAGTTGGGTGATGCTTCTTACATGTATGCTCACGCACAGCCATTTAGCCAGGGAGATTTTTATTTTAAAGACTGTTAAGTGACTTTGGGGGAAAAATGCATTGCAGATGTTTTTTTTAATTAAAAAACAAAAAAGAGGAGCTTTTTGCTGCAGTATGTTGAGGGGCTAGAGGTTAAGACCTTTTACATCCTCTAATATAAGTTATTGCTTCATCTTAAAATGAACCTCATATGCTTCCAATGATCCTAGGTCATTTCCTCTAGACAGAAATCAGCATGGTGTCTAATATTCTAAGTGCGGGTAATTAAATGTAGGGCCAGGCATAACACAGTGAAAATTCAGTCCTAGTTAATTTTAAGGAGCAAGATGGTAAAGAATTTAATTGAAGATAATATATTTCAAAAGGTTTGGAAATGAGTGTTGGATAAAAAGGAAATTGCAGTAAAATTGCATACATTTTCTTTAAAGTTTTGTTAATAATGCCCTACAGGTATAACAGCTTAAATATACCTGTGCACCTATATGGTTTACTTTGATGTTTCACCCTCATATGGGAAATAACCTCAGTTACATTGTCACTGTCTGATATATGTCCCTTTCTCCTTGCACTGAAGGCACTTCCATGATTTCCCTGGATTTCTATGATATTAAAATAAGACTATCTTCTCTTACATAGCTGGAAAATGTTGAGGTATTGTAGTGCTGAATTCTACAGAAATGTTGGTCCCAGACTCAGCTCTGTTGAGCTACCCTCTGTGTAAGCACCTTGATGGGTATTTACAGAAGACGTAGCTTCAGCCCAGGGAGGGGAATCTGTGGTTTCGTCTGTCCTTGGTGGAAAGTGAGATTGCCCAAGATGTTGATTTGAAATGTCTAAAATAAGCCCATGTCGTTAATATCACCTTCTGGAGAAGGATCTGTCTGTCAGGCATAGAGGCTTAATGTCCATTTTCCCCCACCTCAGCCCCCACTCCAGATCTCTGTCCTCGAGCAATGTAGAGAGCAGAGGTGGAGCTTACCAACAAATCAGCTATAACTTAGGAAAGCCAGGTACAACTGCCAACAAGCGGGTTTTCTAATGTTATGAATCTTCATGAAATGTCACAAATGTGTTTATTATGTTCATCGGTTAGAAACATTATATATCTGCTTCACTGATACATGGACAAAAAAATATATATATATGGCTCAGATGTCACTTTACACTTCTCCTCTGAGTGTTTTCATCTGCCGAAAGCATAAACAGAGAAGGTCATTCAACAGAACTTCAGTATCACTCAGCTTTGATTAAAATCTTTGCTTACATTCTTTTTTTAAACAGATTTTTTATCTATGGAAAATCTTATGGAACTTTACAAATTATACACAACAGTACCATATTACAAGGTACATTAAAATGTCACTGTCTCTCTAATTACCAAGCAATCAGGCATCTTTCCCTAATTCACTAATAGAACCATAAAAGTGAAGATATTCTTTAACATAAAATTTAAATTAGAGGGGCTATTTGAAAAAAGACTAGAGAGGGATGTTGTTAATTAAGCTTCCTTGCGATACTAACAAATGTATTCTTTAAACGAGGGCTCATTAATGTCTGTGCTTTAACAAACTTTTCATTTCATAAGCTCTTGAGTTAGAGATTTACCAGAGTGAAAATGTTGAGTAGCTGGTAATTGGAGCATAAGGAATTGGCTGCTGCCACGGCTCTGATCTCAGCTCGGCTCTGCTCCACGGTTTGAGAGAGATTCCACGTTTATGGCATGCTCAAGACACAGTAACATTACAAGCTGTGCTCTGGGCAAGAGAAACATTAAGAAACCCTTCTTCTGCCTGAGAATAAAACAAGTTTGATTTGTCAGGAAAACCGAAGTCAAGATGCGTGTGATAATGGAGAGGAATTGACGAAATGGTATGCCAATAAGGATAAACAGTTACAGGTTTGAAGCTGGGCTGCTGTTACTCCGAGAGTACTCTAAAGCTGAGATTACTGCATTGCAGAGGCATATTACTGCAACAGTGTAGAAAGAAAATATATCATTATCAGTTCAAATAAATCCTCTGGGTGGAGGAATAATTTTAGGCATTTTTTAAGTGATGTTATCTCCCAGGCGCTCTCATCTCTTCTAGGAAAATGGACTGAAGCGTTGAGATATGTAGCCTGGGAGCTACATCTCTTAGACCACAGGTCTGAAAAGTTGACAGCTGTGCTGTCTGCCCACTTGGAGCGGAGGGGCTGCTGGGTGGGCTGCATTTGCAGGTTCGTCTTTTGTCCCTGTTTGAGCAGATCTCCTTTTTAAAACAGTGTGTTTTGGATGAGAAAGAGCAGCAAGAACTTTGGGGTCTGGTCCAGTGACACGCAAGTGCTTTGGAAATGCTATCTGTTTTATAGGGTCCTGAGAAATTTCAGGAAAGGGCAATAAAAAAATCACTAAAAGCTTTGATGGAATCCACGGAGAACAAAAAGATTCAAGCTTTGGAGACATTTAGAGAATAATTTTAAATTTGGAATTGGGTTTTGAAAACCTAGGGATATTTGGTGGCACTTTAGGTCATCAGAGGGTTTGGTTTTTTTTTTTTTTTTTTTTTAGTTTGCAACAAGATGGACAACAAGAAATAATACAGTAGATAATGGCAATAAGGTAACATACTAATAACAAAACCACAAGCTACTAAAACTGATGAATTTCCTTTTATGAAGTGTTCCTTGAGATTCACCTCAGCAAGGCAGATTTCTGTGTGCGTTTTTGGTTTTCTTTTGAATGGATAGAAATCATTATAAATGCTCCAAACAGGTAAGGCAGACTGAAACAGCTGGAAAGCCTCTCTCAAACAGTTCTGGTTAGCCTACAATTACAGGAGAAAATGCCCGACTCACCAGCTTAATTAAAATACCAGCAGATCTTTCATTGCTTTTATGTCTCTTGTTTTGTTGGCTGAACTGAAGCGGTGAGACCTCGGAGTGCAGGTGCACATCCATCCTGAGCCCTTATTTTGCTCAGCGAAAATCTAGACCCTTACCAGTATCACCCAGGTCACTCATTCTCCTACCTGATCCCCACTGGAAGGAAACTTGATCATATACGAGTCTGGGAATTAAACCTATTTTGATAAAGCTGTGTTGAGGAAATGAATGATGGTGTATTGTCTCTTTTCGTATGCTTCCATGCACGGCAAAGACCTTCCACATCGAGACTTTACCCTGTTTTTTCATGTGTCGTCTTCTGGGAAACTATGATTAGCGTCCTTCACCAGTTGTGTTCACCTGGTTTGATAGGCCTGCACTGTGGATGACTGAGGCATCTTTTTTCCTGAAAGAAAAGTTACATGCAACAGTGTAGTCAACGGCAAATGATCAATCAGTCTTATGTAGGTAGAACCTCCAAGTTGGTAAGAACTAGTAGTGGTTTATATGCCAAAAAGATGAGTGTTTAGCTGAAATGTCCTCTCTAACATACAGTTTGAATTTACTCTTTCTGGTTGTATAGAATTGTGATTTATTGTGTTTGTTCAATTTAAAAAAAAAATATATTTCAATGAATTTCACTGAGTTTGTAGTGTCATGCAGCATCTACTGTAAAATAGGCATAACTACCTTTTTTTTGTTAGCTATAGCTATATTCTTCTCAAACCTATTGAGAAACTTCACAGTTGTGTTTGGGAATTTGTAAAAGCACATGGCTTGCTATCTGTGCCTCACTTTTCTTTTTTTTCTGGATGACTCTATGCTTTTTGTTTCAGTTCCAGTAATCTCAGCCATTCTGATCTTTCTGTGAACAAGGATCACAAAATTGTCTGCTCATGAATAGAGATCACACAAATAACAAAACGGATTTTACCCTTTCCTAACATTTTGGGACGATCTGGATGTGAGTTTTGGTTCAGACACATAAGTATTGAGAAAGGGAGCATACATGTGGGTCTGGGATAACCGGCGTTCTCACAACTCTGTGCTGAAAATATTCCAAGTGACTGCGGGCTTCATATCTATCTGGTTTCATCCTGAAAGAATGAGTTTTGAATTCTGAGGTCTGAGCTGAAAACGTAATGGAAAGCTTATGAGAAGCTCGGTATGTAAAACAGAAATTCTTCTTCACTAATTTTTCTCTGCTGTGGGGTGGGGAAAAGGAGGAAGGAACTAAAGCCTGCAAAATGATCGTGCAACACTTCAGAAGACAATTGAAATCCTGGCTTCAATAAAATCGGTAAAAAAAAAAAAATAAAAAAAAAAATTAAAAAAAAATCCCTCTGGCTTCAGGGAATCTCTTCCCATATTTTGTTAGGAAACTGGAAACTTAATGTAGCCTCTAATTGATCCTAGTAACCTTCCTCTGAAGAAGCCTGGATAATGCTACACAATTACTTCAAATTTCAGGTATTAAGCTGCAATAGTCAACTTCAAAAAGAGGTGAACAATGCTGAATTGCCAGCCTCACTTTGCAAAATCTCCTTCATCAACAAAACAAACTTGAAGGCAGCCTGATGGAAACCTCTTAGTTTTCTTTTTATAGAAGTCAGTAAGACTAATGATAGAAACTGTCTGCAGTTAACCCTAAATTCATATGATAATTCAGGTTGGTCTCAGCTCCTGCCTCCTACTTGAAGCCGGGTCAGCTCTGAGATGTCCAGGCTGCTCAGATATATGGTCTCGAAAACCTCCAAGGATGGAGATGGTATGTTATAGTGGTTTTTTGGCGGATGGTGGCTTTTTTTATCTGTTGAGAAGGTAAATTGCCTTCAAGTGCACCTAAGAGAACTGCTGCGTGTGATGCATAAACAACTGGAATCAGTCCAGGTTCTCAGCTCCAGAGGTGGAGGCAGGAGGGAGGGAGCCGACTGTGTCTTTTGGGTCTTGAAGGATGTGTAATTGTAGCCTTGGGACCATCCACCAGCCTGGCCCATCCTCTTGAGCGATATACCTCCTTTAAATCAGTGGAGAGGTACACAGTGGCATTACTGTTTTAGGTTTATTATTATTACTTTTGTTTTCCTCTGGTCAGGCCTGTATTGTGGGCAATGCACTTGAGAGAAAACTGTTCAGGAAGCATGGAAAGGCCCTCTTCAAATGCTGTGATAAGCGTGTGGCAGGAAGGGTATGGATGAGTGCAGACACGTCTGAGCCACCTGGGAGGGATGCTGCTGGTCAGGGGTAGCATGTGAGGAGAGGGACTAGTCCCAAGGGCTGCAGCATCTCACCAGCCAGGCAGTTCTGGTCTCCCTTCAGCGAGGACTGAACACGTCTTTGTACTGTTCCCGTAAGTGTTTTGGAGATCCTCGCTGTTTCTCCAAACACAAGGAATATTAAAAATTATTAGTCAGGGATGTATAATGAACCGTTTGAAATAATCTCTGTGACTTGATTGATTTCTTCTTTAATCAAAGCTGGATTCACATGTTGGTAATTGCTGTGAAGCCCAGATCATATGATCACATCAGCCCCAGCTTTTGCTTAAATATAAAAGTGTCTTTCTTGAAAAACATGATAACATATTCTCAGGGTGACTTAATCTATCCCTGCTTTATTCAGGACTAAAGTTTTAACACTTTCAGATTCAAACACCAACATGAATGCCTTGTCTCTTTCAATAAGCTACATTTTGATTTCGCTTTTTTCTTTAAAATAGCCTAACTGAAATTACTTCTAACTGTTCAGTCTACTTCTGTTTATGCGGCTTGGGGGGCATATGTAATCTGTGGAGCTGAGCAAACGCAAAGGTGACAGATGACTTTTTAGAGGCTAATATTTAAACAAGGCAATGAATAATCTGAAAAGTAAGATAAATTTCTTAGACATTCTGCTTTTGGTGTAATTTGAATTTTTGTGGTCTCTTATTGCCAGCCTGAACTGAATCATTTGCGATTTGCCTGGTGTTTTTCTGGCAGATATGCCTCTGAAAATTTTTCATGGTTTTGACTTTTATATTGACTTTTTGTTGCTAGTCAATATTGGGTTTTAACAGAGAAGGAATCTTGCTCCATAGCAAGGTAGGGTACCACTTAGTTAAGTGAGAGTGGTGAGATACTGCTCTTGGGTTGTATCTACAGCATCCGTAGTGAACGTAATCCACGCTACAGTTTTGAGAATGGCACAGAATGCAATAAGCTCCAGGTCAATCTGCTGCTGCTTTACACAAAGTGTTCTACAAGAAAGCTGAGGGCAGCCCACCTGGTGTGTTCAGCCATGTATTCAGCTGCCAAAGAGGCTATCAGAAACACAGTGGTTCTCTAGATGTCCTCCAGCACATGGTCCCTTCGCAGTTCCAGAAAAAACTTCTGATGGAGCAGTTAATTTTGCTCCCACATTTGTTGCCTGGATGAGAAGTAGGCCTGTCCCCAGGTATAGTCCGCACCCAAAAAAACCCCCAGTGTCCACATAGTCATTGAAAAAACTTACAGGGAATTCATTCATACACTGAATAAATGCATTGACAGCATTGTAATTTCTGCCCAATAACAGACACAGCTGTGGCTTTCATTCAGCAGTTTCTGGCAGATGCTGGAGTATACCATAAATTGTTATTGAATAGAGAAGAATTTGGCATATGAATTAAGGTGAGCAATTTTATAGCATTATCCAGAATGGATTTCCTAGTGCATGACATAGTCCCCTAGGAATGTTTCCAAAAAGACGGCTGCAAATTTTCCCCTAGTAAAATTTATCTGTGCTGGGCTCTGTTCGTTTTCAGAGATTTCTATCTTCACAAGCAACTTCAAAACTCTATAAAAAAAATGCAGTTGTTTACATAGATAAGACTCTGGAACAGTCCGAATTGTACCATCAGATTAATTTTCATTTAGATTGTGCTTTTCCAATGGTTCTGAAAGACGTTACAAATACAAATTGGATTTCAATCTAGGACTGTAGAAACCTCTATTGCAACATTTTGGGGTTGGCAAATTGGAGCTGCCATGACCTACATGCCCTTACTTCCACGCCAAGATGCCCTGCAACTCAAGGAGTAGAAATTCTGCCCCTTTTAAAACAAAAGTCATTGCTGCTGATTAAAATGAATTGGGTTTTGCAGTAACTTGCTCTAGTGGACATTTTGTTGAAAAGTTGTCACCATTTGTGGAGCCAACAAATACAAATCTACTGTAACTGATTTTGAGCCTTTCCTGTGTTTGTAATTTAACTCGAAGAGAGGATGTTATGGCTAGTATTTTCCGCATTGGTATTCACTTTATCACTAAACCAGTGTCAAGGCATTGCTTGTGGTAACGCTCCAATATTTTTTGTAGCACCATTTTATTTATTTATTTTTTAATACAGTGTGTGCAATGCGATACATTGCAATGAGAAACTATTACTACTGTGGTCTCTTTTGTGAAACTCCATTTGTCAGGCTGTAAAAAGGAGATGCAGAACAAGTTATCTGATAATTAATGAAGCAGCTGAGGTTAATAAATAAATAAAAGCCATAGAAGCACCAAAGAAAACTGGTTTAGTCATACTCCTGCCTTACCTGAAAGTTGAAGTATGCAATATTTAGGGAGTCTGTATACAACTCATAAAAGCATCTGTAATTTCATGTGTATATTGGGCCTAATTCAGGCTTGGTGTTTTCCCAGTGCCTGTTCAACATGGCCTAAGCCATGTGAAACGCTGCCAGCCAAATGTGAGAACTGGAAAGAGAGTGGATGAAAGATTATACTTGGGAGAGCTTGGTTGCTGTTTGATTATGTCCCATTTAAATTTCTTCTCAGCCTTTCTCATCCTCCTGTTTCAGTAGCTCCTTCAGTGATACTTCATGTGTTCCGTTCGCTCCGTGTGATTGTTTGGAAAAGGACTTTTGCTTGTACCTGACCAGAACCACCAAGCAGAGAGCTGAAAATATGCCATGTCCCTGCACTGACCAACTATGCAACCGGTCTGCGTCACATGCAGGGACTACATCAGTGGGAAAAAAAAAGCCCTGCCACACAAATCTTAATGACAACCAGTTCCTCAGCATAAATACTGTTATACTGGGTCACTGGAAAGATTTAGTGATACTAGTGTCCTCTCCCTGATGATGGCCAGTGTCAGGTGCCCAGGAAAGGATATATGGTAGGAGAGTTAACCAGCAGTACGTTCCTATATTTGATTTTCATAGCTTCTGGCGATCTGTGTCTGAAGTCCTTCTTGAGCTGAAGGGTCCTTTATTGTTGTGTTTAAGTGCCTTTTATGGACTTTTCCTCTGCGTTTTGGTCTGATTGCTCTTGGGACCCTTGTCCCCACAATAATCTTTAGTCCCCATAATAATCTTCAGTCCCCATAATACTACATGGCAAAGAGTTCCACAATTCTGTCACCTGATGTGTGAACAAGGGCTTCAGAGGCTTGTGTTAAATCTGTTGCTTGATGGCATCATGTGAAGTTTAACATGTCTCTGTTCACATTCTTCATGTCCTTCAGAAATTGCAGATCCTTCATATCTGTTGCTTACTGTCTCTTTCCCAGGCTGAAGAGACCTGGCTTGCTTCATTTTTTCCCTCATGGAGAAATTATTCTATACTTCCTCCTATCCTGTTGTTTTTTTCTGTACCTTTTCTGTTCTGTCTCCTTTCAGTGACCAGCACTGTCCGCATCAATCAAGCCACGAACCCAGCACAAGTCTATATCACTATAAACACATTGGTAGTGATGTTTTCTATTTTGAATTTCTCTGTTATTTTCCTGTAAGTTTGGTAGCTTCTAATAAGTTAATATTCTTAAAAATATTTTGTTACATTTTCCCAGTTTCTTTCCTAGATCTTTCTTGAATTATAATTAGTGTAGTGCCCATCATTCTGCCTATATAGTTAAGGTTATCCTTATTGATGTGTGTTACTTTATGTTTAATGGACTACTATCTGACATATTGTTCAGCCATGCAGTGATCTTTTTGTAACTCTGTGCAGTACATTTTAATTTATATGAGAAATCTTATATTATGAATAACCTTTACTCACTATTCAGCCTCTGCTACAGATCTGTTACGGATAGGTAGAGAAGGAGAAATCACAGAGCAGATCCTTTTCCTTTGAGAGTGGCTGTTCATTTCAGCTTTTCTTTCTTTTTTTTTTTTAAAAAAAGTTACTAATTATATATTAACTCCTGAGAGAATCTTTCTCCTTTTCCCACGACAACTTAGCTTCTTTACGTGTCTCTCAATCTGTTAAAGGCTTTTTGGGAACCCAAATATATCAAATGACTCATCCTATTCACATGTTTATTGAGGTCTTCAAAGAACTGCAATGCATCTAGGAGGAATGGCAGCCCTCTATAAAACCTGCTTGTTTCGTCTCTGTTATGACATATTTATGGGTATATCTACTGTTAGAGTTCCAACCAATCTGCCTGACATAGAAACATAACTAATGGTCTATAGTATCCTCTATTTTCTTGCTTGCTCCTGAGACCCGTTTAATGAGTTTTATCATCTGTGCAGCCTTCCATTTTTTCTGGGCTGGGAGCCCTTCGAAGCCACTGAAGTGATAAATCACATACTTAGGATTTTGTATATTAGTTCCTCCGGGACTGCTGGGTGAACGGTATCTGGTCTTAGAGATTTGCTACTGTTTTATTGACCTACTCTAATCCCCCGCCACTGGCACTTCAGTTGGAGATTTCAAACTTGCTTCACACATTAAACCTCTCTGGGATTTTCCCTTATAAACACCAACTCAGATAATTCATTTGCTTTTCTGATACAGCCTTGAACTGTCTTTTTACACCTCTGTCATGTATTAGTCACACGAACTCTGACAAAGCTCTTGCTTCTGTGTTTGCAAGTCTTTTGTGATTAATTGGAGTGCCTGTAGCAAGTTGTTCTCCAAAATGTTTTCTGATTTATTATGTTTTTGCATTTAACATATAAACTTCCTTACCTTTTTTTTATTTTCTGCACTTGGACATGACCTCCACATCTGAATAATGTCTTTCTCCTTGTGAGAGCCTCCTTTAGACTGACATTTAACAAAGTAGACTTTTTTGGTCTTGTTTGAAACTTTTAAAGAGGTGGTACACATTTACTCTGAAACACTAGCGAAATATTTTTAGATAGTCTCCTAGCTGACTTCAGGTGCTTTAGCAACTTACCTTCCTTTCCCATTAATAACCTCTCCCACTTTTATGTATTTTCTTAAGTGATACTGGAGTAGGTTTCCCCCCCACACACACCTTATTTCTACAATGATCTTGAATATGATCATTTGCAATCATGGAGGCCCTTTGCAATAAATTTTGAGTTAAATCCTGTGGATTGCTTGGAACTAGGTCGAGAAATGCTTCTCCTTCTGTCAGGTTTCTAACTGGTTGCTCCATGAGGCAGTCATTTATAGTATGTTAAAAATAAAGTCAATTAGCTTTTTGCTTCACAACCCACTGTATCACTTTTCTGGTTTGCATGAGAGAAACCGAAGTCTCCCATGATTATTGCCATGTGTTTGCCCTCATGGATTTTTTAATCAGCCTTAAAATGTCCTGGGTGCCTTTTAATCCAGTTGGATTCTGTGGCTGAGGCATCCGCATTTTCATTTGCTTATAGACTGATTCCAAATTTACTATATTTTATTCTCCCATGAGTACGATGGCATCGGTCACATTTGGGTGACTTGTATTGTGATCCCACTGACTTTTCTTCCTTCTGTCAAAATTTGGAGGTGTTTTGGAAGTGACTTTAGTCCAGGTCTGGTTGACTGATTTCATACATTAAGTTTAAGTCAGCCTTTATTTACTTAGACTGTTTTTGACGGTTTCCTCCCCAACTTCAATTGCTTTTATCCCATACCTTTTTGTGGTGTGCTTTGGTAGAAGGATGTTGTAAAGGTCCTGAATTATTACGGGAATTGCATACCTTAGGGAGACCTAGTTAACCAGATGAGGCTCTGAGAAAGGAAGAAGAGGAGAGAGGCTCTGCTCGGAAAGAAGAAAAGGGGAAGAAGTTTAGCAGCTCTCCTCCTGCCTCCTCCAGTCATCTGTCGAGGATGAGGTGAATTCCCAGGACTCAGAGAGAAAAAGAGGTCTGCAAAAATTACAAGAGAAGAAAGGACTGGGAATGGTCTGTCTTGAAAAGAATTGCTTACTTAATGGTTTGATGTGGTTTTAATCCCATACCCTAGAAGGATAGGGGGCTCCAGGGACTGGTTTGCCTACGTGTTTAGGGAGTGAGAAAATCTGAATGCCTCAGTGGGAATTGCAGCCATGAAAGGGCACAGCAGCCCGAGAAAACCACTAATAACAACCTATTCCTAAAAACATGATCATTTGTTTGTTTTTTTTCTTCTAGGATCAAATGGGGCAATTGTTTCTGACTCAATAAAACTTCTCAGAGGTTTTTTTTTTGATGGCATGTTTTATCGTTATGGAGTATTTATTCGCTGAAATGAGCATGATCCACTAGGTTATGTCAAGTTCTGATGGGCTGCTTGGTTTCTTCTTGCCAGCTTGACCTTCTAGCTTCCTAACCAGCCACCTCGCTGATAATAGGAAACCAAAGAGCTTCAGAGAAGCCAGAGCTTCAGTTTCCAGGGGTGAGCAGCTTTGGCATTTTAATGATGAAATTGCTCCCGTATACATGCTTCTCTCTGGTCTGCTGTGGGTGATGTTGGGTTTCCCAAGCTGCCTTGCTCCTTAACACACCTCTGGCAGCTCAAAAAAACTTGGACGGCTTCAGAAAATTGACATGGGATTCCCTTTCCCTGGGGAGCTTCAACATTTCATTTTCCTGTTCCATTGTCAAGCCAAAACTCGAAGAGCATTTTTTAATTTCCCATTGAATAGAAATTTTGGGGTCTGGCACCCCTCATAGCCAGTTCCGCTGAGGATTCAAGAATGAAACATACTGACTGGCATATCTGGAAGGCTTCTAGGAAGTAGGTAGAAGCGTTACATGTGGTATCAGTACAGTGTAGGCCTACCAACTGCATTTACATGCCATTGCTGTTGCTACGGACCGTTAAGACAGGACACTGATACAGCCTAAACTGGGAAAGGCTGAGGGGTCTATGTCATCTGCACTGATAAACTGGAGATAAAGATCTGCCCATCACAGGGGAATATATTATACATGACTAGAAAGAAAAAAAAAAAAAAAGATAGAGAGATTCTTTTCTTTTATCATTTAATTTGCATGAGAAAGCATGGCCGTCTGCCCCGAGCTGCCTCCCCCTGCCCCAGTACGTACACAAGCTGCAGAATCAGAGCGATGGCAATGAGAATGAATGTTTTATCGCATGCTCCCACAAGGTTATCCTGTTACTACAAAGCATATTAATTGTGTTTGAAAAATTATTATAAACTGGACTTTTAAAGGCATGGGGGCTTTCATTAAGTTGCCAGACTAGCGTACAGTGTCATTAGAAGTCAGTGATAATACCTGTTCATCACAGTGGATGCAGTAATAATCTTTCCTCTGTTGGCTACTTCTTAACTGCAATGTGCTGATATAGGAAAAATATGGACACAAAGAAGCAAAAGCTCTCTTGAGTATGGAAATTTTAATTCTATTTTTTGTGTGTGTTTTCTTTTTTCCTTTTCTTTGGTAAGTCAAGAAAACGTGGCATGGGAATGCATATGGAAAAATACCTGTCCTAAAGAGGCACAATCAATTTGAACTGATGCTTCAGTCAGTGACTGCAGAATAATTTGTCTGTGTTAGAAATAACACCTAAAGCTCTTATGATTGGAAAAGTTCGGGGAAGAAACTGATGTTTGTTCTTTTAGGCAGTTTACAACATTGTGTTTATTTGACAACACTATGCCGTTGCTCTTTCTTCAGTTAAATCAGATGCTTTCTCCATCTGTTGTGAATGTAGGCTTTCCATACATGAAAAAAGAAATGAGAAACTATGTATGTGAGTGTATATATATCTATAGTTTAAAAAAACCCACCATCTCTGCCAACTTCTGTAGTTTTAAGAGTAGGCAGAATTCTTGAGACCAAGTTTCAGCTGTGATTTGTAACTGAGTTTGGTTGAACATGATTTGATTTTATGTCTTATCTCCCAAATCTGCCACTCTGACAGGAAGCATGAATGGACTGAGAAAAATGGGGTTTGCAACAAGTTCATTTAATGCCCACAGTTCTTTCATCCTTTGATTTTCCTTCCTACCTTTCTCTAATTTTGCAAGTCCATAATTTCCAATGATAACGATAAACTCATAGAAGGGGTTCCACTGTGAGTAGAATAACACTTCCTGCTATTTTGGAATTTGAGCTATTTCTATGAGAAATATTAATATATTAAAATCAAGGTGTATGTGATGGTTTTATGGTGTCTTGGATCTATTTTCCCTTTGATATTAGGTGAGCTCTGAGAAGGTGAACAGAAACTTGAAAGAAATGTGTACTTTAAAGGTGCGTTTTGTTCTCATGGGGCTTTTGATGGGTGCTTGTCAGATGCTTTCAGTACTTTTAAAATAAAACACTGATTTTGAGCAGTGGAGACTTCATTTCAGAGATATTAAAAGTGATGTTACGGTCAGGCAGGAACAACTGTAGATGTTAAAGGTGTTTTAAAAATTATAAGGTGTTTTAAAAATAATAAGATTAGTGATTTCCTATTAAAAAAATTTCCACTTATCAAAATACATTTTTAAAGTAGTGCTTGAATCTTTTTAGTGAGCATAGGCCTCTGTTCTTCCTTCATAAAGGACCATATTTTCTGTTTGAGCAGCATGCAAAAAGTAAGGTTTACATTCTCATGGCATATGCTACTTCTGGACATCAGTCTGACATACTCTTCCCTCCCTAATTTGACTCTCAAAACTATGAAGTGACACTTCTTCTGCAGGTCACTGTGTTCATGGACAGCCAGGCCCCTGGTGTCAGTAGTACAAGCACCAGCACACCCTAGGAGTCACCCTTCTGAATTGAATGGAGATCTTCCAATTTTCAGTAATAATATTTATTTTTTTAAACCTATTAGGAGGGTTAATATGGGTGAACAGTATGCAGGAATTATTTTTTTTAATGAGTTTTACTCCTTCTGCTCCCCACTTTTTTTTTTCCTGAAGGTTGTCAACACCTTTTTTTTTTTCCCCTTTAAAAATAAGTTTGTTATTATATGTTAATCATGGAAAAATGCACATGAATAATTCTTAGGAGAATATGTAAAATATGAAAGCCAAGACATTTTTATTCTGTTGTGAATTGAACATACACTTCTGTGATCATCCTCATTTCACCCATGAAATCAACTATTGGTATGAACAACTACTATTACAATCCTGAGTTTAATTTTCTGGGTGCACTCTATTTTCCTCTGTTTCACTCAAAGTACCTGTATAAAATGAGCTCAGGAAGTGCAGGAATGCCACTGAGGAGAACAAATTGGATTAATATTTGAATCTGTTATTGAAAATGTTAGGTTACTTCAAGTGCTGAGTGATGGTGTGTGGGGTAAGATGACCATTGACGTCTTTTCTGGTCACGGTCCCTTCCTGCCCTTGATTTGTTTTTCTGGTTGAGAAGAGAAATAATAAATTTCAGAAGGGAAATCAGTCTTCCTGAGTCTATGAGACTACCATAATGCTATGAAGAAGAGCAATTCCAGACTGGACCTAAGGTCCATCTTGCCCAGTGCTGTCTATATCAGTGATGATAAGCAGGCACACAAGGATGAGTAGGTGCTGGGCAAACATCTTTAATATTGCCTCCCCCCTCTCAAATCCAATCCTGGCCTCTATTTTCAGCTCAGGGACCTACTGATCCTGTTGTGGTTTGTCTGTTCAGTAGCTCTGTATGGGTCTTTTTGGCATCTTCTTCCCATCAACTTGTGCAAACTTCTTGTGTTCACAATGTCCTTTGCCAAGGACAGCCTAACCATGGTTGCATGAAAAGCCATCTCCTTCTGTCTATTTTGAACTTGGTTTCTAGTAGCTTCGTCTGAGTGCACGTGTTGCTTGTGGCTGTGGAGAGAGTGGACCGTTGATCTCCCCCTACCCTCACCATGCTGTTTGTGACTTTGTAGATCTTGGCTGTAGGTGCTCTAAGTTCTCCCTCTTCCAGAGCGAAGAGGCTCAGACTCCCCTCTTGTTCGTCAGATGGAAGCCCTTCCACACCTCTCTTTAGCCTTCCTGCACCTCTCTGAACTTTTTGCAATTTAAGTGCTGTTCCCCTCCTCTCCAGAAGGACTGCACACAATTTGAAAGGTAAGTGTGAACCAAGGGTTGATACAACTGCACTGAAATGATTTTGCCTTGTTCTCTCTTCTTTTTCTAATTATTCCTGACATTTTCACTTTGCTTTTATGGAACCATCTATCATAAAACCAAGGTCTTGTTCTGGAATGCTAACTGTTATTTCAGAAACTACTGCTGTCTATGCAGATCTAGGATTGTCTTTCCCCACATGCATCACTTTACGGTTATAGACAATGAATTTCAGATGCTGTTTTATTGCCCAGCCATTCAGTCTCGTCGGACCCTTCTGTAATTCTTCACAGTCTGCTCACATCCCTATTCTTCTCCATAACTTAGTGTTATCAGCAGTCTTTACCTCATGCATGCTTCATCCCTTTTTCTAACAATGTCTGCATATATTAAATATCCCATTTCTCAGCACCAGTGCCAGTAAAACTGAAGTGTTGACCTCCCTCTGTTGTGGGAACTGACCACTTACTCATAATCCATTTCCTACCTTTTAATTAATTTATTCATGTAAGGACTCCCCTTATCCAATAGTCACTTAGCTTCCTCTGTCACCTCTAGTTAAGAGACCACAGAAATCTTGGTCTGTACCTTTCATTCCGTGAACCTAAATGTTACCTCCAGAGTGTCCATCTGTTGCCGGTGTCACTGATGCCCAGGCAGATCACCATCACACGCTCTTTCCCCAGGCTTCCTCAGACCCTGCCCAGGTTTCCGGTGAAATCCACCACCTTTCTTCTCTTAAGGCAAGCTCCCCTGCAGTCCTCTCCAGGGTCATGCACCCTTTTGTTTATTTGCCTGATGACTGAATCTTCCACTGCTACAACCTGCTTCTTCCTATCTGGTCTTTGATCTTCCCCTCGCTTTAACTTCCTTTGAAGAAATCTGTCCTTGGATGTAAAAATGTAGCTTCCAGGAATTTTCTTTTTGGCGAAGCTTTGTTTTGAAGTGGGAGAGGAAGGCCCCTTCTGTCGCTTCCTCTGGAGACCCTTCCCAAGAGCCAGGTGCTTCTCTGGAGCACGCATCGAGCTCTTGCTGTGAGGGCCAGCAGCTTGCAAACTGAGATACTCTGCTTTGCAGACATATGCTGGTAACAGCGATAAAGACCTACGTAGAATATTTTTATAAACCCATAAGATAAAAGGACAAACTAATCTCCAAACTGGGGTATTTCACGCTTCCACATACTTCTTCTGGACTTAATTTCACCGTCTAAAGGGAAAATCTTCCCATATTTTGTATAGCAAACTTTCAAAGGTTATGGTACTCCGTTTGTACCCATAGCCTGGTAATTTCCACCCAGCATTAGCAACACTTCCAGTCTGTATACTCCAAAGTGCATGACCTTTGAAACACAAAGGACTGTGACATATGTTGTTGTTTCAGAAGAAACCTGCTTGCTTCCAGGTGCGAAAAGAATGAGCAAGTTACGAACTGGATCTTTTCTTTCCTTTGCTTTTTGCACTGAAATTCCAAGGAGAACCTGATGGCATTCCTTCATTGTGGCTGGCTGAAACACATGTTGCAAACAACTCTAGTTGAGTCTCAGCTGAGTTACATAGATTTTTTTAGAGCAGTGAAGAACAAATTGATTATTAAAATAGTACCTGGAAAAACTTCATTTTCTTTTTCCTAGAGTAAATCCATCACTTTTATGTTTGTGTGTCAAATCGATATATATTACTGACCAAACCTGTGAAAGCCTAAGAGATGCCGGCTGTGGCTGTATGCTACCTGGTCTGAACTGCTGCTGATATGCAGCAATGGTGATTTACAGCTTAGTTTGGATCTCTGGTGTAATCTCTCTATGAAATGAAAACTAGAAGTCAAGGAAGAAAATGTCTTTAATATGATGACTAAATTATTCAGCAGGTGAGTGTTAGATTCGCTGTGAAATATCTTTGAAATGATAAACCTGTGAATGCTTTCTGATGCCCTGTGAGGGAGGTGGGGAAGAAGAAGGAGGGCAGCCAGGCAGTTTGAAATGAAGCACACATGCATGCTTCATTGATAGGCTGGAAGAGTCTGGGTTGTTCAGCCTGGAGAAGAAAAGGCTCCGGGGAGACCTTATAGTGGCCTTCCAGTACCTGAAGGGGGCCTACAGGAAAGCTGGGGAGGGGCTGTTTGCAAGGGCATGTAGCGATAGGATGAGGGGCAATGGTTTCAAACTAGAGCAGGGTAGGTTTAGATTAGATATTAGCAAGAAGTTCTTTACAATGAGGGTGGTGAGACACTGGAACATGGTGCCCAGAGAGGTGGTGGAGGCCCCATCCCTGGAGACATTCAAGGCCAGGCTTGATGAGGCTCTGAGCAATCTGATCCAGTTGAAGATGTCCCTGCTTACTGCAGGGGGGCTGGACTAGATGACCTTTAAAGGTCCCTTCCAACCCAACACGTTCTATGATGTTATGATTCATTGTCAGCAAAGATACTCGGAGAGTTAAATATCTGAGATGGAGTTCAACTGTTGTTGGCTTAACAGGAAGCAACTGTGCTTCTTATGAAGGCTGGAACAAAATCTAAACCATAGCCAGACGCAGCTCTGAGCATGGAGGGGATGCCCTCCAAGACCTCTTTCCCCAGAATGCTGACAAGCATCTGTGACTGTCAATGCCCTTCTTGGCTTGGAGACCAACTATCAGTAGCTGCCTACTCTTTTTGGAGAACACTCTAGGCTTTTGGAGCCCTAGGGTCCTGCAGCCTGGCAAATTTAGGTGGGTTTTTTTTTGGTTTGGTTTTTTTTTTTTTTTTTGAGTGGTGGTGAGGGCTGGTTTTGAGAGACAGTCTCTTTGTGGTGCAGGGTCTGGTTGAAGACCCTAACGCACTCAGCTGTGCTGCGGATTTTACAGGTGGGAAGAAGCAGGGGAAGGGCTTGAGATTTTCCCCTTCTAAGAAAAGAGAAAAAACAAAATAAAACAAATAGAGAGGGGAAGAAGCTGCTGGCTGGGTGCCACCCTGAATGGCCTCGTTGTTCTCCAGCTCTCTGGACCTAATTAAGCGACTCCGTTTCTACAGGCGATGGCAAAGTCTAATGGCAGCAAACAGAAGATCGTTAACACATGGGGCAGGCCTGTGATGTGGCTTTCTGGAATGAGAGATTGCAGTTGTGGGAGGAGGAGAGAATGGATGAGAAGGAGTATGGGGAGCGGAGGGAAGGAGGTCCCTCCGCAGAGACAGAAGCGGCAGACACAGGAAGGAGTTTTGTTTCCTCCCAGGAACACTGGGAAGAGCCGGGGAGAGTTTGATTTCAAAGTCCAACAATGCAGCTATGGCATTTGTTTCCAATTCATCAGGAATGAGCGTATGGTTTGAACAATTCTTTCGAGGTTCCTGGCAGGGGGAATATAACTCATCTCAGCTGGCTGTTTTAGGAGATCAAATGACACAAAAAATTTTCGCTCAAAGCCTAGGGTATCCTTCTGGCAGCCAGAGACCGTGCACATCTTCACAGATTTGCTATTTGCTCTAATGTGGACCAAGAGCTGCGTGCTGTGTAGAAAACTGCTTGCTTACAAAACAATCTTATTATTGCCAGATGTTGGCTTTCTGCCCATTTTTACATAATTCAGGCTTTTCTTTGCTCAAGATGTTACAATTTAAAGGTGCTTTAGAAGTTTTAATTTAAAAGCCTTGATAATACTTTTTTCCGTATTCTTTTTTCTCCTTGCTTAGAGTAGCTCTTCCACCAGCATATGCTGCAATCTATCTATCTGGTGTATGTGGTATACGTTAATGGGTGTAACCAAGAATAGGAAAACTCCTTCTTAGCTCTCTACCTCTGGTTTGTTCAAACAACAATAAAAATATCTGTAAGGCCATGCTGTCTGCATCCTGGTGACTCACATATACCAAACACAATGTGCATCCTTGTTTCAAATAGTGAATATAGCTTTTGCTTTTTGCTTTTTTTTGAAACTTTAGGTAATGGATTATTGTGAGTGTCCAAAGACTGACAACAGAGGCTTAAGCCAGGCAAGTGATAGACCTCTCTAAGCAAATTTCTCCATGTGGCTACTGGTGTTTTGCTTGTAGACTTCACCTTTCATCCACAGATCAAATAACTGTCAAAGAAATGTCATAATAAGCCTGTGGCATATTCCTTATTGAATCTACCCAAAGCACCAATGAGTGAAAATTATTTTTACAAGATTATCCTAGCAGGTTTACCAGCAGAGTTAGAAACGGGATGCTTCGGTTCTGCCTCTGAGCTTTTTGCTTTACTTGCTTCAGAGACAGGAGTTGCAGGGCTTGCCTAATTGCAGTCTGGCCACCTAGAAAGTGTGGATCTAGGTGAGGCTGATTATCAAGGCTCCCTTTATTGCCAGCGAAGAGGGAAGGACAACTTCAAGTGCCAGCTCATCCCACTTGAAGGGAGGCAGGCCAAATGGGGACACCTAGGAGCGCCTAGCTAATGACTTCAGTTGTCTATTTACCTGGAGAACAGACCACGGTGCATCATTTCTTTTACGGTATACTTGTTATAGTTCCTATTCTATAGCCAGGAAATTCAACAGTGCTTAGAAAATTGTAGCGACCCAAAGGAAATCATGCAAAAATCAACGCTGTACATCTGAGATTCTCCTCTAGTTCTACACCAACATCAGAATAATATAAATTCGAAAAGGGTAGCTGTCAGCCTGTTATTTCACTCTGTTTGTGGAGAAACAATATTGCAAATCACAGGATAATCCTACCAGAAGTGCAGTCATGTGAGCTGGTGATGAAATATGCTCCCCCTGCTACCCTTCATATTTAGGGTTTTGAATGAGCCATTCTCACTGGGAAATCAGTTCCAGTGTATTTTATCATGCAAGTTCACGATTTTCCAGTGACATCTAAAATACTTTAAAAAAAAACACAACGAAAACCCCCTCTCATGCTTAGAATAAACACCATTGTAAGTAATAAAATAAACAAATGATGGCAATAGTTGTAGGAAAAATAAACAACTGATAATAAGTTATTGTCGTTCGGGGACTGAGACATAGTTTATATTTTACCTATTTACTGTATTTTATGTTCTTTGATTTTACTCAATGGATAGGATTTATTTCACGAAACACTGCCCTGAAAGCATCATAGTGATTAGAGTGATATGAGTGTCTTGGATAAATAGAATAAAAATAGAATAAAACCTTCTCCCCTTTGGTGGACAAGTAGCTGAAATCAGCTTTTTGTTATTATTATTATTTATTTTGAGATGGTTGTGAGCTAAGAGAATCTGGGACTTTTGTTCAGTGCTGTCCTATTGCTTTGCCCATTATCAGGGTCTCTGAAGGCCACAGTTTGTGGCTAGCAGTAAGGACTGCACACTTGATTCACTTTCCCGTATGTGAAAGCATAATTTTTATCTTCGTTGGAGTCTCATCTGTAACGTAAGAGTTTAAAATGTTTCTCCTGCTTCAGAGTCTGAATTTCTTGGCCAATATTAATTATGTACTGTGCTGGAACTTGCATAATCAGACCTTGCCCTTTATTTGCCAGTTGGGGTAAGGACTCACTGTGTTATGCTTCCTGGAGGACACAGTTGGTAATAAGATCTGGTTGAAATTAGGCATTTTTATGTTCTTAGATACATCAATATTTGGAAATCCATTTTGGTTTGACTTAAAATGAAAACACATTGTTTTAAGATTTCATGCAAAACAAATTGCTTCAGAAAACAAGGATGTATAAATAAGCGATCGTTTGTTTTGAAAGATTCTTTCAACATTTTTTCCATAATAAAAGGAAGATTTGTCTGAGATGTCACGACATAGTGTACGAATAATATGAAAAGCCCTCCCAAAACAAAATTCCCTTAAAATCAGAAAATTTTCTGAAACAAAAAAGTCATGATGTTTCTCTTTTTAAAAGTGTTCTCACTGGAATCAATGCATTTTTCAAAATGCTTCACTTCAAAAGCAAACATTTTGAAAACATGTGGGCGAATGCAATTGGGAAGAGCTTGTTTACAGGGACAGATACCACTTAGCAATACAAGAGGCAAACACAGCCTTGTTGACCAACTGCACTCTGCTACTGAAGAACTTTTGAATGAAAAGCCTTTTTTTTTTTTTTTTCTTTTTTCTTTCCATAAACTTTGTTGTTTTTCAACAGTAAAGTAAAGACATGTTGCAGCAGGCACTCCTTTGGCTGTTGCACTGAAAACGTAAGAACAGCAGAATGCAGTCTGCCAGTCTCTTTTTTCCCCTGGGCTCTCCGTTCCCCAAATCTAGCTGTGCATACTGTTTGCGTGCGGGTGTGCGTGCTCCCACACGCACATGGAAGGAATTGCAACTCCACCAGTTATCTGGAGTGTGCATTTCCCACCAGGTGGTGCTAATGGAAGAATCTCAGCCACGCTGGTAAATCCACGTGTACGTATGTAATTAGGAAAAGGGACACAGAATACCATTTGTGATGGGCTGGGGACTCTCCAGCTCTAAGCTTTAAACATGTCACTTCTAGCCCGTGTTACCAAAATTGAGTCTGTGAATTGCTACAGGAGGACATATATGCGATATTCTCACACAAATCATAGGCATCGGTTATTCTCTGATGAAGAAACTGCATAAGAAACAGCCCTTACTTTATCAATATCTTATTTTTTCATCCGCTTTCAAGGTTGTTTAATAGTTTGTGACATTGCTTTCCAGAAGTATAGAGAGACAGAGTGAAGGAGGAGAAAAGGGAGCAAATGGCTCTGGGTTTTATTATTGAGCAGATCCTTCAGTATTAGCACATCACCAGTCATAACATACGTGTAATAAAGATTAGCAATTTCTAATGTATTTGCAAGATCACGCTAATACTGTTGGGATTATTTGACGAAAGGTTCTTTAGAAATGCAAAGTGTCATCAGACAGAAAACCAATCAGTTAAAAGTAATAAGCTTGTTTTATTTTTTCATTAGGATAGAACAATACACTGAAACATAAGTTTCTGCTCAAAGGATCATTTAAAACAACATTTCTGAAAAAATCCTTTAGGTTTAGAGTTTTTCAAAATGATCAGCGCTTTCCTGCTGCTGGAGCCAAAGGTGAATCTCTCATGAGTCAGGCAAATGTGTAGTGATTTTTCAACATCCCACTCCAAAAACTTGCTCGATCACTTCCCGAACCACAACAGAGCTGAAAAAAAAATCATCACAGAATTTGCTGAGGAGAAAGGCTTAACTAGCTTCCACACCCTAAAATCTACTAATTAGAATGCTTTTGATTCCTGAAGATGAGAACAGAAGATATGACTGATGTCACTGTCAGCTATTTTTAGTGCATGCTCGTGCCTACGATACAGGACAAAAGCATTGCAAACTCTGTTGACAGCATATTTCTACAAGAAAGAAGTGGAATTTTTTCTTTGATGCCCCTGAGTAGCAAACTGCCTGTGTGACATGCAAATAATGGGATGGATTTTAAAGGAAAGTGCATAATTACACCAAGCATGGATGGGCCAGTTCCTTCCAAATGAGGAAGCTGCGTGGCTGGATGTTGGATCAAGGATTATTGGGTAATGCAGGCGATCTCAGAACACTCTTCATAGACAGCTATTTCTTTACTGTTTGTGGGTTGAAAAAGGAGCAAAAGCCTCTCAGTTGACAGGCAAAGTGAGCGATGGTGAATCTTAGTAGCAGTGAATCTCCCATGTCCCATCTTTTTCTGTTGTCTTTGGAGATGGCAATCTCCTTTTACAAGCATAGTTTTCTTACAGTTTTCTCCTGAAACAGAGAGATCTCCCGTGGGATCTTGGTGCAGGGTACAAAGAGGTATCGCAGCTTCGGAGATTACAAATGAGAAACTGGCAATGGGATTGGTCTGCCTAAAAGCAAATGTTTACCTTTTGGACCTCTACAACAGAAACTAGTCATCCATGCTCCTTTAGAGTCACTTCTAGAAATAGGCACTTTCTAGAGCACAGCCCACATTTCTTTTAGATGTCCCTCTTAGGGTGAGATGACTCACACCGTCAACTGCCTACACAGGGGCTGATGAATCCCGCCCTTTCCACTGCTGACTCCAACACATATTCCAAACACACATCATGCGTGCTGCCTCCCTTTTGGCAAGGCGCAAACCCTCCCCTGCAGAGCTGCTTGCAGAGCGGAATCGGGGACAGTGCATCCTCCCCATTTGCTCTCCGGCCACTTGCTGTTGTATGTCCCTCTCGCTCTTCCGTACCCTGACAACTCAGGGATTTCCAGACTATCCAGAAAATAGGCAGAATGGACAGAAAACATATCAGTCGATGAAGACAATGTAATGTGAGTGGAAGGAAAGGTTGCCTGAGGCTGAGCCTCCTGAAGGATTTGTCTCCCCCAGTGGAAAGCATAAATATGTAAGAAGAAGCTATCAGCGCCTGTGTGGGGGGTCCCGAAGTAATAAGGAATCATGCTGGTCCAGATGGTATAACCCTGAATCTGATAACTGCAGTGGGAATATATTCAGTTTCTTTGGATAAGATTGGACTATTTTCTTCATTAAAAATAACGATACAGTGGTTCATTCCTTTTGTTTTCAAACTAAGCATTAAATTTTGTCTAAATAGATTTGTGTGTGTGAGAGATGTTATCCTTGTTCAACATTTAAGAGAAGTCTGGCTTGAAGCAGATATATATAGACAACCCCCTGGATTACTGTCTTCACTACTAAAACCAGGCTCTGGTGTTGGTAATTAATTGATGTAGCAAACTGACTGAAGCTGAGACAGAAGAGAAGAACAAAAAAAATCTCAACTCCAGACTCTTTAACACCCAGACTAGTGAATTGTGCTCTCTTTCTCTCAGTAGGATTTGGCTTTTAAAGAGGGATTGCACAGAACAGCTAGGATTGCCTGCTACTGAGGAGCAAATTATTTAATCAGGGAGGCTGCCGGTGAACTGTGACTGAAATGGTGCAAAAAAAGAAGTTCTCAAATGTAAAGGCTGGAGGAACTTTTGTAATCATGTAGCAAGGCATTCTCCCTAAGAGAAGCAGCAAGTAAAATCTTGCATCCAGATCAATAATTTCAGTTTGATCTTTTCTCCACCTTCCCAGGAGACTTTCAGTCTCCTGTGACTTTCTAGGAAGCTGTACCCAGACTTCATCCAGACAAGGAGTCAGGACTCATCAAGGGTGCACACTAGGATCTGAGAGTGGGAAGTACTCTTGGATCCCACAGTCTAGACGTAGCTTCAGGGAAGATTTCCTTTCCCCTTGTTTTTGTTTTTTGTTTGTTCCCCCCTCCTTCTTTCTCCTTTCTGCATCTTATGAACTCTTCAATTGGTGGAACTTACTCACATGAGCACTTCTGCTTGGTATAAGTGACCAGCGGCAGGAATGTGGCATGTTGATCTCACAATGGTCTTTAGAGGAGAAAACACTTATCTAACCATTCTAATTTCACACCAATTGTATGCAAATGCAATTCTGCCAGTGCCGGTGGAGCTGCAAGAACAGGCTTCCTCTTGCCAGTGAAACCCCTTAATAAGAAGCCAGCATTAGATTGGGATGTTTTCAGCTAGGGTGGCATGGAAAAAACTAACAGAAGGCAACAGCTGACCAAGTAGATTGCTGTGTTTCTCAGCTGCTCTACGATGGGTGCAGAAAAACTGAAGTTAGAGAAAAAGAGTTATTTTGAGTTTATTGCAGGAGAGACATTTGTGCTTGGGATGCAGAAGTGCAAAAATATTGTAAGAAACACAGCTTGGGCTGGCAAGCTCTTAGATTCAGATCAAACTATGAGGTCTGGAGGCGTTTCTCTTGTAGCTGTGCCTGGGAGAGGTTTGCTTGTGTTCAGGGATCCATTCTCTTTGAAACCAAGACCTTCTCATTCATTTTACTGCACCAGTATTGAACTGGGAGCTCCTGTGATTTGCTAATGCCCAAGTAACTAAAACACTGGCAGCTTTTTTTCCCAGTGCTTGTTTAGTGTAAACAGGTAAAGCCAAGCCAGGACAAGCAGCAAAACTGAGGAGGATTCTTCATTTACGTTTTATTTCCTTACTACAATCTGAAGAATAATATAGATCATTTTGCTTTGGTGTTATAAAGAGAAAACAGTGCAAGGACCTGGCAGCTGAAGTTTTGAAATAGCCATTTAAAACTAAAGCAAGAGCAACCCCACAACCCATTTTTTGCTGGCTACTATCCACAGCCCTCAGATCAACCTTATATGTGGCGGGCTATGCATCATACATGGTAAAAATATCTAGCTGTGCTTTCCTCACTTGTGTTCCCAGGCAGCTGGAGGCTGGGTAATGGTATGCCATTAAATACAATAATAACTCCCAGCAGTGCCAACATAGAGCCATGTGTTCTAAAGAAGAAAAATTAGAGTGCTTAAATGTTTTAAGACATTTATCTTTTGCATGGAGAAAAAAATTATCCCTTTCAAATAGCACTGACTGTCGTGTTCTCCAAGCAGAATAAACAGTCAGGATCTTCTGGCACAGGAGGCTGAAAGTAAATTTGATCTCTGGTGTAATAAAATTAACAAGTTAAAAGCTTATTCCGCTATTATTTCAAATAGATTAGCGGCATCTTGAGCTATAGATTTCAAAGTGTGATTAAAGAAACGAAACTCCCGGTTGATACAAACACATGGATAGAAATGATGACAGAGCTCCTAGTTGTAGGGTAAAGCTGCTTCTTCAAAATCTGATCACCCACCTTTTACTTATTATTTTTTCATTGAAACATGTTTACACTGTGTAAGCAAGGGCAAATTTATCTCTTATGCGTGCAATGGCTGAGGAGAATCAGCCTGTGTCGTTG
Organism: Chroicocephalus ridibundus; assembly: GCF_963924245.1. Taxonomy (NCBI): domain Eukaryota; kingdom Metazoa; phylum Chordata; class Aves; order Charadriiformes; family Laridae; genus Chroicocephalus; species Chroicocephalus ridibundus. The sequence continues at coordinate 113,034,038 of NC_086285.1, read as the reverse complement.
CAGAATGCTTTCCTAAACATCTCGCAGCTATGTCAAAGCATATTTAACAGTCTAAACAACCACATGCTTTCAAAAAGCACGTTGGAAAACTGCCACCTTCCCCATGGATTTTTGTTCTATCAGAGAGACAGTCAGAGTCAATTATAACCACTTCGATTTTTACTAATTCCAGGAACAATGAAGTTGGTATAAATGCTGTGTTCTTTGAGGAAAAGAAAAGATGACTTGAGTGTAACTATTTTTTACTTAGACTTAGACTTTACTTATTTTTTACTTAAAACCTAGATAAAAGAAAAAGCTTTCAGAACTGTAGGGTGCTTTGACAGAAAAACCCATTTCTGATAATTAAGATTGCTATATACAAAGCAACTTTTCACAATTTTATATTTTTTTTTCCCTAGCAAAAAACCCCCTCAAGGTTAATCCAGTTTGAAAACCTAAGAAATTACTTTTTTCTTTGTTGAACCACCCCTTCCCCCCCCCCCCCCCCCCCAAGTTAATCAGCTTGACTCACTTTCATTGCAATATGTAAAGCATAAGTCGATAGTGGGGAAATAATAATTAAATCCTTGTTTTATCACAAACTTTTGGGCTTGGATAACAGACATTTCCCATCTGCTACTGCAGAGAGGGGCCGGAAGCGGGGAAGGCAACAGAAAGAATGTGTTGCACAAGGGTCTGCTTTGCCACTCACTTGACCCGTGCTGCAGGGTGGAAGGGATCACAGACCCAGTCAAAACAGTAAAAGAAAGAGTGGTCTTCACAACTGCAACCATTACGGAGCAGGTTGTGTTTCCTCAGAGATGCAGCCTGGAGTAATGCAGCAGCACGTGGCCAGGTGGGACATAAGGCTTTTCTCCATATCTCCTGCCCTGGTTTCCCTCCCAGGAAACTTGGGCACAGGTAGGAGCTGCTTTGTCCCGGCCGGTTCCCAGCCGGGATAGCTGGGGGACTAGTACACAGGGTGCACCCTAAAAGAGAAATCCTGGTTTGGTCAAAAGACCTACCAAAAGTACCTAAAGATACTTGCCACTTGCAGCCCGGCTTTGTAGGGAGCAGCTATGTGGACGTGGGGCGAACAACACTGGGAGAAGCATTGATCACCGTGGTGAAGGCTCAGTGCTAATGTTACCTTGCTCTCTTCCCAAAGTCATGGTTGTGCCATTGCTCTGCAGGCTCCTTCAGAAAGCCCTGTTCAGAGGGAATGTGCCTGTGTGTTTACCGAGAGGCGTGTGCGTTTTTTTAGGGTACGAGGGGAATTACCCCTCTGGTTTCTCAGCCTTTTGAGCTGCCAGTCAGCCTCACACTTGGAATTGCATGTACTCTCTTGTTGGGTGTGAAAAATGTGCTTTGACCTAGAAAGACCTTCTCTCCTTGTGCCCACAGCCTTGATTGTATCTTCAGCAGTTGGTACAGGAATGTGGGCTAGAGTATCATGAGGTGCAAATGGTGGGATTTGTGAGTGGGCATTAGAAGTGCTGTGTTTGTTATTTATGAGTTAATAACACTATTCTTACAAATGATGTATGGATGACTGGTTGCCTAACAGGAACGTGGTCCAAAAGCCAGACCTGCGGATGAGATAAAGTTACAAAGAGTAGTTCTATTTCTGTGGCTAAACCAATGTGCTTTTCAGTGAACTCAGTTGCAAAGTACCTCTGCACACAGTATATTCCCGCATTTTGTGAAAGCTTAAAATCCCCCGGTGGTCCAGTTCCTCTGTGCATAGAACAAACACACTCATTGTGTGGTCCACGCATATGACCAAACTTACCTGAATATAAATCAAAACCTACATTTTTGTTTGGTTTTTGTATACAACTAGTATTCTCCTGTCAGTTATCTCAGTCAATATTTTTCAGTTTCAATTTCTATGTAAGAATTTTATATCATGCAATGTATTTGTTCTCCAGAAGGCTGAGCCAAAAGTCTTAGCAAAGTAAAGAAATAGTAGAGAAAAAACTGCAACGAAAACAAATTCTCTCACTATTTTATTCTTTCTGCTCTCCATTTATCATTTCTAAAGGTAGGTTCATTAGTAGATTTCTAGAAATCTGCCTTCTTAAAAGCTGTATTGCTCTGTTCATGCCCTTGTGATGCTTCTCAGAAGAGCTGAAAAGTGAATGAACCAACAAACATACAAACGTTTTTTTCTTTCTCTCTATCAGATAGTTTCTTAGAAGCAACTTTTGGACCAGCATATTTTTTAGAAAATATGCAAGATGTGAATCTGAGTCACTTGAGACAACTCTAAGATACTCATAGGCAAATATTACAATATGCGTATGTGGTACAAACTTTGATTACTGCCACTCAATATACCCAGGTACAATCAGTACGATGACTTGTGCTTAGTGATAAACTGATGGTCACCCTCTTGAATTTTTGGTATACTGATATTTGCGTTAGTTAGGCTTTATTTAAGTAGCATTATCAATGGATTGGGTGTGAACAATGACGAAGTATTATTATGGGCAGGATTGAGAAACTTGCAACTATTGCTTAGACAAATCACCCCAAATCTGCATAGGACTTTTGCTGTTTTTTCAAGCACCAGGGTTAAATCTAGGTATTATTTACAACAGGGCAAGATTTCTCTTCATGAAAGAAAATGTGGTTTTCCAGCTGGAACCGAATATGTATGCTAATGTGCGGTTTTAGACTGAGGTAGAGTTAATTTTCTTCATATAAGCTAGTATGGGGCTATGTTTAGGATTTGTGCTGGGAACAGCGTTGATAATACAGGCATGTTTTCATTATTACTGAGCAGTGCTTACACAGAGTCAAGGCCTTTTCTTCTCCTCACCCCACCCCACCGGTGAGTAGGCTGGGGGTGCACAACAAGTTGGGAGGAGACACAGACAGGACAGCTGACCCCAACTGACCAAAGGGATGTCCCATACCATGTGACATCATGCTCAGTATATAAAGCTGGGGGAAGAAGAAAGAAAGGGGGGATGTTTGGAGTGATGGTGTTTGTTTTCCCAAGTAACTGTTACTCACGGTGGAGCCCCGCATTCCTGGAGATGGCTGAACACCTGCCGATGGGATGAAGTGAATGAATTCCTTGTTTTGCTTTGCTTGTGTGCGCACGGCTTTTTCCTTCACTTATTAAACTGTCCGTATCTCAACCAGCAAGTTTTCTCTCTTCTACTCTTCTGCTTCTCTCCCCCATCCCACCAAGGCGGGGAGTGAGCGAGCGGCTGCGTGGTGTTTAGCTGCCGGCGGGGGTGAAACCACGACAGCTAACTACTGCATGCCTTCTTCTGGTGAGACAGGCCCAGTTCCAGTACCACTTCTGTAGACAATAGTCCTATTGCATCTGCCTGTAGGGGCTAAACCTTTCACAGACAAAAGTGCAATTCAAACAATTTTTTGTTTGTTTGTTTATGGAAATTCAGTCGCTTGTGTGCACAATTGTTAGTTCTAGCTGTGTATGCAGAGAGAAAATTGGTACATGAGAAACGGCCAAAGTTTAAAAATCAATCATTATGTTTTATCTATAACACAAATAAAATTTCACTCTCATATTACAAGGAAATAAGACATACTTGGAGTGTGTCCACTTGGAGTGGATGTGCATCTGTGTGAGACACATATTCCTCCTCTCTCTCTCTATTCCTCCTCCTCTCTCTCTATTCCTCCCTACAAATTTTGGGTCCAGAAAAGTCAACTGGAGATCCCAAACCAGAGGGAAACCCAGCTTTTTTGTTCTGGAATTTGTGATATTACCCATTACTGTGTTGCTCAGCCTATTGAGCTAGTGAGGAATAAAGAAACTCTGGGAGGATGGGAAGCACAGAAGAGCAATTACCCTTCAGCCAACATGTGGGAGCCCTGGTCAGAGCAGGGATGCTGATGGTTCTTTCACACTGTGACCACAGTCTTCTAAGGTATCAACATACACAAATAAAAGGAGAGCTGCAATTACCCGTGTCAAACAAATTAGCCCAAATATACATAGGAGTTTTGCTGGAAGTAGTTGTGCTGTAAGAGAATACAATCATTGATTTTTAACAGACTAAAGTCCTTTTGAGGTAAGAATTTATTTTCAGAACTGAATGCCCAAAACATTAAGAATTTTATCTCCAGCTGCTTTTCTTTGCAGTTAAGTTCTCCAATTCTTTGTGTCTTTCTTGTTCCTTGGTACAGGCTCCCAAGCAGGGGAACTGGACTTGCCAATGGTGCCTGAACTGCAACACACGTTTAAATATTCCCTTATTTTTTCTTTTAGGGACACCTACAAGCACTCCTTCATTTGTCATGAGAATATTAAAGCAGGTATGCCTCAGTCCTGTTTTTTACAGAGCTACCTCTGAGTCACCATTGAAAAGGATGGTGACCGTGGTTAATTTAAGGCACTGACAGTACTGTGTCTTAGTACAGCTGCTATCTGTTTTCCCTCACCTTGTCCCTCTGAAATTCTCGAGTTCAGTGATTTGGGAGTGCAGCACTCAGCTGAGGCTGCTTTTTAAAACACTTGCCCCTGTAAAAGTGACTGAAATTACAGTGTGTAGACAGCCATCCAGGCCCCAGGGAGAGCAAAACTTATGCTTTTTAACATGGGATATTGCTGCTGGCCTCTAAGTCTATGCCATGTACTTCTTCTGTCTCCCATGGGAAGTGGCTGTGTGGCCACAGCTACAGGAGATAAGCCATTTCCACTCCACGAGGTCCCCAGAACCGCCATGCCCCACAGCCAACCCCTCCGAGGTGCTTCCAGCTCCGTTCATCACTGCAGGGGCACTCACTGTTTTAGTAATAGGGACTAAAGGGAAGCAGCACATCAGACCTTCATTGTTCCTTTGCTGTCATTTTTGAGCTGTGGCCGAGGACAATCGAGGTGAGGTCATAGCAACAGTCTCTTCTAATGGGAAGTTTTTGGAGAGACAACATGGAGAATAAGCAAATATAAGTCTAAATTGTGCCAGCCATTAGCCAGTGACTGGAGGGGCTGAAAGACCCTAAAGGCTTTTGGAACCACGTTGTGAGGAAAATAATTACTGTGCTATGAAAATAAAGAGAATATTCCAGCTCTTGCACATTTCTGGCACATTTTCATTCAGATGCAGAAGAAAAACAATTCTGCCTACCCTGAACTTCCTGAAAAAACCTCTGCTTCTTAGCACCTCCTGTGAACTCACATTGGAAGGAGCCAAAGCGAACTCAGCACAAAAAGATTCAAATATCCCCCCCGTCATGATTAAGTGAGACACCACATCCAAGAGGGAAAATATGCCTCTCAGCCTTTTCCCCTAGACTGTAAGTGCCTTGCATCTCCTCTTTAGCCCTCTGAGTGTGTCTTTAGTGTTAACACCTATTAATGGTTATGGGGCACTGGCATAATTTTTAATAAGGTATCAGACCAGAGCAGTGCTAGAAAATCCACCTTGGAGACCCATGTCTGGGTCAACATAAGTCTGGACTCTTCCTAGCGAACCCTCTGGGGGTGGAAGACAAAGTGTCTTTGTTTTATTCTTTATGGATAAAGTCCTTGGAAGATTGAATCCATCATTTTAGGACTAGCTCTGGCTCGTGAACTCCCCTTACCAATTTCTTCCTCAATTCATAGGAATTAAGCCTAAGCCTATGTAGTTCTAATGCTAGAATATTTATTCTAAAGTTTTTATTGAGAACATTACAGTGGATTTGCTGTATCTGACTGAATTAATCATTTTCAGATTTAGAGAAGTCTTTTTGAAAGACCAGGGAAATAGCACGTCCAAAATGATATAGTTGTCGTTTAGCTGAGGTCTAACTTGTTGCTACAACAACCAGAACAATCTTGTGTTGCCAGGGCCTGCTAATATGGTACTGCATGCTTTTGACAACATGAAAGGACTGGGCATAACTTTCATTAATTGAATTATCTTTTCCTTATTGATATCCAGGACATTTTGGTAGCTGGGCCATTCCTTCCCTGTGCACACCTGAATACAGAAGTAGCAAAACAACAGGTGAACTTAAAGCACTGCAAATATAAGTATGAGGGTAAAATTTGCAGGCTAGGAATAAAAGGGTAGGACTAATGAGGGTCTACTAAGAAGTCTCAGCCACCTTTATGATGTGATCCATCCACATGCTGAAAAACATTTGGCTTTTTTTTTTTTTTTGGGGGGGGTGTATTTTGGTTAAAAGATTCAGGAAATAAGATTCTTCCATGTAGTTTTATTCATGAGCAGCTCCTCATTTGGTGTCTGACTTTCAAACTATGCTGGGCAGATTTTCTTAAACTGACAGGTTGCATGGCGTTTCCTGATAGGAGGAAGGAGTGTAATTCCCTCAGATGAGTTTGTAAGTGGGAATGCTCACATCAGTAACTGAGGTTATGTCTTAAAATATCCTTTTCCAAAAAAATATTGCTGACTCCAAACTTGTCCATTGGAATATTTCCCAGAAAGTTAACAATATATGTCCAGAAACATAAATGAAACACAGTGTGTTTGATCGGGTGTTTTCAGAAAAGATTTACAATAGCTGCTCTCCACTGCTTGTGGTGATCTAATGTTCTACCTGATGGTGTTACTTTTGGGAAGACAATAAAGACAAAGCTCTTCATAAAGTGGAGGTTTCCCCTTGTAGATTAACCTAGTGCCTACCCAAGGGCACAGGCTTCAGTTCTGATACTTCTCAGATCGCTTAAACCAAACCTTACAGTAAATGATCCAGAAACTCCTTTTCCTGTGATGTGACTACCCTGAACTGAGAGCCACTCTGGACCCAGCATTGTTGAGACTGTGAAGTCCCCTCCCAAACAATCCCAAAATGTCAGTCCTCCGTAACCATTTCAGGATAGACACTCACATAAATGGTGTAATCTGTTTTGAGATTAGAAATTAAAAACCACCCTTTCCACAGGAAAAAATCACAAGCTCTGTGAACTACAGGAATCTTCTTGATGTAGGTTAGGGCTACTGTTTTGAGCAGATATCTAAACAATGGAAGTTCTGCCTGTAGAAAAGAAAAAGGATGAAAAAGTAGAGAGTCATATCTCTAAAGTATTGTCATTTGTGCAATTGGATGGGCTGTACTAAAGGGCTTGAAGAGAATCATGAAGTTCAGCTGCCTGCTTTTACATTTTTCCATGAAAACAGTAAAATAAAAAGATTATGGGAATCTTCCAGCTGTACATTACAAAACTTTTGGAGTTAGTTTTGTCTCCCATGTCTTGATTCTGTACAATTCTATTTCCAGATTTGTTTAAACCCTCATACCTTAAAATCAGAAGTACTGGTCAATTCAAGTATCTGATAAATAGCACAGATTCCTATTCCCACTAAAAGCCACCCAGCTGCAATAAAAATGCCCCATTGCTTGCCAAATCAATGCCATCACAACTCAGAGATAAAATTATAACTAAACACTGTCACAGGCACAATGAAACTGTCCTGAAGTGGTCCCTGCTCGCAGCAATTTGGGTAAAAGTTACTTAGATCTTAGTAGTCAATGTTAAATTTTTTGCTTCCAGGGTCTTTTCACTCCTCGCTTCCTTCCCTTGGAGGTTTGTCTAATGCATTTCTCTGTTTGGGTACATCATACAAAATCACACAATTCCTTAATAAGGAATTACTTTCTTGCTACTGAGAAATTGCACTTGACAGCAGGGCAACCAGTCAAACACTAACCCATGGCATTTTGATTTATGGATCCCATAGGCTGTAATCGACTTGTTGCACATGGTAGCACTGGAATGCTGCCCCTTTTTAGAAGTAATAACTTCACCCATGGAAAGTCATTATGTCTATGGCAGCTCAGAAGTAAAAACTGGGAGGTCAAAGATTATTGGAAAGACACCTCCAGAAAAGGTCTCCACTTTTTCTTTCCCTTGAAAATGTTTTTGAAAGCCTATAAAATTGCGTGGCTTTTGCCAAATGACCTGTGAAATAACCATCCACAGCTGTGGTTGTAAGAAACGTTACGTACCGCTGCTGGCACTCCCACTAATCTGATGAGATCTTTTTAATGTGAAATCATCAAGCCTTCGAAAAGATGAACCCGTGCATCATGAAAGAGCATGACACACAATTTGGATGAGCAAAGGATCCCTGCCATCAACAGCAGCAATTATTGAAAATAAGGTATATAGAATAGATTTCTGGGAATGTATCTGAAATTGCAGATGACCTATTTTGGGGATTATTCTGGCATAGCAACCGGAAGTCACATGCATAATACAGAAACTCTCTTGCTGGAAGAAACTCAGTATAGAAACTCCGATCCAACTTAGTCTGTGGAGAGGACCAAATTATAGTTTAAATTGTGGCTTGGTAGATTCCAATGTATATTTCAGACTCATTTATACCCTTTTTTGTACCCAAAGCTCAAGAAGTGAACGAAAGGTTTATATAAATAGCAAGGCTGAATTGTGGAGGCTCTTTACTTACTGGATTGTATTATACCTCTTTTTTGTTTGTCCATTGTGTCAGAACTATGAGTGGGAGACTGTATCCCTTGAGAGGAGAGTTGATATTTTTGATGCTCTTTCCTCCTTTTTATTTCTCTGTGTTTTTCCACTGACTTTTTGATCTCTTCTCTTTGCAGCTTCTCTAATCAGCCTGTAACCTGTTACAGGCTCCATGGTTGGTTTTTTTGGTGAAACCAATGCCATTGTCTGACACCCATCAGCTACATCAATGATAAAAATCAACGTTTGACATCTTGTTGTCCGAGGTTCATGTACCAGCTTGAAGACATGAGCAGAAAAATGGAGGAAGTTCAGCTGATCTGCTGGCCTCAGCTCATTTTTTGTTTGCCTCAAGTAAGTTATCTTCATGAATATATTTTGTTCCTTTAAACTCTTCCAGAGCACGGACTGTTAGACTCTGCAGTGCATTAAATGTGCCTAGCGTGTCACACATAAGCACAGCACATGGTTCTACTTATTAACCTTATTAACAGAAGAGAGTGGAAATCAAGCCTTGCATACAACACCAATGCAGATGGCCACCCTCAGACGAATTCACTGCCAGGCTGTTACCGAGTACCTCACAACTGTTTGCTCTTGTGCTGCCTGCCTGGGACTTGCTGGCAGTGCTCTGAAGGTGCCTTTCTGGTTTAGACGTTTAAAACGGGAAACTGGCAGCTAATGTTTTCCTATATATGTAATTAATCTGGGAGCTGCCTTTCTTCTGATTTCTTTTTTGCCAGTGTGTTTATCAGCTGGCAGAAAATTTACTTGCTCACTGTTTGAGAGGTGGTAACGAACGCGTTATAAATTCCCCAAACTCGAATGGAGCTCAGAATGGCAGGCTCCTCTCGTGGTGAGACAGCAGACAGAGAGAAAGACAGAGACGCACAAACACCAGTCTCTTTCCTTGTTGTCTGCTTGCGACTTACAGGATCCCGACCACGAGCTGGGATTCAAACCAGAGTTTAGAGGTTAATAGTCTAGAAAGGATGACCAGGTCCGCTTTTGCCTTCCAAATTGTGGGATGATAGATTTGCAGAGGTTTGACTTGGAAACAGAGCACCTTTCTTTTGCTTGGATCTTTCCTGAGAGCTGTGAACCAGAGACTGCTTTCCTTTCTGATCCCCAGGGAGCATGTGATAAGGAGCGTAGCCCCATGTGTCTCCCTGTCTCCCAAAGGCAGAGATGGAATAGCAAGTCTCCTCTCTGACCTACTGCCTCCAAAAAACTGTGTCTTTAGGAACTTTCTCCCATGCCCTCCTCATTCTAGAGGGCAAATCTTGGAGGCTAGCCCCAAGAGCAGAGTGCTCTGTGGGATGGTCTTGCTGCTTCACAGCAGCTTCTCTGGGAAAGAAATAAAGCAGTGTAGCAGGTGTCCTTCTGTTGGAGTATCCATGGTAAGCCCAGAACTATTTTGAAACAAACATACAGAAATCCTTAGTGATTGCTACAGCATAGTAACGCAGAGGTTGTAATGCTTTCTACATGCTTCTAGTTTGATGACAGTGAGTTCTGGATACACACCAGTAATTTCCAGTACTTGCAGGCTGTCTACCAAAGCAAGTTTACATATCAGCTCCACTGGATTCAGTTGCCTCTGAAGCAGAAATCCTGTGTAGCCCTCACTGGCTGCTGGAGTAAAGTGCTTGTAAGCAAAATCTGGATAATTTTTTTTAAAATCTACTTTTCCTTTGGTTGAGCCCTACATTCATTTAAAGGCATTTTATCTTGTTGGAAAGATATTGGTGGATGCTCTCTCCTGGTATTTGTTTCTTGTTTTTCTTTTTCTCTCTCCTCTTAAACTGGTATCATTTCTAGGTGGCTAGTCTTGGGAAGTGCTTTAATTCAGGAATACTCCTACCTAAACACGTGTGTGAGTAAATAATGACCACACAATCCTCACATACAAAAAAAATAATTTAAAGTAGGTTGTTTGGAACTTAAAAGAGTCCAGAGCTTATATAGTTTCAGGCATCAAGACAAAGCTGTTTCACTTCAGCTACTGACCTTCCCTCTGTTGGCCATCCTGGAGCTCTTTGGCAATCACCAAGTTCAGCCAGGACTGAGCCTTTCTCTTTTGCAGAGAAATCTCCATTTGGCAGTATTTGTGTGTGCATTGCCAGTGTAGCATCCCTATTGCTGGGATCTTGGCCAGGCTGGGCAGCGCAGGACAGAGTCCTTTGTGGTGGTAGTTGTGGTGGTGGCTTAGGAAATCACAACCTCTCTGAAGGACTGGTTTCGGACCCGGAGTCTGGCCCTTCCTCTGGGAGCTTTGGGCCATGCTCAGATCCCTGTCATAACACCTTGCCTGGTGCTGTGTGGATATAAAAAGCATTGGAGGTTTTAGCCCTGCTGAGGAAGGGTTTTGAAACATGTTTTGTTGGTGTAAATGTCAATAGGGAAGTAGCTGCTGCCATCCTGGTTTCTCACCAGTCATGGGTGAGACTGCTGGTGATTTGTATTCTCCCTCCCAAGCCAATTCTTTATCACTTCATAAGGTCATTAATAAAGAGGTAAGTGAAGGGCACTTCATGCAAATCATCATATTTCTCGCACGCTGAATCTGTGCTCTGTACTGGCCTATCTTATTCTGAGAGCTTGTTATTCTATAATATTGTTATCTAATAAGATATAGACTTGGAGTCTGGCACGTGGCATCTCTCCCAGTCCCTCACTATGTTTTGAAAGCAGGGCTGCCCCCTTTCTTTGAAGATTTGGCAGGTCATGCTCTGGTAGCCTCACCAAGCAGTGGGGATGGTCCCTTAGTACAAGAGTCTCAGTCCAGGTACTGCTTGTGCCTTCACCTACCAGCAGCTGAAAGCAAAATGACAGTTTATTTCTATTTGGAAAGAGCTTGGAGAAGCACTCAAAGTTGTACAGAAAATCAAACTGCTCATCATTGCCATCAAGCAGCACATCCAATTTAATTGAAGATTTGCTGGATTGTTACCAGAAAGACTGGCCAAATTATCAAATTCCTGGTTCGTGGGAAATTCTCACATTTGGTTTTGTTCTGATTTGGAACAAAACCAGTTATTTCAAAATTACCCACAAAAGAGAAGTTTATAGGGGAAAATAAAAAAGGAATAGGAAACAATGACGCATGGTATTTCCAAAATAAAATATGCTCCCCAGGACGTGCTTCTTTCCAGCCTCACTGCTGCCTCTTACGGAGCAGCACGTCGAGCCAAGGCTGGGGCTGGGAGCTTACACTTTGGGACTGCTGACTTCAGCCAGGTCTCCCAGCACTACCAGGCTCCCAGTTTGGTGGCAGCGAGCCTATGATCCCTGTGTCCCAAGCAGCCCACCAGGCTAGTTGTTAGGAAGCCAGGCAGTTTTCCAGTGGAAAACTACCTGTGGTTTGATGTCGGTTCATCAAAACAGATATGTTTAAACATGAAACTTTCTGGCTCTGACGATTCAGGGTTTTCCAGTGAAATGACATGTCGTCAGAAATCTCATGACCGGCTCTAATTGCCACTTTGATGACCAAAATCTTTATTGACCAGAGTCTCATAACTTCCTGGCAATCACCAATTATTTGGAGCAGAAAAACAAAAAAAAAAAGCGTATTTTTGTCTTGTACTCAAGAACTGTGAAATTTGCAGGGCTGTTTCTGGGTAAGAACGTTATGAAGAAAGTTCCTGCCTTCAGGGCAGCAGTGCCGGGGATGCACAAGCCTCCATTTCAACCTTATCGCTGCTGCACTAGCTTAAAACCGCCCGAGAAGCATTGTGTTCCTACCTCTGAGGAGAAGACAATGGCCTCATTGCCCAACGAGGCAAGTTGTCCAGGTCTAATTAGAAACAGGAACTCGCTCACTAGACCGCTATTTATTCTTGTTCTTACAGTCTGAGATTTCAATAGTCCTTTTCATTGTTTTTATTATTATAATAGAGAAGGTTGTTTATTGATTTTTCTACTATATGAGTGTTTGTGTACACAGAGACCTCCCTCTCCTAATGAAATGGAGCCTCCTAAAACAATAATACAAAATAATAATAACCTCACTCAATAGTGAAATAATTGTGGCCAGAATCATACTTCAGCAAAAATGTTCCCCCCTTCTGAACGTGCCGCCAGAGACTTTCTGTGGTCTGACAGTGGCCTCTCACTCTCCATGGCGGGGAAGACGACTTCTCTCCTTAGGCAGCAGAGTGCCTGAGCCCTTGCTGGGACTGCTCTAGGATGGATTCCCTCCTCTGAGAGATGAATTTCCCCCTTCCTTTAAGCTCACTTCCATTTTGGGCAGCGGTGGGTGTGGGTGGATGTGGCAGAGGCAGGCTGGTGGCAGTCATGGCCAGGTCCCCCTGCTCAGACTCCCATGGAGCAGTGGTGCTGCAGAAGGAATACTGAATGGGAAGGACTACAGAGAGAATTGTACTGGTACAAACCCAGATTTTCTTTCCAGAAACATAACGCTTTTCCTCCTGATTTTTATAAGGGTTTTAGAAATGTGAACTCCCAGAAATTTGGGAGCAATTGGTACATTTTCCTTCACCCAGATTTTGTTCTTCCAGTTTCCTTGCTTCCTTCCTTGCTTTCCAGATTAAAACTGACTTCACCCTTGAATCTGAACCAATCCATCTCCAGATGTGAACTCATTGGATGAAACTTGTGCCTCAGGAGAACATCTCAATCTTTTGCCAATACGTCTAATGCCCCTTTTCTGTTCCAGAAATGTCGGCATCTGCCAAGACTTCTTTCTAAACCTGTTCTTAAGAGTTGCAAATGCTCAGAGCTGAAGACCACTTGCTAGATACAGGTTGGTACTGAAAACAGCTTACAACCACATTATTTTCCAAGGATCTCATCAAGACAAGAACAAAAGATGCAAAATTCCTCTTGGAGTTCCCAGCATAACCTCAGCATTTTGGCAAGGGTATGTACAGACCACAGTAGCACAACGTAGCAGTGTGTGAGGGCAGATTTGTTACTGGAATTAGCTTAATCACAGCAATAGATGTGGTCAAGTCATTCTGCTTTGTAGTTATTCTGCTTCCAGTACCCCAAAAGTCTCTCCCATATCTATAATATAGCTCAGTGTTCAAGGAGGTGTTGCTTCATCTAACCAACTCTTGCATGGTTATGGGGTGAAGTGGCAATGAAGCTCCGTCACTTCTATGCCTCCTCTGGAGTACTTGTTTCTGATTTGTGCTTCTCTGACAGAAGAGATCCTTTGCTTGCTTTCTCTGTTCCTGCAAGGACTAGACCCAAACTAAACCTCACTGAAGCCAAGTCCTGCTATTTTATCTTGAGGGGCCCTTCCAGCAGCAGCTTCATCATCTTGGCATGGGCATGTACAGGTCATGGGACTGTAACCAGTCGCTAGGCATAAAGGCACAGACTTTTACTCTTCTGGGCATGGATGGATTCAAGAGACTGAATGAACCATCCATCTCTTGGTACATTATCTTCCATGCTCTGTCTGCCTCTGTGTCAGAAGAGCGAGAAGAAAATCTTGTAAGACCATTTTCCTCAGACTGTTTCTGCAAGAGGTCAAGGGGGAATGCAGAGGGTATTTGTTTCTTGAAGCCTTGTAGAGATGTTCTCATGGGTGGGAAGCTAGTGCTTAGTCTGCGTGGAGGTGCAATGCTACCAACTGGTTGCATCCCAGTCTGAAAATAATTTCCATTACATTTGTCTTTGATGCTTAGTTAGAAAGATGTGCTGCTGGAGAGAGACTTTCCAGACTGCAGTAAAGTTTAGATTTTCTTTCATACTGTGCTTATGTTGTGAGCGGCATCTCAACTGCGCAATGGGTGTTGACACAGACACATGAAGCGCCTTCCTTTCCCTTGACTGAGAGAGCTGTAGGTGAGGCCATGTAGGGAGGGAGGATTGATGAGGACATGTGTGCAATATAGGGTGATTCTTTTGTCACGCTGCTAGCTGCTGTGCAGCACCATAGCCCTTCTTATGCTTTGGGATATGATATGTGACAGGACTTTGGTGGTCGGTCTCTCATGTTTCCTGGGATGGGAAAGCAGCCCTTTGTGCCTGCAGAGAGCCACAGCTCCTTTCTGAGGGACAAAGCTGGGCTTCCCTGGCGTATTGTGGTGATGCACTTGGGTCTGACCTTGTCATGAGCTCTGGGAGCTGATAAGGACACTGATGTTCAACGAGCTGGTGGGCCTTCATCAACAGCTCTGATAGGGAGCCAAACCCCTCTTGTAAGCACTATAAATCCAGGTTTAGAATTTGCCCAGTCAAATCCCCATTTGGCTAATGTGGGAAAAGGTGGCTTCTGAAGTCTAATGTGGTGATTACCACATCTACAAAAGCCCTGCTAAACTCCCACTGGGTAGAAACCAGGTACCTGAAGGCCCTTGCAGATCTGGCCTTTACTGCCACAATTCAGTGACAAAAAAAAACCCAACTAAATAATTCCTATGGAATAAGTTGCAAAGCAATGGTTGTCAACTTGTGTTTGACTTTGAATGTTACTGCAAAACATGATGAACCAGAAATAAACCTTAAGAAAGGGTTAGGTTGGTTTCATTTTGGATCGCTTAAGGTTGTTTAGGATTATAGTCTCTGTCTCCATTTCTGAGGTTAAAACTCCTGACAATAACAAAGCTGACTAGAAAGTAGAGTGCCTTTTATGTACACATATGCTGGGATTGATACGGCTGACAGTCCTCCACATTTCTGAAGACTAGAAGGATGGTTTATGCTACATCAACTGCGTGCAGCCAGTCAGTTGTCCAGCACTGTGTTATTAATCCAGGCCAAAATGTGCTGAAGAGAACCTAAAAACTCCTGTGTATTTAAATGAGCTTTGGGTTGGGGTGCACATGGCAGTTTTTCTGGACCTCTCACTAAGTAGCTTTCAGAGGACTGTGTGAGAGTAGAGTCTACATTGACATCATTGTTAAAGGTGTATCTGAACTCTGGTTCTCTGGGGTCCATCCCCGCCATGCTGTTATAGCCCTTGGTAAAATCCTTCTGAGCCTTTTTTCCCTCCTATGCCGGGCATGCTGGCACCCAGCCTGGCACCACCACCCATTGCCATGAAGAGACCTGTGTTTCCCATCAGTGAGGTCCCCATCATCTAAAGAGCCTTTAAGCCACACCACCTCTGTGCGGGCTCCCGCATCCAGGAGCTTTAGGTAGCTGTGGAAGGGGGTTTGGATTCTGTAACTTCTCTTGAATGGGCTCTGAGGGCAATGGGGCTTATGTGGATACACCTAAAACCGGTCCCCAGTGATCAAAACAAGTATTGCATGCTGCTCTGAAATTATGCCAATGCCCCATGTGCCAGGGGAGATGAAGGTCGTGTATAGGCTTTAAACTAAAGGCTTCTCAGATGGGGTCAATACGTGGTGTGGAATGTCAGATTTGTTTCGTTTTCTCCAACAAAATCAATCATTCATCCTTTTAATCCAGAAAAGCCATCAACAATGAGTTGCAGGATTGTGCTATATGTCTTGGGAAAACAAAACAGTCCTTTAAAGAGGGATTCGCTGACAAGAACTGAAAGTCTTGGGTTCACTCTATGGAAACAGACTGATTCTCTGCTCAGAAGTTAATTGGTATGAATGACAGAGGAACCAGCCTCTTTCCTCAGCCTTATATCTCCAAGTATCTCCTGGAGCCAAATCAAGAACACCACACAATAGGTGTTTAAACACACTTGTCCCTATTTCCCCCCTTGCTAGGAGCAATGTCTGGAATACAGGTTGTAAATCAGGTCCTACAGTGATTGATCCATGTGCCAGCAAGCGAAGCATAAAAATAGCAGTATGGTTGAAAGGACATAAAAAAAGGTAAAACAGACCATTATTATTTCTGAGCTCAAGGGAAAGAGCAGTTCAATCTGACACGCCAGCCAAGTCTGAGTAGCCCTGGCCAGTCTGAAAAGCACAGACAACTGCTTTGCTCCCTCCTCCGCAGCTGTGTGCCCCCTGTAAACAAGGATCCAGCCCCATTTTCTGTCCTATGAACTTGGCACCCAGAGGTCTGATTCCTTTCAGGAACTTCTCTTGAACCTCTTTGTGTGCTCTAAATCAACTCCTGCATTTCTCTGGCTGTGAAATAGCATATCGGCAGGGCAAATTGCATCTTTGCTCTCTCTGGTGCCTTCATAAAAGCTGCTGACATGCCAGCCATACATTTGAAACACTTTTTATCCCTCCTCTTTTGCTGGGGGGAACATTTCTGTGGATTGCATAGTATTAATAAACATAGAAAAATCATAGCTTAATTATTCTGACAGCTTAATTGGGAGTCAGCAGGTTCTGTCCTGTTACTGTTTAAATAACAAGAACTGCTCCTCCAGCAGGAAAAAGCTACAATAGAATAGCAATATTTTCATTAAAATAAGAAGTTGACAATAGAGACAGGAAGGGAAAATCTGCTGCTAACTCATTTTGTTATTAATTAAAGCAAAACAGTGATTAATAATAAGCATCTCAGTATCCTAAATCTCTTGCAGGACTCATCGATCCACCATTATTGTATTACAAAGGAGCACTGTGTAGAACTGAAACGACAAGAAAGACTCAGAGTGTCTTTAAATATTGACCATATACTTAAAATAATCTTGAGGTATGGATGGGCAAAAGTCATAATTAAATAGTTTGGTAGCCGCTACTGTCTGCACAGAGCATAGCTGTTTCTTTCCCAGGAGAGAGCTTCACCATTTCCTTTCTTTTGTTGTATATGCCTGGAAAACCCTAGTAAACCTCCTCGCCACTGTAACACGCACATGTCCACGCACACATGCATGCACACATGCACGCACATACACAGGGTCTATTTTATATATATTTCTCTATATATGTGTGTGTGTCTGTATATATATATATATATAAACTACAAAGCATGGAGGGATTTGTTATCACAGGGTTCTGTCATTACTCACGTGGCTCTGATGATGTTGAGTTCACCATTAAAAATATCGGTTTTGTTTCTGAGTATGCCACAGTTGTCATTTAACTGTAGACATCAGGAAGCTTTCTGATCTGCCTCTTCCTTTATGCTGCTTCAGAAGCCCAAAAAGATTCTGATTATTCTTAAAGGAATCAAGTAAGAACTCCCACTCCTGTGAGTTGATGATTTCTTAAGATTTCTACTTTCCCCACATCTGTTTGATACCTTTTATTCCTTCTCTAGCTGCTCCGAGACTGATTTAGGCTTCTGTCTCTCACTGCAAAGATATTTTTGTGCTGTGTCTTGTAGGCTGTC
This sequence comes from Chroicocephalus ridibundus, assembly GCF_963924245.1. Lineage (NCBI taxonomy): Eukaryota > Metazoa > Chordata > Aves > Charadriiformes > Laridae > Chroicocephalus > Chroicocephalus ridibundus. The sequence goes on along the minus strand of NC_086285.1, from coordinate 113,016,442 downwards.
ATCATCAATACTTTCTTGACAGAATTTGTGATCACTTTTTATTTTTGAAAGCACGCGTTAGTACTCAAAAAGACCTAATAATGCTGTGTGTTGTGCTCTTGGTTTCTCAGCAAAAACTTGTCGTGAATGGCTTGAAAATTTCTGCTGAAAGTATGACAGTTATACCCAGCTGTATGTCTCTGAACGTTAAGATCATGTCATTTTCAATGTACTACTCCAGAGGTATTTTCTAATGACTGTGCTCTTACTTCTCTGCATGTGGTTTGGCTCCAGCATAACAGTTTGGATGCATCCTTTTTGGCCAGAGCATCTGTGGTGGAAGTGACATTGTCTACCAGGCAGCGAGGGAGCTTTTTCTTGGCTTAGTCTGTTTTGCCATGCTTGTGCTTTAATTAAGCCAGTCTCCATATTTATGAAAATAATCCTCGACAAGGCAAAAATGAAAGCAATTATAAAATACATCACAAATTTTAGTACCCGAGCCTTTGTACATGCCTATAAGCATTAGTATAAAAAACCTAAAGTCGTGAGTAACATACTACTCAAAGCATGACAAAAATCTACAGTCTTCTCATGGGCTGAAAACATGGGTCTTTTCTGACACATTTAGCTTCAAAGGAGTTTTAAGGTGGCGTAGACACTCAGTTCAATTTAGAAGCGGCTTGCTTCTGTTTATTTTAAACCTGTTCCGCCTTGGGGCTGAGATGCTTGGTCACGTTAGAGCCATTCAGTGAGCCGTCCTTCAGCGGCTGAGGCTGAGTCAAGTTGAAGAGGGCTTAGGCCTGCCTTTGCTCTGGAGTACACAAACGTGTTTTGAGAGTTACACCAGCTTGCCCCTTGAAGGGAAAGAGAGAGGTAAAACTGCGCGTCTAAAGGCACAGCAATATGCCTGTGCTGTGGTCCAGGTTAAGAGAGAGCTGTTCCCTGCATTCCTCCAGCCTGCTCCACTGCTCTCCGTCCCCTCACCTTGCAGTCTGTGCGACTTGTTCTCTCGTTGCTCTTAAATGGGTCCTGCAAAATGCTGTGATCTGGCGATGGCTTCCCCCTCAACACACACTTTTAATACACCTCAGATGATCAGCAGCCGGAGCCTGCACCTTGTACTAACCCCTTGCTGTAAACCTCTTGGACACTGTTTCATGCAGCCATTTGTGGATTATCAAGCTCAGGCAGTATCTTGGTGTCAGGACTTAACTTATCCAGGAATCAGACAGCTGAAGCAAGAACACGAAAAGACTGAAATGCCAGCTAAAACCTGTGTTTATGCTTTTTTTCTTAATTGATACAATATTTTTCGTTTCCATGCTGATGCAAGTCCATCTATCACATTTAGTTTTTGTCAAAGGCAAGCAGCTGACGCGAGCTAAGGACTTATGAAAAATCTAAGGGTTCATGAGACACCTGAGGACTGGTGAGCAGATTTATGGGTAACAAAAAATGAGAGGTTTGCAGGTGTCAAGGAAAAAAAATAAGCCTGACTATTTATCTGAGTGCTTCAGATTGGTCACTGTACCAAGGACAGTCCAACTGCAGAAGAAAGCAAAGGATGAAGGAACAAGTTAGAGAAATGAAAACCAGCCAGTAACTTCATCATGTGGATAAGGGGCATCCCCCTTACAGGCAGTTCAGAAAGGGGAGGCATACACAAGCCTGAGTTTTACTTTCTGTCTACATTAGCCCAGGTCACTCAGAAAAGAATGTCTTAACTTGTTTCCATCATCACATGTTCATTACCGCTCAGTACTTTGTGCTAGGAACACTTGCCTGAACTGTGCCCACAGTCCAAGACTCCATGGGTGTCTTTGCTAATGGAGGTAACCTGCGTTTGAAATGCTCAAAAGCTGTGGATCCTGTGCCCCTGCTTCTGCTCCCCATGCTGTTGCTCAGCCAACTGCAGTGAGGAAGAGATGGAGAAGAGGGATGTGACAGAAGTGGAAGTTGCTCTTCTAAGTCATCCCTAAAGAGACCGGCTGAACTTAAACACCTAACACCTGCTGTGTAGGAGTGTCATTTCCCAAGACAAATGACTTAGTTACCTATGTAAAGCAGTGAAAATATCCCTCTTTGCTTTGCCAAGCGAGGAACTTGGAGATCTGAAATAACAGGCAGCTTTCAAAGGCAGCTCCTCCTGAAGCACAGAGAGAAATGACCCATGGGTGTTTGGTCACTCTGTAATTGAAGCTTAGAGTGTGGAAGAGCCTTTATGGAGCCTTTGTAGAAGACGAGCCCTCAGCTGGTGACCTAGACAAGTTGTTTCATTCCTTCATTTTCTCTGAAGTGCCTTTGTTTTGATACATGGTATTTTGCAGGAGAAAGGCTGTTGTCCCTTGTAACTGCCACCCCCAGTTCTGGAAGGAATTTGCTGGCTTTGGTGACTTCTTGGACTGGTCGATGTAGTGTCTGTTTACTGCAAGGCACAAGGGGGAGCAGGGGGCTGCTGCAGGATCCCCCCATCAGATACAAGGTAGTTGAAGGTCAGGGGAGAGAAGATCTTATGGGGAACCGGACCCTCCGGAGCTGTCAGGAGGTTGCAGCTGAGATACCAGCCTGTCAGCTAAGCTGCTAAGAGGTGTCATTCCTCACAGCAGTCAATTTACTGTTTCCATAGAATAATAGTAGATTGTTACATCCTGTTTAAAAGGAAGATTTAAGGCTCCTTGATGCCAATCCTGCAAAAGGGATAATCGCTGCCCTCCACCTCCGTCCTTGCACCCTGCTGCAGGGCTTGTCCCAGGCGGCTGTGTTGACTGCTGTGCCCTGTGCTGATGGCACTACAGCACTGAATTTTTCCCAGAAGTTCCAGGAGCAGGCAGGAAAGTGGTTCCTAGAAGCTTGCTGCTTGCTGGAGAAAACACAGGCACTTCATATATGGTTTTTTTCCTTGTCATCCAGGCCTGCACTGCCCCCTTCCCCTGGCACACAGTCCAGCAAAACACAGTAAAATGCACACTTTTACTGAGCTCTAAAGACTTAATTACCACAAGCCCCAGTCTGGGGGAGAGAAGGCCAAATTGGGAGTTCAATTAAACAGCTATACCGTCATCTTTCTTCAAGCTCCACCAGTGGAGAGACTCACTTAAACTCCCATTCCATGACAGGTCTGTGATTTCCACCACTTCTCTGTTAGCTTGCTCATGGGTCACTGAGGTTGCAGAATTGAGGTAAATCGATGTAAGTCACTCTGTGAGCTGCTGGGATGGCAAGAGTTAAGCTACTGAGCTGGAAATCTCATGAGATCAGGCTTTTCTAGTGGGAAGATTTCCCATACTTCCTGCTTTTTGATGTGCTGGAAATACTTTATGCTCAGCCTTTCTTGTGGTATCTTGGCACTACTTCTGTAAATAGTTGAAGGGACATCATCAACATAACAATCATGCTTCTGTCTAAAATGTTTTCATTACTCCTAGTCATGACTAAAAGAGAAAGAGATTAAGGTCCCTTTCATTCAGGCACTTAAGCATGAACCATCTATCCCAATTGTCGGTCAGATCACGCCCTAGAAGATTTAGGGTTTGAATTTGGGACTGTGTTGGCTTTGCTGACAGTGCTGATAGAGGAAGATTTGACAACTGCTTCCCATCTCCACCAGACTTTCTTGCCCCTTTGGTTGCACTGTTACAACACTGTAAGCAGCTGCCCAGTCAACCTGATCGCTTGCAGGATTTGTATTAGAAGTATTCGCCTCTATTTCTTTCTTTTTATCTTGAGAGATTTATTTTTAATCAGAACAATTTAATCACCCTGGGTTTACAGTGGGACTCCAGCATCTGCTTTTTAGGCCGATCTGAGGGAACTGGCGAGCTGGGGCAGGATGAAGCACTAAAAGTGGGAAGCTCAGACACCTCCAGACAGAAGTGCTCGGTGCTGCTGGCTGATAATTTGCCCTTCTTTTGGCTTTGCGCTGAAAGCCCACAGGCTGGTGCATATGTACTCATCACAGCTCCTCTCAACTCACGGGCCTAAAGACTGAAATGAAGTTTCTGCTCTCTGCTCTGAGATGGCCCTGTTGTGTTGCAAAGTCCACCCACATGTATGGCCTGGTATTAGCTGTATGATTTTTAGTCAGTAGCATTTCTTATTACCCTCCTTGTATTTTCAGTAACTGCTGAAACGCTGCCAACTATGGGCCACCTGTAGTTGAAAGTCTATGACTGTGAAAGTTCTGAGGGTTTCCAACAAGAATATGGATTTAACAACTGAAGTAGAAAAACGTTCCAGTCATAGAACTGAAACTTAGCCCAAGTTCAAGGCTGTTTGGAGCCAGTCCATTAGTTGGGCATTATCTTCAGTCTAAAACCAGGCTTGGAGTTGTGTGAGGTTTATAAGCAGACAAGCAGGTTTGTGCTAGGGAACATATGTTTCCAATGGAAACACTGACACCGGGATGACATTTCTAGATGCGCTGGCATGCTTGTGGGGTATCCTGATGAGGAAAAGTTCTGCACAAACTGCTTTTAAGTTATGAAATGTATTCTCAGAATGTGTAAAATGCCCTCAAAAGTTCATGTGCCATGTTCTCTTTTCAATTCTACCTCCTATTCCTTTGATTTCCTCAGCACGCTGTGCACGCCCCTTCTTGCAGGGGAGACGCAGACCTTCCATGTGCCGTACGCTAGTGGGAATGACAGGACACGTTCTTCCAGGGCTGCCTAATGATCGCCCCAGAAGGTGCAGTACAGCAGTGGATTAAGACCCTTCAGAAGTCAGGAAGTCTCCAATTTATCATCCTTTTGAATAAACAGATTCAGCTTTTCGTTTCCCCACTTACATTAATCATGCATGTCATGGGCCACTTGGAGAACTGCAGCCACCTCAGGGCTGCCTGTAATGTTGCCCACTTCACTTTGAGCTCTGCTTGTTCAAGTCTCTTTTCCCACTGTTTCTATGAAGCCTACAGGAGGTGAACTAAATAAGACATTTACTTCTTTCACTCTGAAACCAAAGCTCCCACCATGTGGTGCATGAGCCGTGAGGGAGAGGAGACTAAGGAGGCAGTAAACATCATCTAACTGATGTGGTTTCTAGTTCTTCTTCCCACCTTTTTACTAAAGTCTTCTTAACCCCCTGCTTCCTCATGTCTTATAATATATTTGAAGTGTTTTAGGAGACTTAGAAGATCTCATCATATTTGTTTTTCAAGCTGTTAGCAAATTTGCAAGCGCCATGATCAATATTAACAAAAACCAGATGAGGGATGAGCTTCTCTCTGCACAAACATGCACTCCCCGTTCAGTTCTTGTCAGCTTTTGACTTTAAATGTACTTGTTTTAATTTTTTTCTTTATTTAGGAAAAACTTAAAAGAGCATAATTTTTCAAAACATAACGTCCTATTGGATAACAGACAGGACCAGAGAAGCCCTGACCTCCTTGAACACAGGGTCATTGTAGTCTATGTAGAGAAATTACATCAGTCTAACACCTCTGTGATGTAAATCTGGAATAGTCTGGGTTTGAGTGATATTTGAATCTGAATACAAACTAAGCTCAGTTTAGCCTTGGATGTTGTATCCAGTATATTTTTCACTAGCCTGCGGGACAGGAATCTGAAAATAGGCGTTCTGATTTCCATCTTCTTACATGTTAAACCTCTAGAATGGTGGTTGCAGTCTGTAAGTATTTGCATATGGAGAAAGCATTCACTAACAGTGGCCTTTTTGACTTATGAGACAAAGACACAGCATTCAGGAGCTAAAGGATGATGCAGAGGAGTCCAAAGTGTAAACTATCTGTCTTACCAGCTTTACATTTTTAAACAAAGAAAAAATATCATCTTAAGACGTGGATTGTCATGCAACCAAAATTTTTAGCTCCTGTAAAGGAATTATTCCATGATATTATGTGGGTGGTTTTTGTTTATCAGTAGATGCTTAAATGAAATCATCATAATTGTTCTTTATGGCTTCAGTTGTAAAAGTATGAGTATTCCTTAAAAAATCAGTACTTTTTGCCATCGCTGATTAGAAAAATCTGAAGTTGCCAAAAGAAATTAAGCTTTTATTTCAGTGAATTAATGGTTAACTCTGTACACAAAACGTCTCTCTTTCATTTTGTTTTATTTTATAACTCTTTATAGAACGAAGCCTTTCCTCAGAATGTATCTATCCAAATGACTCTCTGTTATATGATGCTGTATTTTTAATCCCGCAGCATATGGAAAACATTCTCTTGTACTGAAGGCATATCATTTTATAAAGTTAAGATTTTGCTTGCTTTGGTGACTCGGAGTCAAAGGAATATCACTTTCGGGCTTCCAGTCAGTGACAGAATAAAGCAGACTTCCATGTGCGCACATTAAAGATATGCTAGATACATGTATGTTTGAGATTAGTAGCTGGAAGTCCTGACCTCTAAATTCCCTGATTGACTAGGACACATTTCTCCCTACCACAGAGGGCCAGCAGAAGGCCTATGCATGATTTAAGCTCCACCTCAGTGCAGTTTTGAGTACTTCCATGGGACGTGGGTGGGCAGCAGGTTTCACTCACTGGAAACATTTACATTTCAGTTTGGAAACAATTTTACTAACCAATGAATTATTTTCTTTTAAGCTTTTACAGACCAAGGAACATTGTCACATAGTTCCATTACTGAATCCAACAAATTTTTGTTAAATTACAACACCTCTCTTAGGAAGATATTAAATAATGGCTTAAAGACTTAAAGGTACGACAAATTTACCACTTCCCTCAATGTCTTATTCCAATGCATAATTGCCTCCATTTATTTCCACTTCCACTTTGCTGCTAACTTGAAGTCCTAAGATTCATCACAATTTGAATATGTGACAGAGATAAAATAGCTCAAAAGAAAAAGAGTGAATAATAAGCTATGTATCTCCCTTAATACTAGTAAAATTGATTGTAAAATCTTTACATTTTGTACCCACGGGAAGTGTTTGAGCTGAAGAGAGATACGCCGTTTCTCTGAAGATGGTGCCTCCCTTAAACACTGGGTTTATTTGTCTTTCCGTATTGCACATTGTGATTATCCATCAACAGTAATACCAGAGGCTCTTGCAGTTTAACAGGGGCAGCCTGGGACACGACTTTCATCTTGTTGAAACAATTAGTACTATCAAAGTTCTTACAGCCCTCTGAAATAGGTTAGAGACTTTGAGGTGAATAGTTAGCGACTTGGCTGTGTATGGGCAGTGCAAACACAGGCTGCAGCAAACAAGAGTCTTCCAGCCTTTTCTTCAAGGTGTCCTACGTAGGACTGAGGGTTGTAAGCAATTTGCTCATTGTTATTAGACTGGAGTCACCAGACCGGGGCCTCTTCACGTTGACTCGCAAAATCCTTTCATGCTTATCAGCGTACAGCTGGATTTCCTCTGCTTTATCACACGACCACTTTTCCTGTATGGCTCTCAGCTTTGTTTGGAGTTCTCTGGGCTTGCTATTATATGCAGTTCTCTTTGATGCCGATGATAGATCTTGCAACTGTGCTCTGTGAAAGGTGCACCTCTCCTGAGGTGTTGTATAATTGCAGGATCACTCTTATCTCATCAATCTTGATGTTTTCTAATTTTTTTGCCCTGGGGTCTTGTTTGAGGCACAGCATAAGATATCCCTGAAGATTTCCAAACTGTTTTGTGGAAATTCTTGAGAGCTTTTCACGTTGAGCTTTTAATAAAGCAAGTCTTTGAGGATGAACGTTTACTCAGTGTACTGTTTCCCTTACGGTACGTTGTTTTGTAAATGAAGGAAGTATTCTATTCATTAGCGGAAGAACTTTTAATTGTACTTGTTACGATAAGGAGAGGACTCTGGACAGTTTCACGTTAATAAAACTTTTCCTCTTACATCAACGTTTCTGCTAGGCTATTCCATGTAGTCATTGTCTCCTTCTGAAGTGGCAAGCTTGAAATGTGTAAGCCCTTGTGACTGAAATGATGAGAAAACTGTCCAACATATCAGCTATACACTGCTCGGTAATCTTATGAATAATTTCAGATTAATTGATTCCAGTCTCTTGTTTCGCCTCACTTCTGATAGCAGTATTTCTTGTTTTGTTCCCTGAATATTAAATGTCTTCCACATGTACTTTATAGTTAACTGATTTTGTATTGTCACTTTGAATTACCTACAAATTTAGATAAACAATTTCTTTACGCTGAGCCAGTTTTACCATTTATTTTTTCAAAGCTGTTTTGAATTCCTGCGTTAATTGATATATTTTTGTCCTCCTTTCTCTTCACTTCCTCTTGCTTCCTAAGATATGCTGCTGCTCTAACATATCTGCCTGCCCGTTGTTATAGCAGGGAACTGTAGCAGAAGGAAACTCGGCAGCAGTAATGGAACAAGCTGGTGCCTAGACAAGCTCATGAATAGATATCATATCTAGGAATGGAGAAATGGGCCCTGCTGTGCTACCTACCGGCGCTGACAAAGGTGTAGGTTTGAGATCCTCGCATAGCAAGTGGAAGAAGTGAGTACTTCAGCAAGCCATTTTTTCCAAGGTATGGCCCAGTCTGAGGTAACTTCAGCCTCTTTAAAAGTCCTCTTTTTTGGAACAAAACTGTAAATGGTGTACATCTTCAGATAGCCCTCACAGATTTGAAAGGATAGATTTGGAGGGACAGTAAGAATTAGGACTATTGGAGGGCATATGGTACATTGGTGGGAATGGGGGTTACAGACAACCTGGGGTTATACCCATGAAAATACGGTGCTTATGGATTTTCCTCCGCTAAATGTTCTTGAGGAATTTCAGAGAGAAGTTTAGCTCTTCAGAGGAATAAGACAGTGTCCCATCCTTAGGTGTGGATGAAAATGTGGGTGCCGAAGTGAGAAATACGCAAGGACACCAAGACTGTCTCTAGAAATGAAGGTAGTGTTGCAGGAAGAGCACTGTGCTCCACCTTTTCTTGGGTGAAAACCAAAATCATAGAATCATGGAATCATAGAATGGTTAGAGTTGGAAGAGACCTTAAAGATCATCCAGTTCCAAGCTCTCTGCCACGGGCAGGGACACCTCCCACTAGGCCAGGTTGCTCAAAGCCTCATCCAGCCTGGTCTTGAACACTTCCAGAGATGGGGCATCCACAGCTTCTCTGGGCAACCTGTTCCAGTGCCTCACCACCCTCACAGTAAAGAATTTCTTCCTAATATCTAATCTAAACCCCTTCTTTCAGTTTAAAACCATTACCCCTCATCCTGTTGCTACGCTCCCTCAGAAAGAGTCTCTCGCCACCTCTCCTGTAGGCCCCCTTTAGGTACTGGAAGGCTGCTATAACGTCTCCCCAGAGCCTTCTCAAAAAGCCTTCTCCAGGAAAGGTTATATAAAAATTCATCGATATAACCTTTCTTAGCCCTTAATCATAACTCCCCTTCCCTCCTCTGTAGAGACAAATACTCACTAGGAATTACTTACTCAGACCCAGTTAATTAATGGAGAAACAGATACAGCTTTCATATTGCCCAGCAGCAAAAGTTAGTGTCAGCAGTATTGCTATATGCCGGAAAAGCTCTATGAAGAAATGACATATCTATTTTTTATTTTTTCTTTTAGGGAATGCATAGCTCCCGACAAGCATGTGCAACGACAAGGAATATCCAGTTGTTTGCTTTCCGGCACCCAAATGCGCAGACCGCACCGTAAGTGGCTGCTGTGAAGGCCAGGCAGGATTGCAGTCCTCTTATACATCGAAAAAGAATTCTGGGACCTCAGAGTTTCAAAAGATCAGCTTTCACAACATGCTCATATACTGAGCACTCACTAATTACTGGAATTAATAATCAGAAGGTTAACCAAATGAACCCTGTGGGCAGGCAAACCCAGGCAATTTTTCCTTGTGTATTATCATCTGGGTCATATCACTATGTCATATGCAGGGAGGAGAAAGGGAAAATTAATCTACAACTTGGCCTTCATACCCTTTGGCAACATATTAAAGTGAACAATCTGTGTAAGTATATTCCATAATTTCAAACTCCATGGATATGACAGGCACTTCATGCACAAATTTTGCTTTCAGCACCATTTTTTACCGTTTCTAAAATAAACTTGTTTGCACATTTCAGCTTGTTTAACTGATGTAACATGCAAAGGCATGAAACAAAATACCCGCCTTGGGGTGCTGCTCTGAGCTGTGGCGCTAAGCGCTCACCTAACTGCACATTGTAAAATAGTGGCCGCTCAAAGTATGCCCTTCCTCCTCCGTAATCTTTCAAGTGTCAATGTAGACCTTCACATCGGAACACAGCCAACCTGGAGGACGGAATGCATTACTTGCTGTCATGTGAATGGAGCTGCAGTCAATATCTGGTTAATATTTGCCACACGCAATGTGGGATATGCTTTTGTGATAGCTGAGAGCTAACAAGACTATTTGCAGAGCAGAGGGGGTTAAGTGTGCCACTCTTTTTGCCTTTTCTCTCTGTTGGGAGGGCTGTGTTTGCACTCACTGAAATCAGGACATGGTGTGACCTCAGCTGTCAGGGATTAGTTGAGTTTTTATTTGTTTTCGATGGGTGAATACAGGCAAAGACAAACCATCTAGTCTCAAGTGGATGGAAAATAGAGACATGGGTCCTGCACACTGTAGTAATTGTGTGTCACTGCCCAAAATCGCAGCTAGTGAAGGGAGAAGTAACAAGGGAGGGTAGTTTCACCCTCGACTTTTAAGGTGTCGAGTTGCTTTGTACAAGACACATACGTACACACACCAAAACTCCTCTGAGATATTTGGCATCAAAATACTTTAAAGATCGTGCAGTTGACCCTAAGTGCTCGGCTGAAGGATGGTTTGCAGGGGGCAGGCCTGGCAAACCTGGGGCAAATGCTGCAGCCGTGGGTCACCCCACACAGTTACCCAGGGAGTCTGGGAGGGGCCGGGGCTGCTCACAGTCATCCTCTAGCATGGTGCAATGGTTCCTGTATATATTACACACGAGCAACGGCAGGCATGGGTCTGGTGGCTTGTCATGTGAACACTTCGGTATGAACTCTTTGAAGTACAGAAATCAGACCAGTGGTTGCAGGAGGCACCCTTGTAAATGAAAAAATAATTTAAAAAAAAAAAATCAATCCTCATGCTGAAGAAGTGCTGCGCAGCAGGCTGGGAACCCTAGTGACCTCCCGGTGTTGGCTGCAAGGCGTGTTTGACAAGTGGACTGATCCAGTACGATTCCCAATGTCCTGAACTTTTCACCACAACTTTTTCCTCCGTTCTCAAAGTGTAGTTCGAGAGCTGGACTTATGCCTGCTGGTCTCAGTTTTGCAGTGATCAGAGATAAAGAACTCAATCATGGGGCACGAGTAGCAATGTTTTCCATTTCTAATGGAGGAATAAGCAACCAATTTTAGAGAAATGTTGTAAAAGCAGATATTTCAGCACTTGTGAAATGGTGGTGTGTTATGCCAATAAATCAACAGAGAGGGTGGATTTCTGTTTTGTATAAAACTGACATTATTTGAAAGGATTTTTTAAAATCTCATGACTTTTCAGTGACTCCTTTCTCTGTAATTGAGACAGAAGAATAATTCAATCAGAAGAGGATGTCGGTTGGTTTAATACACAGATTATAGTTTCAGAGAAGCATTTACTTGCCTACACACTGGACATCTGGAAACATTCCCCTGCCACATTTTATTAGAACATTGAAATCACCTCGTTAAATGATATGGAGAGATTTAGAAAGCAGGGTAATTGTTGGGAGATCAATCACAGATTAAACTTCCCATGCCATTTTAATATGTTCCCATTTACCGCCACAGACACTCATTCTGACCATTGACTATGCCATTTAAATGATTTTCATCACAGACTTCCAGGTTTTCTGAGCCTTCTCCTGGTGAAATGAACCCTGCGACATTTTCCTGTCTTTGTTGTTGAGCGAACGAGCTGATAAGCAACGAAGCACATATGCCAAATTACTATTTTAGTAACAACTGTTGCTTTTATTTTAAAGCTAAAATAGTCGAACTGGGGCTGGACAGAAAATCTCAGCTGTTTGTTCACATCTATTCTCTCAAATCCCTGAGCGGAGCTTTATTCATCACAGTATGCCACAGAGTAGATGAAATGAGGAGTCTACTGCTATGACCAGGGAAGATTTGAGGTGGATAAGAGGGAGTACCAAGGTGGGTTTGGAGGCTGAAGGCAGGTGAGCATCCAGGGAGGGAGAGGAGGTGCAGTGGGGAGAGCTGTGGTGCCCGCGGCTGCCGCGGTGAAGGCACACACAGATGCTGAGCTGGTGTTTGAGGTCTCAGAGCAAGAGGCTTTTCAGGGAGGAGTATCACTGTCAATGCAGAGGTGAGGAGAATGAACCTGCCCTGAGCCTGTGGAGGGCACAGATGGTGGAAAATACCAGTTGCGTTAGCAGGGATGGGCACTGGGTGTGCGATGCTGCTGGATGGGGCACTAAATTTTAGCAGACGGGTTGGAAGTGAGTCCACGGCTCTGCCAGAGAAAAACCTCCTGAGAGAGCTGCCTCTTTGCTCAGGAGTATGTAGTGTGGTGCTCAGCGAGTGTCTGTTCAGTCAAGGGAGCTGGATCCTACAGGCCCAGGAAAGGTCAGTAAACGTCAGAAATGAATGACGAGCAGCAACTTGTCTAGGGGAACAGCACATCAGGGAAACTCAAACAGTGCAGAAATCTCTGGTAGAGAAGATTAAATGGTCTGAGCTCTCATCAGTGGCATAATTCAACACCTGAGAAGTACCTACATGGTGACCAATGTGTTAGCAGAAAGAAGGAGACCATTAGTGCAAGGGGGAAGCTGCTGGGAGGTTTTGGCATATTGACAAAGACTGCTGAGAAAGAAAAATTACAAACCAAGAACCTCACTTGGATTGGCACATGTGTTCTAAAGGTGATGGGACAGAGTTGGCACAACTGAAAAAAAACATGTTTTCTGTGATGAGAGGAAAATATTCCAGAACTTGCCCTGTAACAACTGCAGAGAGGGAACACAGTGCCCATATGTTGGACTTACAGTCTATGGCAAAGTTTTTTTTGCTTCAAAACTCTCTACAATTGATGTACCTACGCAATTGTATATCTTTTACGGTCTTTTCATGCAAACTTGTGTATTGGAAAGAACCATTCATCAGGTTGATTTTTATTTGCATTTTAATCCCTCTTTCTGTCCCACTCCAAACTAATGGTGTGTGTTTTTGTCCCTCCCTTTAAGAACTGTAAATAGAAAGCAGACGGGAAGTCAGGAGCGTTGACAAAAAGCAGGAAAAGGAGAAGAAAAAGCCCTGAGAAAATGATAGGCACACATGGCACACTCTGATCTCACTGTAATGAGGAGGCTTGTAAAGACTTGCATTCGTGGGTCATTTCCCCCTGCTGTATGGGGTGTTTGTTTTGCTTGGTAAACAAGGATCACAGCACTCCAGTTTTAGGCAAATAGACTGTGGATACATTTTCATAACTGAACTGGAATGACTTTAAAAGTGTGCGATAGTTCTCACCGTTTTTAATTTCTTCTAGACATGGCTTTTTAAATGTTGTGTGACTATTGACAGCCCTGGAAGGTAGTCTCGGGTCACTTTTCCCTCGCTTTGATTTCGGCAAACAAAATAGATACAGCTCTTTTCCATGTCCAGCTAGCAGCTGGGGAGTTTCTCTCCCTCTGTGAATGTATTTTACTCCAGTTTCTGGTGTTTCTGCCTGCCTCCAATCTGTTAGCTGTGATCCCAGCATCACTCTGAGGCGCTCAGCCATCGATGCTGCCCACATGTTGGCTTGCTCCAGGTGCAAGAAGATTGAAACCATGGAAACCCAGCCAGCTTGCAGGAATCCAGTATGGACTCAGACCCTGCCCCTTATGGACAACTTGGTTGTAACCAGCTTGACCCATACACAGAGCAAAAGTAAATCTGCATTTGCGGATGGTTTATGAAGAGAGTAGAGACATGGTGTCTGTTGTTTCACCTCCATGCAAGAGCCCCAGACACCTGTGGGGGTGGCCACGCAGTGGCCTCTTTTAGAAATAAAAGGCCAGCTCTTACTTGTCCAGTTCCATGGGATCTAGGACCCTCCACACAATTTGGGTAAAGTGCCTTTTAACGCTCTCTGTTATTGACTGCCCTTTGATGTTACTCTCAATATTTGGAAAGTCAACGTTTGTGTTTCTGCTCCTTTGGTCTTTGTGGAAATGAAAAATGTTTTACTGCTCTTGCAAAATGACACACTTCAGATGTACTTTCATAATATTTTGCAAGAGTTTTGTGAGCCCTCTTGCCTATTTCCAGGACTCTTAAGCTTACTAATCAAGATAATTTTCCTCCCACTTCGAGACCCTAGGCTGAATCCAACTAAGGCAAATACACACTATAAAATACTTCATGAGTGCTTCCAGCTTTGCCTGAAAACAAAATACCTTGACAGCTTCACCGCGTCCTTAATCTCACACCCGCCCATTCCCACCCCAAGAGTGCCGCTGTCCTCCCATGTGCTGGCTCGATCCCCTTCCTCCCTGGGGAGCATCTTACCTGACTTCATCTCCCAAAGCCATCGGGGCTCCCTGCCCTGCTGGGGCAGCAGCCCCTCTCTCCAGCCCCAGAGCCTTCACTGTCATTGTAAATAGGCAGCTTGAGTACCAGGTCAGTTCTCACCTGTCTGCAAATCCTCCTTCTTTGGGGAAATTCCCAGGATCCAGGCAGTGTCAATCCTCCCGGCTTCAAGGCTCCCTCTCCCAGGATGTGAAGGCTGCTGACAGCAGGAATTCACGGCAGCAGGGTATCATGCTGCTTACTGCCTGCGACTTTGGTGTAACCCCAGCTATTTGGGACACAAGAGCTGTATGCTGTGAGCCGAGGTCATCCTCTGCTTTTGGTCCCGTGTTAACTTTGTTCTTGCACCCTCTGGGGTTTGTTTTGAGCTTCAGACTCACCTTCCTCTGAAAACAGTAAATTATGACCATCAACCCAGTCAAAGCCAAAACATCCCTTGTCCTCAGGACCAAAGGACCAGGCTGGAGGGAGGGTGAGGGTTGCAGAGGGAGGGAATGGGGACCAGGCTGACTTCCTTTTCCATGGGAGGGGACCAGCAGGAGCAAAGCCAACCTGAGTGCTTCTGAAAGCTGCCTCCTGCCCTCCCTGCTTCCAGAAACCCTATCTGCTCTCAGGAGGGGGAAATAGCTCTTGGGGAAGCTTTTTTCCAGGCTAGGGGAAGCTGGAGGCCATGCAGTTAGGAAGGACTTTAATGCATCCAGGCTGGGGCTGGGGAGACTGGACCTCTGCCTGTAACCCAGCTCCTGGTCTTCCCAAGGTTAAATCATGGTATTGAGCAACACCAGAAATAACGCTGGCCAGTGAACAGGGACCAGGAGTTAGCGCTAGTTTTTAGCCCCAGCTTAGCCCCAACCTGTTTTGTGATGCTGGGAGACCCAAACCGCCCCGTGTGCTTATTTTCCCTCTTATCCCTGACAGTTTTCACAGGTTACTCCTTGTTTCGCTAGGTAGTGACGAAACCCTGAGGGGCCGCAGTCTTGGCTGGGGGGGGGGGGGGGGGCTGTCATTTCTGAGGCAGCGTTGAGATGATTGAGACTGATGGTGGGATCTGAGCAGGTCCTGTTCTCAGCTGGGAGTGCGCTCCTGCTACTGCCGATTGAGGTAAGCCACACTGTGCCGGTGGAAATGCCGCTGAAGATATCTTCTATTTAGCATGATAAAGGGATAGACTATTGGAGAAAAGGGTGATGCCCAGTTTTGGGGCACAGCCGCTGTAAGGGATGCCCTGGCAGCGCTCCAGTTTTGAAACCCCAGGTTGCCGTAGTGGGTGCTTTTCATCTGAGCTTTCAGAGACATCACATCAATTGGGTTTAGTAAATATTTCAACAGCGTTTTGAAGTTCCAGTGAAAACAGAGAAAAGCTTTGAAGTCTACAGACCCTTTATCCTGCCGTACCCCTCACCTCATGCTTTTCAGCAACATTGTTTAGTCAGTGTTCACTGAGGCCAAAGGGACGCAAGGTGCAAAATCTTGGTCCCACTGAAGTCAACAGCAAACTTTTCCCTGGTTACAGTGAGGCCAGGCTCATGCCGAAGTAAGTCAAAGAAAGTGACTTTTGTTTCTCTGTTTCTCTCATTAAAAAAGAAAAAAAGAAAAAAAGAATTCTGGTGAGAAAATCAGAGCCTCTTTTGTTTAAAAAACCCTCAAAGCCTGGGGAAATGTAAATAAAAAATCAGGATGAAGTAATAATATATGCAAGGAATTAATTTTTTTAAAATTATTAATTTATTTTTGCAGGAAGGGTTGCCTTGGGCATTAATCCATGTGAGAGAACCAAATTGGATGTTTCTTTGACTGCCAGCCTGGAAGTTCCTGCATCACTGAAGCAGTATTAACAAAAGGATGGATAGGGATGGACTTACCATATTGGTTTTCCTAACAAAAAAATTCATTTTTTTCAACAAAATTATTATTCTCTTGTTGAAAATGCTGGTTCTTTAATATGGATATTTTGTGTACATTAATCACCCCAGGGAGAATTCCTATCCAGCAAGCCTGTTCAATGTGCTACTTTATTTTCCCTCTTTGTGTTCTGTTTCCCAAACATAAATACTAATAACAACTTCTGGGTCTCCCAGGGAGGCTCCCAAGTTTAATAAAGACTACGTTGTGCATCTTTGTCATGATACATTTCTGCTTGTTTCAAAATATGGTGGAAAACAACTGAGGGCCAAAGAATGCGTTAACACAAATTGGGGATTTCTGCATTACCTGTGTGGGTGTTTAAAGGGAAGAATACTCTGCATACTAAAGTTTGATTACAGTAGATATACTAGTGTATACTCGTGATTTCTAGTTGGTTTTCCTCTCTATTTTTTCTCTGCTACCCCATCTTTCTCCTTCCCTGTGTTCCCTAATACTTTCTCAGTGTTTTGTTCACAAGTAGCTTTTTTCCTTTTTTTTTTTGTTTTAACCACTAGGATGGATTTTAATTTTCTTTCCTTTTTCTTCCTTTTCTTTTTAATTGTCTTTATCTTCCCATTCCCATTTCTCTTCCTTTTTCTCCTAGTTCTGCTTTTCTCTGTGGGAGCTCACCCTTATCCCCAGTTTAGTGTAATAACACAGAAAAAACCCCCTTGTTTTCAGAAGCTCCTGTCTGTCTCAGGACGAGCAATACACTAGGCCGGCTCCCGACAGAACATAGCCCTTTTGTTCGGCATGTGCTGGCTCACCCCAGTTGAATGAAACGGCTTTGTTTTAGGTGCAGATAGTACGTTGGGGCTGCCTGGCAGGTGCATCTTACAGCCAGCGTCACCCAGCAGTAAATTCTGTAATTACAGGTCATGGAGGTGGAGCTCTCCTTTGATGTGACTTTTTCTGTTGTTGCAAGCGGATACAATTTGACTGAGATATCAAATGCAGATAGCAGTAAAAATTTAATTAACAAATCAAAGCTTTTATCTGGGGTTTCAGAACTCAAGCCAACAGGTTTCTTCAATCTAAAGAAATCACAGAGACAGAGGGGTGAAGGCAGTTCCTTTGTAGCGTATACAGCTTACGACCTTTTTTATGGTGCTTGCGAAGATAAAGCTTTTTTAGGTGTTACTTTTCCCTTTGGAGAAGCTTTTAGATCTTCCCCAAAAGCAAGGATATTGTTCATTGTATGCTTAATTTTCATCATTTTAACTCCTCAGTGTGCATGCATTTTCTCTCGTGATACTGCGGATTACTTAGCAGGAGAAGATGGACCATGCTCACACTTGCCTTCCTGCTGTTTGGGGCTGCGGAGAGTGCCCAAGCACTCCAAATTCCTGTTCTGGCTTACTCCTCTTGTGGCGAGCCAGCCAGCAGTGGCATCGGTGGCCTGACCTGTGGGATGTAACAGTTCTTCCGTGGTATACTTGCCATCTTAACAATGGAAGCCTGATTGAAATGAGGCTGAAACTTGGCTCTCAGCTCCTTCATCTGTAAGCGGAGAAGGCGCGCTTTGCTTTCAGTGCTTTCTAGGGATGCTGTCATGACGAAAGCAGCGAGGCCCACACGCTGACTGCCTTAGTCACGCCACTCATTCTGCTGGTAACCGGGAGCTGGGAGAGCAGCAGTCTGCCTGTTATATGTTGCATGTGTGATAACGGCTGCCCGTGAACTGAAAGAAATGCAAATGTGCAAGGAAATAATAATAGAAAAAAACCCCACATGCCCAGTACCACCTTTGCTAGAAGTCACGTATCAGAGCACACCAAAAGCACACAATGAGAGACATAGGGTTAATCAGAGGAGGTTGCACTCTCTATCTCAATAAATGCAACTGTCTTGCATTTATGGATCAGCTGTTCTTCAGAAAATATTCCCAAGGACATTTACAGACCAAAGTAATAAAATGCTGCAGAAAAGATTAAAATGAAATACTCTGACAAGAAGAAAAATTATCTCGGCTGTTCACCATGACACCATGTATTTGACTTTTCAAGACTGAGAAGTGCCTCAGATCAATGTACACCATACCGCAGAGACCACAGACTGATCTTCTGTGAGTGTCTGTAGGTGAGTTGTCAAATATGTACGACTTGTGTCTTTCGGTGCATCTGGGATTGGCCCAGGCATTTCTGCAAGTGTGCACACAAATATCCTAGCTCAGGAGATATATACCGGTATCAGATAGCACTTATTAAAGCCTTAAGTACAGAAGCACTTAATCATGGTCTTAAGGACATTCCTTATATGAAGCCAAAGAACCTGTGTTAAAGACCTCTGGAATCAACACAGCCCCACGAACTTGTGCTTATGCAAATGTATGTTTAGAGGCGCTAGCCTACAATTTTAATGTACAGCTTTGAATTTCTGAGCTGACTTCTACTGGGACTACTGAAATAAAATCCTACTGGGCATGACAAAAAGGGCCAAGGATTCTAGTAAATTTATAGTGCTGGGCATTTATAGTACGCTTACCTAATTCTAAAGTACAATCTGTGAAGTTACCACTGTTGCAAGAAAGGAAGAAGGAAAGAAGGAAAGAAGGAAAGAAGGAAAGAAGGAAAGAAGGAAAGAAGGAAAGAAAGAAAGAAAGAAAGAAAGAAAGAAAGAAAGAAAGAAAGAAAGAAAGAAAGAAAGAAAGAAAGAAAGAAAGAAAGAAAGAAAGAAAGAAAGAAAGAAAGAAAGAAAGAAGGAAGGAAGGAAGGAAAGGAAGGAAGGAAGGAAGATCAACCATCCTTGTGTTTAAAGTAGACAAATTCTTGACATTTGCATTACTAATTTTGGTGCTTTGATGAAAGTTCTCTGTTTCCAAACTTTAAAGCCCCAGATATCACCTCACATGGCTAAGAAAAAAGGAGGAAAGACTTCAAAGTGAATAATTACCTGTTGATGATGTATTATATTTAAAGGCTCTGGCTGTGGATTAAAGCTAGTTCTAGGGTTGTTAATAGCCTGCAGTAAACAACTAATGAATCAAAGAAAAGGAGTAAAAAGCAGCTATAGTTGAAGGACATTTCCATTAATACCAAAGGCCAGAGCTGAAGTGTTAAGTGTAACACAATAAAATACAGTCGTTTCACACTAGAGTGTATAAGAATTCAGAAAAATGGTCACAGGTGAATTATTAGGGATTGTCCTTTGAGCTTTGTTCTCAAAGCACTTTGATGCCATGCACAGTACCAGGTTTTCCACCCCTCTGATTTTTCTGCAGTTAATCTGCAATTTTTATGTGGTGTAATGAAGAAAATAGATTTGAATGTGAAGAGCTATACCTACAGCAGTGGTGGAAATGCTTCCAGAGAGGAAAAATAAGAGCTCAAAGGAAGAGGCACAGAGCAGGAAAGGGAGAGAAAACAGCTAAAATCAGCGCAGAATAAATTCGCTGTCTGCTGAGATCTTTCTAGTTTTGAACTATTGAGAATCTTGATAAAGTAGGAAAGTGAGCGATTTAAAGGGGTGGCTAGGGGAAATGATTTCAACATACTTTAGCTAAGCAGATGACAGCAGTGCTTCAATCTGTCATCCTTTGATCACGGTCCATCTTCTTCCCACCAGAGCAACACTTTTCAAGCTACTGGCAATCTTCACATGAGCAAGGGTGGAGGGCCCTCATTTCATACAAAATGGATTCCTAATCTGAGATGCTTTAAAAGAGGGAGTATTATTTTTATTTAAATGAATTGAGGTCTTTTGCAAATCCTGAACTTTTCAAGAGAATATACTTTTTCTCTCTGAAAATTATTTCGGGAGAAATAAAACACAGTGAAACACTGTGAGCCTGGAGTCCATTAGGCTGATGTATATGGCCAAACGACTCCTCACCTTTTGTCAGATCTAAGCTTTTAAGGCTGCTAGATGTTCTCAGGGCTTATACATGGGGTTTAGGAATTGACTGAAAATAAGGGAATGCAAAACGTGGACGAGAGACATGCACTGAAGAGCTAGTAGGTATTTCCAATGAGAATGATTATTTTTAAGGCTTAAGAATCAATACATTTCCAGAAAAAAACCAAACAACCAACAACAAACCACTACCAGACAAAGCTAATGATACCCTAGGATTGACCTACAGATAATCCATGTCTTTCTGCACTTTGTGGTAGATTGGGGTAATAGTGCACCTTCTTGAGGTAAGTTGTAAAACCAGCCTGGCTATTCAGCAACCACCACATCCAGTCTGCGGCATGTCTGAATCATGAGCTTTAAGTTAAGGACAGCAGAAATTTGTACTCAATAGATTTCAAGGAAGAGCACCTGCATTCACCTTGCTCTATGGAAGCAAGACCCACAGCCTGAAGGTCTTTGTGGGAAAGTCAGCCCAGGGTCCCCATCCCCAGCAGGAGGGATGGTGTGTGCCTGGAGCTCACCCTTAATCACAGAATGCAATTTGGTAGGAGTCGATTGCTTCTTAACAGCCAAGACTGTTTCTTTTCAACCAGAATAAGCCACAGGTTAAACACTGAGACCTGAGAAAACCCTTTGACACTGTCCCACATGACATCCTGGTCTCCAAGCTGATAAAATATGGATTTGATCGATGGACAATTCAGTGGATAAAGAACTGGCTTGATGACTGCACCCAAAGAGTGGCTGTCAATGGGTCCATGTCCAAGTGGAGGCCAGTAGACAAGTGGAGTCCCTCAAGGATCAGTACTGGGACCGGTCTTGTTTAACATCTTCATCAGCAACATGGACAGTGGCACAGAGTGCACCCTCAGCAAGTTTGACGATGACACCAAGCTGTGTGGGGTGGCTGACACGCTGGAGGGAAGGGATGCCATCCAGAGGGACCTTGACAGGCTGGAGAGGTGGGCCCATGCCAACCTCATGAAGTTCAACAAGACCAAGTGCAAGGTCCTCCATCTGGGTTGGGGCAATCCCAAGCACCGATACAGGCTGGGCAGTGACTGGCAAGCAGCCCTGAAGAAAAGGACTTGGGGGTACTGGTGGATGAGAGGCTCAGCATGAGCCACCAGTGTGCACTAGCAGCCCAGAAAGCCAAACGTATCCTGGGCTGCATCAAAAGAAGCATAGCCAGCAGGTCAAGGGAAGTGATTCTCCCCCTCTACTCCACTCTCGTGAGACCCCACCTGGAGTACTGTGTCCAGTTCTGGAGCCCCTACTACAAGAGAGATATGGACATGCTGAAGCATGTCCAGAGAAGGGCCACGAGGATGATCAGAGGGCTGGAGCACCTCTCCTATGAGGACAGACTGAGAGAGTTAGGATTGTTCAGTCTGGAGAAAAGGAGGCTCTGAGGAGACCTTATTGTGGCCTGTCAGTATCTTAAGGGGGCCTCCAAGAAAGCCGGTGAGGTACTTTTTAGGATGTCAGGTAATGGTAGGACTAGAGGGAATGGATTAAAACTAGAGATGGGTCGATTCAGACTGGACGTTAGGAAGAAGTTCTTCACCATGAGGGTGGTGAGACACTGGAACAGGTTGCCCAGGGAGGTCGTGGAAGCCGCATCCCTGGAAGCTTTTAAGGCCAGGCTGGATGGGGCTCTGGGCAACCTGATCCAGTGGGAGGTGTCCCTGCCCATGGCAGGGGGGTTAGAACTAGATGATCTTTAAGGTCTTTTCCAACCCTGACAATTCTATGATTCTATGATTCTTCATGGCATCACTCTCACTGAGCGAGGACTCATCAGTCAGCTCTCATCTCAGGGGAGGGCTTGCTAATGTACAACTGAAAACAAAACTCAGCCTAAAGCAAGTGTCTCTGAAGCGACAAGAAGGATGTGACAGAGAGAATGAGTTGACTTGTAAAAAGGCTGGAAAGGGCGGTGGTACATGTGACAGCCTGGGGCAAGGCTTCCCTCATGACATGTAGGGTCACTGCTGAGTGTTTGCTCCTCTCCATGGAGGTGACTGCTGAGGGACGTGGCACCCTTATATTTTATCAATACAGTCACTGACTTATATCCTCAAGGCAAGTGTTCATTGTATGATAACTATAGGACTAAACAGAGGACAAAACTATCTCAACTTCATTTTAAGTAACAGTCTTCCCCTACCAATGCTGGCATTCCTGTCATGAACCATTCACTGTCTTGGAGATAAGTGCCCTGTTTGAGGCTGCAGCCACATGGGAAGCAGTGAGTCAGTCTGGCATCCCATCACCACTGGAGGAGGAGAGTCCCCATCTCCCTTGCTGTATCCTGGCTGTCAGCTCCTGCTGCTTACCTTGCGTGACCTCATGGGACCCTACTTCAGATGATTTAATTCAAAAATTCTGCAGATGACTAACCCATCAAAAGACAAAAACTGGCTCAGGGAAGTGTCTGATGAGCATGGAGCTGCCCCAAGGGAGGCAGGGGCAGCACCAGGAGGTTCCCTGAAAGGATGGAAGAGCATAAGATAAGGGAGAGAGAGACGAGGCCTGCCTTTTTCCACACACATGAGCTGTGAAACAGCACCCAAAGGCATTTGTCTGAGTTTCCTTAGAGTCCCTGGAGAGAGCTGGTCAGTCTGAGCTTTCGAAGACGAACTGCTCTCTAGGAGTTTCTATAGAGAGAACCTGAACAATGAATGTGGACTAGAAAACAAAGCTTTGGAAGCTTGAAGTTAAATGAGGTAAAGCCCAATCATAATCCTTAGCACTTCAGGTAAATATTCTTCATTATCCCTTTATTCACTGTTTCCCAAACACTTGAAATCTGTGCTTCCCCTCCTGATGAGTGACAGTACTCAACCCACCTGCATGCTGCGCCCACACTGCTAACCCCACCTCCAAGCTATGCTCTTTCTCACAGTGGAGCTTCATAGTATGGTAGATAATTGGCTGTCCTGTTGGGCTTTGAGGAATGAAATATCGGTGACATGCCCGATAAGGCCAAAGGGAATCACATAAAATAGGTGTAGT
The DNA here is from genome assembly GCF_963924245.1 of Chroicocephalus ridibundus. Classification (NCBI taxonomy): domain Eukaryota; kingdom Metazoa; phylum Chordata; class Aves; order Charadriiformes; family Laridae; genus Chroicocephalus; species Chroicocephalus ridibundus. The sequence goes on along the minus strand of NC_086285.1, from coordinate 112,993,197 downwards.
CATTCCCGCTCCAGAGCAGCTGTCCCAGACTCTCCACCAGCTCACTCTGAAATCAGTGGTTTGATTATGGGTGGGCCACATTTTTCATACTTGTGTTCTTCTTTGCACCAAGGAGAGTTATATAGATGAGAGGTCTATCTGCACCCCTTGGCTATTGGAAAGGTCCCATCAAAGTACCAAGGGCTTGAGGGTGGCTTTGCTGGGAATAGGTGGGCAGAAGCTAGGGGACAGAATATATCCTGTATTGGCACTGCCTGCTGCACTGCTGTGCCTTTCAGAGAAGGGGGCAAGGGGGCCACAGCCCCTGTGCTCTCTCTGTCAGTGTGGTGCCCATCTATATTGGCATGTATATGTTGAGGGAAAAGCTAGGCAGATATTTCAAATGCGTTTCCTCTCTTCTTTCCTGCCTCAGACACATACCATGCATATATGCAACAACCATCTCTCTGTTTGGGTTTTTTGGTGGACCATACATATTAATAAGCTGGCCATTTCCATGTCCTATCTTATCCTTGTTGTCCACAGTTTTTGCTGCTTGCTCTGAGGATTGCGTCTTGCTGAGTGTTTCGTGATTGGCTTCCAGATCTCTGCAAATTCTCAGACTCGGTTTGCCAAAGCTCGCCGTTTTAGTGCATTATTTGTACTGTAGCAATGCCTGGAGGCCCCTTTGTGCGGAGCAGCGTCTGTGGCTGGTACACAGGCAGCTGTTTGTCCTGAGGTCCGAGACGCGCTCTCACAGCCCTGTCCCTGCCTCTCTGGCACATGATGCTCTCAGCCATCGTTAAAGCTTAATATGTTCCATTCGGCACCGTCGTGAGAAAGCTATCTTGTTTGGGGAAAAAAATGTATTATTAAGCCCAAAGCAAAGATGCAGGCACTTTTTTGGTGATGGTGTTGATTATTCAGAAAATGTCATTCCCGAGTTGCCTTGTTTGCCAAGCGTGGGACATATGTTACTAATTGACAATGCGCAATGTGGATCTCTTCTATAAATGGCTGTTTCAAAACACAATTAGTAATAAAATAAGGGGGCCAAGAGGTTCCCCAGAAGATCTAACGCTGCACCTCTTTTAAAAATGTTATCGCTAGCAGGCAAGACTTGTTCTCCCTCCTTCTTTTCCAGACTGATTTTCTTCCTGTGAAACCTCAGGCCTGTTCCCCATTTTTGCTTATGTTGCAACTTAGGTTTTTTTCTTCCTTCAGGAGACAGCTAGTTGAAATCTATGTCTTGTGTTTCTTAATACACTTTCCGCCAACATTTGTGCTAGCCTTAGCTGAACAACTCCAGTAATGACATGCAATGATTTTCAAGGACCTGAAGGAGGAAATGGTTCTATGAAACTTACTTCATTGCTCCTATGGATTCTATCTCTTCATTTTAGTTACACTATGCATGGACATAAAGCATCATAAACACTTTAAAAGAGTCAGAGGCCTGAATTTGCTGTCATGTCACCACTGCTTTAATGTGAAGGCATTAATTCAGATGGCATAATTTCTGAACGCGTCGGCAGGGTTGGAATAAATCTTAACATATCAGCCCCAAGAGATTTAAAGCAGAAGGATCTGAATGTGCAAATATTTATGCAGGTGTGCAGACCTGCAGAGTCTATTGTTGCCACAGACCTGTTTGCCCAAGGAAGTTATTGGTCTGTAGTGATGGAGGTAGAAACAGGCTTTTAAGAGACCGAAATACCTGGATAATGAATGGTAAGGACAATACAATGCGCATAAAGAGGAAGGTGCCAACTGGATGAGGCACACTTGGAAATGTCACTGTCAGGTTTGTCTGATATTTGAACGGGCAAGATTATTCAGTTGTTTGGATGGCTGGTCACCTATTTTTTTTCATGCAGGATACTGCAAGTCTGACTGTTATTGGGATATAATGATGTAGAGGTGGATGCTGGAAGTCCAGTCTTGTGGTGACCTGACCAGCTAGCAAGGAGAAGGAGGTACAGATGATGAATGCAAAGTTATACCTGCCCTTTATGATTGTTAATGTCTTTCTTTCATGTCTTACCGGACTCCTCATTGCTGTGGGACATTTGTGTAATAGAAGAAGTGGTTTACATCTTTGTTCTTTCCAACGCAATGCTAGCTGCTGTGATCCACCCCCAGTGAATATGAGCTAACTATTGCAATATGTTCTATGTGGGGTGTAGCCTAAACCAGAAGCTGATGCAAAATACTGCATCCCACTTCCCAAGCAACAACCATGGCCAAATTGCTCCACGCTTTACATGGATTAGCAGCCCAAAGAGCACTAAGGTCAGCAGCAATCTTTCCATTGACTTCAAAAAGCTTTGGCTCGAGTCACTCAAGGCAATGTTAGGCGCTGATTTTCCCCCAAAGGTCAACATGGCTTAGGAAACATTTCTGAGAATCTGACCTCTCTCTTTTATCCAGTATGGCCAGGAATGATCCCAAACCAGAGATGTCCTGGCTCAGGAGAGGTGGCGCTGCTTGGCTGGGCATGGAACCAAACCTTTGGCTTTTTCCATTTGTCTGAAGTTTCTCAGCCTCCAGAATTTGAAGCTTTCCCTGGCCTTTGGGTAAGAGAATGCAGGTTAGTCTTTCCATGTGGAGTCAGTATTTGCTGAATAGCTTTTTCAGTTCGGTTTGGTTGTTTTCCTATTAAAAGAAGAAAAAGAGGTAACTTAGGTCACTTTTTGGAAGGAGGTGGAATTGAATTGTGGTTGTTTTCTACTTCATATCTATGTAAGCCCTGTATATGGGTTCTTGTGCATCAAATGACGTAAAAAACCTAAATAGAAGGTCTTCTCTGAACTCACAATTTTAATGAAAGTGAATTTATATTCAACTGTTTGACTTATTATTTATGTGTTTTATATAAGGATGGTACAACCTGACAGCATTACTGTCAGAGTTGTGTTCTAGCAGGGCTCAGGCACCATGACCACTATTGTGAAAAAAACCCAAAACCACAACACAATAACCAACACAAAACCCAACAAATTAACCAACCAACCAAACAAACTCCAGAAGCAAAAGTATCCCATGCAAACCAAGGAACTACCTTGGTGACCCCAGGGCCGAGCCATTATTTTTCAGCTCAGGGTTAAAACTTCCTATTGTACATTTCAGGACAAAAAAAAAATGCAATGGTAAGTTAGAGAGGCTAGATCAAGTTAAGTTACCTCCTCTATTTTTATTTTCAGGTCTCCCAACCGTAATCTATTAAATTACATCTTGGTAGCACAGAGCCAGTAACAGTGACTGCAACTCTCTGGCTCACAGGTGACAGGTAACAACATGTCAGGGCCTGAGCTCTTCCTCTCTCCCCCACTGTTGCTGCCACATGGGCTATGACTATCCAGGGAGCAGTGGGAGAAAGATGGAGAGGTAGCACTGGGCCATGCGGAGGAGGGGGATCAGGCATGACAAAGTTAATCATCACCGCCCATCAACTGATTTCTCCTGCACACGTTTCTTTCCAGTGGGAGACAGAGAAAATAATATTACATTATTGCTGACAGTAACGCCTGTCTTGGGATATAGGCTTTGCTGACAGGAGCTGAAATCTTTGAGGTATTTGTCATTGGGAGCTCGGTCCCATCCCTCCTGGTTTGTTTATTATTTGCAGCTCTGCTGCCTCGGTCTCTGGGCCAGCTGGCTTGTGTGGAAAGGGGATTCCTGGAAGAGCAGCGTGAGGCTGGCTCAGGCCCTGGGGGGTCGTTACCATGTCCCCGATCGTGCACTTGACACTGACATGCTGAGTGATTTAGGACCAGACACTTGCTGTCTTTGCCTCCATTTCCCTTTCTGTGAAATGTTGATGGTGGTGCTCACTTCACAAACTGCATGAAGCTGTGCAGTTGCCAAGCCCTCTATGAGGCAACACATGACATCAATTAGCTGTGTTGTACAGGCCCGGCACTGAGAAAGGAAAAGGTTGTTTCGTCATTGTGGCACTGAGAGTATTATGTTTCTCCATCCATCTTGAAGGGCTAGCCTTGTAGGGGATGAGTGAGAATCAGTTGTACACTTTGCCTTTCTGTGTTCAGATACAGAAGCATCCTGTAAATATGATGATAATCAGCATTTATCATCTGAGCTCTCGAAAGATTAAAATACCGTGTGCTTTTATTGGTTGTCTTTGCTCTGGCTCCAGTATCTGACATTTTACTTAGCTTGCTTAATGGACTTGTAATAAAAAGAGCTAAAAATAAACTAATAATTCACTTTGTTTTCTTAGCGCTCATACTCTTTCCCCGTTACTTCTAAATCTTCTCCAAATTTCTGTGAATTGTACACTAAGGATCAACTTCTGTTTAGTTTGAAGTCAATTGCAAATTTCCCACAGACTTTAACAGAAACAGAAAATGTCTCAATGCCACACCAAAGCTTTTTAAAGATGAAGATGCTGAGTTCCTTAGAGGACATGCTTTGGACTCTTCAGACTACAAGTTGATTCACTACATACTCACTTCATGCACATGAAAAAGGGGAAAAAAAACCCCTGGCTCTCTCTTTCATGTTACTTGAACAGCAAAAAGTGCCTCATTTGTTTATGATTTATACTGATTAAACCATGATCTTATGGATTGCTATCTATTTTCCTCAACAGAAGAAAAGCATACAGGGTAATTTTGGCAGTTGATTATTACTATCCTAGTTCCACCAATACAATTGTAGCCAAAAAATTTGCAGCATGGGATGTTTTCTTTGCTTAGCATTTTGGAGATGTCAGATACCTATTTTTTGCATAGCCTACTGCGTCGCCTTGCAATCAAGTCTAGAGCTGCACTACATTTGCTACTGTTTGCTAGAAATTAAGACCTTGACAACAGGCTGTCATTTACACCTTTTGCAGGGTGGGGTGAAGGTATGAAATCTCCTCATTATAGAAGAGCCAAATGACATTACTGGAGAGGATCACATTACTGGACTGCACGCACTTGGTGTATCTCTGGCCTCGTATTTGCTTCATGATTGCCTCCAAGGTGCGAAAGTGGAAACAGATTCAAGTGCTGTGAGGGCACAAATTTCAAAAGATCCTCTGCATGATGGAGAGCATGGCCAGCCATGCAGGAGGAAAAGGACCTGTTGGAAAGCCCATGGTTTTTTCTTCCTTAACTCATGCAATAATCACTGTAGCTTCCTTTCTCAGTTGTTGCCTCATGATTCATCGATTCTCCTGTACCCAGGCTCAAAGATTTGATGGTTCCTGGCAGCCTACCAGACTCTGAGGGAAGAAGAAGGACCATATGTGAGTGATGAAAGGGGTGAAAGCTTTATGCAATCAGCTCTATTTTCCCTTCCTCGTACAGGCCCTTGCTTACCACTGTAGTTTTCTTGAAAGATCAAAAATAAAGTCTTCCTGACTTTGGAGCAGTAAAAAGTAGTTTTTATTGCAGAAATGTGACACCATAGGTCTCAATGCAAATCCCATTATTTTGGTTTTTTGACATAAAAGAATGGTGCAGCTGCCTTGCCATGTTTAATACTGCATTGTTACCAAAATTATCCAAAGGCTTCAGTACAAAGTGAGCTTAACAAGTAACAATGCCATCACACCAATAGCAATAATCCAAAAGAAATTCCCTGTTCTCCCTTCCTGTGTTTGTGTTTGCATTTCTGGTCCAGGTAAACTATGAAATGCTCTAGGCCATGCATTTCTCCAAGGTGACTGCAATTCTTCAGTAGCGTGCATCTCTGCCCTTTAGCTGTGAACCACATGGTGCTCCAAGCAAGACAGCAAGCCACAAGGAATGTCAGCTGTGTCCCACCCTACTGGGAATTTCATATTTTTCTGAAGACAAAAATATTTTCCTTGGCTGATACTCTATAACAGTAAATAATAATAATAATGCTGTGCTTTTAAAATGTGTTTTTCTAACCTTGGATTCTGAACACTGTATATCACATACTTTTAATTGAGTCTGCTATTGTTTGAAAAGGTTTGTGTCACCCTTAAGATTTAGGAAAAGCCATAATCCAAAGGAAAATGGATTCTCAGCTGATGCAATCCAGAACTCCTTGGCTTTATTGGGGTATACTTGTTTTCCTCAGCCTACCTATTTAACCATTACACTATGGGTGAATAGAGTGTTATTACCTTTTAAGAAATAATCACCTGGCTACCAAGAATCCTAATGATTCAAGCTGAGCTGTTTTACTCTGCAAAGCAGTGAAAGAAGGTACCATAGCTTTGTAACTCTAGCAGGTTTTTCAAGCACATACCTGAAGGTGCATATTCAGTGGCTTTGAACCTGTTGGATCACCATCTTTTTGCTCTTTTCTTTTTTCTTTTCTGTGTTATATTTGATCTTTTTTCTTTTCATCTTTTTCCTCTTTTCTTTTTTTTTTCTTTTCTTATTTCTTCTTTCTGCTTTCTTCCTTCTTCCTCCTTTTTATTTATTCCCCTTCCTGTATTATTATGGTTTTGTGTTTTTCCAGTTTATCTATCTGGAAGCAAAACAAACACTGGCTTGCTTTCTTTCAAAGATTTTGGTTGAGGTAATAACAATACATTTGTGGTGAGCAGCAAGGGGCCATCTGTTCACCGCTGAAAAAAACATTCACAAAGTAAGCGTATCAGTGACGTGTGCCAAAAAGGACAAAGCAAAGCCTCCCAAAGTGCTTCTCTCAAGGTTATTATTTAAAGATTTTGGGTTGCTTCAAACCATATGGCTTTGAACAGAGCTTCTGAGAGTGTCTGGGTTAAAGCTGCCCACTGTTTTACTTGAGTGACAGCCTACTCTCCCATTTCTTCATCTACTGGTCTGCAGGCAGGCAGGTACAGGCCAACCTTATGTCACGCGTGAAGGGCCTCCAGCATACTGAGAGAGCCCTGGACTTGCACAGGCCCAACAGACCTCTCATAATCATTTCTGCCATTAAATCTAAGGGAAATATTACCAGAATGACCGCCCCACAAACTCTGCATGTTGGTTATTTACAAGACATGCTTGCTTCCAGTGTTACGTCATAAAAACCCTTTGGGTACAATCGCCCTCTCTGCATGAACATGTATGGGCAGGGATCCTACAGAAAGAGTTCTTCATGTTTTCTTTTCTTCTGCTTGGCAAGTGAGGGCTGCCTTTTGACAGAACTGGGAAACTCGACCCCTTCTCCAGCATCCTAATGCTATGGCTAAGGCACCGAAGGGATCCAGGAGGAACGCGATGAAGGCAGCAAAAGCCGTGCCTGCTCTGTGTCTCAGGAAGGTCCACACTCAGGGTCCTCGACCTGCAGTGATTCTGCCACACTGAGGTGGGACTTGCCACCTCTCACATGCGCCGGCAGTAGTGGAAGAGGATGAGATGGGAAGACCTGACTGAGTCTCCTCAAGTTATTTCAGAGGACGCAGTCTCTGTAACACTGCTCAGGCTCCTCAACTGCTGCCTGCAGCCTGCTTATCACTGCGCTGACAGGCGTTTTGATCCTGAGTAAGTGGCACTACAACAAATTTGGGATGTTAGGTGTGAGCTTAGAAGGTCCCAATCCCTTCATCACCAGAAATTTACAGGGCATCTGGAAAAAGTTCAGAGATGGGCAACAAAGATGATCAAAGCTACAGAAAGGCTCTGTGTGAAGGATGACTAAGCTAGGACTTTTTCTTTTGGAATGGAGATAGTGGAAGAGGACGTGATGGATTTACAAAAAAATCTTGAGTGGCATGGAGAGAATGAGTAGATTGATTTTTTTACTCTTTTCCAGTACAAGAGGTGGGAGGCATCAGATGAAGCTAATAAAATAGCAGGGCTCCAAACAAAACATCTTTGTAGCCATCTGACCTGCAGATCTCCTTGCCAAAGGATGGTGTGAATGCTAAAGTTTTATATGGGTTCAAGGACAGACTGGAGAATTTAATGGAAGAGTAATTCCCCGAAAGTACTAAATACATAGAAACCACAGCCTCATCAGGAAGTTCCCATCCTGAAAATGGCTGGGAACTGTAAGAGTGTTAGGAGAGGTTTTTGTATATGCCTGTTCACTAGGCATCTACTCTTGGCAATGGTGGGAAGCAGGTATGGGCTAGGAAAACCTTCAATCTGACATTCTACAGATTTTCTTCTGTTTTGATCTGCAGTGAAAAGTCTGCAAAGCTGTAAACACTAAGGGTAGGGTTTACCTCACTTGACTTTAACCATGAGAAAGCAAAGGCTCTAGTCACTTAGCTCCCCCAGTAATCGGTAGCACAGAGGGCAAATCACCCACCCTAAGACAGGTATCCAAGAGGATGGGTGAATCACCGTCTCCAGCTACCTTTTGTTTCTGATTTCCCAGGGGGTCTGGACAGCTGCCTAGGGATGGATGAGTATTTTTATAACTTCAATTAATTGTACTTCGGGGAGACTGATCCTGATTAAAGCAGGTTTTAGCAGTAGGTTTAAAGCCGTTTACTACAAGGTTTTAAGTGCATGTTGTGTTAAGGCTAACATTTGTTAGATGTGTGCTCTGAAAAAAGATCCTGGGACACAACTGGGAATTTCTCTCTTCAAACGTCCGTGGACTGCAGCAACAAAACCAATCGAGCTCTACCTGGGGTCTGAGGAAGCTTTATTTCAGAGTGTGGGACTGCTGACATTTCACTACGTATTTAGACGCTGCATCTGAAACTAATTAAAAGGAAGGTGACTGATAGCTGATAGACACAGATTGCTGGCTCGTGCTGTACTATCCAGAAACATTACATGACCATTCCCAGCTGTTGTTCCAGCACGGGGTACCACCAGCTGTCTCATCAAATCACGCCACAAAATAAGAGCACAGAAATCTTCCATATTATCCTGCCACAAGAAAACAACCGCCACTGACAAGGCCCCAACAACAAAAAAGAAAATCTTGAAAGCTAATTTTATTTCTTCCTCTGATTACATTTTACCTTCCAGGAAGCAGATGTAAACACAGTCCAAGTTCATTCCAGCTTTGTAATCAACAGCCTTTGTTTTAGTAAATGCATCTAAACCGCTAAATTCACTTACACAGCACTTGAGTTACTCAGAGAATTCTTTCTCATGCAGACATCTAATATGCGGTGTGACAGACCTTGGCACTGGTGGAGCAGCATACCCTGCCCGAGTCCTGTGGATGCTTCTGTGGATGTGTTAATCATTACAGCACAGCTTTCCAAAACAAACAGATATTGCTGAATGTTACACACATATTAATTAAAGTGAAGTACTTGTGGGTTTTTTTTTTTGCCTTTGCTTTTTACAAGAGATTGCGGCATTTAAGATGTAAAGTCAAATTTGTCTCAGAATCTAGGTTTCATAGGGACAGACTTAGTAAAAGCCAAGATTAGCAGAAATAGCCCCATTTCTATTTTCTAAACTTGACTGGATGTAATTGTTTAAATGCATAGCCAGCATCTTAATAATACAAAGGCTACTATATTTAATCCCAGATATGAAACTGGTAGGAAAGGAATTACTATAAAATGCAGAAGTGAGGAATCTGATTTCACCAGCTTGCTTGAGAAACAGGCACAAATCTTAAAATTGTACTCTAATTACCTTTGAATTTTAGAAATGTCAGATGCTATTTGATAGATAGATATGTAAAATAATAATAAAATCTCTGGATACTAGTGCTTCTGGGTCTTACAGTGTCATCAACCTGGAGTAATGCCACGGAACATATCTAAATGCCATTGATATAGAGTTGGCAGAAGGGTAGAGTCAGACCTAAGACCTTTTTTACGTGCTCTCTTTAACCAGGCCAGACCTTTTCCTGCCATGGTCTTTTCTGTGCATGCAAAACTCAGACGTCTGTGCTTTTTATCTACGGAACGAGAAGCAACAGTAACCTCAGGTAAAAGGAGCTCTATTTAAACACATTCGAAGGCTACACAGCGTGGGAGAAACTCATAACTTGAGCCAGTGTGGGCGGCTGAATACTCTGAATATTTTTATGGAGCTTCTAAAAAAGATGAGCTGACAGCATCTTACCTTACCTACTACCCTGAATGCTATTCCATGCTGGCCTTGAACAAGGCTGCCTGGAGGAGGTAAGGCTTGTCGAATGACTAAGAGCTAGCTGTATTTAGACACCTACCTCCCCTTCACTTCAGTTAAAATTAGGCACAGAAATGCCTTTGTGGATTTGGGCCTGGTGAGCAGGGAGATATGGCAGGGAATCAAAGTGACACGCAGGAACAGTGTGGCGGCTGTTTGGTGGCTATGCCGAAGGCAGACATACCAAAGGAGTTGTCTCTGGCTACGCCGTGGCTGTCCCCTCCTCTCCATGCAGGAGCCCATGCTCACCTGAAGTTGATGTCGACTTTCTAGGATGGATGGGAATTACAGCTGACCAAAGAACTTGTGCTAGCTGTCCCATCAGCTCTCCGAAGAAAGCGTTTTCTTAGAAGCATTTCTGGAAGTCCTCTGCAAGTTTGTGGTGTGGCACTTTTTAGGAATATGCAAGAAGTGATGCTATGAGCAGCCAGACAAGGGTTGGACAGTGTACAAAGAAAGCTTCCAAGAAAGAAGGCTAGTATCAACAAATATAGGTCAGATACACATAATCATTTATCTGCTCTGGACACGCTAACAGTAAACCAGCTGCAAACATATGCAGATGACACGCTGAGTCTACTTCAAAGGCTCTTTACAGTTCTTTAACTTGGACCCAAGCAGGGCACCGTGGGCGCCAAGATAGACACAGAAATCTTTCTTGGATAACCATTTCTTTGGTTATTGCATCTTGATTACCTGCTTTCAGAAAAGGAGAGCTGCTAATAATTTGCTGGTTTCATTGCTGTTATAATTAAGAAGCTAGGCTATGCATCTTGTATGGTTACATTTCATTTTCAAGCCTAAAGGAAGGGAGCAAAGCTGAGGAGGAGGAGGTGGGACATGAGTTTTAGCTGGAATAATCTGCGGGGCTGGGCAATTTAGCCAGAGGGCCATAAAATAACCAGAGGAAGGACGGGGAAGCTACTTCTCACGTTCAGCAGCCGCTTCAGACAGCGTGCTGGAAGTTGGCGTGAGGGACAGGCTGTCCCCTAGCCCTCGCTCAGTCACCATCCAAAAGCCACGCTGGAGGCAGAGGGACAGGAGGAGGCACATGGCGCAGTTAAAGGCCGGCCTGCAAAGACAGGAGCTGGGCAACACAAGAACGAGCAGCACGCCCACTGAGTGCCACATCCCTGTTAAGCCTGCTCAGAAACTTCAATCACACTTTGCAAATTTTTGAGGGTTTGTCACCAGCCTTTCTCGGCAGCGACGTGCACCCAGGCTTGTACACACTGTGTATGACCTATGAATCAGCACTGATGTGTTTTAGGCTTGATGAATTTTTTTTTTCTCCCAACAGATAAAAGATCCTTTACAAGCCTCTTTGTGCTGCGGTCCCCATGTATTTTCCGTACTGGATGCAGCTACAGATTCCTTATCCTACCAGAAACAAAGGTGCCACAAGGGTTGTGTACAAAGACAGGTAGCAAATAGGGCTGACACTTCTGGACTGCAAATCCCAAAGAAATATCATCACAAATATCTGTTGATTTTGGAGTCATCTAAAAATGAGCTTAGCTTAAGTAAAAAAAAAAAAAAAGAAAGAGAAAAAAGTCTAAACCTTTATAAGAAAATAATGCTGTGCATGTATAAAACACTTCCTGGGATTGTGATTTTTACAAACTGCCGTGAGATGAAAGTTGTTTTTCACTCAACTGCTACAGCTGTGATTCCAGCTGTCCCTCCTAAATGTTAAGTAATTTGTTTCAGGAAGCCTCTTATCCAGAGGACTGACCTTTCAAAGGGATTCATCGTCCCCCACCCTGTTTGTGCTTCATTATGTATATGCTGATCAGCTGAGGGTGGTGGCCAGGTGATAAATTGGTAGTAGGACATAAATTGATAGATAACCTGCTTATTGGTTAAAAGGTTATTAAGTAAGGTAGGGAAGAAAAGAGTGTGGAGGATACTGGTCTGGGTGTGAAAGTTTCAGTGCAAGCTGATGAGGGCTTCTGTAGAATATAATTAAAAAGAGTAAGTCTTAATATGGCTGTTTTGATGGATGTTGCACGTAGTTTGTGCTGCTTTTTGGAAGGAGTGGCTGGGCATTCCCACTATGGCTGTAAGTTTTTCTTCTTTACCTCCTTATACATGTGAACTTTGCTGCTTAAGAGTGGTTAAATAGATTGCTGAGCCTGTGTGTATCCCTGTAAGACTGCAGTATTATAATCTTCAAATGAATAGTGATGGTGTTTGCTATGAAAAAAATGTCTCTTTCTTGGGAAAGCGAGGGATGGGAGTTCTTCAATTAATACTGGCTCTCAGCATGGCTTGAGGTGCAGTTTGAAATGCAGGACCACGCAGCTGTGCAGCAGTGCCACCTTCCACTGAGGTAAGGCTCTTCTCCTTGTTGAAGAAACTATTAATTTTAGTAAGACTGCAGGGTGCACTGAGGTTGATCTTGCTTCCCTGACTGAGAACAAAGCATCACATGTGGCTTCTACCTTTAAATTCCAGTAAAATTCCTGTAGATAAATGTTGTGGTTTCTGGCAATATCTCTTAATCTATGAGTTCGCAAGGCAGTAAATGCTTTCTAATATGTGTGCAGTTGGTGGGAGCTACCCCTCTGTCCTTGGTTAGCCAGAGTTCATGTTTAATGCCCATCAAAATCTAGTTCATGAAAACCAGCTCATGTGAGAAACACTTTTAATGAGATGGACTTTCCTGAAATGTGCAAATGAGTCACTTTAATTATTTCAACCTAAAGTAGCAGCTTTCTTGTGTAGTCAGGGGAAATAGGCTGAAGATTTTTCTTGTGTCTAAAACAATTTCTGAGAGAACTAGGAGGACTTCAAAATACTTCTGGTCCGTACGGGCTGGCGATCAGTATGAAATTATCCATGTGTTGGCTGGTATTGGAGTGAGATTGGTCTCTTGCCATCACTTTTGGCAACACAAGCTACACATGCAAAAGAGACAATACTGGAGTCAGATAGAGACTTATGGATCCCTTGTGGCTGTCTCCACACCTATGAAAAGAAAATAAATTATATTAGCTATGACGCACCAACTTTAGGAGCCATTCCAGGCGTTGTCCCCAGAGCATCCAAGGGAGATAAGAGTTAAGTGTGTGCTTCAGGAAACAGAAGAGCAAACACACAAAGTATGTTAAGCCCAGGCAGCCAACCTGCAAGGACGCTGTGCACAGATTAAGCCTACCAGGAAGTAAATACAGCAGATATCTTGGGGCTTTCATAGTTGTTTTTTTTTTTTTTTCTGCAGTAGGAGATTAATTTAGATTTATGCATTCTGCCTATGATACAAGGCTGGGACCAGGTAGCTGGCTGCTGCCTTCCGCAGGTGTTCCCCACTGCGATGAGTGCAGCCTGGAGGAGTTTGTACTGTCTGAAACAGACAATCATAAAGTATTCCAAGACACAGAAAACTATTCGTGTAGTTATTACAGCATTGTTACTTGACAGCAAATACTCTTTATTACAGTCTGAGTCAACAGCTCACCAGAGGAAGCAATGCTCGCTCCCATGCAAGTGGTTTTGAAGACCTGACTATCGCTACAAAATCTTGCCAGTGTTCACACTCTGAATATGTGGTAACCCTGGTATTTTATGCCCAAAGTTGCCTTAGTGCTGCAGGCAGTTCTATTCAAAATTCTCTGGGCCTGAAGAAGCATTGCAAGCAGTTAGTAATACATTAATGCAAATTACAAAATAATTCTGAATATCTGTGCCTAGCAAACACCATTGATAGGGTGAGGGGAAAGCGGGTCTGAGGACTTGCAACAGCGAACTTTCCAGACAGTCTCTTGTGTCATTCAGTAAAGGGTCACTGTAATACAGGGTCACTACTGGTAGTTTTCACCAGCAGGGACTACTTGCTAGTGGTGTACAACACCCTCTTAAATCCCTCCAAAGACCTTTAAGTGAACTGCAGTTTGGAGGGAGGCTTTTTTTTTTGCCTTTTTTTTTTTTCTCCTATTAGAACAATGGAGAGAACTGCAAGGGAGAAGCCAATAAAATAGATGAGCTTTTTGGGTCATCCAAGATCATCTTCAGCTGAAAATTAGAAGCAGGACCTTCAGGCTAAGAATGGGGTAAGAACTGTTGCTTTGATGATGAGAGGACAGAAAAGAGTTTCCAACCCGTTCTGAAGTTTGCCTGCCCCTTGCTCAGTAGGGGAGCTTTCCTTAAAAATCTGGATGACGTTGTGGGGCCCCCTTCTAAACTAAGACGCTTGTAGCAATACAGTCTGTGCTGTAAAGGTGGGAATAACAGTATATAGGAGGGATAGGAATAAATTCTCAATAGCAGAGGAGGTGGGGTCTTGTTCCAGGTTGTGTAAAACCCATGCTGGGGTATGTCTCCATGTTTCTCTCTCTTTTGGTGAAAATACTGTTTTAAGAACTTCCTTCTCTCTTCCCGTCCACATTCAGCACTGCCTTGGCTGGGTTGCACAGCTGTTCAGGAGGCCACTGGGAAACTATACCAGTGAATTGACCAGAGGCCTTTAAAAATCCCTACCAAAAAAGCATAAAACAGCCCTGTGTCTGGGCTAATGGGCTCTACTTATGTTAGCAAGGTAATACTTCTTCTGGTCCAAAGTCTCTGTGTGGACCTTGCACCTACCTCCCCAGCTTGGGGACCCAGGTGTGGGGTCTCGTCATGTGGTGTAGACGAGACTATTTTATCCCATGTGCTGACCATGTCTTTGACTATGGGAATCCTGACTGGCTCTGTGAAATCTGGCCTGTCTCTGTTAAAGACACCCTGAATTTTCCTGTCTTTGTGTGCTTAAGGGTTCTCCTGACAGGACTGCTTCTTAGAGTGCCATGTCCTTAAAATTTAGGTAAGCAGTAGGGACATATGAGGATAGATTACCTATAAATACATATATAATCCCAGGATTGGCAGCCTTGTGGATGCATATCCATATAAGTCAAGCCTACCGCTGGGGGTTACAAGTAGCCCATGAAAATAAACAGAATCACAGCAGCAGGCAGTGATCTGGTAGTCTGTATAAAACGGGATTTCTTCTGAGCCTCCTCCTCAGGTTTCCTCAATGTAAAATATATATCCATAGTAATATTTTTGCTGTGTTCAACGACATGGGTTTTGGTTGGCTTAAATTTAAAATTTTGTTAATAATTTGCATTTTGAGTAGATGTCACCATTTTTTTATTATGAATTATGAGATACCTACAAAAACTGGATACTGTTAAAAATACGTCTGCAGAGAAAAGCCCTGATATGAAGTTTTCTCAGGGTATTTCAAAGAAAACATATTTTTTGCAATAGCTGTTGATCCAAAACACTACATGTGTGGGAAAGCTTAGCGGAAGAAAGAACACAGTTCATACCTATAAAGATAGGATATCTATAAAAATGGGCACATAACTTGACCATTTAAACTGCTAATCATGAGTTTAAATAGTGAGCTCTAGCTCTTCTCCTTTTCCCACTATTTCATCTGCAGATACATGGGTTTATAGAGTTTATTTCTAGTAGAGAGGTGCGATTTCCATGTGCTATCCTGCTTCACCTGGCCTTTAAAAAAGGCTCGCGCCAATGCGGTTAGCTTTTGGGATGGCACATCTTCATACGGCAGGAATAGTTTGTTTCTTTTTAAAATACTTTCTATTGTGGTTCTGGGTTTTAGAGAAGTGCCTTAAAAATATACCATTGGCAGGACATGGCTAGCTTTTTCAGTAGATTATTAGCTTATCAAGGCTGGAACTTGCTAGATAAACTCTGTTGTAATGTATGCCTATATCATGCCTATGAGCCCTTTAAATGTACTGTAACTTAATGCTATCAACAATACAGTAGTTAGAATTTAAATGATGGAAGATTTGGCTTTTTACTGGGTTTACTAGTGAGTTATTAGGCATTACATGCCAGAACTTCATTTTTTCCATCAAGTTCAGGTTTTACTTTAAGAAGTCTACATTGACTTCATGTGGAGGTCTACGTGCACACAAATCGGTGCATAGGGAGCTTTGTCCTGTGTGGCAGCCCCCAGTGGCTTCCTTGCCGCAGGATGAGAATTGTGGTGGGCGTGTGGGTGCCTCACCCTGTAAAAAAGCCGCTCCTCACCTGTGCGTGGATGAGTGACTACTGCTCTCCAGTGCTGCTTTGGCTCGGGATGCTGAAACAGAGCTGAGTGGGGGGTTCCTGGTCCAGGACCAGGTGGTTAGTCAGCTCTGTGGCAGGATGGAGGTAAGGGGTTGGGAAGCTGCTGGATGCTGCATGGAAAGCTGGGGATGGCTGCTGCTGATGGTAAAGTACCCTGCTGTGGCATCACTTAAGTGAAGGATTTCCAAACCTTTGTGTCCGACATGAGGACACGTTAACAGATCCTAGGATGTAATTGGCCTTACTGAATGGATCAAAATGCTTATTTGCTATAGCCATGCTAAAATCCTGCAAGCCACAGCCACACTTAGCACAGTTTGAATATTACATATCTTTCTGGTTTTAGTTTAGGCTGAGATTTCTTAACTGCTTCCAGCTGGGTCACATGAGTGTAAACAGATCAGTTGGTCTCTAAGGATATGATTCCAGAAAATTGTGAAAGCCAGTTCAGTCCAAAACTCCATCTGCAGAAACGAATCTTTAACACTCATACTAGGTTTACCAATCCTATACTGCTTCTGTTTCTTCTCTGCTGTTTTTCTTGGGTAAGCAGATCAATTTCTGGAACAAAGTCTAATTTGTTGAATGGATTCTGACATTCCTGCAATGTTCCTCAGTAGATGCCGTTTTTAAAAAAAACAAAAAAAATAAAAATTGTCTATTCCAAAGCAATGCAGGTATTCACAAGCTTGTTTCACCAAAAGTCAGTGTGATTAAACGTTAAGAAATGATAGTTGTAAAATAATTTAGATCCTTGGAAACTTTATGCTCAGATTTTCTTATTAATGTTCTCCTAGAAGACTGCTAATAAACGGAGGACCACAAGTACTCATTGACTTCACTTTTCAAGGGTTATACCTATGTGCTAGACACCCAGGCAGGTTGCTGCCAGAGATCTACAGCCAAAGCAAAACTGGCTGTAACTACCATAAAAACCAACTCTCGATCAGTCCAGCTCCACGCTGGCTCATGGGACCATTGATGTTGTTCATATTTCCTGCAGTTTGGTAAAGAGCCTGGCCTCAGCGATTTAGGTGCTCAGCAGATGACAGGTCAGTGCAGAGACAATGCTGGAAAACGTCAGCACTTGGAATAGGGAACGAAGAGCAAGTTTGGGGTTAGGGAGCTGCTGGAGGCGCTGACACCTGATGATGGAGCACGCACCAATTTCTGTGCTTTTCAGGTTTGTCTTTCAGGCAGCTTTGGGTTCATGCTACTTGCGGAGAAAAGCAGCGGACTGGTTCTGCCTCTTACTGGGAAGGGTACAGGAAGAATAAAATATCAACAGTCACCACACACAGGGGTTGTGCGGCCCCACTCTGCGTTGCTGCGGGTGAAGCTCACTGAAACAATTAAACTTATTGACTGCAGATATACACCTGCTGAGCACCAAGCCCCTTCCTTCAGGCAATAGGATCACAGTCTTCTGGATGACTACCACTCTCTATTTATCCTTGAGTAAGTAGCTCTTAATTCCTCTTCTGGATAATGTATGACTAAGATTAGTGGGACATCCAATTACTGCCTGGAGCACGGTCAAAATCATCTTCCTACTGCCTTACTTTGAATCTCATCTCTTTCTCTACTTCATCTAAAACGCCTGCTCCCTGTGCTTTGGGGCCTGTGCTAGGCAGGCACACTGTATGCATCTGATCTCTTCAGCGTGCCAACGTGTCTGTCCCCTTTGCTCAGCCGTTAGCAACAGGATACCACCCATTTCTCTCATCCTGCTGCTGTTCCTTCCTTCAGCGCTGCCTTTTATAAAAATAACATACTTCCTGACCTTTCCCGAAGAAGTCTGCAGCCTGCTGTGTTTGTCTGTAGTTAGCTCAAAGCACTCTGAAGCAGAGGGGTCTGGGTCCTTTTTTTATTTTTCTGGACACTCAGTACAGTGTGATTTATGTACAAATTGGGATATTAATGAGATGCATTTTAACTTCTTGACTGTAAAATGATTAACTTGCTTAGTGTTAGCAGTAACATCATTCAAAACCAGGGAGCTCAGATCCTGCCTTTGGTTTGATCCAAACTGTTAAAGAAAAAAATAAAATATGTGTTTAGGGTGGTGAAAACAAGTCTGGCTTGTTCTCTGGTTAACACAGCTGCTTGTATTTTAAATAAAATGTGGTGCCTGTCACTTAAAATGTCTCCATGCTTCTGAGGCCAGTTGTGACCTCCTGTGTTGCTAATGGGAGTGCAGAGGCAGGTTGGACATGGCATCAGGAGCTGCTTGGGGTAACCTCGTCACCTGCCCAAGGGTGTCAGGGGTGGAGATGCACCATGGTGATATGGTGATCACAGAATCTTCATGGTTGGAAAGGACCCTTAAGATCGAGTCCAACCAAACAACCTACAATCTCTGCCCTTCAGAGCATGCCCTGAAGTGCCACATCTAGATGTTAAATGGTAACGTGATATCATAACCAAAAACTGTGCTAGGCTTTGTATTGTCAATTTTTCCCCTTACTCCTTCCATTCACCTTTTTCCCAAAGCAGGGTTTTTACTGCTAGCACTGTGAGAATCATATGTGCTGTATTTAGTCATCGTTAAGAGATGGAATGTGAGGATTTGGGGAACTACACATGTTTTGGAAGACAGCCCTAGCATGTAAACCTACAGACTGGAGATCTGGTAGTGCGTCTGCTGTTGTATCCCACCAGCTCAAACTGCTTGTTTGCTTATAGCAGAGACTTTTGTCTAGTGTAAAGTGTTCAATTTTATTTTTATTCAGCCACTGCAGCCAGACTGTGATACCATCGTTCACTTTGTGTACTATCCTAGGCTTGCGCTTCAAATGTCACTAAAACACCTCTCTCCCAGTGAAATTCCCCCTAAAATCTGTTCCTTATTCTTCAGATAACCCTGCTGCCATCTGTAGATTGCTCACAAGGTCGCTTATTGCTCACTTTAAGTGAGGGTGGCAGAATCTGGCATTGGGAATATCTTTATACTGCATACAAAATGGAAGAGGCAGTGGATAGACATGTTTGGAGATGCGCTTTTAATCTTCTGTATGTGAAGGAGCTCGCTGCAGACTGCATTTGTGTTTCTTGGCAGCAGAGGACAAAGTGTGTGGGTGTGACAGCCGCCGGTGCAGGGGCTGAGGTTAAGGCTGCAGAGCTCTGCGTGGGCAATGCCATCCCATCACGAGTCTCTGGGGGACACCATGGCATTAGTCAGCTGGGCTGCAGGTGTTTCAGCCTAAACAGATTCCTGGAGATAATTAAATAATTTAGTTATGACAGATTTTTTTTTTTTAAATCTTTATAGAGAAATACAATACTAGGTCAAACTGCTCTTAGTTTCCCTGCAGAGCTCCATAGACCTTCTCAGAGTAAGCGTATTCTCAAATATGTGTATGGAGGCTGAGGACCCAGGGTAAGAAGGGTGCACGCCTGCACAGCTTCCTGAAAGAGGCTGTTCCTTTTCCCACTGATTAAGGCCGTGTAGCGTGTATCAATGTGACAGAAGAACTAAACTCAAGTGGAAAGCTATCCTGGGCCAGAATCTAACTTTGTTTGTGTCAGTGGATATGTGGGGTAATCCCGATGATTCCAGTGAAAGACACTTAGGGATTGACAGAACTGAGATAAGGATGTGACTTGTGAACTGCCCATCTTTGCACCAGTCCTCCCTCTGACTCGGAGACGGTTTGGGGGGTTCTTGCTTTGATAGCACTGCTTTTTACACACGGAGAAGCTGTCAGCAGGCCAGACCGACCCTCTCAAGCCAAGGGCAGTGCACCTCTGACGTGCACACTAGTGGTCTAGGGACACACCATGTGGTGGGACCCATTGGCCCATTCTCCAGAACCTCCACAATAAAAACCACCTCAGAAAAGTGCCACATTGAATGCTACAGTTTAATAATTTTATGACCTTTTCATATGCCAGTGTGCCCTAAGACTAGTTATGCACTGAGGTATGGGGCAGTAACCCTCCCTCTTACATCCCTAAGCCTTCTGGAGGTTACATGCGTAGTAGGGAAGTTTGCCCACCCCTTGCCCTCACCCCCCTGGAGGAGCTGACCCTGTCCCTTCCCGCAGCCCCTGCAGCTCAGTTGAGCTGTGGCAGTTCTCCTCCCCAGCAGCACAATCCATGACTGGGAGGGTGAAGAGCAGGGTCAGAGTGCTCTTCCTTGAGACGGGTGCCTTTCCCAATGCACTGCTACCCGTCTTGCACCATAGCCTGGGCAACCTGTTTAGCTAGGCCAGATCTGACAACTAAAAGAAAAACATGGTGTGCTGGTGCCTCTCAACCCCAGATTCCCAGCAGTAAAGCAAATGTCCTTAACAAGCAGGTAGCTCTAACCAGACATAAACACACAACACCGCTTGTGGTCTGTATCTTGCATTGAGGCAGTATGAGATATAGTTTAAAAAAAGCCAACCTGTTAAAGCAGAGAAGCTTCCTGCATAGAAGACGGCTGGTTTTCAGAAGTAATTTTCCAAGCCTTTGACCCATTTAAAAGCTTCAGACAGTGGATGCTTTTAGCACCCAATACATGTGCGAGGTATTTTTTGAGCAGACTGCTTGCTGATGAGTTGCTGCATTTAAAAAAAAGAGCTGGGTAACCGGAGCAACTCCATGCAGCAAGGCTTTCAAGTGATGTGTATGTTGAGAGGGACGTTGTTGCGACCTGAGCTCTAGTGGCAGGGGGTAGAAGGATGTTGCATGTTTTTTTCTGTTTTAAGTCCAGATTCTGACTAACCCCTGTGTGGGCCCTGGTATCCAACGCTAAGCTGTCCTCGGTCCCAGTAGGGTACATCGCATATCTTCTTTCCAGCCCCGTGGGCTGGGGAAGGGCACGGACTGAGTGTAACCGGGATTACAATTTGGCCTTTAAATGGCTTTATTAAACTGTGGGAAAGTGACAGTGTTGCCAACCAGCCAAGCAGAGAAAGTACTGAAAGGTCATCACGCTAAACACCTCCTCCATTTCAAAGCAGAGGAAGGCTTTTGTGTTAGAAATCCCATTCTCCTGATCAAAATAGAAAATGGCATGACAACCTCCCTTTTTTTTGGTTCTTTTCAGGTGCTTACACATTACATATTATGAATATATGTAGGAAATTTTGCTACACTCTCTACAGACTAATTTTCATTAATCCACGCAGTTATGGGCATATTGAAGTTCAGGATTGACCCTGGTGTTTCTGTGGTTCTGGATTTTCCATCTGATGTGGTTTTGAAAAATACTAGTAAATCCTTGCAGAAATCTTTTGTTTCTAACCACAGCTCATGGATATTCTCCAGGCATAATGGCAAAAGTTGTCCTGAAGTTCCTCCTTCTGCTTTCTATTAAAGATTGGTTGATCCTTCTTGGTTTACCTTGCATCTGAGCTATGATGTTGGGACAAGTCTGTTCTATATACACACAATCAAGTCCTTTCACCAAACTTCCCCATGGGGCGTTCCAGCATAGATTAACAATGGCCACTTCAGGCACAACCCACATGTGGCAGTTGTGGGTAGCAAACAAGATGTTAAATGTCTCCTACGGAGAGAATCACAGGACTGGCTGCAGTCTCATTAAGTCTCTTGTACTCTCCCGTTCTGATTTTGTCCATTTAAATCCCCCTGAAGAGGGAGTATCGGCTTTCCAGAAGAGAAGTTGCATTGACTACTTACTGAGCAACAGCTGAAAGTTATCATTTTTAATCTTACAATTTCTTTTGACGTTGGATGCTTACACTGGGAAGACACATTTTTCACTACAAACTATTTCTATTTTGCTTTGTAGAGCAAATGAAATGATTAAAGCAGGAGCTATTCCCAGTTTACAATCACTTTTTCAAGATGGTAATAATAATTGACCTCAGGTTACTCTCTCTATAAATAATATTTGAAATCATGTCAGTTGCAAACAAGCACAGCCAGACTGTCCCCAAAACATATTTTCCAAGAGAGAAACTTACGTCAGGTTTGAACAAGACATGGAGCGGTGTTTGCTTTGCTTCTTAAATGCTAGTGCGCTAAACTGAAATCAAACGCTTGTGTCCCATATGTGAGAAGTATAATGTTTTGCTAGTCATTAACAAGAAAAGTATTATGGTTAATCTGAGGCTTTTCTAAAGCCTTTTTTTTGGCAATTATGCTATGGAAGAGAGCAGCTGAAATAATAATAAAACTTTATACTTAGAGGGAACTTTCATCTGGGAATATCAAAATAATTTATAAGCCTAGTTAAGTCTATCTTGGTATTTTTCTAGGATACTGCTTTCCTGTGGCAATTGGTAAGCAAGTAATTTTATCCTGGTTTAGCAGAAGGGTGAACTGGGGCACAGAAAGGGTAAGCAACTCGTGCAGTGCTACTGCGGCAGATCACGGGGGGGTTAGCCAAGATTCATGCGCACAGAGGTGGGGTTTGCATCACCCTACTCATGATGGGTTTGGGTTATTTTCTCATTTCTGACAGTAGGGAGTTTCTCACTGCCAAGAGCCTTTCCCCCATCAGTGCTGAGTATCCAAGTCGTAAGGACCTACCTCCAGGTGCTGGTAGCTGCTTGCCTCCCTCTTAATTTCATTCATTCCCAAGGGTCACTTGGAAAGTCTCCTTCAGATGCCCAAGCTGCTCTCTTCCTCATGCCAGAAAACTGAGCTCTGCAGCAGGCACTGCCCATCCCGAGTGAGGAGCCCCGATGGGACACGGAGCACCCAAGTGACAGACTCCCAAAGAGTCATGTTTAAGGGGCAGGCAGAGGTGCTTCTGCTGAAGCTTTGCTCCTAAGAAGCACCCCAAGGTGCCTGGAGCACAGCAATCCTTCAGTTAGAAGTGATGAAGGTCCACCTCATGATGCTAAGCCCATAGCTAAGAAGAAAGGATGAAATCTCCTGGCCAGTTGAATAGTGTTTAGGAGCACCCAAAAACTTAGGGAGTCTGTCAGCCACTTACTAGACACGTGCCCTCTAGATATAGGAAGTGTCTCCGATCTGTGAGATCTTCAGGTCTCTTTCTCAGAAGAGGCTGACCCTTTGCTCCAAACAGCTCATTTCTGTCTGGAGCTGCCAATACATCTTCTTTAACATGAAGATATTTTCAGAGGCTATAAATCAAACAACTCATTAAAGGAGGAATTCCTCATCTTTCAAGGCAGAGATGCTGTAAAAGCACAAGGGGTACTACTCCCTGTGCTAACACCAGGTCTCTGGGAACCTTGATCTGAATCAGAACAAGCATTGTGTACTCTGGGGAGAGAAATCTTCTGGTCGTGCTCATTTCTGCTGCCTATGTGAAATCTAAATCTATAACTTTACAATAAATCTTTAGGCAGGTGCCAGTGCATAGTCCTTGCAAGAAGACTGTGAACTCTACTTGTTCGGCTTCCTGTGTATCGGGCAGGAAGTGTTTAAAGGAACAAATGAAGGGGTGAAAATAAGAACTCTGCATTGTAGCTCATTGTCAGCCACACGAAAGGATTATTATTTTTTTTTGACAGAGGTTGCAATAATATTTTAAAAGCACCCCTTTCCTTTCTGGGATGCAGCCTATGAGGCTTTAGTCGTAGGCATACTGGAGATTTTTCATTCTGTGCCGTTCATTTTGTTCCGCTGTCTCCCTTCTCAAGTGGTGCTTTCTTGCCGCAATTTACAGCTGAGGCTTTCAGACAGGAGGCACGGTATAGAGAGTACAGTGTAAGGCTCCGGAAACCTGTCGGAGCGTGGGAATGGTTCTGGGACACCAGCACCTTTGCAGGATCAATGAGCTGACAGTTCAGGTAAGGGGGCACTGAAAATAAGCACTTGTCTCTGAAAATCTGCATTTAGACCACGTACTCCAGTTATAAGGGATCTCGAAACAGAAAATACCTTTTGTTTAGTTGGAATGCACCACACTGCTAATTCAAAACTCCGAAAAGCCACTACTCCATCGAAGAAAAGGCAAATCATGTATCCACATAGCTTTTACTCAGGCACACTCGGGGCTTTATTTTTTTTTTACTATTATCTTTATTTTGCCAGTGATTCTGTTCTATTAACATGAGCAGATGTGCAGATCCCAATGTCATTAATGGATTCCAAAAACCTGAAAATAGCAGGGGCCAAGCAGATCTACTGGCAGTTTTGTTTACTAATGAACTCCAATTTCAAATACACCCAAAGCAAACATATGTACCAGAGTCTTAAACCCGGATCTGTTGAAGGATCCCAGTCCGGGACATTTTATTAACCTCCACATAACTGATTGCACTTCAGCTCCGCACATGTTTTGATTTGTAACTGCTCAAAAAAATCAACAGCATGTGCATCTCGGACGCCTGGTTGAAATATTTTGTGAAAGTAAATGATCAAAAGCAGGTCACATGCCTCATTCTGTCTTGCTCAAACATGTTCAAAATCAGAATAATTCTTCGCATTTGGTCAACTTTATTAATGCTTTTTGTCGTGGTTTCTTAAGTCTCTGTAGAAAAAAATAAAAATCCGTGACATGTTTTATGAATTCAAGGACATTTTATTTAGTCACTTGTCTAGACATGTACACGCACAAATTAATTGCTAGTTACTTCAAGATGTGCATAAAACACAGACAAACCAACATATTGAAAAAAGTCCTTTTGTTGGTTGTTACCTGTCTGAGGACCATTAATAAGGTATGAAACTGAGATGTTTGATTAAGTTAGTGAAAGGAAAATTCTCACGCAAAATGAATAATGCAGAGGGTCACCTTCCAGCAGCTGAGACAGGGGTTTGGTCTGATGGTTCATGTGTGCCGGGGGTGTTTGCGTTAAGAATGTCATTATAGTTCAGCTTTTCTTCAGCAGTTGATTGTGACAGTGAAGGACAGAAACGTCATCTTTGGAGTATTTACTAAATTTTGTTCTTTTAATGAGCATTCAGACAATTTACAAATAATTTTGCTGTTGTTGATCACAACTTTACAAGCTTCTTGAGCGCAGAAGTTCTCTCCGGTGCATGTGGAAATGTACCTTCAATATATACCTTTAATGGTCTTAGTAAGAAGCTAATTAAAACCTAAAAGCTATTTTAAAATGAGCAATGTCACTTTAAATCAGAAAGCTTTCAT
Source organism: Chroicocephalus ridibundus (assembly GCF_963924245.1). Classification (NCBI taxonomy): domain Eukaryota; kingdom Metazoa; phylum Chordata; class Aves; order Charadriiformes; family Laridae; genus Chroicocephalus; species Chroicocephalus ridibundus. The sequence continues at coordinate 112,968,096 of NC_086285.1, read as the reverse complement.
ATGTCTTTGATTCTGTTACCATTAATTGTTTTCCCTTGAAATCTGCTATAATTTATGGGAAAACATCAGTCTCTTGTAGAACGACATGAAACTGGAATTTTGTAATCCTTCTGAGCACTATTAAACCGATTTCCCACAATTGTTATTTCCTTTAGGACGACGAAGTGTCCTTATTATCATTGTATCCCATATACATACCAATTGTCTGTAATAACTTGGCTGGTTGGCAATTAATGCCTTTTATGGGAATTTTTTTTTCCCTTTGGCTGTAGTCTCACCTTTCACATGGCTGATATGTCTCAACCAAATTTTTGACCAGCGTGTATGTCTGTTTATATGCATATATACATACCTATTGGGCTAATTTTTAGTTTGACGATCACCGAATGTGTGGCAAGACTAATTACTTTCACTGTTTCCTTTGACTCAAACATTTTAAAAGTTTATGGTACTTCAAAAGTGGCTAACATTTGGTTTCTGTTTGGGATGAAGTTCTGAGCCAACTTATTTTTTTTCTCTCTCTCTTTCCCTTCCCTCGTCCCCCAACCTGCCTGCCTAGTATCTGAGTAGTTTAACTGTATGATTAATATAAAGATCACCTGGGCTTTCACTCTCTGTAAGACGAATGATACTCCAAACATAATGTCGTTGAAGATCCTTGCTCTTTATGTATTTTTTTTCTGAGCATGGCAAATGATCTGTACAAGAGGAACTAGTGAGATCAACACTGTGTTCCCTGCAAGGTTCTGGTGTGATGATAATGTTATTTTTAGGGCATCGTTATTGATATTGGCTAGCATTACTCAGAGCCTTTAATCAAAAGGAAGAAGTGATAAAGCCATCTTTACGATACGCCCGTATGTGATAAGCCTGAGAAATATGGAAAAAGATTAAAGACCTAGTATCTTGGCCTTGGAGAAAAGAGTCTTTGTCCTGTTAAAAAATAAAGTTGACCAGATGTGCTCATTTAGGCACGGCAGCCCTCATTTTCTCATCGAACCCATCCCTGCTTAGGCTTTTAAAATCAAAACCTTAGTTTTGACTTCTGTCTTTGAGTTCCCATAACGCTTCTTACACTGCTCTGTGACTGCAAGACACTTCAGCTTGTGCCTTTTTTTCTGCATGTGAATAGTCAAAACAAGCAAGCAAGCTGGCAGTTAAATATATGCTCCAATTTCTCACTGAATCAGGGCATCAAGTGACAAAGTTCGCCCCTCGTTGACCTGTTCCTGCACATGAACATCTTCATAGTTGTATTGCAGCGAGGCAGGCTGACAAAAACCCAAAGAGTTGTAGGTGCGATTGTCCCAATGGGAATTACTCAGCCTGCACATCTGTTGCTCTGAAAGTGCCTGAAGACTTAAAAAAAAAAAAAGGAAAAAAAGATGTAAAATACCAACCTGGCTGGCTATCTGCCCTGGCAGCACACACCCACCAGGACTGCACGTGCTTGCCACTGTTTGTGGATGAGCTTTGTCAGAAGCAGCGGTATCTGGCAGGAAGGATCCTGCATTTACAAATTAAAGGTTCACGTGGTTAACCGAGCTCTTCTACTTCAGGGTCAGACACAGCTTGTGGGAGCATTTTCTCATTAGATTTTACAGTTTAGAACGGAGTGAATGTATCAACGTGCAGGGCTGCTGAGAGGTTAAATTTAAGAGTGGGATTTTAACAGGAATATTTGCATACAGCTGTGCACGCTGGAATGAAGAAGTATCTTCCATTCAGTCGGGCAGTGTAGGTTCCTAAAGTACGGAGCAGAAAAAGGAAAGCTTTAAGGACTATGTGTCAGGACAGCAAAAAGCTTCTGGACACAGCCTAAAATAAGACCTTCAGTTATGTACCAGGCACTTATTCCATCACTGTGACTCTATTAAGTTAGCAATCAGTGAATTCCCATCCCCTTCTGCATTTTTGCAGCTGAACCACAACTCTAGGAGAATATATATTATTAATTTAAGTGTTGTTTCCATGTTTTCCTTATGCAACCATTGCCTGCTTTTGAATTTTCTTTAGGGGAAGTAAGTCTATTTTTCAAATGCCTTTTTCCATAGGGTATAACTGTTCTTTCTTGTCTATCAGGAAATACTACTGGCTTTTGCTGGGACAGTGTAATGGAAGAAGAGTTGTTTTGGTTTTACAAGTTCTTAAAAAATAATTTGATTACCATTAAGTGGAAACACTTTAAATGCTTTCCTATCCTAGATGGGAGTTATCAGTGTTGACAGAAAGCCTCAGGGGGTGGAGAAAATAGTAAATAGTCTTCCAAAGTGAAGGATTATATATGTATCATGGTTTGGGCCAGACTGGCCACTGAAACAAATGATGGATGCTCTCCCCCACCTCTCCCTGAAGGGAGAGGAGGAATACAGAGAAAGAGACTTATGAGTTTAAAAAGAAACTAAACTAATGAATATATTAATAAAATAATAAAAATAAAATAATGAAACATATACAATATATACAACCCATATCGAGCTCCCAGGACGACGATCACATCACTGGCAGGCACTGGGAAAGTCCCAGACTGGACCCAGTGATGGATGGGAACTGGATTACGGATCTGGATTCAGGAATGCACGGATGGGGATAAAAGGTCTCAGACACTAGCCATTGAAGAAAAAGAGCTGACCCTTTGATCCCTCAGCTTTTATACTGAGCATGATGCAGACGGTATGGAAAACCCTGTTGGTCAGGTTTGGGTCACCTGTCCTGTCCACACCTCCCCACAGGTGCGACCCCTCTACGTTCTTCCACTTCTGACCCTCCAGCGGGGCAAATAACGAAGGTGGCTGACCTTGGTTGTTATAGCAATAAGTATAAGCAAGAGCCTCTCTGCATACCATTCTTTGGCATAAATTAGAAACAATCAGGTCTTATCGCTCCGTGAGCGATAAGCAGTGTCTGAACAACATGCTGCTAATTTCAGAGAGTTCAATTAGTTAGAAAAGGCTTAACTGAAAAGTAAAATTTCTGAACAGAAATTTGGTTCTGTTTTACCTCAAACCAGAACAATATATATCCAAGCATCAAACAGTTCAGATACCAATACTTTATCTTCAAACCAATAGGGAAGGCTGCATGGCAACATTATACTACCTGTTGAAATTCTATTCCATTCTTTAAGATTAGGCTCCAGGACTATGGAGAGGAGAAGCAGGGAGACATTTTTATGAAATCCTTCAGCAGTACTTCACATCCATCATTCCCAAACGATGTTGGAGGAGCCAGTAGCAGTCTGGGATGCCATGGCCTATGGATCATGCTGATGCCTGTGAATCAGCACTGGAAGTGCTCCACTGGTGTACTTCAGATCCCCTCCCACAACCCTTCTTGTGGCACAATGCCACAGCCTTTTCCCTGCACTGGGACCTGGTGTGCATAATGTGTCCTTTGACGCATGGCAGGTTGCTTGGTGGGCCGTGCCCCAGGATGCACGTCTGCATGATGATTTGCAAGGGAAAAAAGGCATACGTAGAGCCATCACCCACCTATATTCAGTAACCAGCCTGATTTCTTCAGACCCTTCTATTGTTAGGAACTGGGGTGAGTAAAGATGGACGATACCTTCAGTCGTCATTAAAGTACAGCAGAAACCTCCTAAGGGCCAGATGAAGATTGTCTGGCCTCTGCTGCCTAATGACCCTTTTCCTGGAGAGCGTCAAGCTGGATTTGTAGTTGTGTCTCTTTGTTTAAACATTGGCTTTCAATTTACTACTTAAGGGACCCAGCGTCAAATTGGAGATGGGTCATTATTTGCCCTTCTTAATGGTAAACTGAACTGTGCACACAAACATGTCAGGAACAGCTGAGGGTAAAATGCTTTCTAGTCCTCTGGCAGCCCATCACTTTATGTTGGTGTCACTTGATTAACATAAACTGTCAGTGATCATGGCAATTAGAGAAAAGTGCAACTTTATTACCTGGAAACTCAGCGAGACAGTTGTTATTGCTTTGGTATGGCAGTAGGATGGAGAAACGATAGCTCTGGGACTGTGGCGCCCAGTGCCGGGTGCTGTGTAAGCACAAAAGAGAAAGCCTGTCTCCATTTCCCAGCGGTTGGTCCAGAGGGGCTCTGGCCTCCTTGGCCACAGACAATTTTCAGGCAGGCAGTCTGCCCTCCCTGGAGCCTGTGCTGACCCAAGCCAAAATCCAGCTCAGTGGTAGGCGCACTTAAATAAACAATGTCCTCTGGAGATGCAGCCATGCTGTTTCCAGGTCCCGGTAGGCTTCCTCAGTACTAGGGATGTCAACAGGCAATGATATAAATCTATCCAGTAGTTTTTGCGCTCTGTAGGATCTGCATTTCTCATTAATTTTTGTTGGCTGCAGAATGTTCTGAACACCTAGTAGTGGATTAAGCCCACAAAAAAGTATGATATTCCTGGTTTACGGTCTAAGTAGATTAACATCCTCCGAGTAATCCTTTGTGTTTTTCTCCATCGCTTGGTGAAATGAAGCTACATGTACCTGCTTGAAGGAAACCATGTGGGAATGCAAACATCCAAACAGCTAAACATGCTGCTGTTAGAGCATGCAGACCAGGGGTGAAGGACCTAAATAAACCTCATATGCTCTAGGTAACGGACTGTATATATTACTGCGTGTATTCAGCATCTTCCAGAAGAGTTATGGATTTTCTGGCTGATACATCATTTCCTTTGTTGTACAAGGGATTGAAATAGAGATCAAGACTAAGCCATGCTGGCAGAGTTTCGTTTAGTGCTAGGATGTTTGTTCCGATGCGTAACTATCTCCCAAAAGTGAGCCTCTCTGCTTATCTAAGTCACAGCTACCACCCCCACCCTCTCTTAAAAGTAATTTTACTCATTAAGCGTATGTGAGTGTGATACCATTCTGCAGTCAGAAATGTTTGAGGGTTGGGGTTTTCTTCAGCCTCCTTATATTTACTTGTTTGTTTCTTTATAACATCTTGTTTCTGCTTGGAAATATGTTTGGCTACGCAGGAAGAGCATCCATTGCAATTTATTCTTCTTGACCTTTTGTGAATCTAAAATAAACTGCTTTTTGGAAAGAAACCAGAGACTCTCCTCTCCGTTCCCTTCAAACAAATCTGACCTTACAGTTGTTTCTCGTGGAGACAGCAGAAGCTTCTCTTTGAGTCAGTGAAAAGGAAGCAGGAAAGAGTAAAATTTTCCTATGCTGATCTTACTTTTTTTTTTTTTAAGTATTCAGATATTCTTTAAAGGATACTGGATTTTTCAAACCTGTGCACTCAACTTTTTGTTGCTTTAGCTGTGAGAATCTCGCTTTTCCCCCCTAGCCCCCGTACTCTGTTCACCCTCCTGGCGCCCTGACATGGCTGCCGCTGCTCCCTCTAATGCGTATCCGGAAGGGATGAGAAGTCGTGCAGAGATTGGACTGAACTGGTGAAGTAAAGTGACTGTAAGACCCTCATACAGCCCTCGTGTGAGTTTTGGGGGATATTCTCCCAGCTGCAGGGGTCATGAGCCAGGAGTCCAGCAGCCGGTACTGGACAGCAAGAGCGGTGTAGGGTATTGCGTGGGAAATAAAGGAAATAAATCCTGCCAGCTGTTGAGGGTTCAACACTCTGGCACTTTTATAGACCTGGCGGTCACCGTGAGCCATGTCCCACGCACAGCATCAGTTGCAGCCTATGCTGCTCGGGTGGGTTGGTGGAGCATGGAGGTTATCGCGGTGTCTGTAGGCCTAGAAGTCCCAGATAAGCTCTGATGTCTTTTGCGCATCTGATCTCAGCTCCAGCTTTTCCCAGGGAGTGCTCAACTCAGTCTAGGAGAGAAAGTTGGCTGACTTACATACATAACATTTGGCTTTTTCTGACTGGGGGTGTGTGTTTGGAAGAAGACAACAAGCTCTGGTGGGCAATGACAATGAAGTTCTCAGTCTTAACTATGTGCATCTGTCTTATCCAAGTTTGAGGCTTCAGATTGTGCAAAGCACTTTAAAATCATTCTCTAAAATGAATAAGTAATGAACCATCCTGCACATTGTCGGGAAAAACAATGCCGTTGGAGGAGATCAGGAAAGGTTCCTTTCTGACAATTATTTTTAACAATGTGATACAATTTAGCTGAAAGTTGGGGAACAGCCGGGGGCAAGGGGAGAAACATCCCTCCCTTTGGTTAACCTTGCTCGGGAAATGTGAATCACTGAACTAAATAAAGTTTGTAAAAGATGCTTTGAAAATACTATGCTACGCCCTATAATTCAGCCAAGAATGAAGGAGGAGGGAAAAGAAAACATCAAAAGTCCCTGCTTCTTTTTATATTGCTTCCTGGCACATTTCTGTTTCTTCCCCCTCACCCCCCCCACCAAAAATCTTCTTTCTGGTCTTGGTTTTTTTTTTGGTCTTCTTGTTTTTCTCTTTTCTTAAAAATCCTTTTCATTTTGTGAAGCTGGTACCACAACCTTAACAACAACCTTGTTGTCTACAGGCAACAACAATGATGAGAAATGCCAAGGGAGAAGGGAGTCCTGTTGGGATTGGAGGACAACAAAGACAGTTTTTTAACATTTTTATTAGGACCTCATGATGTACACATGAAAAATTAATTTCAGAACATGAACTGCTCTTCAGATGGCGCCGTTTAAATCTGGAGGATGTTAACATTCCTGCTGCATGACAAAGGTCCGCCACCCCCTGTGTTGATACTCATCCTGCTCAAAGGGGCAATAACATGTAAGGAAGAACAGAGGCCGTGGCACCAAATCCTGCTTGAAGGCTACTTTGCATAGATTTATCTTGGGATTTTCTGGAAGTCCTTGTCAGGGTCAGTTTGCCCTTGAGGGCTAGGCTGCATGGCTCTAGCTCTTCACAGGGCTCCGGCTGTTTCATCGTTTACCCACATTTCGATGTATGCTTTGGCAGAGAGGAGAATTAGTGGTAGAGGAGGAAAGGCAGCAGGAAAGTGCCTGCCCCAAAAATATGGAAACGGGGGTTTCAGTGCTGTTTTAGCAACCGCTGTTGTAGACAGGTGACATCATGGGGAAAGAGCGTAACCTGTTTGTACGGACAAATCCATCCGCTGGCCCCCCCATGCTGGCGTGAGTGGAGCACTGGGAGCTGGCGGTGGCACAGGGTGGCCGGGTGACAGCAGGCGGTGGGAGGCACTGGGCTTGCAGCTGCAGGGATGCCTTTGGGGCAGCAGGGTGTGAAACTCATCCCTGTGGTGTCTGCCTGGCATTCCGTCTTACCTGTTTAATGGAAGTTTAGCAGCGGGAGCACGTGCGATTCACTAGAACAACGTTCCCCTGGAAAATGCCCGAATCTGTCCTACTCCCTTAACAGCAGTGAAAGCAGCAAGGAAACTAAACAATCTTATTTTACCATCCTTTCTAAAAAGCCATCCTGCCAGAGGGAACCACTGTGCTCTGCCCTTTGCCTGGCCCTGACGTACACCTTGCGGGCAGCTTGGAGGAGCTGGGAGCTGGGGGTAATGAGCCACCCCGGGGCTTTGCAGGGAGGTGGCAGCTCTCGCGCTGCCGGAGGGGCACCAGGAGAGTAGAACGGGGCCACGAAACTGGCTTGTCATCTGCTTTTCCATCTCTGCTTTGCTGCTTAACCCTTTGTCCCTCCTCGTAAAAACAAACAAGCGCAGCCTGACTTCCAGGTGCTTCTGCTGGTTAAGTGCCCGCTGCAGCAGATGCAGCCTGGGGAGGGCTGGGGCGGTCTGCAGGCTGGGAAGGAAAGGGGGTTTTCTCCCTAGGCCATAGAGCTCTGCAGCGGCTATTTAGCCCGGGGGCTGGACTAGCACACATGTGGCTCGGGGGCTCCCTACAGAGCAGTAATGACCTTTGGATCTGTAGTTCCACTGTCCCCAGTCCTGGTGCTTTCCCATCTGGTTCCTGCTATTCCCGTAAATCCCTGCTGGCTGTTTAATAGCAAGCGGGGAGTTTCAATGAAGCTGAGGTCACTTTGACTCACCAAATGTCGCCACTTCTAAACTGGAACCAGACTGAGCCCAGGGCAGCGTTTGTGCTGGAAGGGAGCAATGACAAAGTGTCCTGCGACTCCTCATCAGATGTTGATCACGAGCCCACAGCCTGAGCTCAAGGTTTGCTTTGTGTGAGTGTCAGTCTCGGGAGGACATTTATGAACGTGCCACTGAGTGGACTGTCTTTTCTTTAGACATGGGTTTTACGCCCAAATCCTTAAATATTTTGAGGGTGTTTGTGTTTGTACGTACAGGCTGTTTGTACATACCTCAAGCTGCCCGACGTGCCCAGCCTTTGAAATACCCTGTCCCTGCGAGGAATATGCACGAGCACCCAGTAGCCCAGCATGAGCGAAGAAATTTCTGTATATCTTTAAGGTCAGACAAAGCTGAAAACAGATGATCTCTGACAACTGCTTGGCTTGCAGATCTGTCAGTAGCACCAAGGCTCTGTGGCCAGTTAAGTACTACTGAAACAACCCCCCACCCTGGCTGGGTTTCACTTTGGGGCTCTGGTTTCATCATGCTGTCTCCGAGAGCGACCTTATGCCGGGAGAGCTGCCTTGGAGACCTCTGCGCAGCATGGCTGGGCTCTTGGTCTGAGGACAGAGGACTTGAAGCTGCTCTTCCATGCAAAGCTTGAGTGCCCTGCAGAAGAAGTGATTATGCTGTCCTCGTACCCTGCCCCCCTGCCTTTTCTTTTTCTTCCTTTCCTCCTAAGAAAGAAATGGGGGAAAGTTTGTGGGAGAATAGTGTTTGCCGATCTTGTGCAAAGCACGGTGACAAATGAGAGCTGGAGAAGCATGACAAGGCATGTAAACTTGAGCTAATGGACCTATGTGCCAGCTGAGTGTTTACTCAGGCCTGTCATTGTCAACAGAGTCCCCTTTACAAGACCAGGTATTGTTTGTAGTAACAAGTGCACCACGAAGGGGAATGTAGCTTTGAATCCTATGAATTCACCTCTTTAAAACACATTATAAAAAGAAGTCCTTAACCCATCCTTACATGGAATAATGGTAGCACCTAAATACCTGCTTTCACGTCTGCATGTTTCAGGTTTATTCAGTCTGCTTTTCATTGCATTCTTCTCATCGGCACTGTTGAACCCATGTTACTGTCCCAAGCATACGTATCCGGTTTGTCATCTTGAAGCCATACCTTCCGATATCACTGACTGAAGTAGGATCAAAAAAAAGAAACAAACAGTGGTGTCCCAATGTTTTGCCTCTGCAGAACAAAGGGAAAGACAGTTTGTCGAGCAGATTGTCACCCTTACACTTCTGGCTTTTCGGCAAAACGTCTCTCAGCTAAGCAAACAATAGCAAGAGTTCATTTTGAATAAAATTCACTGATTTGCAGCCATTTAGACAAAATCAATACAAACTCCTGAACAGAGCACAAACGAAGCACTAAATCTTGTGTCGAGGCTGTGTTTGGATGCACTGCATCCATTCTGTAGAAGTAGGAGAGAAATATCCAAGGAGTTTTGCTGCTCTTTGAATGAATTTATGACATAAGCCTCTTTGCCATTTTTAAAAAATAAAAACGTCCTACAGCTGCAGAGTTCTGATGACCTCTTGGACCTATATGGATGCCGGTGAACTGGATACCAATTGACTGAGACTGAGCTCAGTGAATCTGAAAGAGGACTAGATACTTAATACGGGTAATAAACTTCATTCATATTAGGCAATTTAAAATAGCATTCAGGGTTTGGCTGTCAGATCTCCTGAGTTGCATCATGATGAGTGTGATGGCACACACTGGAAATTTGGGATTGGTCTGTTTCTGATTCTAGTCTGGCTTTATGAGACTGGTAGTTAATTTAATCATGCCTCAGTTTCTTCTACTTTAAAAAAAAACCCCACTCAACAGTACCTTTCTCAAAAGGATACTGTGAAATTTAATGGCCTGTCAAATTCTTGGAGATCTTTTGGAGAGAAGATCTCGTCAGAGATGTATATCTGCGCAAGGAGGCACAAATTAGTTTAAATGGTGAACACTGCCATGGAGTGAGTTTTGAGCTGGGAGAGAGGAGTCCTGCCACAAACGCTGTCTCTTGTTCCCTGGGCTCGCTGGGTCTTCTACAGAGATGGCTGCTGTGCCAGGGTGCCAGTAAGGCTCCCTGCGCAGTCTGGGTGGAGCTGATTTCGGGACGGACCTGGATGTGTCCGGGGCATGGTGTCTCACCAGCCAGACCCCTCCCCAGCGTGACTTAATTCCCCAAGCTCCAGCAGATGCTGTGGGAAGGCAGTCCTGCAGTCTGTTGTTGGAGATAAAGTTTTAATCTCGCCTGTTTTCCTTGGCTCTCCCGCTGGCTGGGCACACAGGAAACGTGTCTGAGTCATTTACGCGTGTGGCATTTTTGTGCAGCCTTGGGAGGGCCCTGCTTACCCGGCTCTGCTCTTCAGTTCACCAGAAACAGCACTGAAATTTGTGAGCCTCTCGGGAGCTTAACTTGCTGTTATTTGGAAAAATGTCTGCTTCTGGTCTTAAGGCTCTCTGTAGCAAAGCTTTGAGGGTGCCTGTTGAAGTCTTTGTGAAGCAATCAAAGAGGCAAAATGTAAGAAGCTGCTCCTGGAAATAAGTGGAAATGGAAAGAAATGATATATTTGAGTAGATCAGGGACAGAATGTGCAAAGCAATTTAAGCCAGAGCAACAGTAAGCAGTGCACGGTGGAAGATTTGTTCTTGAGTGTTTCCATTTTTCTTTATCAACTTGAGAAGTGAGCGAATTGCTGGCATTCAAGAAGTACATGCCCAGACCTCGCCAGGCAGTGACAAACTCTCTCAGATGCTACTAACACCAGAATACAAACTCTACCAGCTGCCATCTGTGCTTAAATATTGCGCCTGCAAAGTGCCTGACAAAGTTTCCTGGCCAGCGTAGGCAGTAATTAATTGGTTTATACATGTTTACGCTGGACAGAAACTAACCCCTTGTTAGAAAGAACCGTACACAAAAATGGTTTTGGCAAACAGTCTGGACTCAAAGAATACAGGCTGGAAAGACTGTACCTTAAGTCTCCTAAACAAAACATCTCGTTTCCTTTTGCTTTTGTTAGGAGGTATCTTTGTATTTTTACAATGAAATATCTTGCAGAGACCCCCTGCTGCCCGTGACTCAGAGCCCTGGGTCTCCAAGCAACATAAACGTATCGGCATCGCTCCCTGCCCAAGCCAGACGGCCGGCCCTGGCGCAGGGTCTGCTGTTGGGGTGCGTTGTCCCCTGCATGTGGCTCCAAGGGCTCTGCGTCTCCACATGGCCCAGCGATGGAGGGACAGGCAAACCTCACTTAAGGACCTGGCCACGGCGCTCAGTTATGCTGTGGAGATGCACTTGCAAGCACAGCCCCTACTCCCTGCTCACACCCCGCAGCACTTCTTAAGCCACTTTGCCAGTCCCGAAGGGCGGGACATTGTGAGGTACCTTCAGCAACAAAGCACATCACTGCTGAGAGACCAGTTTCATTAAGAAGCTTTGAAATTCCCAGGTTAAAACCAGATGTGCTTTTCTAAAGGCGCTTCTGCTGAAAGGTTAATTTTGTATTAGTTACCATCCAGGAGAGCAATGATGTCATCAGTGTACAGCAAGTCATTTGTCTCTAGAAGGGTTAAGGCAAAGAAAACTGTGAGTCATTAGAAAGTAATTCCCTTATTTGAAGCACACATGAAACAGGAGTCCGGATGGCAAAGGAACAAAGCCTCATTCTTTCATGTGCATTTGCTGAACGCCTTGGTGTCTTAGATAAAGGACAAGTATCTGCTAGCGGATTAACATTATGAAAAAGTCAGGATTAAAAAAAAAATTCTCAGCGAGCCTGTGTAATTGAAGCTCTATAGCAGTTCAAAAGCTTAGGCCAGTAAGCTCCTGGCCACCAGCTAATTCATGTATTTTATGACAAGAAGGCAAAATGCTAATCATCAGGGCAGCATATGGAGGGGGAGAACGAGAGGGCTGCGTGGATATTCAGTGAAAACCATCCGAACTTCAGAGGCGGTACAGAGGACTATTAATGTACTCCCTTGCCCTGCCTGAGAGTGCTGACCTCACTTCTAATCCTGCCCCTCCAGGGTACTTAATTTCCAGCATTGCTCAACCCAGTCAGGCCTGTCTAACAATTTCTTTTCTGAGTTAGTCTCTTTGAAGAGGCCCTATTTTCTCTTCAGTGACATGAAAGAGATACTGATGTTGATTATCAAAGGCATGTGCTCCAAACCACCAAGCGTCTAATGCCCAAGGGAGGTAATATTATCTCTGCCTTCAACGTTTACATCCTCCCGCCAAGAAAGATGTGGTGGTTAACTAGCACATCTTTTTTCCTTCCTACTAATTTTACATAAGCTATTAATCAGAGGGGAAAATTAACTAATTCTTCAGCTTGTAGGTCATGCTAGGGCAGCACTCTCATCTAGATTAAAAGGACTGTGGACTGGTGCAAAGTCAGCTGCATTATACCTTGCAGCAGGACAGGCTTATGTAGGGTCTTTTCACTATACTGTACCAAGGAAGTTTCACTGCGTTTTCTCAAAGTCCGTCCAGCGACCGCAAACCTTAGCCCAACCGCACAGCTGGAGGGCTGGTTATCCCCACCTGCTCCTGCCTCTTGCAGGAGTCTGCTCCACCTACCAGCTGCCAGGGCAAAGATCAATCAGTATCTGCCAGTTTTCCACAAAAGGATAAGAATCTCTCCTGAGGAAGGAGCTCTTGGGTATTCACCTTTTGATGATGAGGGAAGGCCTGTCTACCAAGCAATCATCATTGCCTGAGCTTTTAATCCAGAAATCCTTGAAATGACACTGTGGGCTGGTGGAGCTCAGAGATAAAAAAAAAAAAGGAAGCAATTGTTATCTTAATTGAAACTGTTGCCCAAGGTTTCTTTCTATAAGGCTTCCCTACTCACCAGCTGAGGAAATTAATCTGATTCACGGCTGCAGAGAGAGTTGTGGCTCAGCTTAATTGCATAAAGCAGTGACAATTGACACCATTGCTGGAACTCATCTCCTGAAGCCAGGTTGATTGTGCATGGGGAACAGCTGATCCTCTCTGATGCACTGAATCAAGTTGTCCTGTCGTTCATCTCACTGACCAATCTGGCCCAAAGCATGACACAAGTGTTGTCCCATCATATGAGCTTTACTGTGCAACTGTAACTATACCGGGCTTGCACTGTCTGTATCATAGTTTGTACTGCAGGTTCTGCAGTCTAGACTCAATGGCTCAAGAGGTCTCCTCTAGCTTTGTGTCAGTTAAGATTATACAAAAGGAGAGAGTTTCTTCTTGAGATGGGAACTGAATTCTAAACTCCTCACCTTGTGCTTCTCCGCAGGACTTATTTTCCCCCCCCTCACTCTTAACGTACACTCTGACTTCCAAGATGACACAAGTAAGCCAGCCCATAAGGCTGAAGGAAAGTGTTTAGCTGGAGTCAGCAAGATCAGCATTTCTTCATTTTTTGCCCATTCCAAGACCTCGGAAAAAATACTGCATTCACAGAAGTTGTTTGTTTAGAAGATGCACACAAACCCACACTATGTGATTTCAAGATACTGTGCGCATTGACAATCAAAACAATGGTATGTGTAGATATGCTCACACAATTTTCTATTTTTGTCCGCGATAAAATTTTGGCGAAGGGGCTTTAAGTTGACAAAAATGGGTCATATAAGCAGCTAGATAGATTTATGGCTATTTAAGTAGGTCAGGTGCTCTTTTTGAGCTGAATAGCAAAAGGTCAAGTGAAAAGCAACCTCTTTTCAATTAAATATGTCCATGCAAGTTTTTATAACACTTCACAAATAAATGGTATCAGGACACTGACTAAACACTTAGAAAAGTGTCATTTTAACAGAGTGTCTGAAAACAGAATGAACATGAACTTCTCTACTACTGATGGATCCATTGTGTGCAACTGTCATCAGTTTGCCTCTTGGGGTTTTTTTGTAAAGATGCAAATGCACATGCAATATCTCATGTAGTTATCGCAGTGGAGCACACACGAAGGACTTCTGGCAGCAGGGTTATCTGATCTGCATGCGTCCTTGCTGCGGTGCCAAGCCTGGGGAAGTCTTTCTGATGCTTAGTTGTGGACCTGCCCTTGCTGTATGCAGACCTTAGATGTTCATTCCTTCTCTGTAAGACCTGACCCCAAATATTTTTTGATGTTTTTCACAAAAATTACTTTTACTGAGAGATCAGCACTTAGCTCAAGACATTCAAGCCTTTGCTATTTACAAGCTCTGTCCTTTATTTGGAGCGCAAAATGTAAATAAAAACCTCGTTTGGCACTCTTGCTTGGTTTTCAGCTCCACATTGTTACCAGCTAATGAGTAATCCTTTCACAACTGAATTTGCTAACGAGTTTCTGCTAGGAAACACAGAAATAACGTGTAGAAGCAAATGTTCATGGTGCGCCTTCAGAAAGTGCTTGGATTTGGTCTTCCAGAGGAGGATTTGGTAGTGTTTGCCTCAGTCTTAATTACTCCCAGAATGAAAGAGCACTGAGATGTGTTCAGACAGTTCAGTTCTGACGGAGACTGATTTTACTCAATAGTGTGTCTGCACATATTAATCCATTTTACAATGACTGTGCTTATTCTGCCAACATTTAGCCCTGGAACAAAGGACAATGGCAGCCGTGTATACAAGCATGTGTGTAAAAGCCTGTACTGATGAGATCTATGCTGAGGAGATCAAAAAACCAGGACTCTTCCCACAGGAAAAAAAATAAGTATGATTGCAGTTTTATCTTGATTTGGAAACCAAGTGTCCTGGCTCATCACCAGCATCAGACTTCTGTTCTTTTATGCTTCAGCCTCTGGAAAGTCCAGCCTTGGACTGAGGCCACTGGGTAATAACTGGAGGCTGCCACTGATCCAGAAAACAGGAGGAATTGACATAATGGCAGGGCTGGAGCTAACCAGACTAAACGAACCTCTGTTCCTCAGTCGTGACTTGGAGGGAGCCATGGAAAGAGCTAGCAGATAGTCCAGTCTCATGCTAAAACCAGGGCAGGCCTCTGATGGCAAATCCACAAAGGTCTGAACTGAATATCAAATGCTGGTTATAAGCTGGGTGATGTGTTTTCCCAAGAATCTCATTTCCTACTTGGAGAGTTGGTCTTTGTTGTAGGATGTTCTTACAGTTCAAATATTCCTTGTTCCGAGCAAAGGCAAGTAACTTTACCTCAGTTTAATGTGATGTGTTACAAATAATACCTAGATGTTGTCTGATACAGCTTATTCCGCCTGTGTCCTCATCTGTGCATAACCCCTGAATATTTCATTTTAAAAAAAAAATATAAAAAAAATATTTTTTAAGTGCTTTAGCAATTTATCTTGCTTTGGGGTTTTTCGACCAGCTGTGAACTAAGTTAATATATATAGGTCTTACATTGGCAATGACAGAGCTATACAGCAACATTGCTAACAACATATGCATTTGCTCTTGTCATTTGACAGAAAATGAAGAATATTTCCAAAAGGAAAGCTATGCAGCTCTGAGTAGCTATATCCTCTTTTCTTGAATAATCTGCTGCATTAAGCCTGTTTTGAAAATGAAGACGTTTCAGAGGAAGTTTCTTGTTTCAAGGCCAGTAGCTTTATAGGAGTGGAACTCCATAACATACCAGTATTTCCATTTCAGTGACGTTCATACCATTTTGATGGGATCTTGTACTTCATGGAGGAGTTTTTCTGAAACTGTTTCATTTTGGGTTTCCTTCAATCAGACTCAATTCCTGATGTCAGAACCACTGGAATCCATGGATCTTTGACCACATCCCCCAGGTATAACTGGGTATATGTTAGCCTGCTGTGAGTAGGCTACATGATAACGACATGAATGCTATGCAGACCATGCCTAAATAAAGGCTGTTAGTAAAGCAGCATTTCTAATATCCTGTGGTATCTACCTCCATTAGATTGATACGGTCAAAATGTCTTCACTTTTTTGTTATTTGTCTCGTAGGCAGCATATAGATTTTTCCATTGATGCAATTTCCACCACCGAGTTGAGCCAGTTGGCTGTTAGGGCCATTTTTGATCTCTTGAGTGTCTATGAATCAGCTGATTAATGACTGCTGCCAACACCATCACTTTTGCCAACGGGCTTGGTAGCTGTGAGCTACCAATTACAGCGGACATTCAGGCAGGGTATCATCTTCCCTAGAATGAACTCAGGTTTTGTGGAAGCTCCATGTCAGTTTTTTCTTTCTTCATCCCCAATTCATATAATTCTTGAGTTCAAAGGACGTCCAATTACAGGCTGTATTCATCTTTTTCAATATAGCTCTGCCAGTGACCAGCACCCTGGAAAGTGTCATGTGGAGTTCATGGGAATGTAATATTGATGTTTAAAGAAGTCACAGTATTTTATCCTGATGGTGTCGGTTCTCTGTGCTGTGAAATTTTGCTGTTGGTCTGCTCAGTATTATTAAACAATGCTCAATTCTTTTATACTCTGGAAGGGACAGTAAATGGATTTATTTTTTAGTATCTTGAGTTATTATAAGAAGTGCTGGGGCCAAGTTCAGCCTCAGAGAACATCCATCCACTCTGCCCTCGTGTGCTAAGTTCACAACTGTTTAAGGACATCTGTGTTACTTAAACTGAATAGCTTTTGTGACCTTATAATAAGGTAGGCACTTTCCTCCACTTTTTTCCCCCCTGAAGCCAGAATTTTTCCCGGATTTGTTCATATGACAGCAATAATCAATCATAATAAATTTCAATTACAGTTCTGCTCTCTTTTTTCATGCCAAGCCTCCCTGCAGAATACTGCCAGCTTCTTTTATAGAATTTATTTCCCCAAATATACTTAAGAGGGTGGTTTAAAGGTTCCATACCAAAACTCCTGATTTTTCTGAGGCCACTTTCCCTGTGCATATAGTGCTAGAGATGGATACACAAAAGCATCATATAATTTATTGAAAATTGGAACTGATCTGGATAGTCCTTCTCCTTCCATTACACTGTTCATCCAAGCTCAGCAACCATGACAGAAATGCTGGTGGTCTTGAACATGAACTGATATGTTTTTCCAGTTGACAGCTTTTGACTGGAGACACAGTTGGCCCAATAACTCTTTTTCCGGGCAGAATTTTTGCGTGCAAAGCAACAAATACAACCTGTGGTCAAAGAGTAATGTAACCATTCTTAGTCAGCTATTTCATCCTTATGCAATCATCTTTCAACACTGCGGTGCAGTACAAGATGACACTTGGATGGTTTCAAACAGCTCTGTTATTGTCATTCTGATTATGGCACAGACGAGGGCTTTGATCAGCAGTGCAGGCAAAAAGGCTGCTGGCAGTATGGAAGAGCCAATTTTTTAAAAAAGGGTCCTAACATAAAAAGCTGCAAATCCAAATTTAATCTTCTTACCCACAAGCTCCCCTCTGTAACTCCCAGTTATGGCCACACGTCTTGAAGAAATAGTATAACATATTAACACAGGAACGAGGAATAAAATCACATTCCATTCATAAATCATCTTACACCTTGCAGTCCTGTTCCCACCTCCAAATCCCTACTGAGATGCACAGTGGGAAGAAGAAAAGGCCCAGCAACACACTGCCGCCTCCTGCATGTTTGCTTGTTAGTATAGGGCTTGTTCCTTGGCTGGGCTGCCATCCATCACTGCAGCACAAATATTACTGTGCCCTCTTCTAATTTTGCCACTGATCCACTGGAAACCATTTCAAGAGGAGTTGTGTAAGATTGGAGGGGAAAGCTCCTTTGCAATCATACGCTGAACATGGGAAATGCCTGTAAGAAAATGAAGATCCGGGTCAGTGTGTCTGTGGGAAGCTGCGGTGTGGTCCATACTCTTCTATACTGTGGCCCCAAGGAGGGAATGGAAGAGAAGGAGGAACAACTAGCTCCTGCACATGTTAAATATCTCCCGGTGTGCCCATGTGTGTTAAGCCACCATCAAACTCTTAGAGAAGAAAGGGACGTCATCATGCAGTTCTACCCATATCCTAAACCAGCATCTGGCCCCGGTAATGAAAACATTTGCCCACCTTGAGCTACAGACTGGCTTTTCCTGCTAGGTCTTGAATTGAGGATAGTGCAAAGCCACACTGCTGTGGGAGCTGAGCCAAGGAGTTTCTGCTACTCATTGCCTGCTGTTTCTCCAGCGCAGGCAGGATCAAGCCCTAGCCCCAGTGGAAGAAAGGCAGTGAGGCTGCTCTTATGGTAGGTCTTACCCAATCACACCAGGAAGAAGAGCAGCTTCTGTGTAATCAGCCAAGCCAGAGGCTCTCCCACGAGCAGGCAGGCTATTTGCCAAGTTTTTTCTCTTGGTGTTTTATTCCGCCTGTGACCGCATCTCAATTGTCATTTGAAAGCAAAGCCATGCAGTCCTTCTTCTTGGAGAGAGCCTACTCCTGCAATGTCCCACTGTACTGCCTGCTTGCTGCTGCTGAAAGCTCTCCCTGCCTCAGGGAGTTAGCAACAGCCGTGCCAAAGCTTTGCCAGTGACCACTTGCATGCTAACTATTGCCTGCAGCTGCATCAAGAATCAACTGCTCACTTGGGGATGAAACACCATTGTCAAGTTAAAGTAGCCCCTACTCAGTCCCCAAATCCACACAGAGGAAATCATGAGGGGCAGCTTGGCTGTGGTGCGTGCCCGTGGTGTGTGCTTCCATTTGCTAGTGTGACAATAGTCCTGACAAGGCTTTGAAACACATGCTTTGGGAACAGCGAGGGGGGAGGCATTCATACTTTTGCTGCTCCTGCACTTTTTCAGTCGAGAAAGATTTCACCACAACAGAGCAGGAGAAAGCACTGGTTCTTCCAAGCACTTTTACAATGCTTTTATGTGATTCTTAGGGAGAAGAGGACTCTTCTCCTTACTTGACCCCATTGCATTTCATTTGACTTCACTGATGAGCGCAAGGAGCTGCTCTTATGAGCTGGCAAGTGTCTCCCTGCTGCCGCTTGAAAATCTCCACAGGTGCCTTCACCTTCCTCCCCATCACTCCTCCACCTGTCTGAGGGGACAAGAGGCAGGTGGGCAGGGAAGTGGAAGCGACCGAGGAAGTGAGAAGAAGCACACAGAAAGCCAAGCTAAAGGAGGCAGAGCTGGAAGCCTGTCATGGGAAAGGGCAAGGAATATGGAGACAGAAATATGAGGGGCAAACAGACGGGCTTTGAGAAAGGACAAAGGTAGAAATAAGAAACGATCCTTCCTAGTCTGCAGATTCCCCAGGCCAGGCACTTTACCTGCCTCCGTGACTATCTGCTGTCCTGCTCAGGTACTCTGAGTTACTGCTGTGTCACACAGACTTCTGAGCAAGGAGGTAGGAGCCAGGGCGCTGAGGCTGAGGGGTGCAGCGGTAGCTGGTAGCTCCTCTTTGCTAGGGGAAGGGTGATACACAGGTATTAAGCACAGTCCTTTGCATTGCTTGATCTATTGAGAGCTTTCTCTCAGGTAAAACCTGTTGCCTACGTCTAAGGTATGGAAAGACACCATAAGTGGGTCCTGTGGAAAGAGAGATTAAAAATTATATAGGAAAGGAAAATACACATCAAAAAAATGAGATAATGCCTGCCACAGAACACCTTAAAACACCTGCGCCATTGTTCCAGTGCTGAGCTGCTACTTTGAGGAGGGTTTCATGACCTTTACTGATCATAGTCTTCCCAGTCAGTCCTCTTCTCAAATTCCTGTATGTGCTCCTGCTCTGTATTCAACAATCTGAATGAGTGAATGAGGAAATAGTTCACATGCAGCATGAAATGCTAAAAACAAGCTTTCATAAATGGATTCCAGTCTATAACTGTCCAATTAAGAAATGCAGCAGCTTTACAAATCAAGTAATACTAGACTTGAGTAAGCCAAGCGATCGAAGGTACAGCCAAGCCATAGTGAAACAAGCCAAAAAATCGGACATCAGCCAACAAAGCTGACTAAATACATGGAGTATGAAAAAGAAAATACATAATAGATACGTGAGGTCACTGTGGCCGCCAGGAAATGGTGCCAAAATATCCTTGCTGGCTTGACTTCCCTTGGCTTAGACCTACATGTGGATGCTGAGCTGAGCCCAAACTAGGCACCAAGCATAAGCCTGGCCTGCTCCTTTATCCGCTCAACAGCTCATCCTTGAGAGGCTTCCTGAGCTGTTTTTGTCATGGAGATTTGCTTATCCATAGGGAAAAAAGCTGAAAAGTCTGTTCTGATCTCCCCTCATTGCCCCTGAAATGAGGCCACCTTTCAAGGTTTCATCAGGATCACATCCACTGATGTTGTAACAGTAATTTCTGTTTCTGATTTTTCAGCTGTGATCTGATTCCTGAGAGCTAGAGCTACTGAAAGCAGACAGATCTGCCTTTTTCGTTTGTAGTCCTTTCTTCCCTGCACAAAATGTCATAGGTTTTGAGAGGCGTTGAATGTATGGTGACTGTTTCCACAGGCTGAATGTACTCCAAATGTCGTGTGGAGGCAAAAGCATTTTATTAGTGTTTTTAATTTCTTTAATGAGATTCTTCACCAAACTCTTTATATGGCAGTACATTAGTTTTCTATGAGGTATTTTGTTCAAGTATTTATGTATTAGGGCATGTGTTTGCATTTCCCTCCAAGCAGGGAAAGGGATCCCCTGTAGGATCAACCTGCACTGAAAGGCAATAACTAGATGCCACTCTCCGAGAATTTGGGTCAAGTACTGAGGGCACAGCCAGGGTATTTTATTACTGTAGACAAAACTATTGACCAGATGCTTTACTGTGAATACCAACAAGTAAAGAGATCTCATATATATCAACAGTAAAGCTGAAAAGCAACAGTAAAATATGTCAACTTTTTATATTTGCCTGTCTCTGGAGTACCTCAGCTGCCTGTTCCTTATGCTTACAATGCCTATTGGCATGAGAGGCTAATGACATAAAAACAGATAAGAAGAGTAAAAAAAAAAAATCTGAATCAGCAGTAGAAAGCTCTATGGATTCTCTCTATTGCCACCAGCAGGTTTTGGACCAAAGCTTTCCTGAATCAGAAATTAGTGAGAGATACAATGTTTGGCTCAGAATACACACTTCAGATGCCTCAAAAAAGAAGGGCATTCAGATTTGATGCTGATATGCAAAACGAATGTTAAAATTATTAGGATTACTTACGTGATAATAGTTTTTCTTCAGGGCAAAATGGTAATTTGAAGAAACAAGAACCACGACTGATCTTTTGGTTTGTAATTACTTTTATAGATACACAATTGCATGCTTGGCTCTGGCAATTGAAATTGTTTTATTTGCTTTTCTTTGTGCATGTTGCCTGTAATTACCGCATCTGAGCACAGAAGGCTCTGTGTTGTTGTTTTGTAAGACCAAAAGGACGAGGGGGCCTGTGGTTTAGTTGCTGGATAATTTCAAAGAGATTTTGAATACAAGAAAATTCCTAAGGAATTGCCTGCTTTGTTGAGTTTCTTTTATTATATTTCTTCTCTCTCTCTTTTTTTTTTTTTTTTTTAGTGTTCTTAAGGGTGTGGGGTGGGAGGAGAGATGGCAAGAGCGTATTGGCTTTTTTACTACTCACAGAGGAGTTCAAGCATTTCTCTGCCTGCTCTAAGTATTGTGGAATGTTGCTAACAATTGTGAATAATTTTAAGCTTATTTTGCAATGTGCTTGAGCTGCACAACTGAAATCAGGGGTTGTTTTGCTATTGTCATGAATGGATGAAAGCTGAGATCTGAAACAAAAATGTGATGCTGAAGTGTACTTCCCCTTCAGCCACATGTAGGCCTTTCTTAGTCCTGCAGACAAATTCAGTGGTACCCTCCTCTGATTTCTGGAAAACAAAGGGTTGGATGGAAAGAACTGGTCAAAACCAGTTGGTTTTGATGAGGATTGTAATGAGGATTACGATCAAGGATGGACAATTCAGCATGATGGTGCCATATTTTCACTTCCCCTTGGCTTATTTTGAACGTTCAGAGAACAGGGGATTTTGTTCTGTGATCTGGCTCTGCACAAAATACTCATAGCATGTAGTAAATATGTCCACTGGCATATTTACTCATAAATTTTGATTTTTAATTTTCTAATTGGAAAGGTCCCTTTATAGCATTCTGGCATAGTAAAACAACTCCAACACAGACATAATTTTCAAAGACTCCTGACTGATGTCTGGACTTTTATCACATTTATGCACACACATACTTGTATATAAGAGAAATGCTGTGGACTACAACCTTGCCCATTTGGCAGAAGAGAGCTCTCCTCCATAAAAACAGCTCGTGTGTGCCGTTCTCAGACAGCGGAATAAACTCCCCCTGAAACTGAGGTCCTGCACAGACTTAGCACTCTCTGCCTGCCTGCTTCGAGTGCAAAGCTACTTCTTTGACCTTGTCACCCGTAGAATAAATATATATCAACATACTTAACAACAATTCAAAATAATCCCTACCAAAAAAAAGACACTTCACTGCTCACGTCTCTCTTCCCTGGGGAATGGTGGGCAAACGGACAGTATGGGCCAGACGTTAGTCGCATGGGAAGCTTTCAGAAACTGCTCAGACGCTATGGTGAAGACAGCAGTACAGGAACGCGAACACAACAGGGGAAAGATCCCCGGTTGCTGCTTGCCAACACTAAGCAAAACTTTTTGGTCAGGACCTAGGCCTTTCTTTGCCAGAATCTCCCTTTTAAGACGCTGGTAATTTTTGGTTACATACTGCATTATCTAATATATCCCACCTTTCCTTTGGCTTTCCAGGGACAAATGGGATATAAATGAGGTCAAGGGCTTCCCCCAAGTCTTCTCTTGTGGACTGTAAGAATCTGGTTCCAGAACTGCATTGAACTAATTCAGACATGAACTTCATTAGCGTAGCTATTAGTCATGAGCAATTCCATTGAATCAGTCGTGGTTCTTGTTTCTTCAAGAAATTTTTTGCTACAGAAGAATTTGTGATCTTCACCTAGATCTTGATGTGTGTTTGTAGGGACACCACACATAATGGGAGCAAGGAAAGCGAGATGTACAACCTAGAGATATTATACTTCCATTTTCCCCCTGTGCTTTTTCTGTCCTGATATTTTCTCGGTCTAGAGGATTTCCAGGAGCATCCAGAAAGTTCTGAGGAGACACTTGATAGCCTTAGGACAACAGAGAGAAAGAAGAGATAAAGGCAAATGGAATGCAACCACAGACTACTTCTCCCCGAAGGTGCCTCTCTGGGCGTGCTGGTGGGTGGCAGGTGGAGAGCCCCAGGCAGACGGAGCCGGGTGGAGCAGGGGATGAGCGGGGCTGGGGTGCCAGCCTTCTTCCCGGCCAGAGACAGGGGAAGCGCCTCGAGGGAAAGGTGGGATTTTTCCCTGGGTTGTACCTCCGTAGTATCTGGCTCTGTGTTATCAGTGAAGCTTCAAATAGCTTATCTTTTGCCCGCATGTGTATGTGTTTCTCCCTCTTGCCAGCCCAACGTTTCTTCATCTGAAAGCGTGAAAAATAATCCCCTGAGTAGATACGGATAAAATAAAAGCATACTAAAATCCCCAAATATTCGGGGAAAGATTTTATCTTTTGTTACGTGGAAAGATGTCTGCAGTCTGGCTTCAATAAAGGAATAACTTAAAAGGCAGAAAAATAAGCAGCAGAACATCAGCTCTCACTTCAGTGTGTAAACTTTGGAAAGGCCACCTGTCAGATCCCTGGTGGAAAGCAGCATTTTGTTTGGCATCTGGCTGATTGCCACGATGAAATGTTGAAGTGTTTGGAAACTTGTGGGACTTTCTTCAAAAGGCACACTTCCCCTCCCCCTTTCTCTAAATAATTAAATCTTAAATGTTCTGGCTTGCAGTTAAGAAAAGATAAAACACAACGGCAGGATTCTTTCAAACACACTAGCTAATAATGCGGGGGCCTTTCATGCTATTTATTTTAGCTTTCCCCACATGAAATACAAAAGAAATTGCCTCAGTGTCACCTTAACTTTTCATCCCAGGCAGTCACTGATTCTGATCTCAGTAACAGTGAAGTAAATCTGAAGTAACTCCGCTGAAATGTGACCTAGTTGCAGAGTGCTGCGTTCTTATTCCAGTGTAAAATTGGCGTATGAACGCAATTGTGATCTTATTAGTCTTACCCTGTCACAACGCATATCAGTCACTGACGCTACTCCAGATTTCGGTGACTCACACAAGCTACTCCCGATTTAGGCAGTGTGACTGAAAGCCAAATGAGACCCACAATCGTCAGCTGGGTGACGTCTTGTCTTGTGAAAAGATAAGAATTTCACTTGAAGACTGTTTGATGGCAGGCCTATTTTGCTCTGATCAGTCATTTTGACTGTTTTCCCTAGCATTACGTTGTGTTTCAGGGTCCTGTTGGAAGCGAGTTGCTTCATGATTCCAGCACTTTTAGGAATGCAAAGCTCCAGATTAACACCATCTGTTATTTGAAGATAAAAGCAAAGACACTGATATTAGTGGCTAGTTCTCTTTGTAACTGCTGTTCTTTTAAGTAGCAGACACTACGAAGCTACTCTTGCCCGAGTAGATAAGCATAGGGCTGCCAGCAAAGATAGGTGCACTCTTGAGAAGCTGGACCCAAATTTTGTTAGTTATTTGTGCTATAAAAAATATCTGGGTTTTATTCCCCTAAGTTTCTCACTGGCTTTACTGCTCATGGGCACTAGGGGAATGGAAGGCCTGGAATCACCTTCATCCATGATGCACATATTGGGCTGCCAACGTACAGCCTTCTCCATGGTGTCCCTCTAACATGCCCTGAATCTTCCCTAGGAGTGAAGCATGAGAAATCAGTCTGCAATGTCACTGCCAAAATGGAGATGGCACAGCAGAGCCCACAGAGAAAACGGTGCGCTGCTGAAATGCTCCCCCCTATTTTCCAACATATGTTATGCGTACCAGGTAAGAGGGTGAGTGCTGTTCCTTCTGGGGATCTAATGCTTCGTCTTGCATATGTGAGTTGGAAGAGTGCAGGGACAAGTCAGAAGGTCGGTGATCTCGTCCTGCACGCTGGCTGGTAAGGCTAAAGAGGGAAATGAATTTGCTCCAGGTATAGGAGCATGGCCAGAACCAGGAACAAGGCTGTAATTCTCCAGCTGTCCCTGCACAGGTCTGGCAGCGTTTTGGCCTGAACTCAGAAAGAGCCTGCCAAAGGCTTCCAGACAATGCCCAGCTACAGCTGGGAATTAGCACAGGACAAGGACCACTCCCAAAAGGCATTTTGGGTGCAACCACACTGTTTGGAGAGTAAGGCAATTTAGCTTACACTACATGTGGGCTGTGCCGTGCCAGTTGGCCTCAGGGCAAAGAGTGGTCCTTGAGCAGAGATGGCTCATTTAATTTGCCACCACACTCAAGGCAGATTGAGTGGCTCTGATTTACCCTTGGAGGAGCCCAGCACCTAATGACTTGAGCCTTGTGACAGGGTCACTTTTGAGCTGCGTGGTCTATTTCCTGTTGGCTGCCATGAGGTACGAGTCAGGCTCAGCTGCCATTATCCCTTGACTTCGGCACAAAATAGTTTAACAACAATACCAGTTTTATTTGAGATGCGGGCAGTTGAAGTTACAGGTAATCAAATGGTGATCACCAAATTCAGCTTGCAGGATTGGGTGATGTCTTTACTGATACTTGTTGAACTTAATCCAGGAATCCTGCGGTCCCATATCTACCTCTGTCACACATCTTCTGATGAAAATGTTTTTTAATCTTTTAATACCAAGTCTTGAATGTTTTTTCTGTGTTTTTAGTGAGCGCATTAGTTTAAGGAGGAGCTTTGTCCAAATAAGAAGTGAGAAAGTCCTCCAGGACATGACTGGTCCTTAATATTTCACAACTAGTGACACTGCAATTATTTTAAACAAAAGCAGGATATTTCATTGCTCCAACATGATTTTAAATCTTTTTGCATGAAAAAAAATCAGAACAAGAAAGGTGTTGATCTATTCATCACAAACTGTCTTGTCCTGATGTATTACAAAATAGAAAAAATACTGGGATACAGAAAACATTGGAAAACTTTTCACTTTAGGATGATCTCTTGCCAAGTACTGGAATCCTTATTTAGGCAAACATAGTGAACTTCATTAAGTTAGGCCTGCAAAGATTCATCTAAAATTTCCTAAATAAGTGCCCAAATGGCTCCTAAGTGGAACTAAATGCCAGGTAGTTGCTGGTCACAATGCCTCATGTCCCCTCCCACTGATTTGAACAGGATCTCTGCTCCCTGGTTTTGTTTTAATCCCGCACGGGAGGGAAGTTGCTTCCCCATCAACCGCATCAACCTACTTTCCACCTTTGACCATCCCCTATGTTCCCCTCAGACCTGCAAGGGTAAGGAGACATCCCAATCTCCCATAGCTAGTCTTCAGGGGAATTGTACTGCAACCATGTTGGATGGAAAGCTGACGACAGTTTAAAGGACTTCTTCCCAGTTTAGGATTTGGAGACAAGCCTTGTGGCATAGCCCCTGGAGAGAAAGCCTGTCCCTCGGTGGAAAAAAAAAAAACCACACAAAAACTCCTAAGAAGCTGTGTGAGGGTATTTTCTCACAAAGATTTCCTTCTCCAGAGCCCCTTCCTGTGGGTTTAAACGACAGTGGGGATAGTCCAGACCACTGTAAATGTTGATACAATTGAAGGAAAACAGGAATCTAGTTTGCCCTTTCCTGTCAAGGAGTCATTTCTTCACTCTGAAAGTGATGACTGAGCCCTGATCCAAAGAAATCCTGAATGCTCAGCAACTCATGTTAAGGAGCAAAACAAAAAGCAAAATCCCTCTTTTATTCTGCCATGGCATTTTGGTAACTTTTCAACATGTTGTCATCTGGTGGCAACAAAGACCTCATATCTCCTTTCAAAAGCCTTCCTTTTGACCTTGTACTAATTAGAGTACATGTAAAAACAATTGCAAATTAAAATGCAGCATAATCTCTGTGTTAGCTAAGGCAGACATTTCTAAAAATAATGAGGAATGGTACAAAGAAATATCAAGACAACAGCTTTGCGTAAGCTTCTTGTGATTTGTAGGTGCCTGTGGTTAGTCTGCAAACTTGCACGTATTTTCTGACCTTTACAAGGTCATGCTTTGCTAAGATCGCTAGTCACGTGTCTAAAAAAGTAATATGTTGACTTTTTTTACAAAGCAAGTATGGGATATGTATAACTCCAGGACACGTTTTCATTCCCATGGCACAGTGATGTATACATACCAGGATGTACTACTTGAAGACGATACTTAAGAATCATACATGGACCTGCTGGAATTTGTATTTGAGAGAGTGTGCACATCACAAATAAGAGGGGGTGATGTAACAAATATTTGGGGATTTCCTTGGGGGTTGCATAATACTGTGTCCTCTTGAGGTTCAGTGAGGAGACCTCTAGCTCTCCACCTCATTGATTGAGCATGTAAGAGAGGTAAGCGCCTAATTCCTATTCAGATTTATGGGAACTTGATGGTCACAGGTAGTTTTGTTCACTCTGTCGAGATTGCTACAGCGACAGCACAAGTGTACTCGGGTCCCAGCTGTTTCTTGAAGGATAAGAGAGAAAATTCCTTGAGGCAAAACCTGTTTCAGTTATGCATGTGTCTCTCCTTGTTTCTCGCTACTGTGACATGTCGTTTTCATGGTTTCATTCTCACAACGTCCCTATGGAATAGGGTGGTGCTATCTAACTTCTGTTCATTTCAGTGAGCAGCTGAGATATACTTTTGACCAAGAACGGAGCCTGAGCAGCCTACGCTGTAACTCAGTAAGCCTGTGGGTGTGACAGGAATTTGTCTTCACCTTATGCTTCCTTTCTAAGTTATTAAGTTAGGATAGCAAGATGTCTGTTCTTAACCAGGAAAGACTACAATGGCGAAGCAAACAATGATCCAGATCCAAAGAGGTACCTAGTACTTCACCAGTTTGGGGCAGCGGGAGTTAATAGGAGCTGTGAGAGCTCAGCACTTCCCAGGACTGTACTTTCACTTAGAGACAGACACTTGTCTCATTCACCTATCCCACCCCTCTGGCCTATGTTTCTATCTGATAAAGATATAGCTGGTTATGTGAGAGGGACCTGGGGAAGTACGGAGCCTGGAAGCAGGTGATGGTCCCTGAACCAATTCATCTGGCCTTGCTTGCCTGGAGCCCGCTCTGCATGGTCTGAGAGCCAAAAATCAGTTGTTAGAGTAGCAAAAATGTGCTTGTCTCTTTTCCTGAGCCACCTGGGGATTTGCTGATGGACTACTTAGGAGCAAGCAGGAAAACACAGCTCATCTATGCTTTTACAGGTCAACAGCAGACATATACGTGTAGTAAGGGACCGGCAACGCTACAAGATTCCCTTTTCCTGCCAGTTCATGACCCATGTGAACAGAGAGGTTGAATATCTTTCATTTAATGCAGCAGGTGACATTAGAGGTATCTAGAAGCAACCTGAAGCATGATCACAAAGAAAAGCAATATTACCCTGAAGATGCAACTTACTGTTAACTTCCGTTGTATCACTTGGTATTAAGACTGGAATCAGCCCATCTCAGATGCTTTAACTTCACAAACTCAAATTCACATACAGGTCAACATTTAAACATGGCAAAAAGGCAAGTTTTTCTGACCTCAACAGGTGAACAGCTTATGCCCAGAAGCACAACTGGTGAACCTCATCTTATTCTATTCTCACTGGCATAACTGCAGATGCTATTCTTATTCTCACAAGTATCTAACCCTTCTTTCAGTCTTACAAAGCCACTTGCTTCCATAGTATCCTGCAGCAGGATATTAGCTTGTACACTGGCACATTTTCTAGCAATTGGAGGTTTTGTCAGGTAAAAGTAAATAATTCCATGTGATCATTAGAAAGAAAACTGCTGTTCAGGTCTCTGTTGTATCCCCAGAAGTCACAACACAGCTATATGAAAACAGTATAGAGATTTTTATTTAAAAAAAAAAAAGAGAGAAAAAACACTCACTGGAGGCACTTTTTACCCCGGGTGAGCTATCTATTTTAGCAGCTAAATGTGAACAAATGTATTAGGACAAATAATCAGACCATCAGCAACAGAAAACTGAATACAGACTTGAAAAGTTTGAAAAAGGAGCGCTCACTGTCGCAGCTCTATTGGGCAAACCTACCCTTGGTTGCCATCTGCGCATGGTGTTCTGAGCCGATTCGGCATCGTGGGGTGCAGAGTAACTATTTCACCCTACAAATCTATTCCACCGTGCAGAGACGGGCGGTCGGGCACAGGAAACTCTGTGGCCTTTCTACTGTCTGCTAAACAATTTGTTCTGTTGGTTGTTTCATGGAGAGACCAAATAGCTTTTTGGAGCTTTGCAAAGGGTGAAAACAGAAAGACCTTACCAGCAGTTACCCCTGCTCAAATGCAGGGACTGCAGAAGACAGATTGGGGAAAGCAATACTTTTTTCCTGTCCTGGTGGGAAGCTTACTTAACTCGGCTGGTTGATGCTCAGGCTGTGAGAAGACTGCTCATGGTGCTCTATACCTTCTCTGGTGGTAGTCAATGATGAGATTATGTCTCCCAATGGGAACACAAGAAACATACCAGTTTCCCCAGCACCTGTCAAGCACCTTACAGCTGAACAGGATGCCAATGGAGAATGTCAGTGTGTCAAATGAGGCTGACCACATTCCACAAGACTTTTCTAGCCACCATGGATGGACAAC
This sequence comes from Chroicocephalus ridibundus, assembly GCF_963924245.1. Taxonomy (NCBI): domain Eukaryota; kingdom Metazoa; phylum Chordata; class Aves; order Charadriiformes; family Laridae; genus Chroicocephalus; species Chroicocephalus ridibundus. The sequence continues at coordinate 112,938,504 of NC_086285.1, read as the reverse complement.
CAGACCGTATGCACAGCCCAGCTCCATCATGGATTGTATATTTGTTTATACCAAAATTTGTTCAGTATTTTGACTTAAGGGAAAAGCAAACTTAAAGGATAAAGACTTTCAGGCATTGGTCTCCACTTCAGGTGGTCCAAATTGAGACACCCTTAGTAGATCATGCCATCAGTACAGGGAGAGAGGGAGAAACTGTAGTATAAATAAGGTGAACAGCACCCAAAAAGTGGCATTCAGTAATTAGACAGCCCTGGTGCAAAAAGATCAAAGTTTTAAAATAAAAGGTTTGCAAGGAAGACAGATAAACTCTAGGGAGAAACAGAGTGCCCAAGCTATCATTTTTTGTATTTTGCCTTTCTGACATAGTGCTGCCCTGAAAACTTTCTCTAGAAAATCACAGCAAGGAAACTTGCTTAGAATCTGAACTTTCCAGCCTTCATTCTTCACATCCAAAAGATACGGACACAGATATTTAAATGAATTTCTGTGGGTTTTTTTAGTAGAAATAAACACACTTTTTCATATTAAGTCTATAATTATTTCATATTAAGTCTATGAGGAGAGGCTGAGGGAGCTGGGCATGTTTAGCTTGGAGAAGAGGAGGCTGAGGGGAGACCTCATTGCCCTCTACAACTACCTGAAAGGAGGCTGTAGAGAGGTGGGTGTTGGCCTCTTCTCCCAGGTGAATAATGACAGGACCAGAGGAAATGGTCTGAAGTTGCGGCAGGGCAGGTTTAGATTAGATATTAGGAAGAATTACTTTACTGAAAGAGTGGTCAGGCACTGGAACAGCCTGCCCAGGGAGGTGGTTGAGTCACCATCCCTAGAGGTGTTTAAGAAACGTCTAGACTTGGCACTTCAGGGCATGCTCTAGTGGCAGAGATTGTAGGTTGGTTGTTTGTGGGTTGATTTGTTTTTGTTTTTGTTTTTTGGTGTGTGTATGGTTGGACTCGATGATCTCAAAGGTCCTTTCCAACCATGATGATTCTACGATTCTATCTTTGATCATGAAGGAAATCCTACAACTTTTTATTCAATATGGGATCCTGCTCAGTGCTAGAAGACAAGTATCCAAGCCAGCTGTCCCAAATGCATTCCCATCAGTGAAAATAATTCCATAATTTTGTCTCACTGATGACACAAGTCCTTTGCTAACCAATAGAAAATATATCACTTCTACAAAACTGTTCCCTTAAGCTTCATCTTCTTCCCTTTTGTTTTACAGTTTTGATTCACAGATTCCTCATTCGTTTTCTTTCATTTAGCATTCTTCCATTACTCATGCTGAAACTGTAAAATGAAGGACCCAGTTACAGTACTAGATTCACGACTTTTTGTGTGTGTATGAATGGTATGTGTGTATAAAATGATAAATGAATACGTAAAGAGACAAAGTTAAACACGGCACCTACACTGGATTGCTTCTCCCCTGTGCAGTAATTTTCATTTGCATGTAGCTTTGCCAGGCTTGGTCTGCAAGGGCTAAAGTTTGCTTGAAGAACTTTAAATTACATCTTTCTGAACTCTGAAGTGCTTGATATTGCAATTTATTTTTTTTCAACAGACGTTTTTGTTTGTTTGTTTTTGTAATGTGACAAGCCTTTTCTGTGAAAGGTAGTTCAACATTTATATTATAATAACATCTGGAAGCTCAGAGCTAAAATTTAAATGCTGTTGGGCCTAATTGCACTAACTGCTGTATAAACATACAATAAATGTCCTTGTCCCAAACCTACAAGATGAGACAAATACAAACAGATGGGTAAGACAAAAAAAGAAACATTGAATAGGATATTCCCAATTCATAGAAGTCAGTGCTCAAAACTCTTCGTTCACTTGGCTGTAATTCAGCTGATAGCAGATGCTTAGGGGAAGAATATAAGAATAGTGCAATTATAAAATGGCCTTTCCACTGTTTTACCTCTCAGCTTCCAATAGTAACTTGTTTAGGGGCTCCTTGAGCCAGAAGTTATATCTACATTGTTGTGTTTAGCCATGCTGTATGAGCTGTTTTTTGGTGAATTTGTCTTAATTACTTTCGAAAAGTAATTCTGGGCTCCAGAGCATCCTGTGGCAATGAGTTCCACATTTTAATTATTTGCAGGAAAAGTATTTCCTTTTGTTTGCTTTAAACCGCTTGCCGCATAATTTCATTAGTTGCCAATAAATTCTTTCACTTAATTGTTCCCTATTTACTTTCTCCGAACCCAGTCACTTAGTATCATGAGATCCTTCTACAACTCTTTGCTGTCTGCTTTAGTTTTGGCTAGCCTGAATAATTCTGTATCATTTACTAACTTCATCACCTCACTCTTCAGTCCCTTCCCAATTCATTTAATGAACTGCATGAGTCAGTACAGCTCCCTTGGGCCTTACTGGTAACCTCTTTCAATTGCAAAAGCCAACCATTTATTCTTACCCTTTATTTTCTAAAAAATTAATAATCCATGTGACCACTCCTGTGACAGCTTAGTTCCTTTAAGCATCTCTGTTGAGAGATGTCAAATGCTTGCTGATAAAATCACTATATCAATTGAATCAATGTTACTTACAAGTTCAGTGACTGGATCAAAGAACTGTAATAGATTTACAAGGTAATACTTTTCCTCTAAAAGACTTTAGTCTCCTCTTCAAGTATTTCCTAGATACATCACATTTATCCATATATGCACTAACTCTGTTCTTTTTAAATTTTCCATTGTATTTATCACCTTATATTTCTCTCGCGCTCGGGCTGATTTAAGCAATATATCATGGACCACAGTTCGTTCACAGCCTTCACAGGGAGTTCCTCTGGAGCACTTAGGTAAATACCACATGGTCCTGATTAACAGTTATTGTGTGGTTTACATTTTCTTCTAGGCACAAAAGTCCTTGTATCAACACTTCAGTTTGAGATAAATCTTCAGACTATTTCTCTGTAAAGAATGGTCCTGGTATGAGAAACTCCATAAACTTTTCTGCAGTGAACAGTGAAGCCTTGGCGTCAACTTTAGGTTTTCTGCTCTAGTCTGATCTTTCTTGAGTATGCCTTTTACACAGAGATCATTTTTCAGGCTCACCAATTCTCTGGCATGTTTCCCGCTTTTGATGTTTGAATAAGTTTCTGTTATTAGTTTTAATACCTTTGGTAAACTGCATGCCTTGTATTGGTCTTCCTTATTACGGCCTAATGTTTATCTTGCCAATGTTTATTCTCTCTTCCATTTTCCTCTTAAACATAACTCCCGGTTTTGAAAAATACACTTTTACTCCTGAGAGCTTTCTTTTCTTTGTTTTTTAGCTGCATTGCTTTCTTTATATTTTGACTGAACGTTTTTAACTGGTATAAAACATTTAGTCCTCTAGGGGCACGGCTTCCCATGGCAGGGGGGTTGGAACTAGACGATCTTTAAGGTCCCTTCCAACCCAAACTATTCTATGATTCTAACAAAGTGCCCTTAAACTGTCTTCTTACTCCCATTATCTCAAGTGTTTTACTCCGTTAGTTGTTCCACCTGATTAGCTTTGTCTCATCTTTTACTGACTTTTCGGAGATCCACTGCTAATGGTCTGCATTTTTGTGGGGGTGGAGAGGAGGGGTATTTTTTTGGCTAGCATTTTCCATCTAAGAAGAACATGGATTTTCATCACATTATGATTCTTGACCCAGAATGTTTCTGAATTAAAACATTGTAAACCAGCTCCTGCTTACTCCTCAGGCCTAAACCATGAGCTGCTTCTCTTCTTTCGAGCTTTCGTTATTTTTTCACTATTCATAATTTAGATCAGTCTTCCCTTGTGGGAGGTCTTTACCTTGTCTGCTGTAGGGTCACTGAAATTTCCAGTTATTATTGTATTTTCACCCTGATAGCTTCTCAAACCTCCAACAATTGGTTGATTGCAGTTTCTTGGATCCTGAACATGTCTTTTCCTACAGCTTATGCTTTCCAGGTACTAGGGAGCATGAGCTGTCTACCCTTGTCTAGTGTATTTTCACGCTCATTATATTCAGCATAGCTTTGGGAAAAGAATGGTCTTTGTGTTCACCCTACAACTGTGTCTCCAAACACAGTAGGAACCTTATTCCATGGGTTCTGATATCCTGCCTTTAACAATGTGCAATGCAGAAATGCAGGCTCCCAGAAAAATGAGAAGCCCTGTGCAGTACTTCAGAGGAAGAATTCTTCCTAAAGCTCTCCATATACTGCCACATGATCAGAGCCAAATTACTGTAGATTTCTACATGAATACTGGAACTGATGAATTTTTTCAATGTCTTTGTGCCAGAATAGTTTTTATGAATGTATCCAGGAAACATTCCAAAGCAGATTATAACAATCTGAAAGAAGGACAGCTTTCGATATAAGACTTTTGGCAATGGACCTTTAAACTTAAAAATAGCAACGGCCAAGCCTACAGGTCTTAAATTATCATTTTGTTGTTGCACCTGAACCTTGAATCTGTGGTAAGACTTCATGTTAGATTTATACAGGGAGGGCACATCCTTTGAAAAGATTATCAACAGTAGATATCTCATGGATTGAGTAACTTCTTTGTGTGAACAGCATTGACTCACATGGTTTTTGCCACATTTCATCTATCTGTCCCAGTGTCATAGTTAGAGATGAAGGGAGCAAATTTAAAACAGGAAAAAATACAAGCTTAGGAAAGTGGCGAGAAAAATATTTCAGGACACTGTTTCTAAATGTAATAGAAATGAAGTTTCTTCACATATGTGGCTCTAAACTACTACTGATCTTAATGGGGAACATCAAACAAAAGTATTTTATTGACTGTTAAATGGAAAGCAAATGTACCATCTTAAGGAATTATTTTTACCATCTGGTATCAGCTGTAATGTTATGTTCTCCCCTCTCCCCTCTATGCATATAGTAAACTGTATCTAGCTCTTTACTTTTTAATCTTGTTTAATGCCAGAAGGAAGTAAGTGCCAAAATGGCCTATTTCCATTGATGCCATTCATTCCTCCTAAATTCAGTTTTCCTTTCACGTACACAGCAATGACTGTACATCTCTGTTTTCTGTGGTTATTTTACATGGTCTCTGGGATGTATCTACACAGACTTTGGAGTGGAAAAGAGGGTGTGCGCAGTGCTAAACTGTGGAAGAGGGAGTGACAGAAAATGGTAAAGGATGAGGACGCTAAGATTAAAACAAAAGACTAGCTAGCCAATAAATGGATTTTTTTTCTTATATTCATAACCACTAAATTAACTTTTACGCTTTTATTTATAAACATTTTTAAATGTATCATCTACTCTAAATGTTTTAAGTACTTTGATTTGCACTTTGTCTTGGCCTGGATTAAGAGCGATTTCAAGACTGATGAATAACAAATAATTTCTTAAGTAGGGAACACTAGACCACAGCTGTACATATCTGTTAGAAAAGCACTGGTCTGAGAAGCCCAAACGGATCCAGAGACAGACTCTGTCCTCAGATAAGAGGAGAGGCGGCATTGCTTTTTTGTTTTGGATTAGATTTTGTAGCTTGCATGACGCAATTTTACCCCTCTCTAATATTAGCAAAACGTAGGTTGCCTTCAGAAAACTGTACTTGGCTTACAGCTGCATTTTATGTACAGTGCCACCAAAGGATGCCACGCGCTCTCTGGCCCTAGGCTGAGACATAGCTACAGAGTCTGCCATAGGAGGTGGGTCTCTACAGTGTTTTCAGGAAGGATGTGCTCAGGCTGGTAGCAGTCTAGCTATGACAGGATGACAGTCACTATAGCACGCAAAACGCACTTGAGAAATACGGTAAATCAAACTCGTGTTGTGCTCTCTCCTGCCGTTAGGCGTCTGGCTCCGAACCGCCTTCTGTGTAGTCACTGCTTGCTTGATACCAACATCTGAGCCAGGTTGTTTAAATCTAGTTCAAGTACTTGTGCATAAAAAGAGCAATGTAGAAGTATTCAGGAACTCTCATTACATTGAACAGACAAGCTATTTTATATTTTTAGTGGAGAGAAAAAAAACCCCCGCAGTCTAAAAAATATTTATATAGGACATTGCAATTATTGTTCAGAATTAATGAGTTTTATCCCCTCCTTTTGGCTTAAAGAACACAAAATCCCAATGAAAGGAAACAGATGTAGTTGTTTTAAGCATTTCCAAAGGAAACTGCAGTAAAGTCTGAAACATCACTGTATAAAAGCCTTGTGTGTCATGGAGATGTTCTGATATTGTTTTCATTTGCCAGCTGTGTGTAAAGAGGGAGTTATGTCTGTGGCCAATAGGTCTTCCCACATCAGAGCAGTAACAACAACAAAGCAACGGAAATATTAGGAAAATGCTAACTTTACCTTCAAATACACTTGATTTTCCTAAACAAGAAACATGGATTAGGAATCAGTTCAAAGGAAAATGGTCAGAATTTATAACGCTCTACTGAAAGAGACAATAATGGGAAGAAAGAGCATTAATAAAATGAACCAGTCTAAAGGGAGTGCGCCCAACAAATAAGACACCAGAATGTTACCTCCTGGCTCTCCTCCTTAGCTAGTGCTTGTCAATCTCTATCCTCCAAGAAAACCACCATCACTTTCAGTTGGTCTGAAGAGATACGGCATAATAAAATAGCAAGGAATATCTGGGACTGCAAATTGGGTGATTCAAATCCAGCTCCTGCCTCTGCCTTTTACTATTGGCGTTAAGTATTATTATCCGTGTTATGGTAACACCTAGAAATCACAGCCCCAATGTAACAGACATTTCTACAGCAGACCCATAAAACTATAGTCTTTGCCCTGGAAACACCTGCAGCCTGGTGATATGAGCTTCCTGTGCTTTGGTTTTCCTATCAGTCAAATGGGGAACTTCTGTTTGACCAGGATGTGTGTATGACTGGACTGTGGGTTTCCGATTGATGTTCTTTTTCACCTACTGCCCGCTGTGCTGGAAAAACAACTGTTTGAACACTGCAGTCCACAGATCGTAGGTCCCAGTTTTGCATTCAATACTAGACATTGCAGTGATACGTTCAGACCTTACTACATATGGAGTCCAAGCTAGTGAACACGTTGGGAAAAAACCCAAATCAGAAGATCCAAGGGATCCAACTTCTTAAAATTCTATTAAATCACATCATTGCATGATAGGATGACACTTTAAATTACTGAAATTTTCAAATGGGAATGCAGTGGAAGTGACAAAATATCTCGTATGAGCTAAAAAAAAAATCATGCACAACGAATATAAAATAATGGCTAAGATCTGGAGTGGAAAAGATGATAGTTCCCTGTGAAAACCCTGTCTTTGGTTTGTATTTTCTTAACGTATTTCTCCGAGAGTGTATTTCCCCCGTCAGCTGAGATGCTGACACTGATAGTCGTGTCAGTAATTTAACTTCTCTTTGTTTATTCTGGTCACCTTTTGCATTTCAAAGGATTATCCTTCAATTTCCAAGAACTATGGTGTTTCCCTGACAGCTTGCAATTAAACCATGAAAATTTTAAAAAAACTCAGCCCAAAAAAACCTGAAGAAAGTTAAAAAAACACGTAGTACCCTAATGAAAGAGTATACGGGAATAAACTTCTGGTGACCCAACAGAAAGAAAATATCAGAGAACAATAACCCTTTCAGGAGACAGATATTTCAGTAAGTACATATCCTGTTCAACAAATACCATCTACAGTGTTAATAAAACACAGGAAGGCTGTCAAAGCTTACCTGCTGGACCAGAACTCTAGAAAAGAGGAGTTTTGTTTTTCTACCAAGTGAGAATACAGTCCCCAGGTAAAGACAGGGGTGGGTTGTCGTGTTGCCATGTTCTGCGTGGCCACTAGTACCTAATGCAGCCACCACAGAGGAGGGGAGGGAGAAGGCAGCTCTCTTAAGTTCTTCACTCCCACCTCAATGCATCAACTCTTTTGTTGGGAGGTGACAGAGAACGGAGAAAAGTCACTGTATTTGAGCAATCTGTATATGACCACGATCCACCAAAGAGCATCAGTCATGAAGGTATGGATACGCTTGATATTTTCATGTGGTTTCATCAAACTGTAACTGTCTGTGAGAGTCAAGATGCTGAAAGAAGGAAAACAGACTGGCAGCCACGGAAACGCAAAGTCCACCTGTCTGTGGGATACAGCAGCCTAGGCCATGGGAGCAAGCCCAACTGATTACTGGACACCTGTAAGGTAAATTTTATAAGGATGCTTCTTATATGTAATAAGAAATCTTTATCACAGACAGTGCTCAGATCAGCCTGAGTAAAACATGAATGAGCATAAAGTTATGTTCACACCGCAGTGCTACATACAGTCATTTTGCCAGGCAGGTTCCTGTTAAGCTTATGGTTCCAAAACGGATATGCTCTCTGATCTGCTGGTGACATCCCGTGTATTTTCTGCGTTTGAACAGGATACTAGGATTTAAATGCACTTTATACTTTAGTAACTAAAGCTCAGAATGGTCTATTGCACACGCTTGACTGCTGTCAATTCAGCAGATTAAAAATTTAAATATACAACAGAATACTTCCCTCCCCCAAACTGCACTAAAAATGTAGTTCATTTTAACTATGAGTATCTTGTTATGTATTTGCACTGAGAGTTCAGACGGCAAAAATTAGCAGTTTTGCCTAGAAGTTCATCTCAACAGCAAAATGAATGGAAAAAACAAAGAGGGTGGAAGCAAAGCATCCCTCCCTGTTCTACACAGTCAAGACGCCATGGGTCAGTTTATCAACAAGAACCTGCTCTCTGCAGAATCCTACAGGAGCCACGGGGGAAGAACCTACATGAAAACAGTTACACAAAACAAGTGGATTTGCAGTAGCTTGTGCCGTATCTGCACAATGTTTCCCATCCTGCACCTATTCTGTTGTGCTGGCAGAAATGCAGCCAACGTCAGGGCGTCTGGTCCCACCTCTAAGGATGTACAGCTGAGAACAAGACACCATTGACTTAAGCCGCAGGAAGCAAGGGCTTGGAGTAATGAGCCTGTGCAGAACGGCTCTGCACAGCCCTGTTTTGACAATGTGTGTGTGTTTTTGGAGGGGGTGAGCATGCCAGAACGCAGCTAGAGAACAAAGGTACAGGGTAAGAGTCATCCTACATTCAAGGTCAAACTTTTTCAAAATCCTAAAATAAACAGGGGTTATCCTGTATTCGTGATCTTATTCTGCAACAAATGCAGTATTTATTCAGCTCTTTCCCTTTCCCAGCCTTTATGGCTGTTATTTCCAATTCTAGACAGAACAGCAATGCATCTTATATTTATTATCTACAATACAACTCAGTACATGGCATCTTAACACCATCGTTTTCTTCTTTTTTACCTGTAGCTTGCAATTCTGCATTTTGGATCTATACCTGCATTACCACATCAACAGCATTACCACACAGCTGACCCTGAAAAGGCATCAGAAGATTCCCCTCTACAGTCTGCTTCACGTTCCCCATTTTAACCCTCTGTATCTTGAGTATGCCAGGCAGCCATCCTGGCCCAGTTCGTATGAAACTATTCTGCTGATTTGCAACATAATTAGGACCCACCATTCCAGCTTAACAGCAGCAGAGAACGTGCTGCCCTTCTGAGGCGTTATCAGCAGAAGCTCAGCAGAGTTGAGAACGCGCACCTTCAGGAAGGTGTTTCATTTTCAATTTAGTAACTTGTCATACACACGTTTTCTCCTTCCCCCCTCCAGTTTTAATAACTGAACAAAGTGTTTGAAAGGAATTCCAGAGGAAGAAACTTTTTTCAGTTAAGACACCAGAGCTGAGTTCTTTTCCTACGGTGGACTTCCTAGGAGAAATTTGACCAGTGTTGTGAACATCTCCATTGACTCTCAGTAAAATTTAGAAAGCGAGAAGGCTATTGTGAGAACAAATCAATGAATCAATTCCTAGGTATTATGGGATTGAGACCACATAAATCCATAGAGCGAAAAATCTAGAGCCTGGAAAAAAGTGAGCAGACTATAAGAATAGACAGTGTCCTTCATACTGTCCCACCAATGTACTTCATTAGCAAGGACCAGGAGAAAACATTCAGAAATGAGAGGATAACTTGTCCCCAGGCCCATTAAATTCTTAGCCCCTGTTTAACAGGAGTGTCAAGGGAGGTCATGTTCTTTTTTTGGTGGAAAATATTCCTTAATATGGATAACCTTGACACAAGCTATTAACTTCACACAGGTCACAAATAATCCTGCAAGCTAAAACAGCTTGATCTTTACCACTTTGGTCTAAAACCACCTAGGGACTGTTGCCTTGGTCGAAGTCTTCAGTAAGCCTTATTTATCTGAGATAAGTTTGTGAGCAGACTCTGAGATTAATGAAAGACACAGAGATGTTCCAACAAAGACCTTGGAAGGACGACCCAGAATCTACACCGAAATAAGACATTAGAAACCTGCCCTCCTAAATATGGCCAGATGCATGAACTGGGCTGGGGCTAGTGCTGAGTGGTTTTATTTGGCTAGGCATAGAAGTATGATGTGTATATTGAAACTACAAGATATATAAGACAAACGAGAGAGGCAGAACTCTCTTCTACTTCTTCACATAAGCCCCAAAGAACAGACGCAGGCAAATCAAGGGGAATGAGCTTTTTCTAGCACAATGATAACAGCACTCTGTTGCAGTGCTTTTTAATCAGCTTAACAAACCTTCAAGATTTATCTTTTTTACATTCAAATTCAACCTTTTATCAAGGTTACTTAGATAAAAAAAAAATGAAGGCCGATCTCATTTCCACCAACTGAATTCCAAGTTGTTGTTTACAACAAATAACCCTGACCTTATCCTTCCAGATGGACGTTACTGGCCAGGGAAGAATATATATGGCAGACTGTCATACTCTGATCCTATGTCTCATTCCCCTGTATGCTTTCCAGGCAGGCTTCCTTTCCAAAGAAGGCTGTTGAAAGCATTTTTTAATAGGTAGAACGCAATTTTCTTTGCCTGTGGCCTCTGCAAGAATTTAAGATCTTAGTGGTATAGCTCTGTGAAAAGTGTCTTTCTCGTTGCTTGCATTTTATTCTTCACTAATCAGCATTTGCCTGTCAAATACAGCGTTGTAAGGGCAGTCAGCTGGCATTCCAAGTAGTGCTGACTGAAGAGTCTGGCAAAGCGGCAGCAGTACGGGAGAGAGCGCCAGCACCCAGGCAGAGACTTGGGCTTTCTGTGTTGATAGACTAGAAGTGACAACGGCCAAGCAGAGAGGACTGTTGTGAGGCAGAAGAGAAGCATGCTTGCCCCTAAGTGCCACTCCTGATATAGAAGATACATTTAAAAGGCTGTTTCCTTTTCCTTTTCATTATCTTATTTTACTGTTCTTCTGAAAGATGGCAAAGCTGTTAACGTCCTCACAAACCTAAAGCCAAATATCTATACCTCCTAAAAATCCCCAATCTTTAGCATATTAGCACTGGGCAGGTGGCTGTAAGGAAAACAGCCCAATGTGCAATATATGCACTTGCCTCTAGCTTCTCACAAAAGGGCCTGACAGCTGCACATGTACATACAGTGCATACAGCCAGGCACATCCAAGGAACACAAGAGCGTGACATCTGCTTCTAACATGTATAGGAGGGATATTTGTATAAGAAACCTGAATGAGCTGCAATCCCCAACATGAAACCTTAATAAGACTTAATTCTACTGAGAGTGGCTGAATTTCAAAGTTGTACAAAAGGCAAGCAAAATGCAAGCACATCACTTAAACCAAGTCCTTAAAATATATGTGTCCTGAAGCCTTGTATAAGAAGATTTAAGGAGTATATAAACCCCATTTTGGCATAAATGCCATTTCACATCTGGAGAGACCAGAATATCTCCAGCTCTTTGATTCAATCTGTTCACAGCTACAAGGGATAAACTGTATATGAAGGCTGCCTTTGAAGATTGAAAGGCTGCTAAAAGTGAACTCTCTTTGGTATCTGTGCTAAGTATCTCTGTATCAGTATCTTTCCTGAGAAAAACTCTACTGGGTATTTCGGCTAGAATTTGGCTTTGAGCATGTATGCTGATTCCACCAGGTACTGATTCATGACAATACATTGACAAGTATAAGCATGTCGCATGTATCCCACTCTCAGGACTTTGTAACAGGAAACTAGTAAGTCCATAAAATCCCAACAGTTATAGACAGAGAAGAAAAGGACATGCTGTTTAATGTCTCTTCCAGGAGAAGCACCAGGGGAATCAAATAAAGCTACTAAAATCCAGGCTCAAAATAAACCAGTAGTTCTATTACACAAGGCAGATGAGCTGTGGAACACCTCTTCAAAAGATATTGTAGAGGCTGAAACCTTTAATGGATGGAAGGGAAGACTGGACAAGCTCAAGAAAAAGAAACCCATCAAGGCTTACAAAATATACAAAAACTAAGTCCTGCTTAGGATTCTCCAAACCAAAAATGTTTGGAAGACCGGAGAGTGCAAGGGAAAGTATCATACATGCTTGCCTTGCTACATCATTTTCTAGGTATTTTGGGTACTGTTGAAGAGTAGAAGACTGGAGGAGACGGTTCTACTGTCTAACCGGATGTGACCTTGCTTAGCTTCTGATAATCCTCCTCAGCCTCAGATTTGTCAAGCATGACTGACTTCAAAGCAAGCAACCTTTTATTTTTGTAATGTAAGAAAAATGAATAAGTATTTGAGTCACAATGTAACATTAAAGAGTCACTGAAAAAGGTAAAGACCTCAAAGAGAAATTATAATGCAAAACCTGTGAGATTTTTTTCCCTGCTTGCCTTATTATAAGGGATATAAAGGGTTTTTTTCAGCTAAAAATAAAAAAGACTCACAGATTGCCTCTAAAATGGAACTGATTTAACAAACTGCAGTGTCAATTGCTCCAACTGAACACACAGGAAAATAAGAGATTGACTGTTTTTGTTGCTGTTACATCTAAGAAAAAGGTATTTGTAGCAATGGCAGATGAAAAATTTCCAGATGGATATGTGATTTCCAAGCTGCTTGTGAAGGTAGAGGAGCACCGTGTCCTAACAGAAGGTTGCAGAACCAGCATGAATGTGACTGATCTGCTAGAGGCAGAAAAATCTTTAATATCTCTTCAAAAGTACCTGTATATCATCTAATCAAGCCTCTACGAGAATAGCCTTTCTTCTATTTTCCTCCTTAAGAATGTTCCTTCTCAAGAATTGTGCTGGCATCTACCACGGCTTCTGTTGCTTGCCCAGACTTCCCTCTAGCTAAACCTGCATTATTTTCCCACTAGCTGAAAAAAGATTCTTCTCTGATTCCCATCCCCTCAGGATAGCTGAAGTGAGCAGAATCCAGTAGTGACAGAAAATTCATGATGCAGGCTGAATATCCTTTAAAAATTCCTACTAAACCTTGAGTTAAAGAGATTTCCTGTCTGTGTTACATCACAAATGTGTTACTTCCCATCGTCTTCCTCTCTGGAGGAACACAGCAAGCATCAAATGATGGAATGGAAGAAGGCAATCCTTACTACAGTGTTTTCACTGTTTGCCTCTTTTTTTTTACAAGCTGAGATTAATATGCTGTGGAGAGATTAGAATGCCAAGATATTTGTGGTTCATCAAAATGGAAGCACCGAGTGGGAGATTTGCTATATAAATGTGTCTGCGGGCCAGATTTGCTCAGCAAACCCACAGCTGTACTGCAGTAACACAGTCATTTGCTTTATATCTTTCTGAAGAGTCACGTGAAGAAAATATAGGGTCTCTTCCAGTATGTATATACAACAATCAATCTGGACTACTTTAACAGCATTTACAATAAACATTTAAGAGGGAAAACCTGGTCTCGAGCCAACATTTTTCCCAGTAATCCTAATGAAAGACCAGATGATGATCTGAATTAAGATTTAACCCAGAGCCTTGATCCAAACTTTACTGAAGTAGGAGGATATTTTCATCCAAACTTAGGTCAGAAGTTTGCAGATTGTGACCTGTTTCTGCAATGAGCCAAATTCACACATTCAAGGAGCAACAACCTTTTCAGAAATTCCAATTTCAAAGCTTGGGTCAGTCTCAGACACTGCTTGCAGGTCCATCACTCCCTGGCTACTCCGTACATGTGTAAGTGTGGCTCGCATTATATTTATAACACTGCTTGCTGTAAAGAAATGATAACCCAGTTGTCACGAACAGCATGTCTGTAACATAAGAAATTAATCTTTTCATGCTGATTAGCTGCACTTTGTAGCAGTGATCTAAAGAAGAACTGCTACATGGCCCTTTAGTAATATATTCTGTACTCTTTTGTCATTAACTTTTGAAGGGAGAAGAAAAAGATTTAAGATTACTAGTAGCAATTAACAGTGTCTACTAAATCAAAATATTTTTTCCCAAAGGAAAAATAGATTATGAAATAATTATCTGGGCTAAATACTGCATTCCAGAAATCCTTTGTTATGTACTTTCCTTCCCAAAGGGTTTGTAAATGAATATATCATTTGTTATGTCAGTGTAGGTTTATACTTCTTGGCAAAAGAAAAGTCCTGAAAAAAAACCCCAAACCCCCAATAATAATAAAATCTAACTTTACCCACCAGCTTGCTGGAGGTGGTCTTAACATCACAGATTTAAACATTAAAGTCAACTAGCATTATAATGGAAATGTGATGGGGCTGACAACTGGTATTGCTTACTGGAGGCACTCACGTGCAATCTTAGCGTACAGCTGAAATGAGATAATCGAGTCCTAAAGGATTAATCCACGAGCCTTGCACAATTCTTCATCCTACTGGAGTAACTTTACTTTGATTTCTGGTTTGGTAACGAACATTTCCTTTTTGTGGATTCTTCCAAAGTAGTTTGATCTTGAGGTTTCTGTCAATAGGCCACCTTCATTATTCCCAACAGCTTGGATTTACATCATCGGATTTTTAATGTCTACATTATTGTCTAGAAGCCCCCTGTTGAACAATAAACAGGATGGTGCGCATGTAAGGGTAGTTGAGCTCCAACTTGCTTCCGGAACTGCCTAACAGAAAAGCACTCCTACCATGGGATCTTCAGCTAGATGCTCAAATTTGGGCAGGAAAAATCCAATTCTGTGCCTTTTTTCTCTCCACATGCAATGTTGTTCCTTTTCATGGCAAGAAATGTTGGAACAAAGCTCCTTATGTCATGGATGAGGGGAGGGAACAAGCCCATGCCACCTCCTGTGTAAAGCCCAGAGCAGCACAAAGCAGCGTTCCTTCACAGGTGGGCATCCTCAGACAGACAAGGAAACTCTGGCTTCCCTTTCCTTGTTATGACTGTCGTTGCTAATCATTCCCCTCACTGTTCTCAGCATTGGAGAAATCCTTTTTCTTGCAGGGGCTGCTAAGTTATTGTCACAGAAAGATTTTATTTACCTTCAATTTGTTTCCACAGAACTGCCCCATGAATGGGGTGGCGGGCAAGGGAAGCCAGACAGAGAGGAGATATCTACCCTCTCTCGTAGCGCTGCCTGATGTGAGAGACACGTTCGCTTTGGCTGCCTGTGATACAGCTGACACTGAACGGCCGCACGGCCCCCTTGCTTCAAATCAAAACTCCTTGCTGGCAGAGGCGAGCACGGTCCCTGCCCTGAGGGACGTGCAGCGATACTGCAGTGCTGCAGCAGAGCCCGGTTGTGAAAGCCTGTTTGTCTCTGTGGAGGAATGACCGGACCCCATTGTGCAATAGTGGGTTTTTTGTTCCCTGCTGCCTTTACTCTCCATTTGTTTCCATGGTAGCAATATGGAAAAATTAGGATTTGTAATGTAAAGTCAAGGAAAGAGACCATTTTTCCTGTCAGAAGCCAGCTTGTGATGTACTATGACATATCTGTGACAGCTAAACCTAAACCTGTTTCATAAAGAATGGATATATTTACTATAAATGACAAAATCATGAATTTTATTTTAGATGTTTCATAATGGGCCACTTCAGCTGGGGTTCAAGTGATTGATTCTTATATTTCTATGCTCCAGCACGGAGACAATGTTTAGACAGAAACCCATACATACCCATAACAAGATGATAATTTCAGAGCAAACAGTTAAAAATCTTCCACTTCTCTAAACTGCACTGTAATTGAGCTTAAGGTTATGTAACACCAGAACATACCGCTCCTTTTTCATACCACCCTAAATGTTTCTTAATAAGTGTTCAAATAGAGCCCTCCTGTGTTTGCTAGGTTTCATTACAACATCCGTTACATCTGAGAGATCATTTATTGACCTACATTCACAAGACTAAGCTCCAGAAGGGACAGCCGAACTCCTCTCCTCTGGCCTTTACACAACATGGGCTGGTAAATTCCACTTGCCCAATACTGTATCAAGCTGCAAAAGCATTATCTTTTAGGAGAGATTTGGTTTTGATTTAAAGATGACAAGTGAGAAAGGATTCACCACTAGCTCTGTCTTAGTTCCACCATTGTTCAGTGGTAGCCATTGCAAACAACAATAGCTTAGCTGTTATTGTAAGTATTGCTTATGGCATTTATGGTTCATCCCTGCATGCTGTCTGTATTGAGATATTCTAAACCCAACTGGACACAGTCATGAGCAGCCTGCTATAGCTGACCCTGCTTTCAGTGGGGGAGGTAGACTAGACCATCTCCGGAAATGGCTTCTGAACTCAATGGTTCTGTGATTCTATAATTCTTCACTACTTTTTCCATACGATTTTGAATCATATGGGCAATTTTGCAAATGACACGGGAATACGTGGTATCCCTCTTGTAATCTTAGTCCAGAAGCCACAGGTGAAGTAAGGAGCTGCACTTAAAATAATTTTTCCCTCTGCTTTTGCTGTAGCATCTTATTCAACTATGTGGAAAAGATTACATGGTCCATGCACCCATCTGTGCTTCTGTTTCTCTTCTGCAGCCTGTAAACCGTCTGTAAGGATATATGTATTTTGGTCTAGTGGTCATCACAGGACACCTTTACTATAAGGAGCACTTAGAAGAAAAAAGGAGAGAATAAAGCAGCCACCAGGTGAAAGAACAAAATCAAAATCAGAAACCGGGTGAAACAACAGGGAAAAGGAAAAGAGAAGAACAGAGTAAAAAGGTAGGAGGTAGAAAGCAAATGCACAGAAGTGGGGGATGACACAGTGCTCTGCAATACTGACAGACAGAAAGGTACGTAAGAAGCACATTCATCACAGGGAAGACCTGGCGTGCAGAACTGTAGGGAAACACTACCTTGAATTACCTTTCTTCCTCTGTAGGTGTGTCTGTAATCTTTATTAATAATGTATGTATGCAGGGGAAGCAGATCTGTAAGTGCAGTGATTATTTGTTGAGCAAGTTTAGAGACAAGAAAATGCATTTTGCAGCTTAAACGAAAGAACTGGCAGTTGATTCACTTCTACAATTCTTCAAAATAAAAATCCTCCAGATTGAAATTTTCCCACTAGATTTTTCGGAGAAGATGATATTAAAGGCAATTGCATTTTGGAGAATTCACTATGCTCACTCTCATATGGTTTTTTGCATGCGAGAAACAGTTTAATTACATAACTGTGGATAGCCCAAAGATAGGCTAACCTGACCTCTCAGATCACTTTGAAAAAAAACAAAAACATTTTATTTTCACGAGAAAACCACCTCTGGGTTCTCTCCTACATGCACCACAGTAATAAATCTTATGTTCTGTATATCAAATTAATGAGCAGAAAACAAAGTTGGTGTTTTTAGCAAAATAAGTCACATGAAAGAAAAAGTGGATTATTTGAACTGAATTAATTAGAAGTATTCTGTTTCACAGGACTCAGGTGAAATACAAAGCTTTAGTTAAACAAATATGAAAAAACAAATGTGACAAAGTACTATAGCAAAGGAAATCATATGTTTGCTAAAGTTTTATCTATCTTTCAAGGGAAATTCATGGATAGGCCACAGCTAACTATCCTGCATGATCCAAGTCAGTTACTGTCCTCTAAATGTTTGTCATCAAGTCACATGAGCTGCTTACAATACAGTGGTTTGTAACTACTAGGTCTACTGGAAGAGATATATAAGCTCTGGTGGGAGAATGACAAGAAACACCTAGTGTCTGCCTAGACTTTTGAAGATTTTTTTTTTTCTGGAAGGCAATTAATAAAAATCTTTAAATGCAGACAACGTGCTACAGTTGGGACCAGTAGGAATGCACTTTATGAACATCTTGTCCAACCCTTCTAAACAATTTTTCAAAGATTCATAACGACCAGTCAACCCAAACTGCACATCAGAATGTATCCTGATGAAGTGGCCCACTGAATTCTTCTTATAGCTTTTGATAGCATTCATTCAAACAGAGGGGCTAGAGGCATTTGAGCTTTTACAGAGCATGGAAATTTCAGTCACTTTAGTGACTTGAAGGAGGTTTTGTCCCATCCACAGACTGAATTCTAAAGGAGATTTTTACTACCTTTATCTAGAGACTAACAGGATGTAGTCTTTGTAAGGGGATTAAAGAGTCATAGAATACCAGCTTGGAAGAGACCTCAAGGATCATCTGGGCCAACCTTGCTTAGCAAAAGCAGAGTCTAGACAAGATGGCCCAGCACCCTGTCCAGCTGAATCTTAAAAGTGCCCAATGATGGGAATTCACCGCTTCCCTGGGGAGATTATTCCAATACTTGATTGTTCTCATCGTGAAAAATTTTCCTCTTGTGTCCAATTGGAATCTCCCCTGGAGCTACTTTTACCCATTACCCCTCATCTTTGCCATGTGACTCCTTGGAAAAAGGGAGTCTCCATCTTTTTTGTAGCCACCCTTTCAATACTGGAACATGGTGATAAGGTCTCCCCTAAGCCTTCTTTTCTCAAGGCTGAACAAACCCAGTTCTCTCAGCCTCCCCCCATGCGGCAGGCTTCCCAGTCCTTTGATCATCTTTGTGTCCCTTCCCTGGACCCTCTCCAGACTGTCCATGTCTTGTTTGTATAGTGGGGACCAAAACTGAACACAATATTCCAGGTGTGGCCTGAGAAGCCCTGAGTAGAGTGGGATAATGACTTCTTTACCTCTGCTGGTAACGCCCTTGTTGATGCAACTGTTGGCTTTCTTTGCCACAGCAGCACACCGTTCACTCATATTGAGCTTGTCCACCAAATCTGCTTTCCACAGAGCTGCTCCCCAGCCGGGTAGGTCCCAGCCTGTGCTGCACTCCTGCATTGTATTTCCCCAGGTACAAGACCTTACACTTGTCCTTGCTGAACTTCAAAAGGTTCTTGTTAGCCCACTCTTTCACTCTATCCAGGTCTTCCTGCAGGGTGGCTCTCCCTTCCAAAGTGTCCACTTCCCCACTCAGTTTGGTATCATCAGCTAACTTTGTCAGGGTACACTTCATCCCATCATCCAGATCACTTATGAAGATATTAAACAGCATTGGGCTCAGTATCGATCCCAAGGGTCTTTAGGCTACTCAATCAAACAAAATCCTGCTATCAAATTCTCTTTTAATATTTTTAAAACTATCTCAATGCTAGATTTGAGATTAAGACCCACCAGCTTTAATAGTGCTAAATGAACTTGCACGTTTATTTTCCTTATTCTGATGTTCACAGTGAGAACAACAGAGCTTCACTTCTCAGTCAGTCAGGCTGCCCACGGAACTGACTTCAATACTCTAGGAGGCCTTCAGCAGCATACCCGCATGGCTGCCATATAATTTTTGATAATCAGCTTATTAAAAAAGACTTTTGTAAAAGCGCATAGTTTAGGCTGTTGCAGATGCGCGCTGCAGCAGCATGATAATAGTGTATGTAAATAACAATTCAGAGTGGGAGAACTGACTCCTCTACAGGGAGAAATAGGCTTTAATATTGTTATCTAATGAACGGTGTTCTGAGGTAGGACGTTCAAATACATGACCAATGCAATTAATCTCAGAAAGCATTTTATGCTGAGGAATAAAACATTGGAGGAATGCAGCAGATGTTTTAATTACTCCATGCTACCATGTGGAACAAAACCTAACAATTGTGCATGCTATGAAAATGATCTTAAGTAAGGAGATCACTAACTGTGCCTCTGCCAGCATTAAAATACTAATGTGTCTCACTCATAGTTCAAAAGAGGAGAGCACTACACAGCACCTTCTGTCCAGGGTTGTATTGCTGTTTCAAAAGCAAGCAGCTAGGATGCCAGAAGAGCTACACATGCTCTTCTGAAGCAGACTAAGGAAAACAACAATGGCGGAGTTTAAGCCAAAAAAAAAGGAATATGTTGTCACTCCTCTGCAAATCTTGCTTCAGAAGTGTAAAACTATGTCGTCAATAGAAGTCACCAAAAGCCTGGACAGGCTTATTGATTTTATTGGATATTAGTGATCACACCATTGGAGAGGAAATCCCTGATCTTTGTTTCCTCACTTCCTTGTTCATGGATATAGAGTAGAAGCTGGCATCTGGAAGAACCATTCATTATGCAATTTGGCAATTCTGTAGAAAAGTGGAAAATTCTAATTATGCTTTCAAGACTGACAAAAACTGTTATGTTTTCCTACCTCTGTTCCGGTCAGGTTACCAGAGGTGCATCAGGTTTCTGCCTCTCCAATTCTTTGAGGCACTAACATTAGCCCGCACCAATTGATGTGGAAAGTGAGGTAGGTGAGGAACCCTTGCCCTCCATGACTGTGGTCCAACTTCCACCAATGCCATCAATGCCTATCCTGGCTATCAGAAGAGACCTTCCAACTAATAGCATTCTGGTTATGAAAGTCCCAGATAAAATTCCATCATGTCCTTGTTGCAGGAACCAGATATGACAAATGTCAGGACTAGTTGATAATCTACAGAGAGCTCATGAAAGAAAAAAGATCCTGTTTCAGTGAACAAATGTGAAGCATCCTAGTACTGCCTGACACTTCCCAAAGTGCAAGGCAGCTGTGCAATCTGCCCCAACAGAGGGCTGGAGCTGTGGAGAACGCAATTTAGTGTTTGAAACTAAAACTGGCCTGACTCAACATAAGCGCCTGGTCCACCCATTTACTAGGAATGTGGAATGGATCTTAGTCCCCCGCCCAAAAAAAGATATGGCATGGAGGCTGCGGTGCTGGACAAAGGTCCAGATGGAGATCAATGACAAGTGGTGTCCCTCAGAGGTCTGCATTGGGACCAGTACTCTTCAGTATCTTCATCAATGACACAGACAGTTGGATTGAGTGCACCCTCAGCAATTTTGTGCACGACACCAAGCTGAGTGGTGTGGTTGACATGCCTGAGGGAAAGGATGCCATCCAGAGGGAGCTGGACAAGCTCAACAAGTGGGGCCATGTGAAGAGAATCACAGAATCACAGAATCGTAGGGTTGGAAGGGACCTCTGGAGATCATCCAGTCCAACCCCCCTACCAGAGCAGGGTCACCTAGAGCAGGCTGCACAGGAACACGTCCAGGCAGGTTTTGAATGTCTCCAGAGACAGAGACTCCACCACGTCTCTGGGCAGCCTGTTCCAGTGCTCTGCCACCCTCAAAGGAAAGAAGTTCCTCATCATGTTTAGGTGGAACTTCCTATGCTTAAATTTGTGCCCATTACCTCTAGTCCTGTTGCCAGACACCACTGAAAAGAGCCTGGCCCCATCCTCCTGACACCCACCCTTTAAGTATTTGTAAGTGTTGATAAGGTCCCCCCTCAGCCGTCTTTTTTCCAGACCGAAGAGACCCAAATCCCTCAGCCTTTCTTCATAAGAGAGGTGCTCCAGTCCCCTAATCATCTCGGTAGCCCTTTGCTGCACCCTCTCCAGCAGTTCCCTGTCCTTCTTGAACCGGGGAGCCCAGAACTGGACACAGTACTCCAGGTGCGGCCTCACCAAGGCAGAGTAGAGGGGGAAGATGACCTCCCTCGACCTGCTGGACACACTCTTCTTGATGCAGCCCAGGATGCCATTGGCCTTCTTGGCCACAAGGGCACATTGTTGGTTCGTGGTCATCCTGTTGTCCACCAGGACTCCCAGGTTTCTTTCCACCGAGCTGCTCTCCAGCAGGTCAGCCCCCAACCTGTACTGGCGCATGGGGTTATTCCTCCCCAGGTTCATGAGGTTCAAACTCATGAGGTTCAACCTCATGAGGTTCAACAAGGCCAACTCCAGGGTCCTGCACCTGGCATGGGGCAATCCCCAGTATCAATAGAGACTGGGGGATGAAGAGATTGAGAGCAGCCCTGATAAGAAGGACTTGGGGGTACTGGTGGATGAAAAGCTGGACATGAGCCAGCAATGTGCGCCCACAGCCCAGAAGGCCAACCGTAACCTGGGCTGCATCAAAAGAAGCATGGCCAGCAGGTTGAAAAAGGTGATTGTTCTCCTCTACTCTGCTCTGGTGAGACCCCACCTGGAGTACTGTATCCAGCTCTGAAGCCCCCAGCATAAGACAGACATGGACCTGCTTGAGCAGGTCCAGAGGAGGGCTATGAGGATGACCAGAGGGATGGAACACCTCCCCTATGAAGAAAGGCTGCGAAAGTTGGGGTTGTTCAGCCTGAAGAAGAGAAGGCTCCAGGGAGACCTTATTGCAGCCTTTCAGTACTTAAAGGGGGCTTATAATAAAGATGGAGACAAACTTTTTAGTAGGGCCTGTAGTGATAGGACAAGGGGTAATGGTTGTAAACTAAAAGTGGGTAGATTTAGAGTTGATATAGGGAAGAAATTTCTTACAAGGAGGGTGGTGAAACACTGGAACAGGTTGCCTAGGGAAGTTGTGGATGCCCCATCCCTGGAAACATTCAAGGTCAGGCTGGATGGGGCTCTGAGCAACCTGATCTAATTGAAAATGTCCCTGCTCATTGCAAAGGCGTGGGACTAGATGATCTTTAAAGGTCCCTTCCAACCCAAACCATTCTATGATTCTAAAAGAATGCCTGACAGTGTAAATATCAAAATCTGTGTTGCCTGAATGACAGAGAAACACCAATAATTACCAACCTATTGTGACTGCTTCAACCATTTTGAAGCTGTTTTCAAGGATCTAAACAGCCCGGCTGACGAAGGCATGTCTTATTAATTTGCCGCAGAGGGGCTTTATAATATGACGTAGTTCCAAAAATGTAAAACTACTACAGCTACTTATTCAATATTCTAAGAGGGAACACCAGCGTATTAGAGCAGTCTTTGTTGATTTGGCTAAAGCCTTTGACAACATAAGCCACTCTTATATTATTAAGTCTCTAAAACATTGATGATCGTATTATTGCCCTAGTTAAAATCCTTTTATCATAATATTAATACCGAGACAGATATGAGGAATGAACAGTTGGACCCCCATCAGAATCCAGATTGGGATGAAGCAAGGCAATGAAATGTCTCCAGTTTCATTCAATCTATAAGTTACTCTCTACTGTGCAAGCTGGAGGAAGAAGGCAATGGGTTCCAGCACTGCGTGAAAAAGATAACAACATTAGCCTTTGCAGATGACTTGGTGCTACTGAGTGATTCTTGGGATGGAAACAGAAGAATATCAACATTTTTGACATCTTCTGTGAGTTGAGTGGCCACAGGGGCTGAAGTGCCTTGGCTTCTACATCACAGCAATGAAAGATTCTTATACAATCAGTGACTGTCCTGCTTGGACAATCAATGGCATATTGTTCAATAGGACTGACCCAAGCAGCTCTGAGAAATATATACATATATATATATATATGTATGTATGTATGTATGTATGTATGTGTATATATATATAGACCCATGGGTTGGGTTATCAAAACCTGAACCGTCCGAAAAACTGAGTAGCTGAGGTGGTGTGGGAAAGTAACGGAAGATTGGTGAGGAGGACTGTAAACACACTCAAGTGACTCGTATGTGGGGTGGTGGAAAACACATATATCACGCTAATTGTTGTTTAGTCTTACATGCTTGACAAGCACTTAGATAACATAGGCCTGTGATGGACCCAGCGGCATCTTATCAAACATCCCCAAGATTCCTGCCCCACTGTTGAAGAAGATCAAAGCACAGTGAAAAACTATGCATGTCTGAATCCCTGAAATACAGGAGAGCGCAGCAAGTCTGAGCTCTCGCTCTCTCACTCTTGCTAACAAGGACTCTCTCGCTAATAAGGACTCTCTCTTGCTCCACAGTGCCTGCATCCCCTGCTTGCATGCTTCTGCCCAGGTGTTGCTTCAAAGATTCCCCAATCTGCGAGGTATCAAGATTAAATTTGTTCTTTTCCTTTCATCCGTGTTTTTGTGGTTGTTCCTGCATCCTGCCTGTGTCGGCTCACGCAGGCAGACTGAGCAGGCTTCACTGAAGCCTCTTCAGCAGAAAGACATCTTGAAATGATTTATTATCCCTCGATTGTTTTATCTAGCTGACCACACTGAAGGCTACGTACCTCCAAGCGCTTGAATTGGCCATTCAATCTGCTGTCAACTGTTACATCTCCTTGCCTGTACTTGTGACATTCTTTATTCCAGCACATGCAATAGAGGCCTGTGTGTTATCAAACTCACGGGCTTAATTCTAAGCATGCAGGCCTGTCAGCTGCACTGAATTGTCCACCTTTCTGATGACACTAAAAATCAATAGTTCAGCAAGAAAGTATTAAGAATGAATTTAGGAAGTTGTGGATTGAAAGTTGTAGATCCTGCAGGAGGAAGGGAAGGGGAAACTCCATCAATTTGGGACCCAAAAGCGGTCATGGTGATTGCAGAAGTGGTTTGTGGCAAGGCCCCAGTCTCAGAATGGGAAATTTCTCCTCCAAAGGGTCATCTTTCCAAGATCTAGTAACTGGCAGAAGAATTTTTGAATCGGACCAGGTTGCCGTGTCAAGTGGGCAGTGGAATTGCCAACTTTGATAAAGACAAAATTAGTAACAATTGGATTAAATGTTACACTGGCATTCCCCACAGGAAGCTCATTACCACCTTACAATTAAGACCTAATGCCTATCCCATGAGGGAATTGGGGTAGACAGGAAACTCAAGATCTGCCAGCACTGTCGAGCTGCGAGTGAGACTTGCACACATATTATTGCCCACCATTTCAGGAAGCTAGGATCAAAAGATATAACCAACTGCGTGATCTACTGGTTGAAGAAGCTCAAAGGAAGGGCTGGCTAGTGTTTTACTAGCCACTCCTACGAGACCACCAAAACAAGCTCTACAAGCCTGATCTAATATTTGTTAAGGGTGGTCAGGCACTGGTGGCAGATATAACCATCAGATATGAAAGTAAATTATCACCACTTGCTGATGCAGCAACTGAGAAGGTAAGGAAGTATCAAGGAGCAAGTCCAGGAGGTGAGAAATGCCAACAATATCGAGTGCGTCAGATTCCCCATTGGAGCATGTGGGAAGTGGCATGGTGGCAATTACAGGCTTTTATCTGACCTTGGGCTCTTTAAAACCCAACAGTTAGCTCAATTCTTCTCCAGAAGAGCTTTACTCACATCTGTAGATATTGTACCTATCTTTGTGAGTCATATGCAAACTATTGTATAAAATCAATGTGACTGTAAATAAATGACATTTGTGGGTTGTCATGATCTAAGGAAATGGATTCTTGTTGGAAGCAAGGGAGGCAGGAGGGATAATAGGTAGGGACTAAAAGGGACTTGGTAATCAATCGTGATGCATCATCTTACACATTGACAAAACCAACTGGCCTTACCTTGGTGGACAGGCCACCCTACTTAACCTGGAAAAGGAACATGTAAATTATATGTGTTCAATAAACAGTGCGTAAGGTATTATGAATGTTTCACATTGGAACACCCTATCGGATACCAGAATACCCTCCTCCTCTCTCATGTCCAATGGATCTGGAAAGCCAATTAGACATTACCTCCTTCCCCCAGTTGGGATATTTATAATGTCTCTCTTTATTCTCTGACATCTAATAAAAGCCATGCTCACACTGTAGTCTTCAGCTATTTAATTAAAGACTATCAGCAGGGAGACACAAATCTGCAGAAAACTAGTTTTTATTAATTCTGCTGCCCTCAGAGTTATTTGTTTGCTTTCTGCCATACCCATTAAGACAGGAACTAGTAATGTCTCACAGACAAATTATATGGATCTAATGCTGAAGACAGGAAAATAAAAGGTACTGGAGCACTCAGGCGCTGGCACTGGGATGGAATGATCGCAGAACACATTTTTGTGTATGTAACGGGCCCAAAATGTGTCTGAGCCAATTGTTCATAGGATCATTAGTGTTAGTAGTAGTCTGCCTGGGAGGAGGAATATGCAGATCCCTCTCCCATCCTCACAGGTAATCTCCTCATTGTGGTGGTGTAGCTGTTGTTATTGTAGTTACAACTCCAACTCAGACATTAATAAATTAGAAGGTAGAACGTTCCACATCCTGCTGCCAAAGAAGGGTATCAGAAAAAGCTGGGAAATCCAAATCTAGGAATACTTAAATTCACCTTCCAGATCCAGCAGAATGGCAGATAGGATTCAGCAGCTGATTTAAAATATAACTCACTGCAGTCAGTCCTGACTTTCTGAACAAGAATATGACATATTCATAGCAAAGAAAAGTTAATTGGGAAACAAATTTAGCTATGATCATATTGATAGTCTCTTAAAACTACCAACTGCTTGATGGTGGAATGTGCTGTCCACAGCTGCTGGCTTCCAGCCTCTTGCCAGAGGTTAGCTCCCTGAAGTCTCACACAGGTGCTTTTTTAACCCATTTCAGACAATGTGAGCTGTATCAGCTTATGCAGCTCATTTTTGATAACCTGATGCCTTTGGTTGCAACAGTGTACATGAAGAAATGCTTAGATAGGAGACAGAAACCCTCTGCAAGGTGTAGTGATGGGCAGCTTAGGACTGGCTAATGATCAGTCTTCTACTGGTACAGCTATTTGCACAGTTCACATCTGCCTAGAAAACAAAACCTGTAAGATTATACTTTAAAAAGTTTGTCACTCCAACTGCTATCACTGTGATTTTTTTTCACATTGTACCTGGTCATTTTTCAATACCAAATTCTAATTCACAGCCAAGCACCAGATGCTGTGATATGATCTTTCCCAGATGTAAAATCTCCGGAGGTTCCATGTCTACAAAATAAAAGCTACCCAGGAATATCCTATTTCATTTAATACTAGTCTTGGAAATCTTTCATCTGGTCATTCCAGTATAAAGTGTAACCAGACAGCGCACATGTGCAGTTTCACTAGAAAGTGAACAGCTATTTATAACCCAGGGAACCCAGCAGGCCAGGAGCACTAGCACAAACAAACACACAAAGAATAAGTCATTAACTGGGTGCTTCAGCAGAACACTCTGAGGTTATTCTGTCCTTTAATGCCACAGTTCTACAATTTCATTTTCCCCGCTTACACAGGTTTGTTTGAAAGGCACTTCAGCAGGCTCATGTGGCCAGATTTATCCTGGCTGCCATAGCAAGGGAAAGAAGAGACAGACGTGATGAAACAAGAATCTCTCCGATCATAGCTTCCTCTACTTTTTACCCGCTACCAGTGAGTGCTTGCCAGAAACCGTTTTTGTGTATGTATTATGCAAGATTAGCTATTTTCTCCCAGTACTTCTGTGACCATTCATCTGCTTCTGAAAGCAGAAAAGGAAAACCTCTCTACAACCTTTTTTCCTACTTTGTTCTAAGACACAGAATAATAGTATGTAACATTTTGTGATTTTCCACCATCTGCAATAGATAATAGCCTCTCAAGTGCAGAGCAAAAACTAAAGTTAGAAAATTAAGTTTCCAGGTCATCAGGGGAATGTGGGAAAAGGAAAAGGGAGAATAATTCAGACCTGTGAGTCTGATGTCTACCTAGAGTAAAACAAATCATGTAAACATTGTTTCTTTTCATCATTTAAGGCAGAAGCAATTACAAAGCTCTGGTTCCTGTAAACGATGTGGACTTTCAATTATTCCTATGCTCAATAAGAGTTTTGCAAGTTTAACCAGCTTCTCACTTTGCTTTCTTTCTCCTGCGTTAAGAAATACTTCTCTTATTCAGATTGCTGGAAGACAATAATGATGCCCAAGTCTGGAGAATAAACACCCTCCTGGGCTCAATCACGGATCTTCCGTTACTCAAGGATGTTTCAGATTAACAAAATTAAGGAGTCAAGGAAACTGGACGTATGGGCAGTAACACAGACTTTAGCATTTTCAATTCAGTTACCAAGTGTGTAATTTGGGTATCTTGCATGATTGCGTAGCCTGTGTTAGCAACTCTGTTGTGCTCATCCACCACTCACGCCTTCTGCTTTAGATTTCTGTGCCAGCTTGACTTTTACATATACCAAACGAGTCAGAGCAGTACTCCTCAGCAACTCAGCCTCTGGAGGCTTCTTTCAGAGCAGGGCAAGCACTGCTTTTCAGCCTTTGGCCCATGAGTAGCACGTTTTGTCATGGTATCAGCTGGGATAGAGTTGACTTTCTTGCTAGCAGCTGATATAGTGCTATGTTTTGGATTTGGGATGAGAAACACCCTAGTGGTTTTGGTTGTTGCTAGGCAGTCAAGGCCTTTTCTGCTTCTCACACCACCCACCAGCAAGTAGCCTGGGAGTGCACAAGAAGTTGGAAGCGGACACAGCTGGGACGGCTGACCCCAACTGACCAAAGGGATATTCCAAACCATACAACACTATGTTCAGCATATCAAGCTGGGGGAAGGAGGGTGGAGGAAATGTTCAGAGCGATGGCATTTGTCTTCCCAAGGAAATGTTACGTGTAATGGAGTCCCGCTTTCCTGGAGATAGCTGAACACCTGCCCAATGATGGGAAGCAGTGAAAGAATTCCTTCCTTGGTTTGCTTTGCTTGTGTGGCTTTTGCTTTACCTATTAAACTGTCTATTAAAGCCAAGAGTCTTTTCACTTTTCCGATTCCCTTCCTCATCCTAGCTGAGGGAGCGAGTCAGCGGCTGCATGGTCCCAGCTGCTGGCTAGGGTTAAACCACAACGCACTTCCACCAAAACCTGGCCTACGTTTGAAAACCCTGGGAAACGCAGGCCTGCACTCATCCCTATTTTCTAAAAAGCTTCTCTTGGCCTTGGAGGGGACGGGGCAGAGGGCTCCTGCAGCAGAGATATCTTTCCAGCTCCCCGGAGCCAGGCACAGCCCAACGCCATGGGGGCAGACACCCACCTGCAGGACCCCTGCCAGGTGACATCCCCCCGCCGGGCTGCCGGGGAAGGAGAGCGAGAGACAGCTTCCCCCCCGTCATCGCCCACCGAGTCGGCCACGCCATGACGCCGCAACGGCCACCAACGGCCACTAACTGCCACCAACGGCCACTAACTGCCACCAACGGCCGCGCAGGCGCCGCGAGGGAGGCGGAGTCCCCAGTGCCGAGCCCCTCCCCTCGGCGCCCCGTGAGCCCCGCGGCGTTCCGTAGCGGGCGCGCAGGGCGGCGGAGCGCCGGCCACCCTCCCCACACCGGCAGGCGAGATGGCGGCGCAGAAGATTAATGAGGCACTCGAGCATATCGCCAAAGCGGAGAAATAGTGAGCGGAGGGGAGGGAGGGAGGTCGGCCGGAGTTGGGTGGGGGGGAAAGCTAGCGAGTGGGTGCCATGGCTGCCAGCTCAGCGCCCGGCCTGTCAGGCCCGGCCGCCCCATGGAGGCGTCGTATCGCCTCCTGCTCGAGCGGGGCTCGGCGGAGCGGGCTGCTCGCCCGACGCGGTTACCTTCCCCGCGGCCTCTGAGCCGTGGGGCTGCTGTCCGCCGGTTTAGCGCGGCCGCTCGGTACCCCTTCTTCACCCCTGGGCCGCGGCCGGGGGGCCGGGGTGGGTTCTTGGGAGTTGTAGTTCTCACCGGCGCCCATGTGGACAGTGGAAGCCTCTGGAGAACTACGGCTCCCATGGTGCCCCGCGCGGAGCGGTGGGGAAGGAGCAGCCCGTGTGGAGGTGGTGACTCCACGGCGGGGCTGGCGGGGGGACCGCGACGTGACCTCGGGGGAAGGGAAGGGAGGTACGGGACTGGGGGAGTGGGAGGACATGGCTGCTCGGCCCCTCTTCTGCCTCGGGGGTCCCTCCCTACAGGGGGCCGGTGGTAAAGGGCCCCCTTCTTCCCGGAACTGGGAGAATAAAGGGGCCCTAAAGCTAAGGAGTGGTGTCGGTGCGGCTCAGAGGCCTGGAGCCTGTGCAGGTTTCCTGAAGGACCACGTTTATTGCTGTGACCCCAACTGGAAAACCAGAGGAGTCACTTCTGCTCTTCTGCTAAAGTTAGTGGGAGACAGGCAAGCGGGAGAAAAGTGTTATGGGGATTGTGGTGAAGAAAAAAGCATAACCTTGCTGAGATGGTGTGTGCTTCCTGCCTATGTGTGATTGTTTCTTTTTAGATAGCCTCAAAGACCTGTGTTGGCTTAACATCTACGTATGATAGTCTTTGCATGTGTATTTTAACACTTAATTTTGCTTGTAAGTCTCAGTCTCACAGCCTACAGTGTAGATGTAATAGAGATGACTAATCCAAAAATGCTATAATTTTAGTTAGAATAGCGATGGGCCATCCAGAAATCATGGATCAAAAGTATAAACTGTGATAGAGGAGAGGCCTTCTCAGAATAAAAAAATCTGTACCAGAGTATCTTTTTCAAATTACTTGACTGTAACTGCCTTTCAGTGGAATTCATTTTAAGCTTATCCTGGAAAGCATTTGAAATAAAAGGCACCTAAATCTCAAATTGTGTGCAGATTTAAAGCATTGTGTATTTTAGTGCAATGCGTTTGTCTGTGATAAAAATAACACAATATAAAGGCTTGCTTTAGAGTTACATACTGTGGCTTTCATCCAAGTAAGACAACAAAACCAACATAGAGTCTATATACAACTGTTTTT
This sequence comes from Chroicocephalus ridibundus, assembly GCF_963924245.1. Taxonomy (NCBI): domain Eukaryota; kingdom Metazoa; phylum Chordata; class Aves; order Charadriiformes; family Laridae; genus Chroicocephalus; species Chroicocephalus ridibundus. The sequence continues at coordinate 112,907,829 of NC_086285.1, read as the reverse complement.
CCAAATTAAGCATGTGTTGCATCTGAAGTATCTGCCTGTGACAAATATGGAAGTGGTCTCTAAAGTTATGGTAATTTTTATATTTGTTTTAGAAGTGTGGAAGTCATAATATTGAAATTGACATTGCCTGATGACTCACCTCATTTTGCAATGTATATTTTTCCCTATGTATATGTGTGGCTGTGTGTACACGTGATGCCATTTAGTGTCATGATTCACTCTAGACATATAAATGACATAAGAGGCTTTGTCTTTGTGTTGGTAAGTAAATTCTTTCATTGGTGTATGCAGTGGAGAGTCTTTGATAATTCTTAGCAGCAAAAAAATCACTGTAGAGAAACACTGGGAAATTCAGGATGTGTAACAAAAAGTGCTGTTAGGTGTTGTGGTATTAGAAATCTTGAGATATATTGGTGTAGGTGTAAGTATTCTTCTTTTGGCTTCTTTACTGTTGACGAGCTGGACTGGTGAGGACTCTCTGATGACAGCAGAAGCTTGTTAGGGCAAGGCATGTAACTATGGGAGATCATTGCAGTGCTTTATGCAATTCCTAACAATTCCAGCATTTATTTTTACAGTGGCGATGCCACCATAGTATTGGTATATAGGTAATTGGCACGGAGGTAGTCTAAAGTTTTAAATATATCAGAAATATATATTTGAAGGTAAAATATAAATTCTTTACTCCTTGTTAATAGGCCTTTCTTCTTGCATTTTAGTCTGAAAACTGGATTGTTAAAGTGGAAACCAGATTATGACAGTGCAGCTACCGAATATGGGAAGGCAGGTATGTATGTCTGTAAATATGGCCATATACTTTATGGCTTAAAAGTATTCTTTAAGCTGATAACATTTTAATTATTTTACATTACTGTGAAAGTAAAACTATTGTGAGGACAAAGTAAGATGAAACGACAAAAAAAATACTCTTAGTAGCACTGCAAAATAAGTATCAGATTTTACGTGGAGATCTAGAACAGTTGTAAAAACAATATTTTTTTTTAAGCGTACAGCTTCTATTTTTTATATTACTATGTGTGATAAAAATAAAGCGTTCCTTCTTTCACTTGTCCATCCCCAAATCCTATGACTTTACCTACAAAACAGCAAACATTTGAGCTGTTTTTAAAACTTCGCTTTTTCATCATCTTACATGTCCGGACAAAGACTGTCTCAGTAATGTAGAGAGATTCTGCCGGTTTTGTGGTTTTTTAGGTGTAGTAAGATCTCTTTTCTGCCTTTTTTCCACTGCAAGTGTCACACTAAATATAAAATTCTTACTAGTTGATTCCTTTATGCTCTTAAAACTTTTTCTTCTTTTCGATAATAGCAGTTTATCATGGCTTTTTGGCTTCCTACTGTAGACATTCCTATTCATTCATTTAAGCCTGAATAAAAAAGTACAAACTTGGAAGAGCAACTGGAGCATTTATAAATTGGAATTTACTTTAAATCCTACTTTAATGTCCTTTCTGTCTAATGGAGATAGAAAAAAATATTTGTGCCCTGAATTGGTTGTGTTGAGGAGGTTACAGGTATGCTTTGTTGATGGTGCACTTCTATTCCTGCAATACTGATTTTGTATAACCTCTAATGATTAAAACCATATACACGTGCATTCCTGCAGTTCCGTAATTAAAATACAGAGTGAGCGAGTTAGTTCCAAAATCCAGCTGAACACATTATGCACAATGTGTGGTACGATGATGGTATGGAAGTGTTGTTGACAATAAATGTTTTTAATGTTATCAAAGTGATTAATGAAGCAAGGAGGACTGTCATGGGAGTTTTTTGGAAGAGCTTGGTAAACTGTAACCATTAATTTAAAGAGTCTGTTTGTATCTTTACGTAGCTAAATTCTTGAGCAGAAATGGTGAAAAAAGGAAAATGGCAAGCTGTAAATAAGAACTTTATTTGATTTTTTTGCAGCTGTTGCTTTTAAGAATGCCAAGCAGTTTGACCAGGCAAGGGAAGCCTGTTTACGGGAAGCTGAGGCACATGAAAACAATAAAGCGTATCTTTTCATTGATTGTTTATTTTTTTTTTCCAAGAAGCTGACTAATTGCTACTTAGAATGGGGTAATAGGGGTGGTAGAAGATGTATTTAATATATCCGAGCATTTTCTCAGTCTAACAAAATTGTCTTTTAAAAGACTATTCCTGTGTGCTCTGAGTGGTTAGAAAATCTGTGTTGTTTCCAATAACATTTTGAGTGATAAGATGCTGATCAGTGCCTGAAATGCCTATGTACTTATTCAGAAATTATTATATTTCTTTTTAAAATACCTACAAATGGATAGTATAAACTAAATGCCACTCTGACTTTATTGTAGTACTTGTAGTAGTATTTAGTATCCCGGAACATACTTTAAATAAATGTGCTTTTTACAACTTTGTATGCAGTTATACTTTGGTATGTTGTGTTTATTCTGTCCTTAGAAGCATTTATTTTTGACACCTTGCCTACAAATGTAGTAGGTTTGGTTTGCCTTTATGGGATTCCTTACTTTGAAACTAGTACTTCCATAAGATTTTGCACACTGATAACTTTTCTGCATTCTATTTTTGTGGCTTTTGTCCTTGACTTTGACAATGTTACTTCCAGTCTCTTCCATGCTGCCAAGTAAGTACAGAAGCACTGAATAATCTGAAACAAATTTTCTAACATATGCTACAAGCACGAACTATCACTTTGATCTTGCTGTAGTAAATGGTATGGTTCAAGTGATTTTGCTGTTTCAAAATCAGTTTAATGGAAGTGGGGGCTAGGAAAGTCTGAAAACCTGCAATGGCCATCTGAAGAAATGATGATTTTGACATTTTTCAGCACCTTTTTGATGTAAAATATTTTTTCTTAGATTAACTTTCTGTTATTTTGAAATTCTATGAGTTCTTATAAAGAAAATTTTTAATTAAAGACTACTTCAAAGCAAGCAGATAATGACAAATAATCCAAATATTGCTTGTGGGTCAGATCATGAGAATAGATTTTTAACGGGGAGTGTGGTTGGAGCACTTCATTTGTGGAAGATAATGTTACGCATGCACTGTCTCATTAGATAAAACACTTAAAACATCTTCAAAGCATTAAATAGTAATAGTGAAGTGACAGCTGATGCACGTTAACTACAGCTTGCTGAAATACACCATATCTAACTAAATTATAATTTTTTTCTCTGCAGAGCTTATGAACAAGCTGGCATGATGCTGAAGGTATTTTCATTTACTACTTTTTATTAGAAAGTTCTGTTTTATAGTGAAGGATCTTGTACACTGGATCGTTTTACAAATACGTGTAACTGAATTGCATATTCAAATGATATTTTTCTGTTGACTCGTAGTTCCCACAAATACCCTCACTAGGTTAGGGAAGTGACATTTTTAATTGGGGGGGGAAAAATGGTTTTCCTTTCTTAGAAGGAAAGGTGAGGGCCTCATGTCAAGGTAACAGAAGAGTGGTGCTACTTTTGCTCTAAACTACTGCAAATTCATTAAAGTTTGGTACTTAACAAATGAGTTTTAAGGAGTTGTTGGTCAGCTTTCACTAGCTCTACGAGCTTGTAAATAAAATTAGAATCTTAATAAATAAAGTATTACACTTTGGTTCGCTTTGTTTCATTGTACGTAATTGTGTGTAGTTCCTGATGGCATCATTCCTCTGACTGTTGCTTTGCAGGAGATGCAGAGACTCCCTGAAGCAGTTCAGCTGATCGAGAAAGCCAGTATGATGTACCTGGAGAATGGGACACCAGATACAGCTGCTATTGCACTGGAACGGGCTGGAAAGTAAGTCTGTGGTCTTGGTGGCTAGAATGCATGCAGGGCATGGGTATGTCTTTGGTTTTCTTTCTTGCCTTTTTGATGCTTTTAGGTTAAAAAATACTTTCATTTCATCTGAAGATAAATGTTTTATGCTTATTGCAGGTTAATAGAAAATGTGAGCCCAGAGAAGGCTGTGCAGCTCTATCAGCAAGCAGCATCAGTGTTTGAAGTAAGTGGGGGGTTTTGGAGTTGGTTTGTTGTTCTTTTATTTCCACCAGCAAAGAATTTTGCAGTCCCAGAAAGTATATGAAGGTGAATGAATTAGTGGTTAGGGTCAACTATAAAGTTAAGAAAAAGCCTAAGATTAGGTTCTAAATTATTTTTCCTTCCCTTCACGTCAGTGGCTGAGTAATGAAGCTGAAGGCTTCTTATGCTGCAGAAAAGGAGACTATAAAAGTTAGGAATCAGTTTGCTTTGTCTTTTTCTCAGTTTGGGACTTGACTGAATCTGAATTTTGTATGTTTCTGCCTCTTGTTGGGCAGCCTGGAGGGTAGGCAGGAACATGGCTGCTGTTGAATTCTGGAGCCTAAAATAGTTTGAAATCCTTGAAGGCATAGAGGAAAAGTGTTTGCTTGATACTCTATGCATCCCATGAGCAGATGGTTTGCCTTTTTGCTGCTGCCACTGGTGTACCTTGGTGTACGTTGTCACGTGTTTCCAGATTAGCAAGTTTGCATTAGTGTTGCTTTGCTCTGTAGATCCATACAGGAGCTGGCTGTGGGACTTGTGTGCACCAATACTCTTCATATTTCCCTTGAGTACGTGAACTGCTGATACACAAATTAGCAGTTGTTCTAAGTTACAGATGACACTTAGATTAAGGTCTAGTAGTCTTAATTCTGTCCAAATGAAATAAAATGCATGAATTCTTTTTGTTCTTCTCTAGAATGAAGAACGTTTACGGCAAGCATTAGAAATGCTAGGGAAAGCATCAAGACTTCTAGTCAGAGGACGCAGGTATAGCTTTATGCCTTTTTTTTTTTCCCCCCTTAAACATAATTGAATCTTTAATAGTGATTTTCATTGGTTTTTTTCTTGCTGTGTTTGCGTTATATACTGTTACTTAATTCTTCTTTGAGATGTACTTCAAACTAAAATTCAGTTTCTCTGGGATATGCCAAGTTCGTCCAGGATCCACCTGTTTTGTGTTCTGGCATGGGAGAATGTGGGCTGTAAGGCTTTGTTTCCTTTGTGTTTGTTGAATAGCTAGAAAGCACATACACCAGTTTTCATTATTTCTTAAACTACTTCAGGAAACTATTACTTTTTCCTTCCAGCACTAATACGTAGAAAGTACTTGGAAGTCTTTTGTAGCTGTGGAATATAAAATGGGAATTAAGTGACTAACCTGAGGAAGGAAAGCTGTTTGCAGCAGTCTGATTCTGGACTTCTTAAAGAAGAGCGTATCTCGGAGTCTCAATGGGAATTTATTTTAATGGTTGATTGCTATGACCAAACTTGACCTGCAGTTCAGCTTAGACGTGCTTCACTGAAGCATGTAGTTCCTTTAAGAAATTGTCTGGGTTTCTAACTCTACTTTTAAGACGCTATATTTCATTGCAGAATTGTAGTCAGAAAAGGAAATTTACAAAGCAACTTGAAAGCCTGTCTGTGAAAGCGAGTCAATATACCTTCAGAGCATCAGAAAGACTTGGTTGCTCTGCTGCTTTATGGCTCATGTGTTATTGATAATTTCTAGAAGTTTAATATGATTAAAAGAGTATTCAAACCCAAAAGCAGTTATTATGACTTAATATTGATAGTTTGTGGATATCAGACTTACTGATAGCTTATCATAACCTCATGACATAGAGAAATCTGTTAGGGTACCTAACAAGGCATTCATCTTGTACCATGTTATGAAAAATTAAGTTTCTCTGAATGAATACTAGAGTTGTTCTTAGCCTGCATGTGTCCCAAAGGAATCACTGACTATGTATTTCTTAACCTGCTCTGTTAGTAAGATCTACTGCTGATTTTTAGTTGTACTGCTTTTTATTCCAGTAGACTTGCTATGTATTAAAAACTTTGTAATTAGCCTCAGGTTCATTATGCTGTATTCCTGGCACTGATACTCCTGTTTTTTGTGTTGGTTTGTTTTGTTGTTTTTGTTTTTTTTTTTAGATTAGATGAGGCTGCATTGTCTCTTCAAAAGGAAAAAAGTATTTATAAGGAAATTGAAAATTACCCAACATGCTATAAGGTAAATTCTAAGAGTCAATTTCTGATAGCACATTTCAAGTTTTTCTGAGTAACTAATAACAGCTGACATCTGGGTGACCATATGTACCTCTTGATTTAGGGATACGTTTCTTGCTAAGTGATGAGAATTTGTGGTAGTGCATGTTTCTGCAACCTCTCACTGTGCTTTTTTTCACTACTACAATGTTGAAGATAAGATGCTGTTATCTACAGGAGCTGTCGATATCAACAAACACATGAAAAATAAAGATGTTTTCAAAAATGACAAACCACCAAAGCTGTTACTTGGTACAACAGTTCATTGCAATGTTGTAGGAGGTAATCTCTTTCATACCACCTGAGGATATGGCTTACTACTTTTTCACGCTAAGTATTAGCAGTCTGGTATTTTTCTCATATTTTACTGTTAATTTCTAAAGAATCATCAGATTGTGGTTTTTTTGTTTTTGTTTAGAAAACTATTGCTCAAGTCTTAGTTCATCTTCACAGAAATGATTATGTTGCTGCAGAAAGATGTGTGAGGGAAAGCTATAGGTAAGTCTACTTTGCGTCCTATAATTGTAAACTGAATGTTTCATTAATTAAAACAGAAAGTAGTCCAGTTGAATACATTGAAATGAAGAAGGCATTCTTTACACATCCAGGAGAATATTCTGGTGTCAAAATCTGGATTAGTGTTTAATCCTGGTTCCGGAGGCTTTCCCAGTAACTCTCTGTTTCAGCTTTCATTAGGACTTCAGTAACAAAATACTGAAACAACGTATTTTTACTTAAACTGGTTTTTTAGTGAAATGACTTGAACATATGTGTAAGTTAAATTGTGCTTTATTTTTAGAAAGAATCTTTCAAGATAAATCTTTAAACATCTTGCTCATGTTTTCCAAGTCTTCAATTTGTACTTTATATGTAGAAACTCATTACAGAATTTTTCTGTATATAAAGTAGAGGAAGAGTTTATTGACTAGTCAGAAAAATCTGAAAAATTCTAGTACTCTCTTTTTGTCTTGACTGTGATTGTAGTCTTATTCTCAGCATGCAAACTAATATTGCTGAAAGTTTAATTTTATGGATATGATCTGGAGAAATCAAAGTGGTTATGGGCAGTTCTGTGGAATAAGCAGTCCATCAGATTCTTAAAAGCTGCTTGCTCTTCTGCTATCAATCAGCAGCATTTAAAGATAGAATAGCTGAGTATCAAGTAGATTGCGGAAATGCCCTAAATGAACTCTTAATTTCCTTCAGTATACCGGGATTTAATGGAAGTGAAGACTGTGCAGCACTAGAGCAACTTTTAGAAGGGTATGACCAGCAAGATCAGGATCAAGTTTCTGAAGTCTGTAATTTGCCACTGTTCAAATATATGGACAATGATGTAAGTAGGCAGTTCATGTGTATTTTTCTTAATGATATTTTTCCTTGTTCAGGTTGAGATTTTTTTTTTTTCTAGTAGAGGAGAAATAAGAAGAGCAGAGTCTGTGTATTATTGTGATTTGCTCTGTCATCCTGCCCTGTGCCTGTGAGCTTTATGTATTCTTTTACTTTGCTGCCTGCCAGCGTAAATTCCCACATCACTGTCCCTTTCAGATGGTGGGAAGACTTAGGTGAAAGAGCAGTTTATTATGGATTTGCTGAGTTTGTTTGATCAGTATGCTAAATTTGTGTTCCCTTCTGTTAGGTTCCTTAGGGACCAGAACAGTTTGCCACTTGTGCTTTGTCTCAGAAATACCATATGCCTGATTCTTGTGCATAAACGTTGTAGAATATGATGCCTATGATGCCTACAGGATGGTATTGTTAAATGGGTTTTTTTTTTTTTAGCACTTACTCCATAGCAAGGTACTAATTAATGAAAGATCGGGGGTTTTTTTAATTTTATTTTAAGGAAGTAATTGTGCCCCCCTCCCATTTTTTTTTAAATTGTACTTTTAAATTGTAGGAAGTATAAGGATAGGAAAGATGTGAAGTAAAGGAGACATCCATCCATGCCAAACTTTTTAACGTTATTGACTAATTTTACTTTGTTACTATGTTGAATAGTAAAAATTAAGGTACTAGTCTTACTAGAAAACACTTGTAAGAATTTTTACGTGAACTCTTACTAGATAATGTATGCAGAGCTGCATACTGAAATTTTTTTTTTTTACATAAAGCTTGAAGCACAGAAACTGTATGAAGTGGCCAAATTATTCTATAATAAGTAGTGTCAGTACAGATATCGCATCCCATTCCCAAGAGTGTTTGAGATAGGAGGGAAAAAAAAAAACCGAACAACGTTAGGCTTATTCTAGGCTGGAAAAAAAAAAAGATCTGAGAGCAGCATCAATCTGTTTTACGTACTGAATGTTACCTGCTTGTTTATTGTGAGCATAAATCAATTCAGTGCAATTCAACAAGATTTTAGTTGGGTGGTAGTACAGAAATTAAACTTGCCTTGTTATTGTCAGTATGCCAAGCTTGGTCTTACCTTGGTGGTCCCAGGAGGTGGAATCAAGAAGAAATCGCCAAACGCTGCACAAGACAAAGCAAGAGGACCAGCCGCAGTGGGCTCTCACGCTGAAGAGGAAGAGGATGAATATTCTGGTGGACTATGCTAGCTACAGACATAGGTTGTCTTAAATATCTGACTTATTTGTGATGTTGAGCATATCCAAAGGTACCAGATTTACCAGAGCTTCATTGCAATTGTGATACGGGAATGCTGATATTAACTTGGCAGCTTCTGGGTACAATACAGGAGAAAAAGCATGATTGTACCTATCATCTTGAAACATTTTTGGACTTAATTTCTTACCTGGTGGGAGCTTCCTCAGGGCCCTGCTTTCAGTTGATGGCGAAAAATGTGAGAGAAATCTCTACTCAAAGCACAGTTTAAAAGAAACCAAAACCATAGAAGCACTGGAGATGGGAGAGTGGTACAAAATTTTAAGTGCTAGATTTCAACAGCTGACACTTCTTGGTCCCAGTAATGTGTTTGTGATTGTTTTCTGAGTAAAATATGCTATTTATCTCTTGTTTAACAGCATTTAAAGCAGGCTGTGCCAGGCAGGATTTTTCACTAGTATAAGCACTAGGGGGAGCTTTCAGTTTATTTTCAACGTGTTTTTACTCCACTTCGGAATATTATTTTAATACCTTATTCTTTGCAAGCAGTATCCATGTGGGTGTGGAAAATACTAAGTCAACCAGTTTGAAGCTGTCTTGCAAGCTTAAAAGTACAGGCACGCCTTTATTGACCTGAAGTCTTTGGAGATAAATGTGTGCATATTGTTTGTAATGTACGTCTCGGGAATGGAAGGAGTGGGCAACCTTTCTCGGTGGTGTTTCTGAAACATGCCATAACTAAAAAAGAAACTGAAGGTAGTAGATAACATGCATTGAATATAAAGCTCTGAAGACAATGTTTAACAAAAACTTAGGTGCAGTATTTCAATGATGTGTTTGAGTTCTTGAGTGTTCTAGGTGTTTATTTACTAATCAATACGCTAGTCTCCAAAGCCATTTCATTCTTTCATATTTTCAAAGCACAGAACAGCTATCTTACAGACAGCACTTTTCAAACTAGTTCAGAATCCAAAATAACCAAATTTTAATGCATCTTCTCCATTTTTACTTGGTTTCAAGTCATCATGTGTTTTGCAAGCTTCTGTCATGTCTTAAATTTGTTTGAGCATTTTACGCGTAAAAGCTGACAACACTGGAAGCTGTGCTTGTGGTCTGTTTCTTCAGAAGAACCTAATCAAGATCTGCACTAGGGTGAGATCACTTGGAATCCAGCAGGGATTTGTGTGGGATACGTGATGCCCAGAGTTCAATAAACAATAGAGCAAAAGTACAGTGTGAAGTGTTGGTACGGTTTCTGCCATATTAAGGATGTCTTCAAAAATATCAAGCATATCTCTGACATATGTGTGATGTCTGACATCACTATGTCAGACTTAATGGTGATGAAGGGAAACTTTTAGAGGGTTAATAATCACTTTCCTTGGGCTGGATAGTACTCGATAGCATTGTGATGGGTGCACAAGCTACATCATGAATTGCAGGTGGGTCTGCTGTAAAAGTCACCTCGTTCAATTTAATGGGTGTTCAAAAAGCAGTTTTGTCTCTATATTATATAATAATGAGCTTGGATTTTAAAGCTACTTGAGACTACGCCTGTAGTTGTGTACTGTCTGACAGGTAATTTCCCTTTGTTATTAATGGTGTATATAGGAAGAAGTTTTTGCTCATCTATAAAATAGTCTAAATGAAGTTTTGGGAATTGAGTTACTTTTCTCTGACTACATGGAAGATGGTTTTGAAGACTTTCCTGTATCTCTCTTCACTGTTGGAGAAACTCACTGCAGTTTACTCAACTTCTGCCTTCTGGATTTGATCTTGAAGGTGACCATGCACTTTTTATGGGGAGTCTTTATCACATGTAGAAAAAAACTGCACGTATAGGACAACTGGGAACACTAAGTAATTTTCTTCAAGTTTTTCTTGCTCCTTCCAGTTCTGAAATCAGTTTTGTTGAATGGTCCCAAGGGGTCTACTTCTTTTTTTGTGTGTGAGAAGATGACATGCATAAGAAGAAAAATTGGGAGCCTTGTGTGCTTCTGTGAAGGAACTTGCAGACTTTATTTAAACTGTGCTTGTAACACTAGCAGGCCCTTAAAAGAAAAATTAAAACTTATGCATTAGATCCTTAAAGCCTACTTTTCATATCACCAAAAAAATAAAATAGATGTACAAGACTGTCTTCCCGCTTCCCCCAGCTTTTCTCTTTTTCCCTTGTGCCAAGTGTGGAAAATCTGGGACAAAAGTAACTTGTACTAAACATGTTAAGCTGCCATCGAATTGAAAGGGGGCTTCTCTGAATTTTAGGAGTAGAATCTTAATTTTTGATTGCAATGTTGCTGCAAAGACCAAATCTGCAGAAATTGAAGTGTTTGAAAATAAGATGGTCTATTTTATATAACTTATTCTCCTATTTTAGGCAATGAAATCGTGATAGGAACATTAACTGCCTTTTAGTAAATGTTTAACTATAGAAGAAGCTGTCTGTAAATTATGTGTTAGTGTTTGTTTCTATCTTTCAAAGCAATTTGCACACTTATGTAAATATCATTTTAGTGATTTAAAGTGGAAAATATGCCATTTACAGCAAGAAAGTTTCCAAAATCAGTGTTGACTGTAAGAAAAATAAATTATGCATGAAGGCTGAGTGATGGCCAATGCAATATATGTGTAAAATCAGATTTCTAAATTATCTGTAACTTAAGACTCATATGGCCAAGTGCAGTGTGAAACCTGTGCTTTATTTGTTCTTTTTCCAAATCTGTGGTGTATTAGAATACAAAATGTGTTTGTAACAGCTCTACAGATGCTGCTTCTTGAGAAGAGGCTGTGTGTTTCACCAACATGAAAAATAAAACTTGAAATTAATGGATTTGTGCTAGCTTTCCCTGTTGTTGATCAGGTCCAGCTGAGCACCACCATTTGAAAATTAGTTTGTTGTTTGGTTTTTTTTAATCTCAAGCAGATTTTGTGTGTGACTGACTGCAGATCTCGTCACCAAGCATTGCAGGTATATTTTGTGATGCCCCTTGGGAACTTACTGGCTCAGGTCTGAGTGTTGAAAGTCATTGGTGTCCAGTCTTTTTGGCTTATTCACTAGACATTTGCTTATCGCCCACAGTTGGTCTGGTTAAATGTGTAGCAAGCTCTTAAAGTCTTCTGGAAGAATACACAAAAAACCTCCAGGATTTACCTGAATATGCTGTAATCCAGAAAGGAGTGAGAACATTCATTGGAGCAACAGAGACGTGAGAGAGGTTCTTGCACCAAACTGTGCTTTGAGTATTAATACTGTGACAGATGCGTCACGTGCGCCTCTGGGGTCAGTTGATCGGAGGATGCCCTAGCCATTAGAGCTTCAGCATTCATTTCCAACAAGGATAATTTTAGAACTGGTGTTTGCTGTCCAGAAAGAACGTGTAAAAGTGACTTAATCGCTACTTAGGCCATAGTTTTTTGCTGATTTAAAACCAAGACTTGGAGGTGGGGTGAAGAGGAAGGTTAGTTTGGTCTTGGATTGCTTCATTCTTTACCTATGTCATTTTACTTAATATGCTAAAGTGTCACTGATGTATTTTTAAGCAGCTCTGTAGATTTATAGAGGTTTTTTTTTCTCCCAAAGTTTAGTTTGCAATTCTGTTACAGACTCAGGGGGCGGGGGGGATTTTTTTTTTTGAAGCAGGGGTGTTGCTTGTATTTGAATGAAAACTGACTCGGTTTAAAGTACAAAAAACAGGTACGTTTCTGTATATGCTGAATTTGTACAGAAATAGTGAAGAAGGTGGGGGGCATTTGAGGTATAACTGTGAATTTTAAGACTGCTGTGTTCATTAGAGTTAATTAATCATGTTTATCACTTGGGCCAGAGTTTCAAAGCTGTTTTCATCCATGAGAATGCAAGTTTGTCATTATTTAGTTGGATACAATGGGGATCAACATTTCAAAAGCCAACCATCTTTCCACAATTTAAGGATGTGAACTCTAGAATTCTTCAGAGACTTCGTCATTGAGAAACATCACATTTTCTACCATTTTAAAGTCAAAACTTGCTGGAGTACTTGAAGGTTGAAGAATTGCACTGAAGTTCTTCAGGGTGACAGGAATCGTCCCTCAGATGCCGTGAATAAGAAGCTGTAAAAATAAGAACTAAGCTACTCTTGAGGAAAAAAAAAAAAACCAAAAACAACAACCACTTTTTTAAAATCATCTAGGTTATAATAAGTAGTGAACTTTTTTGGATGTAGGAAATAGAAAAAAGAAGCCCTCTCCAACCCCAACAACTAGTAGTGGTAATAACGTTGGAGCAAGTAGATGGTAACATTCCAGAGCAGGAGGGAACCACTTGGCATCTGTGGCTGTTTGAGTATCAGCAGGGGTATTAATCTCCAAGCTAATGGTCTGTAGAGGCCAGCAGCCCGGGAGCTGGGCTCATCTCTTCTTGTACCTTAGTACCTGTTGGAGGTGATGTGTATGAGTTCTGTATCTGACCAACCTTCCACAAGGCTGCTGGTCTTTGTTTCAGGGTCATTGCCCTTCAGCTGTGATTCCCAGTGCGTCCCTGGTGCAGCAGTGTAGCCTCCAGCCTGGAACGGGAGCGAGAGGCAGCTGCGAGGCTGCACGTACGTTTAAAGAACATATGGCTGTTGTTGGCTCATCTGCTGAGTCCCATGGGAATGGTGGTAACGACCGTGGCTGGGCTCCGAGGTGCACGCTGCTGGGATGTTAACTGGTGTGCAACCAGTTTAGATTATTGGACAGAAACGTTTTGATGCTGGAGTGACAGAAGTAGGACCTACCCACAAGTAAGGGGAAGATGGGTTACCATCAGTTGCCTTGCATGTTTTGGATATGTATTTATGTGCTTGGGTTTTTTTGCTTTATGCCAAATTTAGAAATAACCCGGAGTGGGCTTGTTTTCCGAAGAGCGTTGCTGCTTTGTTAGCGCTAGATGGTGCCGCAGAGCAAGCAAAGGGCTTTCCTGCGCTGCTGGGAAGCCCTCGCTGCGTGGTCTAGGACAGCTTTTGCTTTTAGGTGTGCTCAGCTGGAGTATTGATTTGGTTGGGATCATTCGCACGGGGACCTGCTCTTGCTGCTGCTTCTCATGACTTGAAACACCGTCTTGAAGTCAGCGAAGAGAGCAGCCCTGCGGGGCCAACCCATGGCTTTCCCCTCCAGTGCTGGCTGGTGCCACACGCTCACTGCCACGCAAGTCCTCCACCGTAGTACGGCTGCCCTGCTGGGTGTCCTCTGCTGGGGCAGATGGGGTCGGTGCTGCTGACAGCCTTGCTTCCAGCATTACCTGCTCTTACGGCTTGCTTCATGGTCGAGCTTCCCGGCTCGACGGCCGCTGTGAATCGTGAGGGCTGGAGAGCTTTGGCAGCCTGGCAGAGCTGGCTGCTGGTTAAGGGCTGGTTGGAGAGTTGGTGGCAAGGGGCTGCCTTGGCTGCCGGAGGTGGTCGGCCAGCTGTGCTGCCGGTGGACTCTCGGGTGGTCCCTTGTGCTGCAGGCAGGAGGTAAGGGGGCTGCTCTGCAAGAGCCTGGCTCTGGTCATAAGGAAGACAACCCGTGCCGTGTTTTTCAGGATGCCAGAGAATAAACAGAGGTCAAATCCTCCCTCCCCCTTGTGATGATACCCATCTCCTTCTCACCTCCTCAACTTAGACAAATGCATTTATTTTTTGCTGTAGTGTTTTAGCACATGATAAGCGGGCCCTTCTAGAGGTTCAGATCCCAGCTGTGATGGATATGACAACTTTGCCTTCCTCTCCTCTAACATGTGGGCATGGGAAATCAGGCGATTAAGGGCCCGGTTACAGAGGGTGGGTGGGTGGGGAGTACATAAGACAGTAGCCGGTGGGCAGTATAACTTGTTAATAGAGACTTTCAGCTCTAGGGCTGGCTGGTTCTGTTGCAATTGCAACTCTCCTCGCAGCCACAAAATTTTATGAAACGCCTCCGGGAGAAAACACGGCATTAAGGACAGAAATCAACAAGTTGGCTGGGGGCGGGGAGGGAAGTGAGCTGAAAATGGAAGGAGTGAGGAAGTCGGTCATCATGCAATGGTATGTTGGAAGAGAGAGCTCCTGCTGGAATTTGCCGAAAGGACTATGCTTCCAAAAAATGCCACTTTCCGATTCCTCCGCAAAGGCAGGCAGGCAGGCAGGGAGGGAGGAGGCACGACGGCTCTGTTCAGGCTGGGGAGAGGTTCCGTAGCCACGTGTGCTGTGAGGCGGCATTGAATGCAAACACGTTCTGGGATTTGTGTCCCCTGCCTGTCACTAACTGACGGCAATTCAGGAATTAAAGGTTAAAAAACCTTGCAGTGGCAGACAGGGACTTCTTTTTTTGTGTGTATGTGCAGTTGGGAGCTTTCTAGCCAATGCTTTCTCTGCTGCACCGCTCAACAACTGTCCCAGAGTAATTGTGTTAGTAATAATATAGCAGAGAATTCATGAAGTGTAAAGACCTATGGTACCCCATGTGTCTCATTGGTGCCAAGTGTTTTATTTAACTGACCACCATCCAGTAATTTTTCTGGCTCCCGTCTTGTGTAAATGTATGATTTTCCAAGCTGAATAGCTGGAGAAAGAATGAGGATCCCCTCAGCTGCACCAGAGCCTGGAGCACAGGCTGGTGTGTAAGGAGTGGGCGGTTAAAGCCGGGTGGACTTGGGTAAGGCAGCTGTGCACCAACACTGAGCAAAATATTTCAAAGCTTTGATAACAGCGAGGCAGAAACACTGGTATATTTAAAACTTCTCCTCTAAGTGAGATGTTATTCTGGCACTTCAGTGGGTTTAGCGTTTCTCCTCCCAAACTTACAAGACACTGCATCTTGTGGGAATTCCTGAGAACTAATTTTCTTTGAAACACCAACGGAGAGTTATTTTTCCCCCCTGCGTGTTTTCAAATACTTCAGATTATTCCTGATGCAGGACATGAGTTTGGTGACAAGGCTGAGGAACATCGGAAAGGAAAAGAAAGCACCCTTGTCTTCTGTTGATTCAGACAGAGGGCGATGTATGTAGAAAGCTTACGTGATTCCCCTCCACCCCCTTAGATCTTAATATTCTCTAGTATAAGGATTAGGGATTTTTTTTCCTTTGTTGTTCGTGCACATTAGTATGCGATCTGAAATTGAGATAGCTGTTTTTCTGTACGTGTGCTTCTGTAGCCTTTAGGGAGCAAAACATTTCTTGTGGTTGAGATGGGGGCAGGAGGGAAATCAAGAGAGAAAGCATTGCACGTGCCTGCACGCATCGGTCACTTGTTTGTCTTCAGGTGCGTTAGCACAGAACTACTTGTGGTCCCTTGATGGATAGGCTGTCAAACGGCTTCACGTATATATGCTCTTGCTGCATTTTTTTTTTTTGTCTGGAGATGCTACGATGATACTGGAACAAGTGTGAACACCTCATAGTTGGTTTGGTGCAGCCAGACGAAATCTGTCGTTAATAACTGCAGCCAATAGTAAGTGCAAGTAGCAGCCTGAATGCATACACATGCTTGCATCAGGAATAGCATGGCCAGCAGGAGCAAAGAAGTGACTGTGCCTCTGTACTCGGCACTGGTGAGGCCTCACCTCGAGTACTGTGTTCAGTTCTGGGCCCCTCTGTACAAGAGGGACATTGAAGTGCTGGAGCGTGTCCAGAGGAGAGCTACCAGGCTGGGGAGGGGTCTGGAGACCAGGTCATATGAGGAGAGGCTGAGGGAGCTGGGCATGTTTAGCTTGGAGAAGAGGAGGCTGAGGGGAGACCTCATTGCCCTCTACAACTACCTGAAAGGAGGCTGGAGAGAGGTGGGTGCTGGCCTCTTCTCCCAGGTGAATAATGACAGGACCAGAGGGAATGGTCTGAAGTTGCGGCAGGGGAGGTTTAGGTTAGATATTAGGAAGAATTACTTTACTGAAAGAGTGGTCAGGCACTGGAACAGCCTGCCCAGGGAGGTGGCTGAGTCACCATCCCTAGAGGTGTTTAAGAAACGCCTAGACTTGGCACTTCAGGGCATGCTCTAGTGGCAGAGATTGTAGGTTGTTCGGTTGGACTTGATGATCTCAAAGGTCCTTTCCAACCATGAAGACTCTATGATTCTATATACTTATCTCCACTTGTACTTATGACATGATAATTTTTTTTTAGAATGTCATGGATATGTAAACCAGGAAACAGATATTTCAGAAGTAGTGTTTCTTCACAAGACTGAAGTGCAGTAATGGGATAACTTGAAGTGATTGCTCCACTGGACTTTGAAATAGTTTGTTAAAAACGTAGGGGGGAAATTCAGAGGAATCTTTTTCTCGGGGCATTTCGGGAATAGTAAAAAAAAAAAAAAAAAGTTAAAGAAAAGCGTATGCCTGTTGAGTTTTCCTTATAGCAGATTGCATTGTGGATAATTCTGCTGTATGTAGTCTTGTATTACTATAACAAAAAATATTGGCCACTTTTAAGTATAGATATTGCAGCTACTACTAGGACTCTGATCTTTATGGACCAGAAGATGGGAAATGTTAATTAATAGTTTCAATGTGTCTGAAGCATAGAAAGAGACAAGGAGGCAGTGTGTGATGTGGAAAGGAGTGGACTTAGAGAACAGAAACCAAGGGGGGTTCCAGCCCGGTGCTAAGAGCACTTGTGCCTTTTTATGATTTCCTGACCATAAGCACAAAGAAGGGTGAAGGAACAACTGGAAACATAATTTGTTGTTTGACAAATAACGGAGAACCATAACATGAACCACGCATCCGATGGCTTGTGTAAATCACACAAGTGGCTATTTTTGCCAGAGATTTAAAGGCGTTTTGAGCATCGTTGACAATTCTGCTGCAACGCAGTAGGGTAGAGCACTTTTCTGTGGTGTCCCTTCAGTTAATACCAAATTTATGCTGCTCTGATCCAATACGTTTCTTCAGTGGAGTTTCCAGATGTTCAGCAAATGAATAGATAGTGTAATAAAGGGGATCCTGCTTGCTGTCTGCTGCATTGTTCCCTTTCTTCAGGGGTGTGTATTTTGTCTTTGCTGCAGCAGCAGGAGTATCCCTTGAAGGCTTTGCTGTGTAGCAGTTCCCTTTTTTTTTTCTTTTTCCCCGTTTACCACTTTTCCCATTTTTTTCTTTTTCTTCAGTTTACCCTGAAGGAAAACCAAAACTTTGCTCTGGTGGGATATTCCAGTAAGTCTTCACCCCTTTGACCATTTTTTGCTTGATTCACGGCATCTTATTAAAATCATTGCTTTTTAATAGGCAGAGTGCCGAACTTTCTTTGTGCTCATAGGAGAGAAACGAGTAATAAAATTAATGTACTATCATGGAGCTGGTGGAAAGCCTCTGGTCTTGGTCATCAATCCAGGGTGTGCTGTGTTCTGGTGGCAGAAAGGCTGGCATTTTGTCACTGTTTTGGGTTTTTATCTTTGACCAAATACAAATAACGAGTGAATGTGACACATAATCTTTAGATTTAGGCCATGTCCGCACTGGGAGTTGTGGCCCAAGCCTTTAAATAAGGGCTTGAATTTAAAATATACAAACTATACTGCAGTAACTTTCCACTCTGAAGCAGGCTTTTAAGGGCTGTCATACATCACCAAACTCTTTTTCTTTGAGTGAGGAATTCACACCCCTTTGAGTTAACTATGGTGTGGCTCACTAATATGGCACACACCATATGATACCAGAAGTATAGCGTTTTGAGACGGTTGAGTTAAATGCAAGTTAATCGCTTCAAATACGAATGCTGTGTTTCTTGTCGGTCTTCTAAGTTATTTCAGTGTGGCTATTTGTGTCTTTGGCTCTCTTCCCAATTTTCCTAAACATCATCTCTAAGTAGCGTTTAAAGATGTTGATATTTCTGATGTCTAAATGAATGGCTGAAAATCTCTGGCAGTGATTTACTCTTCAGATGAAGATTTAAGTTACTCCTAGACAGCTGTGGTATATTTCTGTTCACCCCATCAATCTCTAAATTAACGTTTGCCCCTATGGTTCGTTTTGTTAAAGGGATGCCACGTTACATATCAACTGTGTGAGCCAGACTGTGATACTTCATGGCTTTCAAAGTGTTCCAGGCTTTTTTGGATGAATGACCGGCAGCCTGTGGGCCTCTGGCAGCCTCTTATAGCCAGGCTGGGATCAAGTTGTTTGGAGCAGAAGTCTAGGACAATTCTTGATTATAATCTTGTTTGTGCTGGTTGAGTTCTTTCGTATAAAAGTCTCGATGGTTGGAAGGAGAGGCTGCATGAAGAGTTTGGGAGCTGCACATCCCAACTGCCCTGAAGTTAAAAGAATCAAAGGGTGAAACTTCTGTAACCAGCAGGAGAGGGTGAAACACTGCGGTAGTCTGTGCACAGATCTGTCCACACCCATGAGTGCACGTACCTTAAAAAAAAATTGCTTTCAGGAAAGGGCAAGAAATAACTAAAATAAGGAAATGGCATTTTTTTTATTTCTTCAATGATGCTTTTTTTTTTTTTTAATAAATTTTGTAATTATGGATGTGTTTGTAGCCAAATCAATGTTGTGATCACGGAGCTGGGAGCAAATCCTAAAGTCTAATTCCAGATCTGGGTCAGCAATTGAATGTCCCTGGAGTTCAGTGTGGGAGATAAGTTGGAATCCAGCGTTCTCCAAGTGCACGTCAAGCTGAAGCAGTAAACTCTCTCTCTCCCTGTAATGTACTTGCCTACAGACATAATGCAGCAGATCCTCAGCTGTGTGCAAGGTGCGCTGCCTTGAGGCAGCCAACTGTACCCACAGGCCAAAATTCCTGCAGCGAAGGATTGCAAACTTCTGGCTTTCACCCCTTTCTCCCAGACAGGCCTCCATGGCAGGCAAGGGCTTGACTGAGATTCCTGTATGTGTTTACCAGTCACAGACTCCCTCTCTTGGGGAAGGGAGATCTGCTTTCTTCTTCTGTCGGGGTATCTAAGCGCTGGATCCTGCTTGCTGAGGCACTGAGTGGAAAAGAGACAAGTGGACAGGGAGGTAACGCGGCCAAGGATGAGTCGGAGGTTGAAACAACATCTACCGCTTGTCGAGGCCGTTTTAATTCCAGGCAAATAGTCTTTGAGCTTCTTAAACTGCCCTTGGGGCTGTTTGAGTTATTACTGAAACGCAGCCGTTCCCAGAGCTGAAGGCATCAACAACATAATAGCATGCAGAAACCCCACCGTGCAGTAACATGAAAAATAGTGCTCTCCAAATAAATACTACAGGATGGATTTAAAATAGGAATTTGATGCTATTTAGACTAATTGCTGGGCTGATTACCCTGCAATCATCACTTCTGGTTCTGCCCGTTGCCTTGGTTCAAAAGTTCGTCAGCTATTCTCTTCCGTCGTGAGCATTTACAGTCTCACATTGCAGTCACGGCTCTGTTACACCCAGTGGTCTTACATTGCCTTGCTGTCCTCGTGTTTGTTACATAGAAATTGCCATGTTTCACTCTGTTGGTTTAACAGACTGTTAATTAGGCAGTTTCTAAGCAGTAATGCCAGGTAGGAATAAATCTGCCAGACAGTAACGTTGCTGTAGTTCTCCAGTTATAGTGAGTGGGTAACATCAGGTCAACAGCATTTGTCTTCTGCATTTAGTGAAACTGGGGCTGAATGAAGTGTCCTGGAAAGGTATAAACATATCTGAAATATTAGTGTTCAGAAATATAAAAAAAACCTCTGAACATTATGCATGGGAAGCTTTAGCACAGTCTGATATACTGTCTATTACACTCAGTCCTTAGATAATTGATGGCATTAAAATACTCCTAAGATCTGGAGGCTGACATTTTTTGGCTTCCTCCCCTCCTCGCTGCCTTCCCCTGACCCTCCCCCTCCAAAAAAGAAAAAAAAAAGCTGAAAAAAAAATCCCCCCCCCCCAAAAAACCCCGTCTTTCTCTAATTTATGAGACAGTCTCATAAATTACCATGGTGGAATTAGTTGTCCAACTGCCTGTGACCTGCTGGGTATTTGTTGGAAAAAAAATAATGAATTCTAAGAGTTTCATGAATCTTAATGTGAATGATTCTCCATCTGAAGGTTTGGACTGGAGTGATTGTTCCCCAGTTTAAAATATTTCCCTCTTCCATTCCAAGAGTAGTAACATTAACCTATTCTTAGGGAACCTGTCACCCAAAATGCAGATAGCAAAGAGTTGGAGAGAAGAGCTGGCAATTCACTCATAATTTCAAAATGTTATTGGTCTCCGATTACCATGTTAAAGGGAAGCCAGGATCATTTCATGCGTGACTTACTAACCAAGAGCGGAGCTAATTTTAACAGAGGACATTAAAAAAATTTTTCGACCAGTGCTAATGTTGATGTTTGTATCCTGAACTGGGCGTAACTGGAGTTGTTCAGTGAACTGGAGCTGGGACTCTGAAAAGTCTCGTTCCTCTCTTGCTCAAAAGGAGAACATGCTCTGCAAACATGTTTTGAGATATTTTTTTGACCTTTGTGATGAGTTTTGATCACTCACGTCATCAGTACCAGGCTGGATAGGCAAAGTTTTGCTGAGAATGATCAGTACTGTCTTGTGCCTTTGAGAGGGGCGGGTACAGTCAGGATGCTTGGGGACAGGAGAAGGCAGCATAATGTCAGCTCTGCCCTATCTTAATTTTAAGCCAGATAATCTCCACTGTACTGCAAAGTTCCTGACACCGCCATCTTTGAGAGGGTAAAGTTAGGAGCCGTTCAGCTGCCATCTGCTTGTGTCCACAACAAGTTTGCGGACCCTCGGTGTTTCTTTAACCCAGCTTGAAGGGTAGGGTTGGTCTTCTTTGTTTCTGATGTTTGAAGAGACCCTCAGGCTCTTAAGACTGTGTGGGAGTTGCCATGTGTATGAGGATGAGAGCATAAGCTATGAAAATTGTGATGTTCATGCAGCTGCGTTGTGTTTGAAAGTCTCTGGCTCACGTAAGCCATCTGAATCGTGCCTTTTCAGTACGTCCATTTTACTGTTAAGAAGTGTTGGAAAGATCAACACACACCATTGCTGTAAACCTGCAGCCCAAAGCTGTACAGCACAGGAGACCCATCCTATAGCTCATAACCCACGTAATAGGAAGGATGCTTATCAGCAATAATTTTTCTTGCTTCTGCCTTTACTTTTTATCCTAGTTCATTTAGTTTCAGCTTCCGTGAGACATGCATTTATAATGTTTTAAATGTTTTAAACTGGGAGTGATGGTTGAGAAACCAAATCCAGCCAAAATGAGGACAGTGCAGCTAGGGACACCGATCCCCCTCCAGACTTGCTCCCTTGAGGTGAGAGATGTACTATTCATTTTAATACATCTGCTTCCTCAGGTGAAGCTGCCTTGTGCAAATAATGGCAAGAGGATGTCGTCTTCCAAATGACCAACAGAAAAGGGGAGATAATGCTCTGCTGACTTCTCTTGATTTAAAATATGACCTCACGGGACTGAATGGTCCTTTTCTTTTGCTTACCCACTTCAGCTCACCTCTCTTCAGCCCCTGGAAGGAGATACAGCACTGAAATCAAGACAGGGTATTGTGAGAAACTATGCTCCTTCTATGGGGCAGCTGAAGAAGTCTAGCATCTGATAGTAATTGATTAGTAAATTAAATTTTAACAACCTAGAGGCTGCACGCGGTCCAGCCCTGCTCCCCTAATATAAATCATCCAGATTTGCAAATATGAAACACATGTTTTCTGTCTGACCTTGTCTTTTATGGAGCAGTGGAGATTGCAAACGCAGATGCTCAGGTTTGTCTGCTTTCTTGGCCGCTGAGGCCATAAATGGCAGCTTTG
This sequence comes from Chroicocephalus ridibundus, assembly GCF_963924245.1. Lineage (NCBI taxonomy): Eukaryota > Metazoa > Chordata > Aves > Charadriiformes > Laridae > Chroicocephalus > Chroicocephalus ridibundus. The sequence continues at coordinate 112,885,487 of NC_086285.1, read as the reverse complement.
CTCTCAGAGCACACGTTACGTTGACGTTGCTCTGCAAACTGGAGAACAGATACGGCAACAGGCAATAAAGCTGGGCTGGATCCTGTTCAAACAGCTTTGCTCCCCTTAGGCCTTGTTCACCTAGAGCGGGACTGTGACCTCCGACCGCGGGCCCAGACCCTCTCCGTTCCCTTGCCCGGGAGGGAGGAGGACACCAGGTGCCCTCGTAACGTGGCTGACAGCAGAAGGCAGGCGGTCACCTGCCGTTTCTGCCTGCAGCAAAGTGCAGGTTTTGCCCGTTTCCTAGCTGGTCTGGCTTAAACCCAACAGTCTTGGAGCACTCTGGCTCAAGTGGTCCCTGATGGCTTTCCCCAGGCTCGTTCCCTGTAGCTACAAGCTCCGACGCCAACCTGGGCACCTCCAACGCTTCTCACCCTTTTCCCAGAGGTGTTTAACCAACCTGCAAAGTCAGTTTTCCCCGTGAGGGCTGAAGCCCCTGTGCTGTTTTGCCCCCGGAGGAAGCTGGGGCTCCGTGCACGCCGTTTCTTCCCCCTTTCTCATCGGAAGGGCATGTCCCAGTCTGACACCTAATTTTTAGCACTGCTATTCTGGAGCTGAAGCGGAGACTGCATGTTTAAAGCCTCAGATCTGCTCTGACTGCAGTCAGTGGGAATTTTCCTATGTAGGTGCTAAGTATTATTCAGTGTAAGCAAAACTTGGCCCGTTAGTTTTAACTTTATTTTCCATTATAAATCAAATCCTCTCTAATTTTTTGCCTGAAATCTTTCCTTCTAGAGAGGAATTTGCTGTAGCTATAACATTGCCATGAAGTAGTCCGGCCATGAGAGCTTGAAAGGAGTTTTCTTCCTTTCTAGAAGTCATGTTTCTTAGGGAATCTGACTTGATCTAAGACTTCTGAATGTGATTTATTGAGGTATTTTGACCTAGAGAGTAGTGTTGCTGGTTGTTGGGAGAGCAAATGAATTCGGCCCTGGGGCCAAAGGCTTTGTAGGCTCTCTCTAGGTCCCTGATGAAGATACGGCTGATGAAGACCTAGCTCTGTGGATCTTCTGCACTTCTCCATGCCTGACCCTGTCACGCCTCCTCCCCAGAGGGAAAAGGGCTGAAGGAAAGAGAAATCTGGTCCCACGGATTGATTTGCCCATGAGTGGTTCTAGCACATTAAATGGGTACCTGCAGCTTACCCTCTGTATTCGCTTCATACGAAAGGTGCTCAGTTCCTGTGCTACAAAACCACCCCAGAAAGCAAATCAGAGTTTGGTAAGCGGGAGATGCTCGGGAAGCTGCCCTCAGTGCTGCGCCTCAGATCCAAACTACAACGCTCTGGACGCACCGGTAACAGGAAAGACGGACATTTAAATTTTACTGCAAAGAGGAGTCCCAAGAGAGCCCTGCGATACCTTTGCACTTAGCAACACTCAACAAGATTTTGTTCTAAAAGTATTTCATAGCCAAATAATATCTGGAGAATTATTTTGAGGCGGGAGAGAATCCTTTAAAGCACTTTGATTTAGTTGCATGAAAGAGTTTACCCATGTGACTAGTGCTACAGTGTGCAGTTAAGCGTTGTTTTGAATGTTCACAGATCATCTTAAACCTTAGCTGCACTACTGATCTTTAAATCTTAGTGATGGCATGAAGCATGTGAAGCTGCCTTTGTGCAGACTGCTGTCAGCAGGCTTATACTCTTTTATTGCCTTCTTTTTTGTCCGGGATGTTCAACATCTTTTGTGTGTGTAGCCGTGGCTTTTTTATTATTATTTTTAAAGGCTAGAGCTCTCAATTCCAAGCTGACGGAGTCCTTACCAAAGTTAAATGAGACTTTGGAGCAGTCAAGTATACGGTGAGGATGGAAATTAACTTTTCACCTACTGAAAGTTTCTATTGTTAATTTTTTAACACAACATCCCTGCAACAGCCACTTAATAATAGCAGTGTATATTAATATCATTAATGTAGCTTGTAATGGAAGAAGCCCTTTCCACTCATTGTAGGAACATCTTCAGGCTACACAGTCCTTTCTATTAGTGGGCTACAGTGCGTGTAGATATTAATTTTATGTAGGAAGCTAAATTGATGTACTTTAGTCTCCAGACTAACAAGCTCGTATTATTTGAGACAGTGTTTTTTATCACTTGTTTTAGGCTTTTAAACCTGAGGATGCTAGTCATTAATGCCTATTACTGTAAAAATTAAAAGCTAAGGTTCCTGCATGAATTGATGCTGGATGACAAATTCCGGCACTTCAGTATCATTTCGATTTGTGTGTTGCTACTGTCTGGATGTGGTTTGTAGTTCTGCATTAATTTAAAGTAATAACACCAAGAATTTTTTGGTTTGTTTTTTTTCATTTGCCCTTGAGGGAAGAAGTGTTAACAGCAGTCTTGGTTATGAAGTGTGGCAAGAACACGGCAGTGGTCCCTAATGAAGTTCCCATTTCCAGTGATGTTTGCAACCAAATGATCTTTGATCCTACCTTGTGCATAGTCACTAGGATCATGAAAACAGAGTTGCTGTTCCCCAGGCTCTCACTGGTGCATTGCTCCTGGCTTCGTTGTCCTGCTTCAGCTGACTTTTTTTTTTTTTTTTTTTTTTTTTTTATCCTAAGCAGCATATTCTTTTATTCAGCAAGCAAACCCTTTCTTGCGGCTGCAGTGCCTCCTCTTAAACCTGTGGGCAGCTGGAAAGTTGGCCGTTGTTCTTGCTTGGTCCCAAGACTGCACTGAGTTTGGCTGTGTCTGGTTGTGAAGGTGTCATGGCTCTCTCCAGCTGGACCCTAGTGGAGCTGAACCACCCTGGGGAGAGGGCACGTCACCCTGAACAACGCAGCTCAGTAGCTGTTTATGTGCACTAACTGGCAGGGAAGAAGGGGAACAAGTCTCGCTCTGGTATGAGGGGAGATTTTTGAACCTTGCCTTTGTGCAAAGTCCGTGTTAGCCCTTTGTGGCCACCAGAAGCTGTGGGGCTGGGGACTCCAGGCAGAGATGGCTATACGCAGGCTTGCAGAGTTGATACTGGAGACTGAATCTTTCACGTGAAGAATGAGTGATTTGTGTGTCTCTATGATGTCTGCTGCTTTTGGAAAAGGCAGCAAATGTGGGACTCTGCTTGCAGTCTGCCAGCACGTTACCTGGGTATTGCTTTGCTGGTCTGGGTAGAACCAGCTGCTCGCTAACTGCCTTGTGCTGCTGGAAAGAGTCACTGCGTTGGGGGGCACTGCTCTAAAATGCTCATGTTTGGGATTTTCCTAAAAGAAGAGACCAGCTACCATGCAAACTCGGCCCATCCACTGTATTCTTGACAGGCTGAGAGAGCTGGGGTTGTTCAGCCTGGAGAAGAGAAGGCTCTGAGGAGACCTTCTAGCAGCCTTCCAGTACCTAAAGGGGGCCTACGGGAAAGATGGGGAGGGACTCCTTGTCAGGGAGTGTAGTGATAGGACATGGGTTAATGGCCTCAAACTGAAGAGGGTAGATTTAGATTGGGTATCAGGAAGAAATTCTTTACTGTGGGGGTGGTGAGGCACTGGAACAGGTTGCCCAGGGAAGTCGTGGAAGCCCCATCCCTGGAAGTTTTTAAGGCCGGGCTAGATGGGGCTCTGACCAACCTGATCTAGTGGGAGGTGTCCCTGCCCATGGCAGGGGGGTTGGAACTGGATGATCTTTAAGGTCCCTTCCAACCCAAACCATTCTGTGATTCTTAAATGTTCCCTAAACAATCTCCCTTGAGGGGATATCTGAACTATTTTTTTTTAAATCACAGATGACTTAAAGTACTGCTTTTGCTCGGGAAAAAAAAAAATAATCATACTATAAACCTGCCAGTGTAACAAATCTATACACTATATGTATGCAATGCATAAGAACATATGTAATATATACAAATATATGCATTGCATTAGCAGATACAACAACTCTTTAATGCAGCATCACTCAAACGTGCTGCGGGATCCCACGTCGCGCACCCAAGTAAGCTATAAATGTGTTTTCCCAAGCTGCGCCACATGGCTGTGAATCTCTGTTCTTGCCTGGTGGCTACATGCGGTATCTTATGGAAGAGACTGTATAGTTTCAGACTTTGCTACAAATGAGACCACATGGAAGGGAACTTCACTGCTGAAGGCTACCGTTATTGTTGCCTTTCTTCTTAATTACAACTGCTATTAACACTTATTCCCTCAGAAGTGAGACTTAGAGGTGCAGTGCCAGGCACACCGCCCCCCCCATCTCCCTCCAATTTATCTGAGAACACAAAGTTCCTACAACGAATTTTGAGGTTTTCTTCTCTAAGCCAGCAAGTTGCTCATGGCCACAGCTGAGCTGGGATCAGCCATCCTCCTGTGACAGCAGCAAATTCCAGTAGCCACCCAAAACTCTTCTCTCTATTTTGGATAAGCATTCGTATACCTAATATTATATGTATTTTTCCCTTTTTATTCCAGCCCCTGAGGAATTAGGGAGTTAAATTTTATTTGATGTCAGCCCAATTGTCTGAAACTCCTTTGAGTGGGAAGCGGGGTGTCCCTGGGAGAGGTCTGGAAGTCCTCCAGACTCATAAGACCTGCAGACTTTAGGGAGCTGTTGCATGCAGTTTTTCAGCGTGGATTTCTTTGCCAGATCATCTCTGAAACAGATTAGAGATCATTGTGATGAAAGCTGAAGAAGGCTGAATGCTAAAGAAAATATAACAGCTGCTGGAATGTGCAAACGTGTGGGCAAAACTGTACACGACTGAGGAGAGAGATCCAAGAAATAGAAGTTCTCGGCTGAGACTCACTGAAATTGTATCAATTATAGGACTGTTCAATGTAACTTCTTCAGGTGAGCTTGTATATAGGACATCAAAAACTAAATCTCTTTGTAGCCTTGTCAAATCTACAGGCAAGTGTTGCCTTCTGATCCTACCCAATACCAGGTCTCCATCCTTTCTTTGCCTTTCCTTCTGTGTGTGCGTACCTGTCCAGTGCTCTCGTTGGTTTGTGTATTTCGGAGAAAGGTCTGGCTGATGCTTGAGTAACTTTCCTTCTGTTTTCATTACTTGACGATGCCAGGCACTTCATACAGGCGTTGGGCTGACTGGTTCGGTTGGCTTTAGCTGGGACTAGCTCTCCTATTTCACATTCACAGAAGTCTTACTGATCTGGTTTATCTTAGAGTATGGCAGCTGCAAATAAACAAAGTATTGGCTAGCGGTGAGCACAGAGAGACTCGGCCCTACAAGCTTGTTGGCTCTGGAAGGAAGCCCGAGAGTTAGGTAAGCAACGAGAATGGGCAGCTCCCTCTACTAGCCCTGGAAAAAAGCTTCGCCAAAAAGGAGACCTGGTCTTCTCTTCTCAATTGCAGCCTTCTTTTTAAGCTCCTAGAAATCCTGGGAGTGGGTTCCAGCTCAGCTGGATGATGTCTGTGTGATCTCTGGGATTCAATTAAAAATAAAAAACACACATCACCCAGCAATATCTACTTTCCCTGTTGCTGGCTCATTCTTCTGTTGGGGAGTTGCCTGTCCCCAGGGCGTTGAAGACTTATTTCTCTCTATGTTTTCCCTGCTTAATGCAATGCATCCATAAGTAATACCTTTCTCTCTCTAAATTACATTTAATTTTTCTATCAAGGTGATTTCAAAAGAGTTAGCAAGCATAAGTGAAAATGATATCCCCTCTTTTCCCTGTTTTCCTGTAAGATCTCCTGCTCATTCAATTCCAAAGGTTGACCTCTGGGACTCTGGGGGGACTGCGTCTGTCTCCCAGTGAGACCCAGATAGCTTTACCCAAACAGGGATTTGCTTACCTTGTCATTTTACCTTGTCATTTTACTTGTAATTCAGCAGCTCAGAGGTCGCTTCTGCATTATGTTACTGAAGAACCAGAGCAAAAAGGATGCGTTTTGCGTTACTCACATAACCCACGTTTTCTGTAAACTTTAATTATTTTCTGTGTGGCTTTTGCCTCATGCAATGAAATCACTGCTTTCCTGGTGCGATTTCTTTATCCCACTGGTGCAAAGCTGTAAAGACAATCTATCCTTCAATGACTGAGGCTCAGCCACTGCTGCAACACCTGGTATTTATAATCCTAATCCACCGCTCAACACCTAGTCCACTTGATTAGGTGTTGAGTGGTGTCTGGAGAGGCATATGTGATAATTCAGTTAACTTGAGTGGCTCTGTTTGTTGGAAAAAAAGATAATAAACTAACAAAAAAAAAAACCAAAAATCCAAACCACAAAACCAACCAACCAAACAAAAAAAACCCCTGAGAAATTATGTCATGGACCCGCTCCACAAAACCCACTTCTGTTCTGGGGCTTGCACCTCTGTTAGGGACTTCAAGTAAGCAAACTTCAAGCTTTCAAAAAATACGTTGAGAATTGGTGCCATAAAAGCCTCCAAAGAGTTTTTTTAAGAGTCTTGATCTTGCTTTTAACAGGCACTACTGATACCGAGGATGCAAAGAGAGAAGGCAATCCTTGATGAGCTATGCAATTATGTTGGCTGGGCAATTATACTTCATTCGACCTCCATAAAACTCAGTGTCTCTTCTGAGGAGGCTCACATGTTTCTCGTAGTAGTGCTGTGTCTCACGTGTTGGCTAAAGGTTTGGACGAGGATCATCCCAGGCCCAGGAGGGCTGACGTTTTGCGGTGCCGTGGCAGTACCGAGGGGTGGCTGGAGGATGGAGGAGCCTCCTGGAAGAAAGCGCAAGGCAGTTCCTGCCCTGCCAGCCCCCTCACCGCCTCCCCGCTCGCCCGCCCGCCCACGCCGTCATGTCTAGACTGCCGCCCTGCACGGGGCAAGGACTCTGAGCTCAGCCCTTCCAAGTCAAGGAAAGCTCCCGTCAAGGGAATTTGGCCTCGGAGATGAACGTGGGCTTAAGCATCCGGTGGGTTTATAAGCAGCTTGTATCCCTACGCTCTCCATGCCTGTATTTTACCAGCTCAGGGCCCCAAGCGGGTCGGTGCTTTGGGATGTTATCGCTGCCGGCTGGCATCTGGACGACTCGTGTCTCACGAAGAAATTTCTCTGCGATTTCAGAACTGTTTTTTTTCTGACCCGGGGTGAGACGCACACCTCCAAAGAGTTTTATGGGGCAGGAATGCCATAAAAAGTTGAAAGCCAAAAATAACTTCTTTCTCCCCCTCCCTCTTTTCACCTCCTACCCTCCAAGCCAAGATTCACTCAGGGCATGGAAAGGAAGGGAGGGGCATGAGAAGACTGTCAGAAAAAGCAGGGGCTGTAAAACTTGGGGGGAGCAGGCTGCAGCATCTGGTTTAGTTGCTGAGTTCTGAAGAATTTAATCAGTCATAGAGCGTCACCCAAACATTGTCTGTGACAGAACTGTAGCTTCCGTTGAAAACTACTCTTGGCCATTTTATCAGCTGTAATCAGCACCTGGACAGATTTAAGAAGTAATAGCTACATCTTAAATGCAACCAGCACTCTCCGCAGGAATAAAGTTTGAAGAAATAACACTTCCCCAGGAGATGGAGCAAGAAGATAGCGTGTTGCAGACGTCTTTAAAAACAGAGTCTGATGTGGCCAGGGAGAGAGAAATTAAGTAGAACAGTTTCACAGCAAGACGCTGGACTCAGAAAACCATCAGAGCACGAAGCGGGACCCAGAAGCAAGGCCCATAGGATCAGTTTGGGTTGGGCGGGATGTCTGGAGGCCCCACAGGCAGCCCCTCTCCAGGCAGGACCAGGCTTGTAGCTGCATCAGGGACATCAGGACTGTCTGTCTGAGCCTTGAATGTCTCTAAGGACAGCGATCCCATGAGATTTATGCATCCTTTGTGGTAAAAAAAGAAATTCTCATATCTAGTGGGAATCTTTGGTGTTGCAGCTTGTGTCTGCTGTCTCTTGTCCCATCACAGTGTACTTTGGAGAAGAGTATGTCTCCGTCCTCTCTTCAGCCACTTATTAGGCAGTTGAAGATAGCAGCTAGCTCTCCCTTTAATCACCCAGGGTCTCTCTGCCTATTCTTACTTGTTTCCTAACACTGCTTAATGTTCTATATTGCTTCCAGAGACTAGATCTGGGGTCAGGAAACAGCGTTAAATGTAGGTTTGTCCCACAAGCTGGATCCCAGTGAACATCCTGAGGAGTGCCAGAAGTGGAAGGAGAGTGTGTGGGAGGAGGGGTGTCATGGGGAGAGGGGGGGGCGACTCCTGTTTTAGACCTTTGGGTTGATCAGCATAAACCTTTCCTACGGCCTGGAATTGAATGGCGCTAAATCTTGATAGTAACCATCTGTAAACGCGTGTTAGTGATCACTGCTGGAAAGGGTCAGCTTTTATGCTTTATAATGTACTTAATAGGTGCGGTGCAGCACAGTCATGTCTCATAGGCACTCTTTCTGCAGAGGTTTGTTGGGTTTTTTTTTTCCTGGTGTGGATGTTTCTCAGGAAGTGTGTATGATGGAGGACTGGGTGGAATAACGTACCAGTAGAAACAGCCTACTGACTGAGTACAATGGCTTAACTTGGCTTTCAATCCTTTTTTAAACTGTTTATCTGTGACCATTGCAGAAGGTGGTCCTGTGGAGAGGGGATGAGCTTGTGCAACCAGTACTGGGAGTTCAGCTCCATTTTTTGCTGGTTGGTAATTGTTTGTGAGAGAGGGTGGAGGTCTAGGGGTACTTTCCAGACACAGAAATAATCAGATGCTTGCTCCGTAGTTCAGAGTTCAGTTCTATTCCACTGGCTGAAAGAGTCTACCTAAAAAAAAAAAAAAAAAAATAACAAAGAGAGAGAGAGAAGAAATCTTGACTTGTGCGGCTCGACATTTGAACCACTTCTCTTCTGGTTTTATATGAAAGTGGGATATAAGTTACAGTTGCTTTGGGAATCCATACTTCAGACTTTTTTACTTCTCTGGGTCTAATTTCTCAATCTGACTATTCCATTAAACATATAAATTGAATGAGGCTATAAACACTTGCAAGTAAATGTCTTAATTGTTATGTCAACAACTTAAGCATGTGTGGCTTTTTAAACGGTGTGAAGGATCAAATCTTCCACCAAATGGCTTGGAATCTAACTACACAAATGCAAAACTTCTTGCCAAGTCTTATTTAAATGTATCACACTTATTTTTATTACCAAAAAAAAAGAAAAAAGAAAAAAAAAGAGAAGAGAATTGCCAAGGTTTATTTTTCCTTCTTTAGGTGACGTCACTAAACTATACCGAGAGGGGTGGTAGGAGAAGGGGAACCCGTGTCTCTGTTCTGCAGCCTGTCTCTGGTAGTGTCTGCCTCTCTGAAGTGCACCTGGACAGAGATCTGTTCTCCATCCATCTCGGTGCCTCTGTGACGGTGGCGCTGGCTGCCACGGCAAAGCTATACCCGGTGCTTTCATCCACAGCATCTGTGGGGGTTAAGAAAGGACAAGTGCAGTGCAGAGTCCTTGTCAGCAATGCGTACGTGCAGCTGCCTTTGTTACCTCCATCAGTTGTCCCACATCTCACCCTCTCTAAAGCTCTTGCCCCTCCAATTTCCTCTTGACTGCTGCTTTTTTTTTTTTTTTTTTGTGGTGGGGCTTATATGAATTAGGGGTTATACACGCAAAAATATGGCGGTTTTCATCGGTTGATTGAATTCGACTACAGTCCATGGGAAACAGGTTTTTGAAAGTCATAAACTAAAGTGTTGGCTCAGGCTGACTCACAGTGTCTGAATCTTGGTGAAATGCAGCCAAATCATGCCGTTGATTAGCAACAACAGTCCTTGATCTATTTTGACCCATCTTGATAGGTTTCATAAGCACAGGTTGGGAAAAATGATGAGGGGGGGGAAAAAAAAAGGTGCTTCAGTTCACAGCGAGCAGCAAGATGCAGTGTACTGAGATTTGGCTAACCTCTCTGCTTTGTGGACCTTCCAGATGAATTTGTAATAGCAAAGGAGGAATGTTTTTGGAAATAGGTGTTGCCAGCTGAAACAGAAAACACATTTCTGTAAACACCAGTGGTTGCATTTGTTTTTTTTCTCAGAATTAAAACTGATGGTTTTTCTTCAACAGTCCCTCATGTCTGGTCACCCTTGCGTCATTTTTCCATATTACCTATTGCCATAGTATCCAAGTAATGATGCCAACATGATTTGAGATGAGTGAAATCGCACGTTGCTGTGTGTTTACCTTTAACTTGGACAATGAGAATATAACGGAAAGCTGCACCAGATGTCTAAAACTAGCAGGGCCGAGAACTGTATTTGGGTGAGGGTGCTCACATACACAACGTTAGGCCTATCCTTTAGTTCCCTCGTTTAGCACTTGGGCTCCTTGAGTGGTCAGTGGAGAGAGATGCCCCAATTCAGAGCACGCACAAGCTGGCAGCCTGCTTTGCCTTCAGCCGTATAGGGAGCATGAATGTAAATGTTCAATCACTGTTCTTTCCTCAGCATACATTTGAGTGGGCTTATTAGGTTGATTTTGGGGTTCTTTCTGTTGATTTTGGGGTTCTTTCTGTTTGTGTTGGGGTTTTTTTGTTCTTTCTTGCCTTTTTTCATAGCCTTACTAGAACTTTTTGTGCTAAAGGAAGAAAAAAACGTGTGGTCTTATGCAAAATATTTAATAACAAAATATTCTTATCTGAATGCTTTATTTTACTGTTAGTGTGCATATTCTGCATTGGAGATGATCCATATTCCTTAAAATACTTTTTCCTGAGAGCAAACACATAACCTGCATGCAGGTTGAGGGAGGGAGGAAGGTTTGTCCTTGTGGCCTCCAGGGACACGCAGAGAGGACGAAAAAGCTCCCTTCCATGTTGTCCTCGGGTCAGTTTGTTCCCTTGTGTCAGAGACACGGGCTCTCACCGGTGACTTTCCCCACCTGTTACTGTGTGTAGTTATGGTCTGTGCTGCTGCCAAGCGATAAAAGCTTCTTTTCAGCAAGTGACTGGCAGTGTGTGTGTGTGTCTGTGTGTGTGTGTCTGTGTGTGTGTGTTTTTTTCTTTCTTCTTCCGGATACTGTGTTGAACTGCAGCGCCAAATCAAGTAAAATAATTTTTTTTCTTGCCCGTGTGACCTATACTGATGTTAAAAAATGAAGTGCTGCAGTAAATGAAGGCTTACAACTGTTTACATGTTGAATAGTTTTGGTGGGAGCCGATGCATGTCTAGGAAGGATGAGTACATCCGCTACAGACCCCTTTTAGAGAAGTTAATTTCTCTGCCTGTTTCATTAAACTTATTCAACTTCTGACCTGCAAGGCAGAAAAGCTCCTTCCTGAGTCACTAAGCCCTAGAACAGTTTTATCCCCTTTCAGGTTGGCTGTGTAGTCAGCCTCCTCCTCCAGATCCCTTCATCCTTTTTCCCACAGCTCACACTCCTGTAGTTGGGAGAAGAAAAACTCGGCATGCTGTCCTGAGCTGCAAGGAACGCTCCAGTGTATTGCTCAGAGGCAGTTGGTTGGGAAGATGCCATCTTCACTGCTCTGCGTGGCTTTGCTCTTTACTTCATGTCAAGGAGCTTGAGCTTAGTGCGTGGGTATCAACAAAAGCCTGACTCCACCTTAGGCTGCAGGCATTGAAATTGGCTTCCCCAGGCTGCAGCCAGGGCAGTCGGTTCAGAGGTGTTTCCTACAAAGCTCAGGAGAAGGTGGCACCCTCTCTTTGGGGCTGGCCACTTTGGTCGGTGCCTCTAGTCTCTGCCCAGGACACCTTGAGTAAGTGCTCAGCACAGGGAGCACCTCCCAGGATGTCTTTGGGAGGAGAGCTGGGGCCATCCCAATCCACGCTCGGTCAGCTGAGGAGGGAAGGGATGGCTGGAGCAGGGGAAAAGAGAAATGCAAGGGTTGTGTTCTGAGCATCCATCTTCTGCTGCAACACAGCAGACTCAGCGTCTGTCAGAAACTCTGGTGGAGACCAGTGCCCATCCTGTCATTTGGATCCTGGCCAAGACCACCAACATTTTTTTTTAATTTTTTTTTTTTTTTTAAGCTGAAAGTAGTTGAAGTAGCTACATAAATCCCACGGCACTGGAGGAACGGCTGTGGAGTCTGTCTAGGCAAAACAAGCAGGAGAAATATTACTTCATCAACAAAGTACTAAGGATATGTTTTGAACCCACACATCATGAGCTAATTACCAGATGGGCTGAGTACTGCAAAAGAAAGAGCTTGGATAGATAAACATCAAAAAGGATGATTCGAAAAGCCATCTGAAATGCATTTTGTCTCTTTGCTTGCACAAATGACCTTCACTCGTTTTTTGTTTTGCATCGCTGTACCTTTCGCTCCGTTCGTTTTCCTCAGTTTTTTCGCAGTGTCTTTTGCTAGGGTGGGAGCACAACTGTGCCGTTCCGAAGCAGAACCTTTGCTCGGTCTTTCCCAGTGCCTCGTGCTAGTGCAGGGGCGGGAGCCTGCCTGCGCAGGGACGTGCCTGGGGCTAGAGATGGGCTGGGACCACCAGGGAGGAGGCTGGGCTGGCCGGTGTTGGGAGCTCTGCAGCAGGGCCCTGGCGGCTGTGAACACGTGCAGATTTTTAAGGGGCAAGTGAAGGGGATCCGAGAGCTGGCACACGTGAGAGTGATGGCAAGGGACAAGCAGTAAAAGCCACATCGTTCTCATTAGGCACCAGGAAGAGAGGGAGCAGTCAAACCACGAAAAAAATGACAATTTTTGTCCTCTTGGTGCCCCTTTACAACATATTTAAGTAATATACTTTGTTTATTTGGCCAGCAAAACCATTGGTAGATAGAAGCATTCCTTGAGGTTTTTTTCTCCTCATCTAACTATTTGTTCCTTAATCTGTTTTCTTTTCTTCTTTTTCCTTCCCCTTTGAATAACAAGGCCAAAAGCAGTTCCAGCTGTATTTCTGCTCATCCCTAAAGCCATCAGCAGTGAGCGCCATGTTTGTGCTCAGCTGATGGTGCGCTACGGACTAAGGATAAAAACAAATGAAAGCACTTTTGCACATCCCATTTGCCTTTTTTGCAGGGCAGGCAGCAAGCTTAGAGTATCTGGAAGTTATCCTTATTTTGTGACACTTTCTGAGAGAGTGTTTTTGACCTTTAAAAGGTACATTTAGAAGGGTAGTATCCTTCACCTTTGAAAAGGAGGAAGGTACCATCCAATTTTTGTCCTAACTTTCCATGTGCTTCCTTTTGAAATGCGATGAGCTTTATAGCAGGCCTTCCCTTTTCTCTCTCTGATCCCCCCCTCTCTCTCCCTCCCACCCCTCCCCAGCATTGGTTAAAAGAGGGGGAATTTTACAGCTGGATGAATATGTAGTTAATACACTGTCTTGACCTCCAAAGTTTAGCCTGTACAATGTATTTAGAGATGTCAGCTGAAAGGGTTCATTAATATTTTACTGCATTACCTCACTTTTGCTGCCACAACGTTAAAAATGTGCTTTCCCCGAATGTTTGTTACAGGAGCCTGATGGTCACGTTGTCATGAGCCGTCTGCGTCTGCTGGCAGCTCCCTCTTCCGCCCCAGCAGGGGCTGCAGAAGGCAATGACTTGAAAAATTAATGAGAGCTAATACGGCAGTTCTGTGTGATTGAAAAAGAACACACACACACACACACACACACACACACACACAGCTGGGCTGCCTCAGGCCGTGTGAAGGTGTCAAGCTCCTCACAGGAAAACCAGATTCCCCCGGAAAAATGATACTGTCTCATCAAAGCCTTTGAAGGAGGTTCGGGTGGCAACCACAGGACTGAGAGCTTTATGCTAGCAGGAGATCCTCATGCGTACAGTTGTGGTACCCCACACCTAGTGGTGCCAAAGGCAACCAGAAACGAGCCTGAGAAGGAAATGAAAGGCCTATGTGTGAAGTCACCAGTGAGGGGAGGCAGAAAGAGATGGTCATAATACACCTGAGTTCTGTGTGCGACGTGCGTCCCTTTAGATAAACCACCCTGGCTTGGGCTCATGGTGCTTGGAGCCTGGGCAGGGACAGGGCTGGGATTTTCATTTCATGCATTTTGCTGCTTGCAAGCGTATAAGTCTTTTCTGCATAGCGAGGAGGGAGAAAGACCTTCATACGTGAATAATCCCCCAGTTATTACTAAGAGAAGAAAGTCTGCAGGTGCCCTGGTCACTGGTCATTGTCCAACTAGTCTTCTCCATAGCAAAAGATTATTTTCATTAGATTTCTGTTTTAATAACAGCTCTGAACAGCAGTTAGTGGAACTAGCCTTGGGAGGTGCCAGGAGAGGCAAGTGGTGACCACCTGCATGGCCTTCTACTTGTGCAGCACATCCCTCAGGCAAATCTGGAAGCTCTGTTGTGAATCCTTTCTCACATCATGAACTTTATCAGCTTGAAAAATAGGATTGAAGGAGTTCCTTCATTCATAGGAGTCTCACTGGATGATTCTGAATACTGTTTCTCCTCCAGCTCTTCTGCTGCTGCCCTAAGCGTCCACCTTAATTCTTAGTGTGCCCTACAAAAACCTGTGGGAGAAGCCCTTCAGCCCGGTGGGGCAGGGCTGTGCTGCACTCGCAGCTTCTGCTCCCTCGGCCACTAAACGGGGAAGCTGCCTTTTCCTGTCGCATGCTCACAGGTTGCTTTGCTCTTGCTTTCCCCAAGCTTTTAATTACCCATTAGATTTCCTCTGTTTTCCTCCCTCTCAAGAAAGAAAGAACAACAACAACAAAAAAATTTATCTAAAATAGCCCATACGCACCCAGGGCAGAACCACTGTTTAAATACCGCACGATGCCATGCCGAGCAGCAGCAGTTTTGCTCTCACAGGGATTAGCCAGTTTAGCAACTCAGGGAAAAAACCGCAAATGCTTCGATTACACAAATGCTGAACAGGAGCTGAACGATTTGCCTTGTCACACACACGCGAGTGGGATTTCTGGGAGGCCTGGTGTGACCGCCCGGGCTGCGCTTGCCAGAGCCGCCGTCCTTGCACTGACTGGCAAAGTAACACCACCGCGTGCGGGAGCACACACAGGTTTCTAAATAGAGCTGCGGAAAACACGCGGCAGCTGAAATCTGCTTCTCCTCCTGTTTTCCGAGGCTGTGTCAGGACCATCAATGGGCATTACAAGGGAGTAAATGCATCCGTAGGCTGGGGAAGAAAACCAGCAGGATTCGTTGTTCCCTTGGGTCCAGGGGAACAAATGCTGGTGGTGCTTCTGCTGTCTTGTAGTAAAGGAAAAGAAGTAGAGAGACGAAGGGTTTTGTTTTGTTTCTTGGAATGGCTAAAGATAAAGGAGTGGCCAATATAAATGCTACGTTTTAGGTACACGTCAATTTAAACCACATCTTGGGAACGCAGGCTTAGCTTTTGCCTGGAGAAGCCTGCCTAGCCATTGCTCCTACCGTGAAATTCAATCCCAAATTCCTTAAAAAAAACCCTTTGATAAGTGAAGTATTTTCTTTTTTTTTTTTTTTCTTTTTTCCCCCCAGTGGAAACTAGAGAAAAGCGAGAGAATTAATTGAAGTCTACAAGCCTAATGCGGACGTGTTACAGAGCAGAGGCAGAAGAACGCGGGCAACGCTGTGGCTGGGAGCTGCTCCTGCCCCAGCCTTGCTCCTGCCTCACCCCCAGCACCGGGGCAGGGTCAGGCTGTCAGTCCCAAGCAAGATGTGGCTTTTTGCTAGGGCTCAGCTCCTCGGTGTCGGTTTCTGGTGGACTTCTTGGCTTTTATTGTGAACACAAGGTGCTACTGAGGCCCCTCTTGGAGCTGAAGTCCAAGTCAGTTTGTGGCTGAGGCCGCAGGTGGTGGGTCCCCGCCGTGGGACCTGGGAACCCCATCCTGCGTCCTCAGCATTCACAGCCTGCTGAAACGGGAACACTTTGATTTTAAGCGGTGTCTCTTTAAACAGCGTTACCAGATAAATGCTGGAAATGGGATAGGACTGAAATTTCGATGAATATGACATCACCTCCTTGGCGGTGCCGTTTTCCTCATCTCTGAAAAAAAACCCCCAGTCTATTTGAAATAGCAGAAAAGTCTTCACTGGCTTTGCAGTCAGCTCTCTGTCACCTTGGGTGGTAAAATGCCCACAGGCTTCACATGGGTGTCCCCGCTCTGCCTTGCCTATTAGTGCAGTGTTGCACAGGTCAACTGGATGGGAATAAATGGCCTGGACCCCGTGCTCAACGACAGGGATCACTGAGGGAAATGCAGGGCCATGCTCGCCACTGCCACGTGGTTGCTGTAAGAACCGCCGTAGCCAAAACACGATTTCCACAATGTAGTGGAAAACTGAAAGCTCAGCGCTGCGAGTGAGTCAGGGCTGCCAAACCTGAGGCTACAGAAAACTGGATCATCTTCAATTTTGCGCTTGATGCGGCAGGAGCCACCCGGGTTTGCTAGGAGAGGGGCAGTGTGAGAAGGTGTTTTCTGTCAACATGGTGCTGACAACTGCGATGGCCTCTTTCACCCCTCTGGCTAATGAGTGCTGCCTCGCGCAGAGGCAAAATATAACCTCACCAGAAAATTGGGTAAAAAAAAAAAAAAAAAAAAGAGCAGCTGCTTCACTTTAAAAGGCGAGTTTGTGGGAAGGTGAGGAAACAGAAAGCAGTGTTCAGCTCTGGATCTCGGGCTTCTCCCCTGCCCACTCGGCTGTGTGCCCTTTTCCTACACGGGAGTGACGCTGAGGCACAAACTGCTGAGGGGTCCATTTTCAGACAGTGTAGTTAGTTAGCATTTATTTTATGATCTAATTGCAAGAGAGAATTGTAACTGGGGACACCTTGGTGTGGTAACAGTTCACAAAGAGTCATGGGTTTTTTTTGTCTTCTGACAGTGTAGGAGAATCAAAAATGGGATATTAGGAGAGCAGCCGCAAGTGTGTGGTGTACAGCAAAGGTGCGTGGAAGCTGCAAGCACTCACTAGGAGCAGACTCCAGGGACAACCTCCACATTGGCACCTTATTTCATGTAAGAGAGAAGGCTCATCTGGTCAGGAGCAGCGGGGTTGGGTGGTTGCTGTTGTCCTGACGCAGCACCTCAGTGGTATTTGCTGAAACGAGCAACTGGGTGCTTTCCAGGCAGCAGCAGCTCCCCTAGGAGCTCAAGAATTTTGTAGAGAGCACCACAGGAATCAGATAAAACCCCTTCACAGTCTCCTGGCTCTCACGTAAAGTGAAGCTCCTGCACAAAGGTGGTGGCCAAGCGCTCAGGAAATGCTCCAAACAGTTATTGGACTGAGTATTCATCAAATTTGTGAAGAACGCAAGGGTGCCAGCATTACATCTCATCGGACTTGGCCTCCTTCCTCCATGCCTGGTTCTCCAGCTTGGACCATAAAACAGGCCATGCCGCCATTTCCTGAAGCACAGCAGAATCAGCATGTCCTCTGCCAGCTCCTGGAAAGCAAAGTTCCTGCCAGCTAAACAGAGGAACTGTACTCTCTGGTAAACGCGTGCATCAGGCTGGTTGCATTAATCCCAATGCTGTTAATATGTGGTAACCATAAGGTGATCCACGTTTTGCAAATTTCTGCTTTAGTTTCACCTCACAGACGTGGTTTACTGCTAGCTAGCTCGCTGGGCAAAGTCGGGGCATAAGAAGTGCCTGGTGGCCAGGCCGCTTCCAGAGTGGTCCTCTGATGAGGGCAGCAGAGCTGAGGGGCTGCAGACCCTGCTTGCTGGACGCTTTAAACACACAGTGGCTTCCCGAGCAGAAAGGACAAGTTGCCATGCCAGAAAGCTGTGAGAAGGAAATCCAAATGGATACGGGGAAAACCTCTGTTCACCTCGAGGGTGGTTAAGCACTGGGACAGACCAGAGGGGTTGTGATGCTGCCATCTTTGGAGACTGCCAGACCACAACTGGGCAAGCCCCTGAGCAAACTGATCTTATGTTGAAGCTTGTCCTCATCTATCAATACTAATGATCAGAAAAATGTAGGTTCGGCACTCTGACTCTCCATGGTGCAAGGGTGGGTTTTGTGGACTATCAGTATAGTTCAGCCCCATAAAGAAACAATTTTGCAATTTCTTTTCACAAAAGCTGTGGGCTAGGTTGGAAAAAATGCCTTTTGTAACGATAACACAGACATGAAATTTGTTATTGCTGACGCTGAGGAATGGAATGGAGTAGAATGGAATGGAATGGAATGGAATATTTCAGTTGAAAGGGACGTACAACGATCATCTAGTCCAACTGCCTGACCAATTCAGGGCTGACCAAAAGTTAAATCATGTTATTAAAGGCATTGCCCAAATGTGTCTTAAACACTCACAGGCTTGGGGCATCGACCGCCTCTCTAGGAAGCCTGTTCCTGTGTTTGACCACCATCTCAGTAAAGAAATGCTTCCTAATGTCCAGTCTAAACCTCCCCTGGTGCAGCTTTGAACCTGCAGCTTCTTTGGAAACACTAAAAGTCCTGTAAGGAAAGTAAAAACTCTGATGCTTATAAAACAAAATTGATTTAATTTTAAGTCTGTTTCTTCTTTTTTTACCCAGGCTTACTCCATCGAAGAGCTACTCCTGTATTGAACAAAACAGGAAGGACTCCTAAAACCTGGGAAAACAACCACAAGGATCTGTTTCATTTAAGTCTGACCTGGTAACCTTCTAAAATGCCATTTAATCCCATCCATACAATTCAGTCCACTGGTATAGGTAAGGGCTTATGTTATCATCTTGTGAGCCATAATTTCTTGATTACAAGGATGGAAGAGGGAAAACAGGACCTTTCCCTGGCAGTGCTCAGCTCTGAAAAATTGGACACAGGGGCTTACTAAGGTATGGCTGTAGTTACAAGTATTTCTGTATAACTATGCTGTTGCTTTGGGCTCGATGACTTTATTCTGATACTTTGGAGGTGGTTGTTACAGCAGCCAATACACTGTCTTTGGTAAGCTACAGCGTCTCCGGCAGAATCCTAAAATCGTGGCATCATTGAGGTTTTAAGGGACCTCAAGGAGGCTTCAGGTCAAACCTCCCATGCAAAGCATGTCCAGTTCCAACAGGCTGCTCAGGGCATTTCCAGTCAAGTTTTGAAAACCTCCAAGGCTGAAGATCCCACAGCTTCTCTGGGCACTTGCTCCAGTGTCTGACTACCCTCATGGTGAAAGCAATTTTCCTTCTATTTAATCAGACTCTCCCTTGTTGCAACTTGTGTCTCTTGCTTCTTGATCTATCGTTGTGCAGCTCTGCACAGCTTGGCTCCACCTTTTCTGTACCTCGCCATTAGGTAGCTGTGGACACCAAGAAGCTCTCCCCTTGCACTTCTTTTTAAGGCTGAAGAAGCCCAGCTCCCTCAGCCCCTCCTCGCAGGCCGTGTCCTCCAGCCCTCTGCCAGACTCACTCCAGTATGTCAGTATCTTCCTTGCCCTGGAGACCCCAAACCTGCATGCAGTTCTCCAGATGTGGTCTCACAAGTGCTGAATAGAGGGGCCTAATAAATTCCCTTGACTTTCAGCGGTGCTCTTGTAAATGCAGCCCAGTGTGCTGTTGGTTTTCTTTGCCTCAAGGGCACCCTGCTGATATACAGCCAACTCCCGTTCCCGGCCCTGGCTCCTTTTATTATAAAACTGTTCCCTACCCACTCACCCAGTCTGAATTACTGCATGGGGTTAGTCCGCCTCAGATGCAGGACTTTGCATTTGTTGAACTTCATGAAGTACCTGGCAGCTCATTTCTCCAGCATCTTGAGGTCTGCTTTGAAAGGCATTCCTGTCCTCCCTGTAACAACCGCCCACCCCATGCCCCAGGAGGCCAGTCGACACACTTATGTTATCACAAACCTCCCCAGACCCAGATTTTGTGTGGGCCACAAACTTGCTGGAAGTGCACTCTGTCGTGTCCTCCAGGTTGTTAATAGACATTAGATGGTACTGGCCCCTATACTGATTCCCTAAAGAAAGCCCCTAGAAACTGGCTGACAGTTTGACTTTATCTGGACGGTTGGGCTCAAAGGATGGTCATCAGCAGTACACTTCTCACCTGTTGTAGTCAGCTATCCAGTCCGTGCCACCAATTTGCCTATATGTTGTTTTAAAAAAATAAATAAAAAAAAACAACAGAAGAATCCTTTTATTTTCAAAGTTTGATCAATCCATGAAAGAAAGAGCAGCACATTTCTGCAAAGCCCAAATAACTGTACAGCTCATTCTGCGGATAGATTTTCCTCACCAGAAAGGAAGTGCCTGTTAAAGAGAAGGAACCAGGAAGGCAGCCAGGACCAACTGTGGCCAGCATGATTCTGCTGGCTGGTACCTTTAGAAACACATTACACCCTTCACACTTCTTCCAGTGTTGCTCTCCTTAAAATCACTGAACGCCCAGGTGAGGATCCATCTAACCACAAAGGACATTTGAGCATCCCTGTTGGTCCTACGTTAGGGCTGCCCTATGCATTTTGATTTTCATTCACAGGTCCTATGGAAGAAACGGAGTGAAAGTCTCCACCGGGGAATGCTGCCTGGCTGTATGAGCAGCCACCTTTCCATTACGCTTTGGAGGAAATCAGGTTGTCTTCCAGTGAATTCCAGTCACCAAAGGATTTTATTGTTACAATACGATGAAGCAATTTTTATTTTGTGCACTTCGTGGTGCTCAAAATGTTAGTTTTCACAGTATAGAATGGATGTGACAGCATTTGTCATGGAAGCACTCAGCAGAGTATGTTGCAACTTCATTTAGTTGTGCTGTTTTATGAAGTTCTGCAGTAAAATGTGCCAGCAAATTATGTTGTATTAGTTTCTTTCTGGTGATTAACTAATCATTCATATAATAAATAGCAGCTAACTACAAGAAAGAGATTTATTTGTCACAGAGTTAGAAGAATGTCAAACTTTTCCCATTTCATGTAAAAAGGCAGAGGAAAAAATACTTCTAAAATGACTTTGCAACATGTGCTTTATTTTAAGTCATTACTGAATCAAAACTACACAGCATACCCTTTTAACATACCCTACCCACTCAATGATTTTTTTTTCTCAATAATTTCTTTAACATGGAACGAAACCTACATTGCAATTGTAAATTTTCATGCTACAATGTTCTCTAATGAGCCGCTTGTGTCACTAATAATAGTAATTTAAGAAAAAGGCCATTTTTCAAGCTCATAGGTATGTCTATATTTGGGAACTTAAAAAAAACCCGTCTCGGATGTAAAAATGTGACTTGGAATATGTAAACATTTTCATATACCTGAAACACTGGAAGAAGAATATCGGCTAACAGCAAAACAACAGTTGCCTTAAATCATCGAAATGGGAAAAAGCATGTCATGGGGAGCAGAGAGAAGCACACACTATTCAGTCTTGAAAGGGTTATAAGAAATGAAGTAGCTCCTTAGGTCATTGAATTCGCTTTCTTTTCTCATCTAATGGAAAGCAGTAACTTTGAAGAGAATTGCCCAGCAGAACATCCCAATAATTCACGATAATTATTCTAGCCATCAGTTAACCTTGACGAAGTGTCAAGTTTCAGTTGCTTTTTTTTTTTTCCTGAGAAAAGTCATTGATGTTTGGTGGAAATGTCTTCTGTGACTGTACAAATAAAATAAGGCATTTAAAGAGATTGTTACTTGTTTTCTTTTTGCTGACAGAGGCTTGTCCACAGTGTCCTTTGTACATCAAAACCTCTGCTTTTCTACAAATGGGTATGGCTAGAATGTCTTCAGTTCCCACTGCGGCCCTGGGTCTCGGGTGTCCTGAAGGCTAGTCAGCGTCCCATTACTGTAGCTTGAAAGTCAGTGATGTACAACAGCATATTGCACAATCCAATCGGTATGGCTCCAGAAAGGGTTAAGAAGGTACACTGGAGTCATCTGTGGGTTCACTCCTTTCTTTGCTCTTGAAGTTGTAATGATCGTCTGGCAAACTAAATCAGCCAGACAAAGATGCAAACTTTTTGTTGGTTAAATTACAAAGCAGTCCCCAGACTGTAGAGGAGTGGCACTTTAAAAACAACAAATCATCCAACCTTCTTCACTGTTGATCCTTAATTTGAAAGGCAGCATGGATTCCTAAGGCCGTAGCTTCCAGGACTCCTTCAGTGAAAAACATTGCTACCTAACTATAAAAGGCTTAGCTCTTAAGAGAATATTGTGCTTTTTTTTTTTTTTCCTTTAAAATTCAGATGAAATCAACTTGATTCGCAGTGTGACACCAAAGAGATCAATTAGTTTTTTCCCTAGTCCACTTGATCATAGTCTCTGGTGAGCGATACAGGAATATTAGTTTGGCATACAGGTCTTCTTCTAGTTCCAGTTCTCCAGTCTCTCGCACTAAGAAAATGTCAGTACACAACTTCAAGATTCGGTCCACATTGGGCAGCTCCTCAAACATGATGGAGTGAGAGATCCCACTGAAAAATTCACGGACAAATTTCCCTATCACCAGGACAACCGAGGCATATAGTCCCATGATGCTGGAAAGAAAGAAAGGAAAGAGTTCAAATCACACCTCCAGAAAGGGTCGGCCAAGTGTAAGGGAGCTCATCTACAGGGCTAAGTGTAATCTGTCAGCTGAGTTAACATTAATTTCTAATTAGGATCTTGTTTCTGCTGTGCTGCAGGATGAAGGAAAATAAACCCTCTTCAAACACCACAGAAATCTGGAAACATAAACAGCTGAGGCTGCTGACTTAAAGGGTTTAACCCCTCTCGCTGACGGTCTCATGGCCTGTCTGCTACAGCTTGGAAGTCACAGTGGGAAACCTGGCAATTGCTGGCTGCTAAAGGCAAATGATCTGTCAGGTTTCATATCTAATATTTTTTATTGAAGTACATATAACTGGTGACATACTAACGTTTGCCTGTCCTCCCCGATAATCCTTCTATGAGGAGTTCTCCAAAATCATGCCAAAAGGGCATATCTCCCAGGAAGGCACAGTCTCCTGCCTTCCTCTGTCTACGGAAATGTATTTCATAAGTGTTTCACACCCAGAGTCCTGGCTATGAGATTGGGAAGGTTGCCAAAACTGGGCAGTTTGGGCAGAACTTGATCTGTAGCTAAACTAACATCGCTTAAATGATTTTACTTGAATAGGAAATTGGTGTGAAGAGTGCTTCTGCCTTCTTGCCCACTGGAGAGCAGGTATCAAAGTTAATGCCATTCGTTACAAATATGAATATAGATATCATTAATAGACATGAATTTGAAAATCTCACAAAACCCCTTTTCAAAATGTTGTAATGTTCAAACACTACAACAACAAAAAAGAAATGAACCCTCCCAAACAGCAAATAAAGTCACGCCTACTTCTATCTTATCCACATTATTTTAATTTTATGTAAAGATTCCTTCTTACCCATAACCAGCCAAGAATCCGAGGCTTGGTGGACTGACTTTATCGCTGAATATGAAGAGCTCAAGACTCTCTTCAGACGTTTTGTATCTTTTTCCAAGCTGATTCAAAACCCACCACTCACGAACTCCCTCTTCAGACACATTTTTGACCAGGGAAACTGTAATGTTTTCCCATCTGCAGTCTATTGAAAAAAAGAAGTGTTAATATATATACCAAGAATTGCAAAAGTCAGACTGTTTTGAGTCAGATACTTCAAACATGTGCATGATAAAATGATCGAGTAATGGTTCATTATAATTCTCCTAAAACCCATTTTACATTATTTCTGTACAGAAGTATAATATCTAGACTTCTGTGGTTTTCCTTCTGCAAATCTCATCTGAATGTGCATTAAATAAATAAAATGTTTCATATCACCTACATTTTCTTCTGTACAACTGTCAAATCATTTTAATATTTTCAGGCCAAAGTATCACCGACAGTCAGCATGTCTGCATTTCAGGCCTAAAAAACCACATTTAACCTGGAGGGATAATGGTCAGCTTCCATATGTCAAAGTGAAACTATCACTGTAAATCACTTATGTCTTGGTATAAACGATGTTATTCTCTTATATCAAGAAAAGCGTACTATCCTATTATGCATACTGATCACACAGACGGGAGATGAACTCTGGCCCTCCTGATTTCTGGGGGACGTAAATTAGCAGTGTATACATTAAAGCCCTTTTGAAGAATCCCAAATTAAGAGTTCTTTACAAGAGAACCTGACTAATGACAGATAAGCACTCATAACTTATTGCTACTCATAGAGCTAGGTTCAGCCTCAAGAACTACTTTTCTCAATTAATCTAATCATGCTCACTGAACCTTGAACAGTAATCTCTTATACAGTACTACTACTGCGCCCGAGCAACAAATTTAACCTCTGTTGAGCAAAGTACTCTTAGATAAAGACTTGTTCCTACTCTTCCAACCCAACAGGTTTTTCACATGCACATATGTGCGCATGTGTGCATGTATTCCCTGTGTCTGTGAGTGCCCGTATGCATTCTTGTTGGGTAACAGCACTCTGAAATGCAATGATTTATCTAAACTGGATTCCTTGTAGTCAATAAGGAAGGAGTAGCTAAAAAAAGAACCACTCGGTGTCCTTATTTAAGCTGAGGAGCTACATTTGCAGACGTGCAGCATTACTGACTGTTTCTGGTAAGGCAGCAGGGAGATGTGGAGAAGTGAAACTTGTCATCACTTCCCCAGAAAACAAAGGAAAGCAGTTCCTGAAATCAGACTTGAAGGAAAGGAGCTGGATTTCATCTTTAGAGTCCTTACTGTTAAATACAAAGCTAAAATACATCCAGATGCATTTTCTGCCTTACGCTGCATTACCTCACCTCTCCTCAAGCTTGCAGGCACCAGGCAGAAACCACTGTAAGCGCATTTCAGCCTGAGGTGCCCCATAACAGCTCTGTGAAGGTGCAAGCGTGAGCGCTGTGTTGCACTTCTTTCAACCATATGCTGTTCACCGTGGTCTGGACACGTACCTGTCAATAGCTGCTTTATGGGTTTTGCCAGGGAATCACTAGGAGCCTTGATGTAGTACGGGTACACTGTCTCTAATGTTCTGGAAAAAATGAGAAAGCAAATATTTCATATTTTTATACCTCTAAAATAATTTAGAAATACCTAACAGGGCTATACACAGTTCCCAGTAATTCTTGGCTTAAGCTATGATTTTATAGTGTTCAGATGTCACATCTGAAAGTTAGCTGGATTTATTAACTATGTTCTGTCAGTACTTCAGCAGGGAGCTCCATCCATAATGTCCCCATTCACGCGCCATGAATCCCACACACCTGGGGCATGTGTGTTTGCAAGGAATGTAGACTTTGTATTTTGTTCCCCTTTTTAACAAAGCTGCTTTTATAGTCAGCTATATAAGCAGCAGCACAAAGAAAGGCAACACATCACCAGCAGTAAACAAGCTAGAAAAATATGTACCCAGAAAAATATGCGGTGAGAACAGTTACTGCTTCAGCATTGCAAGATGTTTCGATAATAACACCTGAAAAGAGTGAGAATTTTTGCCAGAATCTTTCATTGGGAAATATTTTCACAGTTTGTAGGAGGATTTCAAACTTAAAAAGAAAGATGTTTGTAAAAGTTCTTCCATTGGACTCAAAATTAAATCACCTTTAGTGGGACTTAATTACCAGCATCCAGAGAGAGAGATGTTTCATTAAAAGGAGCGATACTACCCTAACGTTTTCCTCAAATGACTGAAAAATTCTAAGGAAGGGGAGCTCTCAGGGAAGTCCTGTGACGCTTTGCCACACTGCATACACCAGGCTGAGGAAGAACAGAGGTGGCCCATTTAAAATCCCTCCTGATCACTCCCAGGAGGCCCAAAAGATGGGTAAGAGCTCAGCAGCTAAGTTGTCCCAGCAGAGGTGGAGGCAGAAAGCTCCCTGCTGAAGCAGTCAAATGGCTACTAGCTGCCATTTTCATTTATGACAAAGTAAAAAAAGCTTAAATCAACAATATTATTGCAACAGAGGCAAGGGCAGGTATATCTTCTATATTACTGCTTGCTTCCTGCAAGGAGAGAATTACAAATGAATTGCCTCTTCCCACAAAAGAGCAGTATCTACCCTCCTTGGCACTATATCACCTTAGGAAATATTCCCGTATCCTCACACAGCAGAAAAGTAAAAGAGGCATGAAATAATTTTTAAATGGAATGATCAGATGTGCAATAGCAGTCTGTTTGGATGTACAAGTGTGCGTGGGTGCAGAAAAAAAGCTGTGCACAGAGAAGACAGATCTCATTTCCACCTACTAACAGATATGAACCTCTCAGAGTGTTCACTATCCCAGTCGGCCTCAGCTTTAACTTTTCAACTCTTGCGGCGACAAATCAGATCAGGTGGCTTTCAGGGATGACATGTTGGCTTAGCAGTATTTAGAGACTACTGCTGTAAAGTAATCCCCAGTGAGCAGGCGGAAGAGGAAGAGCCAGACTCCTTTCAAATCTGAGAGGAGGTACCACTGCTGTTAATGCTATAAGGCTCTATCCATAGAATAATCTTTGATATTCATATGAAGAGCATGTTTTTTCTGCCTTGCGAATTTCCATTACAGGAAAAGATCTGATGTCAGAAACGACTGCAGATGTTACCCTTTGACTGCAGTGACTTAACACTTCCTTGGCAATCTAATACTATTCAAGAATAACAATGAGAAAGACAGTCTGGATGATTATTTACAACAAAAAAATCATCAATACAACATCCTCAGATCAAGTTGAACTGAAGTAACCCAAAGGAGAGTTTAACTGTGGCTATACTGTAATGAACTGGTGCTTATCCAATAAATCAAAGAAAAGTAACTAATAGTTTCACCATCCTTGTTGGTGGTGTTCCAGTGTTCATGGTCTTCTCAGCCCACATTTATCATAGGAAATAAGCTTTTACCTTTAATGTTACTATTATGTGACTTCAATGCTGTTGGCTTCTGTGAACAAGGCTCCAAAGTTATTAGAGGGGGATAGATGGGCAGACAAATGCCACAGTTGCACAAGCCTGACCACCTTAGGAAATAAGGTTTAAAAGGGAGGTTTTCATATAAATAGGCGAAGAAAATAACTTACACCTTTTCCAGTTGCTGTCCAGACATCATTGTAGCAATATCTCTTCTGGTGTTCTCTGGTAGGACAAAAGTAAGTTTATCTGATGCTATTTCGGCTTTGGCACCAAGGGTGAGATTTCTGTTGTAAGTAAAAGGGAAGACACATTGTCAACCTACAGTGAGAGCATAACCTAAACGCTTGTTTGCTGAACGCTAGAGCTAGTTGTCTAACTGCACTGACCCTGGCTATCCCACCCTTTGCTAAAGCAAGCATCATGCCACCTGTACCTGAGATGGTGTGTTTTCCCACAGAGGATATGTAGCAGCCTTAAAGGTGTATTTTTCTAACTGACTATGCCTTTGTATGTATTACAGGACAATGATGACAGATTAATATACTTTTGCTCATTACATCAGTCAAATCAGAATGGGAAATGGAGCGTGCCTGCTCTGACTTCAGGCAATGGGATGGTCTGCATTACCACACATTCTGTGCCCAGGCAGCTAAAGATGCTACAGTCAGCTACAGCTCCCCAAACCCCACCTCAGCCCAGCAGAAACGTGTGGCTAACAGGCTGCCAGGACCCCCATGCCTCCTCCTGAGTCTTCAGGCCAGCTGCAGAACACAGCTGGGGCAGGAGCAGCTTTCGCATCACGCCTTGTGCCGTGCCCTGCAGTCGGGATGCAGCAGCTGGGTAAGGCAGCTCTTGGGCTCCTGAAGGCTGCGGAGAAACCTCCCCGGCACATGATGTGCAAAGGCAGAAAGTGTGTATGCTGCCCGAGTGACACAAAAGGGCCATCTTACAGCTGCTTGCGGTCTCCTGGCCCAGATGAAAGACCCTTTTCGGAGAAAAAGTAGAAGGTCACTGTGGTAAGCCTTTACCGCTTTCAATCATTCATGTTCCCACTGTATCCACAGGATATAATTTGAGAGTGAAAAAGGTCTCTTTTAACTAGTGTATGAATGTCTGTAGTTATCCAAGCATATGGGCAAACTGAGAAGCAGTATTAAAAATTAATATAAGCTTCAGAAATGATGGAGTGATGTAATTCACTAGCTAATACTGTATGCTTCCAGGAAAATAAGGGGGGTCAAATAAAGTTGAATCAAGGGTGCAGATTCATTACAAGCCTATTTTTGAGTGTGGAAGGACTGACCCAACACGTTCAGAGCTCCCACAGTGATTCAGCTGACCTGCTTCCTGTGCACAGTCTTTTGCTGAGGATTGCTATAACAATCCAGCGTCCACTTCCAACAAAACAGGTAGATACTGGGGCTGCGAAGGTACTTAATTTCCATGGAGCAATGACTTAACTCCAAATTAATCCAGCAGTCTACAGGGATCCCAGCTGGCAGACAGCACCCAACAAACCACCTCAGTGACTGGGTGTGCTCTAGCCTGCAACTACTTTATATTCTAGGCTGTCTCTTGCAAAAACTTCACTGTAAAGTAATAGTTCACCGAGGCCAAAGAAACCACAAGTAAACAGGCAAAGGTCTTGTCAAAATGGATCCGTGCCATTGTTATGCTATTTGCATAACAAAGTCTCTGAGTATGTGTGTATTTAAAAAAAATACTTGGTGTCAGTTACAGACCCATTTAATTAAGAGGACCACGCACTTCTGTTTGTATTTCCTCATAGTTTTTAGGCCTTAACTAGGCCTAAGTATTCAGTTCCCATAAATGCTAACAAGGTTGTTGCTTGGGGCAGTTTATTTGAACATCTCCACCTAAAACTGGCTAAAATTTTCTCACTTTTCCCAATTCCCCTTAAGTCTCATTGAAAACTCCACCCTGCCTTTTTAAATAATGTACTTGGAAATGGTTCCACTTCTCTCTTTATTTTTTGAGAACTGCAGGCAAAAATTGTTTTCCTGGGTAACCAAGGTCACTTCTCTCTGTCTCTCTCCCTGTCTCTCTCTGCAGTACAACAGAATTTGCTGAAAAACTAAACCAAAAATGCAGCACGGAACTGTCCTGTTGAGCGAACGCTTGGCAAATGATCCATCAACCTCATAAAAGCCATATTAATTACCTTTGAATGCTCCATGAAAGAACTACAGTGAACTCAGCTGAAAAATCCAGCAGTCCCTGTATCATTTTCTCTCTACTGGGAGGGCTGATGGTCCATAGAGAGTTTGAATTTCCCTCTAGATCCGCTAGAGTTATATCTTCTTTTCCATAGCCCTCTAGAAACTGCAAAGCAGCCTGTAGGTGCAGAAGAGGAGAAGAAAATTTCAGCGTGGTGATATTCACAAGACATAGAGCCACATTTCCCAGTTAGGCAGAATTGTAAATGTGTGTTTAATTGTAAGCGCGGTGGTTTGCACTGATTGTTTTTCCTCCGGTACCAACTGGGTCTTTAGATTGGAAGGGAAATAACCAAAGTATAGCCGAGCTAAGAAGGCAAAACAAAACTGGCCCTGCTGTTTGAAAAATGACGGCCACGTGGGCTAAAATGAGTCTGAAAGTTCATCAGGTAAACTCTGTAAAGTCTATTTAAACTTAAGTGAAAATTTTACTCCGTCTTTTGTTAAGCTTCTTTCTGCAGAGAAAGATGTCTGCAAAGGATAAGGCAACTTGAAACTAGTAACTTCCAAAGTGGATCAAGATTACAATATTAGTGCTACAATACATGGGCTATCTGGTAGGATCTAATACCAAAAAATGTTACTTCTTGAATGGGCTAGAAGCAAGCACTTCTTTTAAAGTTATATCTGATCAAACTTCAGTTACTTTAGTAATGCAACAGCTTCTACTAATTACTAGCCTTTTTCCTGAGAAACTTGGTGCATGTTGTGACATTAAATAGTGAGACTATGTTTAAATGTTTATATTTTGACATTTTAATGGCACAACTTTTCTAGGCCATGCACGCTTTCTTTTGATGGCACCACATCTCCTCACCGGGAGGTGAAAGCTGTGCGTGCTATAGGAAGGAGCACGGAGCTTAAAAGCGCCGACACTGTTGTGTCCCCACAGCATGTTTGTTTTGGCAGTACACCAACAGCATCATGTCTCCTGAAGGTTTGTGAAATTTAGAGGGGAGGTTTTTATTCAGGCAATGGGACAACTAGCGTTTCTGTCTTCCGTGATTTTGTGCAAAGATGTCTGTATTAATGGTAACTTGTCTCACCATAACCCAGCCCTGTCCTAACAAATGAACCGTCCGAACCTTTCCTCATGCAAACCCTCTTTATGGAAACATCTTCCAAATGATGGCAGTGCTGCTGACCACTTACAACTGCACAAACAAAACTTACAAAAGGCCTCCATGGAAACATGCACACATTTTTAAGTAATGAGGTATTCTACATTTCACTTACAGTGTTACCCCTATAGCTTCCCAGAAACGCATTGAAACCAGTCTGATTCAAATCCTTGAGCTGACTCTGTTGAGCACTCATTGTAAAAATAGGCTGGGAAACAAAAGAACACACACTTGTCACATTTACTTCACATCAGCTGCTACATACACACTACAGCATCCTGTGCATCACAGTCCAAGACAACTACGGCACTCAATTCAACAGGAGAAGGTTATGATCTTATTCCACTGAGAAGCAAGCTCCCTCCAATTATCTTATATTTACCATGTGGACCTGCAGGCAGTTATCTGAGTGTACCCGATGTAGGATAATTTATTCAGATTCCACTGCCAGTAGGTTCTGGTTTTAACTTGCAAACGAAGATAATATTTTACATCAGTGATAAACTAACATGTTTTTAAACTCAAAAGGGATCATTTGTGGGAGGCAGGAGAGTTCAATTCAATGAAAGGAATAAGAAATAGCACAAGGAAATACAGTACAAAAACCGAGTTTGCTTTTAGTCTTTCTTCCTTTTTACCTGATAACCTCCTAGAGTTATTGTGATTGATACATCTAGAGGCTTGTTGGTGATGCCTGCAACAGATTTGATTAAAGACATGAAGAGCAGTGGGAACCAGACAATACAAATCAGCAAGACGATAATCATGCCACCCATTCCATACTTCACAACTTTCTTTTTCTTCTGGCCTCTTGGTTGGGGATATCTCTGCAAAAGCAAACAGCAACATGGTAATGTCTCTTCTGTCAGAGGTACACTTGGTATGATTTGATGGGTGAATATATAATGATCTTCAGGCTTCCCATCTTCTGCGACAATTTGCTACCCATTGTCAGGCCAGTTATTTTGAGATTTTTAGCCAAACCTGCACAGACGCTGAATTTCTGGTGACAACAGAGGAAAGTGCCAAATGAACCCATGTCAAGTGTGCATCTCCCGTGAAGAATATTGTAAACCTCTGTGGGTTTGATTCTTCACACCCATAAAGAAGGGAGGAATTGGGTAGGATAATTGAAATTTTTTGTCTGAATGAGTGCCAAGCATGAATCAGAGGAACCAAATGTAAAATAACAGCAGCAACAGTGATACAACAATTTGTTCAAAAAACTCTGAGTGACCCATGTTTTTGTATTTGTCCTTCCAAAAAGTTTTATCATAAAGCTCCTTATGGCATAATTCCTCTCACAGAGCTTGAAATGCTGCAAACTGCATTTCGGGGTGGGGCAGGGAAAGAAATTTGCTTGCCAGCAACTGACATGCACAATCAGTAGGATTGTTTGATATTGCACTACCTCCACATTCATTTCACACCTCACCTACAGTATGTCTAAGAGTTGTTCACAGGCTTGATCCAATCTGTTTCTAGTGAATCCCACACGAACTGCATTTAAATAATGATTGACGTTTTGTTGCTGTCCCTAAAGTCTTGACACTGCTGATGTAACGTCCTTCCCTTTCTCAGCTTCTGAGGCCAAAAGTGACTTTGCTTTTATCCTTCTGTTTTCAAAGCAGATCACACGGCATGTGTGTTCTGCCTTCTCTGTAATTCCTGCCCTCTGTTATTGGCCTCATGATTGAATACTTTACCATACCTTACCATAAATGTCATTTACTTTGGTGTATTCTTTTATAGGATTTAACTCCGCACAGTGTTTTAGGATCCTATCTTTCATGCACTGCATACTGCATGTGCAAAATAAAGATGCATTGTATTGCACTGCACCTCAAACACACGCCAGGAATCTGGCTTTCAGGAAATTGTTCTTGCTTTACAACATGAAGCCATAAAGCCCTAGGAGAATATTAAATTTGTAATACAATGCTATATTTAAAACAAATTAGTCACTTTTCAAAAGCAGTGTATCAAGTCATTTGTCTTGCACTACAGAATACTGTTTTCATTAAAATATCATATCAAGATCACCAGGGGTATATTATTTGTCCATATGAGATTAGTTCAGGCACTTTTCATGATGTTACAGAACAGCTCAGAGAGCCTCTAGTAGTCACAGTACTTACGCATACCACTCAATGTGAGAGAGAGAGACAGAGAGAATCAAAGTACCTTGAACAACACTCAGAGTCATGGGTAGTCATTTTGGTGCATGGCATTCCCACACACACGCTAGCTTGGATGTGGAAATCTTCCCATGTCAGATCTATGCTGCATATAATGAAGAGTGATCCAGTTGTAGTGTAAAAAAAATATGCGGTGAGATGGACAGTCAAAGTAGAACTGGATTATTATTTCTCTGACTCCTGAAGCCTCTGATGACACTCCATTCATGGCAGAAATGGCAGTCATATAGAAAAAGCCTATATACAAGATTTGTGTGCACTTCAGCTCTGAGTTAATGTAAGTGACATACTTGGAAAGTAATTGCCAGTAAGAGACAGGATTATAATAAAAGTAGAAATACGTCAGTAACACTTAAAAATACAGCCATTTCATTGC
The DNA here is from genome assembly GCF_963924245.1 of Chroicocephalus ridibundus. Taxonomy (NCBI): domain Eukaryota; kingdom Metazoa; phylum Chordata; class Aves; order Charadriiformes; family Laridae; genus Chroicocephalus; species Chroicocephalus ridibundus. The sequence goes on along the minus strand of NC_086285.1, from coordinate 112,852,900 downwards.
AGATGTACAGTCTCTGACTGGTTGGGTCACTCTTAAAAGAATGCTTAATTTCTTTTTCAAATTGGCAAAATAAGCAAGCATATGGTTGCAATCTTTATAGCGGTTATAAGGAATCCAGAATTTGCAAGTTTAATTTGAACTGAAGCTTAAATGATTTAAGGAGACTGAAATTTCAGTCAGACAAATGGTGGGTTTATCTGGCCTGCAGTTCAGTTCTGGATGTGTGGAGACTCTCCTGAGATAAAGGCGCCAGTTGAGTTCCCTCTACAGTTACATGAACCAGGTGTCCCTGGGACCTACACGGTGGAGGCATGACCTCTTCCTTCTACTGACCTTTCTCTGCAGCTTGAGTTTCCCTGCTACTGCGGGTTACTCACGTAGTTGTTATGGACAAAGTGAGCCTGTGTGAATAGCAGGACTTTCATCCCCGGCCTTGAAACTCAGGCACACAATTAAGCTAGCAGGCGCATGCTTGCGGAGTTCATGTTAACGGTGGAAACATCAGCTAGGCCCAAAAGAGAAGCCATTTGAAATTTCACTTGCGGTGACTGCCAACTAACATAAAGTACCCAATAGCCTGAATATTTCTGAACATAAACACCAGGTGTATCTTCTAACAAACTGTCTTTATGGTGGATTTCCCAATTATTTAGGGACTCGTGATTATTTCTCTTCATTTCTGCAGGGGAGAGAGGAGGCCTGGATCACTCATATGGGGCTTCCTTACTTTTTCTGACTCTCGCCAACACTTCAGGATGAATATATGAGCATAGATATCTTCAACACAGATCCAGCTGGAAAGACTGAGAGTGGTATCAGTCCAAACCCAGTCCATTACTGCCCTCAGCTCGGTCAAAAATGGCACCAGGCGGAACCTGAAAGGAGACCACAGCAGATAACTTGTCAGAAATGGGGGGATCACATTAAACGAGCACAGTAAGCATATATACAATAACAGGGAGAATTGAGCCAATGTTAAAAGACAGTTTAATGGGAGATTTTTGCAAACATAAATACAATCATATCCTGATATTGCATGGCTAGTACTGATGTTTTGGGGGTGGTATCTTATCCATAGCTCATGCTCCTGTAGATCTCCTTGTCAGGCCATAAACACGCTTTTGCATCCTTATGCCCAGTAATTGTGATTGAGCCACTGATAGAATGGTACAAAAGAGACTCTCTTGTATCCCGAAATTCCATTGACCTGGGAGTGGAGTAGAGGAACACTCTTTCAAACAGCATGGTGAGAATTAGTTTTATACCTCCTTACACCAAGTGGTGCACGGCTTCTTTGCAGTAGGTGGGCAGTCCTCGGCTGCATATGGAATTGGGCGTTATGACTCAGGATTAAGCAGCAGAAGAAGATGGGCTAGCAGGAAAGCAGCACGTATATAGCAGCTGTTCAAAGCGCATCATTCCCTTTACTAGTCCCACGCTCTTCTGCTTGGCCAGGTCACAAAGACTATTTTACATGAAGAAAGCTTTCTTTTGTAACTTTCCCTACTGGAATGCAAGAAGTCCATACTGAAAACATTGGGAAAAGGCTGAAATTATTCCAGCTTTTCTGTGAAATATATATGCTTTGAACTGGCTTAATCACAATATCATGGTAACTGCATAAGTGGAGGGTGGGGTATGCCTCTTTAACACCACCTTTCATTCTGAGGTGACGCTGTGTCTGTTACTTGCAGTAACCTTCCTAACTCTTGAAGAGTTTCAGATGTGCAACACTTCTCAAAAGACACACAAAGGAAATATTTTTTGATGCATAGCTCGTATTTCTCATGTGTACTGTCTTTAACTTTATTCTTCTCACCTGCTGACGTAGAGCCTGTAGACCCACTACAAAGATCTCTTTGGGATTTGATGCCTTACTTACTTACTTTTTAGGACTGCAGAGCATGTAACATTACCTGCTTTCTAGCACAATGTGTAGCCCCTATATCTGTTCACAGATGTGATTTCTTAGAACTGTTAACATTGTCTCTTCCACAGGGGCCTGAATGGCTGACTGGTATGTTAAGCTTCTGGATTCAGAGTGGGAGACTAATTTTTCTGAAAATAAATTCCTGAAATTGATTTTTTGTGGACTGCAGGGAACATATGGCATATTCAGTGTGTGCTGTGCAAAATCTACTGTCTCATTTCCAGCAGCCTGTGAAGACAAGTCATGAATAACTCCAGTATCTCATGATAGCAGATCTATATTTCACAAAAGAAAGGAGTAGGGCAGTAGGTCCAGACTTACCCTTGAAATAAGAACAAGTTGACATAGTTATAACTTTTTGTGAGGAAGTTGCCAAGAACACGAGTTGGATATCCGCAGCGTATCTGATACGCTGATAAGCCAAAATAAACACATTTCACAAAATACCAGAGCTGGGCAACTGTGTTCTGGCTAAATTTCCTGTAATGGAAAAGACAGATAAAGGGAAATGATGAGCTCTGTATCTGTATATGACCAAATTAGCTTGAATTGTTTTGTGCTCCTGGCAGTTTCCCTTTCCTGAGATCCTGTGAAAACCCCACTGCAGGGTTAAAATAGTATTTGAAAGACGCTGGATGAGAAAGTCTATAAACAGCATCTATTGTCACCTCAAGGTCACAGGGGAGAGACTGGGAATAGACTTCCCAAAGACAGAGGGCTCTGGGGCTCCCGGTCTCCCTCCAGGTGCCAGAGGTGTCTTGCTGCCCAACACAGGCCAGTCTGCTCTCGCCTCCCATGATGGCACATCCCTCTGAGCCCTGGGTAGACACCTTCCGTTGGCTTTTCAGAGGGCTGACATATGGACTGAACCTAGGCAGTTTTAATGGCTATTTGTGTTCAGGGGGGCACCCCCAAGGTCATGAACTCATACAGGAATTTAAGTTGGAGTGACCTCTGAAGATCAACTTTTTCGCCCTCCCCTGCCTGAATCAGGTCTAATTACACCAAATTGTTCTGGCACCTGTCCAGTTGAGTTCTGAATATCTCTGAAGATGGAAATCCCACAACCTGTCTGGGCAACCTGCTCCAGTGTTCTACTACCGTCACGGTGAAAAGATTTTTCATCATCTCTAACTGGAGTTTCTCTTTTTTTAACTTGCGGCCTCTTGTCCTATCTGAAAAGAGCTTAGTTTCTTCTCAATGCCCTTTAAATAGGTAGCTGAGGGCAGCTCTTCACTTTCTTTTCTCCAGAGTCAAGTAACCCTGTTCCCTCAACCTCTCCTCACACGCCATGTGCTCCATTCCCCTTACCAACTTGGTGAACATGTGCCGCTTCTGACTGCAGTTCAATAGCATGATAGACAGGATTTGTGAGCCCACCATGGTCTGATATTTTCAATTACATACTGCAAAACTATTTTCATTAAGAAATTTGCAGGGGCTTCTAAGAATCAGCCTGACTTAGAAGGAATACAGGAGGTTTCAGATGCAGGTTTGAGATTAACAACTTGATAAATTTCATAAAAGCACATAAAAAGTCAAAACAGTGTTACTGTCTTTCAAGTGATTAAATCAAGCCAAAAGTTTCATATCAATTCTTAATGCTCAGTAGACAGGGGATCCACTTGAAAAATGCATTTTTTTTCAAGTTGGGGCACAATTACTACTGCACTGAGGAAAAAGAAAACATTTGTTTTTCAGAGGAAGTGAGACTTTTCAGTCTTTCTTTACACTATGCACCTATTTTGTTTTTGTTGTTTCCAAAGTAACTTGACTGTTAATGAAGTGTAATTTGCCCAGCTGACATACCCAGATTCCCTGTATAGTCAATGCAGTGAGCTAAATACTTCAAGGCAATTTAAAAATCCTAAAGAAGAGGGGAGTTAGCCAAGCAGTAGAGAAGGAACCTTAACACGTCTGCAGTGCAGACCAAGGTGATAACTGCCTTGAGCCATACAATGAGAAATGTTAGATTTGGGGGTGAACGTGAGCAGACGTGCGATACAAGATTTCACACAGCAGGTGATCACCTCCACATCACCTCCAGAGCCACATGGCAGGAGCAGGGGAGGAGAACTTTTGCTCCTCAGAAGAGACACAGGTTTTAGACATTCCTCAGTCCACAGAGATTTAAATCTACAGTTCACACATTCCAGGGAACAGCCAAATTATAAATTACTCTGAGAGAGACATTTTCTACACACTCTTCTAAACCTGCATGCAGCAGTCTTGGGAGTAGGGAACCGAATCAGAAGCCAACATTGTCTCAGCTGAGGGCTTTAATCACTCAATTACAGGCAAGTTCTCTGTCACCTGCTTGCATTTTGGCCTAAGTTGAGAATATTTCAGTACATACTTATATAATTAATTCTTCCTCAAACTTATGTTGGCCACAGTTATTGCTGTGGAAAGGTACTCCAACACTTTGCTTAGAAAAGAGACCAAGAAGAAAACCGTCTACGATTCCAAAGCTTAGCTATAACCATCTAAAATTGAAATACAAACAACTTTGTAGAGCACCAGTATTCAATCCGTATTGTCTGATTATAAGGATTATACCTTTCTGTCACTCCAGGCAAGATAAAAAACATCCAGAAATGTATTCCGAAAACAAGGATGACTTGGAAGATAACCTTTCCCATGACAGTCTTTTTGAGGTACAGTGCTCGATCTACCACCATGGTACCAAACTGAATGAGCACCATCACCAAAAATGCCTCTGGGACTTGGTCCTCTGATAACGAAGAGGTGATATCTGCTGCTGCAGAATGTTTCTGAAAAGGAAAACATAACAGAGCGGTCGAGGAAGGAGGACACTCACATGATACTTAGCACCTACAGCATGTAAATCCTACCAAGGATTTACAGATAGATGCCTCTATGACCTACCCCAAAAGCCCAAAATCCAAACACGATGATGATGAAGTCCACTGTATCTGCGAGGAACATCAGCACATACACATCAGTCACCGCACTGTAGTCTGGATGAATAAGATTGTAGAAAAACTGTCTGATGGGCACATACACCTGGAGGGTCCTAAAACAACACAGACCACAATGTGATTTAACAATGCTGTAACTTGCACTGAATAAAAGAAAGGCTGAGTGTGATATGATTAGTGTTTCTAAAGATATCTAAGATCTACCCTGACAGCCCTCACAGGGCTTCACAGACACCGTCTCTCATTCTGATTGCTTGTAAATCACTGAAGAAATATACATAGCCAACCAAGTTCACACAGGGTATTTGGCTTTTTTATCAGGCAGAAGCTATTTGAACAACTGCTGATTTGCCTGATGTTCAGCTGGTGAGACTTAGAGTGAAAGCACCTGTATAGAATGAACTGTATACATACCTATTCATCCCCTTGAATTAAAAGTAATAGTAACCCGCTCTCTTTAAAATGCTGTTTTACTGCTTTGCAGTTTGGAACCTCCCCCCAAACCCACACAACTTCTCACATTGCTCACTTTTTAATTGTAAAGGCCTTGGCTTTGATCATTTGTTCTCGAAACTTTTCCATAAGAAGCTCTTTCCTAGATTTTTGCTTGATGCTTAGAACACTGCTTCCTTTCTGACTGCTGTTTCGTGTACTGGTACTTCCTGAAAAAAGAGGGAGGGAAAGAGAAGACAGAGAAGCTAATCCAAAATCAAAGTTTAAGTACAAAAACTAGAAAGTAATAAATCTTGAGACTTCCATCCCATATATAAGTAAGTCCCACATTTGAAACAAGCTTTGAAATTAATTCTTAGGCTTTTTTTCCAATATGATAAAATCTTGAGAGCATCCAGTAAAGCTTTAAGCCCTGGCAGATCAAAAATTAATTACTAAGTATAAAAAGAGAAAACTAGCGATAAAGGCAAGTATTTGATTGGTCTGACTCAGTCATCTCAGTTAGTAGTATATACATTCAGGCTAGAGTAAGCCCATCCTTTTCACAAGGTGGGATAGGTAAACTGTTTCAATATACCAAATCAAAACTTTTTCTCACTTCCAAGTATCATCAAATGTAGATATGAAAAATACGTATGCTTTACATTCTCTCTAGCTGGAGATTATGCCGAACTAGAAATTTTGGATCTGGGCCACAATGAGTATTCCTTTCCCAGCTTTTGGATAATGTCATTTTAAAAACATAGTGAATCACAAAGTATGGCTCTCCATTTGAACTTTAAGAAGGCTTGGAGTGTGTTCAAACATGAAGATACTTTGGTTCATATCCTATTTCCCCACTGAGGAGCAGCAGCATCCAGTAGCCTCTGGGATCTCCAAAGCAACTGGCACAAGATTTTAGCAGGATGATCCTATGGGAAACGTATCTTTGCTCTTCAAATCCATGCCATGACATTTACCTCTCTTAGATCTGTGTGAGGAGAAGCTGGACCTGTGCGAAAGCTGTGATACGCTGCTAGAGCTCTTCCTCCTGATGGCGGTTTGCTGCTCGGGGAAGTGGACATGGATGGACTCCACCGATGCCGCAAGATTGACAGATTTCAAAGAGGCAGAAGAGTCTCTCCTGCCTCCTGTCAGAGAGAGCTCGTCATCAGTATCATCTTTATTACTGGAGCTGTCCCCTTTCTCGTCTTCATCCCATAATCCATGGCACTAGTGGAAAAAGAAGAAGTGAGCATTTCAACCTTACATTTCTGTCATGGTATTTATCACAGACATTGCTAAACTCAGCCATGTATTCACAAGAGGGAAGACAAATTCCTTGTGTTGGGATATCACACCAGTGACTAAAGAAATTAAAACTAAAAATTAAACATCAAATAAGAAACTACATGAACTCAAATTACCTTTAAAATGGATCTGTGGAAGAATAAAGCAAGGAGCTGAACAAGATCATAGTGCACGTAACCCTCTTTCTTCTCAATGCCAATAATATTGGGCGGATGGTAAGGTTTATCTTTTGTGTAATCCACATATTTATTCCAAGGAAAGAAGCCAAACTGGAAGAAGTACTTGATGACAATGGCCACCTGTTCAGAAACACAATACGCTTGGGGTGTTTTCTAAGCATGGCAGACATACTAACCTCCTGGCATTAAGAGAGGAGAAATATGACTACTTTATCAGCTTTATGAGAAGATAAACAAGAACATTCGTTGCTACAGAGGAACAACAGTTCACGTTTCCTCAGTAAGAAAGTCAATCAAAATTTACCAACAGACACTGCTCAGTGGTACCTGAGATACCACAATCAGTGCATACTGTCTCTTGATTACCGATTATATAGTAGCTGTTTGGAAACGGTCTGTTCTTGTGATAACTGCTTTACGTGCCAGGAAGGATATTGCTCATTGCAGTGAAGAAAAACACAAACAAGACCTTTTCATACCACAGAAATTGCTGAGGACTTTAGCAAATATTTATATTAATATGAAGGGCCAAGGTCCCCTGATCCTAGAGAAAACAACCCAGAAAAAAGACCATGCAGAGCTTACAACTTAACTCTTCTGTGTTAGACATGGCTTGCAAAAACTGCAGCATACCTCAGTGTAGACAATGGCTGTCATCCAGAAACGTTTGCTTGGCCGAGGAACGGACAGCATGGCCCAAAGGAATATAAGGATGGGAAGCACCAGGGTTATCATGGAGGCAGAGATCATGTGGTTAAGGATGATCACAAAATAGCACACCATTTCTGACCGGGCCACCAACGTATTGTACAGGGCATAAATAAGAAGTAAGACTCGAGGCTGACCAACATAGAACTTCTCTGACTCCTCCAGCTCGTCATCATGAAACATCCTGTGAGGAGCAGAGTACCATAAATGAAATGAAAATTAATTTCACAACAGCTGCTTTTTAAATTGCTACTATTTTTCCTTTTGAAAAAGTACAAAATTCTGGAATGGGAAAAAAAAAAAGGATGGTATTTGGTATTATAATCAAATAGCATGATTCTAAGCTCAGAAAACAAGAATTTCAGGCAAAATAACTAAAAGCACTGTTCTGCTGTTTTTTAATTTACCCAGAGAGTTGGCCTGCCCCAAGAACTTCTACAACCCCCACTTTCCTACAGCTGCCCAACCTACGTATCTCATGCCAATCACACCATGCTGGTGTGGCCCTGTCTGGATTCATATCTAATTTATCAACGCAGATGGGAATTTGGAGAAACTCCAGAGGTCCATCACGAGATATATGTTATGCATAGTCCTGTGACATAAGATTAAGACATAATAAATGCCCTTGAGTGTTACATGTGTCCAATCTTCTCCCCTTTACCTAACTCAAATAACTATAAAAGGCAGCAAGAAATCAATATATGACTTTCGCATACATTCATAATTCTCTTTGCTTTTCATGAAGAGTGACCTGGCCTGAGGATCTCACTGAAAAGCACATATGACTATGGAAAACCAGAAGAAAAGACACTGCATCTTCACAGTCAGATACAAAGCCTCTCTATCTCTCCAGATGAGGTCAGGTTGAAAGGCATTTCTATGGTTTAAGATTTTGCCTTGCATTTGGGGACGCTCTCCCCTACCTGAGTCAGGCCAGAAAGCAGAGGAAAAAAAGCAGCAGCACCATCCCCACCTCAGTGCTAGTTGTGATACTGAGCCCAGCATCTGAGGGGCAAAGAGGGGAGCACCCTATACCTTATGAAAGTACTTAGCAAGATGGTCTCCCTCGCTCTCTACTGGCTTAAACACAAACTCTGCCAAAGGCCAGAGTTTCCCTTATAGTAATCCAAAATAATTAAAGGAGAAACATTTTCCCAGATAGCCCTGGAGGAAACTTATTTGAAATCATAGCTGCCTGGAGAAGAGAAGCCCTCTCCACAAGGAATATTTAGAAAAGCCCTTGACCCCATGACAATTGCAGCACAGAACTCCGATGCTAATTGGAACAATTAGCTATGGTATCTGGGGAGAAAGCAGAGATTCTTTCCAACATGAATTTGGATCATTTTAGAAATCTGTAATTAGAACAACTGCACAGGAAATGAGCTTCTTCCCTTAAATCAAACTTAGTGTAAAGTTTGGATCAGAAACTGTAGGCTAGTTCTGAGACAAAAAAACCCCAAAATAATGTCAAAACTTCACCAACTGGGACCAGCAATTTTTCCCTGTTGAAGGTCCTTACTTGTTCAGAAGCAGCTCACTCGCCGTTAGCTCGTGCGTCAACGGAGGGAGAATCGTATCATTAAGTTTGTCCGTTCGACTGTCGTCTGGGCTCACCATCATGAGGCTCTTACCAGCTGAGTCATCTGGGGAGCCAAAGGGAAGGTGTTCAAAGCTGACAGCTTTGCTATAGGAAGGTGGAGCTTCTGCATTGCTATCCACAGTGGAGTACAATGGCACATCGGTATCAGGAGTATATGCAGCTCCTTCTGAATCCAGGCTATAATCTTCCACCTCCTCTTCCTCCTGTCTTGATGCAGAATGAGCTCCTTCCTCTTCGTGCTCCCCTTCTACTTCCTCAATGGTTTCTGTCGTCCCCTGACGAGAATAGAGCATGGTGACCTGCGTAGGTTCACTGTTGGGGACAGGACGAAGAGACAGAGTTGAGGCTTACGAGGCTCATTACCAATAAAAGTTTGTTAATTGTACCTTTATGTAGGCATCTGAACAACCCCATTGCACTCCCAGGCCTTCGAAGTTCATATAATTTGGTAGAAAATGTATCATAATGACTGCCTCTTACCCAGACAGACCATCTGGGTCCATCTGCCCCCTGAATGACAACCCAGTGAACTCACAGTGATTCACTATCTTTTCACACCAGCAAAGGGCAAATTAATATCATCATCAAGAGAAACTACATTAACTTTCTGAAAGCAGTTAAAACACTTTCAGACCAGGATCAGGACTTGCTATTACATTTACTTAAAGCATGCTCCATGGTGAATGACAGGCAGCACCCGTCTGATTCCAAGTAAAATGCAAACATTGAGAAATACAATCCAGACTACAAAACTGTTCCAGTAATGGAGTATCTTGCTTACCTTTAGATTGCCCTACGTTCTTCAATACAGCCTCCATTTTTACCTTACCTGCCTGCTTTTCTTCTGTATGTACCTATTTTCTTTTTCAGATGTTCTTATTCACTCTGTTCAGTTCTCTGGTTGTTCACCTTGCTTATTCTCGCATTTGCGTGTCCGTAATCACTTTCTCTCTTAATGCTCTGTGCTCTGCAGTAGTCTCAGCTGATGTAAATTCACGCAGCTTGATGACTCCAGATGGGAATCTGGACACCATCATTTAAAAAAATATTTTCTTGGCTTTGCTTTCACCCTTTTCATCCCTCACAAGTATTTTATCACCTCTCCCCTAGATCATCACTCTTCCTCTTTTTAGCCTCTGTTCCTGTTCCTCTCCATAGGTTAGACAATAGGCATCCACCCAGTGTCTTTTGTTGGCAGCATGTTCTTGTATCTCAACAGAGACAAAAACAGATTTCACATAGCTCCTATGAAATGAATGGGGCCATGTTTCCACCTAAAGTATAACCTTTTAAAAAATCCTGGCACTGGCAAAGCCAGCTGACACTACCACCTCCTGCCAAAATTAAAAATTAAGTCCCGTCTCTTTTCCTTTTACACTGCTTCCAAACTTATTGTGGCTACGTGAGATCACTATTTCTAGCAGACTTTTGATCAGAACGTGTAACACAATTATTAGGATGTATGTTTTGATGATTCATGTTAGCACTCATCCTGGTTAAAAAGCATAAACCCATAAAATCCCATTATTTCAAAACCGATACCAAAAATTTGTAAAACACTTTAAACACTGAAAAAGAATGATCTAGTATGCCATAAAAATTCATATTTATAATACAAGTTGAAACACTGTTTCCCAATGTCATATAAACCCCTTTTTTTTACTTGCTAAAAAGTGAGCGAATGGCTCTGACCAGTTCTCTCTTGCACTGGATATTAATATTATTCACTATCTTTTCATAGTAATTTTCCCTTTCTTAATTCCAACACCTCATAGACTGTAAATCAATGGTAAAGTAATCAAAACATATTTAGCAATCTTTCCTATATGGGGAAAAGTAAAAATTGAAAGGGTAGGGCTAATGTTTGCCTATCTTAGTTTCTAAAATTAGACACCTAAGTCCGTATTTAGGGTAACCGATTAGCTGAGAAACTTCACTTCCAGCTTCCAATTTTAATAGGAACAACCATCAGCTCAGTAACTTTGCAAATCAGGCACTTTTTTAGCTGAATAAATACAGACTTCAGCCTGGTTTTAGACAGCCAGTGTAATATAATGGAAAAACTTTTAAAAATACATGAATTAAGGACGAAAAGCAAAACAAACAAACAAAAAAACCAGAATAAGAAGTGAAACAGCAAATGAGCCCTAGATTATGACCCTGACTTTGAATTTCAGACTTGTGCCACAACACAGAAGGGAGTAAAGCTTCCATTAACCATGCAAACCACTCTGTACACCACGTATCTACAAACGCAAATTTATGTACGCTACAGTAAGTATAATGGCATGGGTAAATGAGTGAACAAAGCATGCATGAGTTAAGCACCTTGACACTATACTGCCACTGTCAGCTGATGAGGAGGACATATCCATGCTCTGCATTTTACGAAGCCTAGGTCGAGCGCGCTCACTTGTTTTAGGAACAGTGTCTGGTCCATCTAAATCATCAAGGGTTGACTGCCTTGAGAACAGCATGGTTGCTTCAGTGTAGCAGCTAGCAGCGCAAACAGTTATAAAGACAGTGTTAAATACAAATGATATTACTATACACATGGTTCAGTAAACAAATATGCTTGCCATGCAGCAAAACACTGACACTGAGAAAAAAGGTTCAGAGAGAAGATAAGGATTTGTTTAGAGTCGCCATGTAAACACACTTCTACACACAGATGGCTCACGGTCATATTCCTACGGGGGCTATAGAAGGCTAACAACCATCTATTCCCTATTCAAAGAGATATGAAACCAACACAGGGGTCTACGTGCTTTCCAGGGGCACCAACTTACATATGTAAGGAGGTTTTATTTTCTTTGTTTCCCCCTGAAATCTCCATATCCCACAAAAATGTTTTGGGAAGTGACCTCCTTTGCACAAATCCTATTTTATTAATGATATACTGTGCTGAACCTTTTTACGCAGGTACAAGCCAATTTCCTAAAAGAGCCCTTAAAACTGAAAAAGCTCATATTCCACAAATAGAAAAATAGCTGTCAGACATTGGCTAATCCTCTTTCCGAACCAAAGTGCCAAATCGGATATGTTACTTAGCCAGTAGATGCATGCCAAATATAACCTGCTCTGCGTGGGATGGCTTTTATTTTGATATTTATTAATAAGCCCTAATGATTCCTTCCAGAAGATTTCATTTATTTCAATCACAGATTAAAAACTATTTCAAAATTGGTAACATGCACACCTTGAAAGAAAGAACAGATATAATAAACCCTTATCTCCTTTCACTTATCAAATACAACAGGACACCAGAGACATACACCATACATTGAGCGTTTATGTGTTACTGGAGAAAAGAAGAAGAACTGGATGAGTAAAGAGAAAGAAAGTACATAATTAAATACAAGCATACAACATAGCAACAGGAAAGAAGCAAATACATTAATGACATATGGTAGGTAAAAGCATTATTTCTCCTGTAAAAATGTTTGAAAAACACAGATGTCTATGAAATAAGTTGAGGGATCTGGTGTTTTAACACATGCAGTGACCTGCCTGAATCTCTCAGATAGAATGAGAGAAGAAAGGACCCCAAAACGCAGGATTTACACTCTACTTCTCTTCTTTTGAGTCCATCTGTGTTACACCTGAGCAGCGGCAGCAGGGGATTTGCTTCTCTGGCAAGCGTTATGTTTGTCCAGGGGCACGGAGAATTGGGAAAGAGGTCAGAAGGGAACTGCAATGGCGTTTTCCATATTACTTTCGTCTTGATAGCTTTAAGTGAGGAAAAAAATCTGCTGGCATGAAGTGACAGTTTGCAATTATTGCCTTAAGGAAAATGGGGAGGAAAACAGCAAGATATGTGGAGCAAAGCAGCAGTTAGTTATCCTAAGGCCTACGCTCACTGACGGTCTTTTTTGACAGAATAGGCTGAGGCTAAAAGCATACTTTGGTCTTTGAATACAAGAAAAGTATCACGAAGATCCCAAAGATATTGTGAAATACTTTCCTTAAAAACAGAATTAAATGGCAGGGGCACCTCTGTCCTGCCAGTTCATTTGGCCAAGACCCTTTACAAGCCACCTCATTATTTCTATCTGTGCGCAAAGGCACACGAGCACCCTCCAGACAAACCTGGAGGGCTGTCTGCATGGTGCAGGGTTTTGATGAAGCAGCAAATGCTGCTTCCTGTAGGAACAGGAGATCCACCCTAGAGGCCTGATTCAGCAGCATGGCAATCAGTCGGAGCTCCGTGTTACTGACTCCAGGGGGTCATGAGGGAGGAGGTTTCCCTTTTCCCGTACACTGGGGGAGTATAGCCAGGTTGTTGTATAGTGAGGTTTTGGTGCTAAAATACAGGGAGATGGCAGAAAGTAGATGATCTATTTTTGCAGATAACCTTTCTGTTTGTGTGCTACAATGATATCCACACATTATTTTACATCTCAAGGGCTGAGTTTATTCTTTTCATGACCAACACCTTTTACTAAGGTGCTGAAGTATTTTAAACGCGGACATAGTTCAAAGGGAACCTTCCAAGGGCCTTAAGCAGAGCAGCTGTTGAAATCAAAGGAGCACATGCCCCGCTTGTATATTTCAATGGAAGAAACATATGCCAGCTGCCCTCCAAAACATTTAAGTTCTGACCTGGGTCCCAGAAAAATCAAAGGAAAAAATTATCTATTAATCCAAATAGATAAAAACGTTTGCCCAGACAGAGTCCCTGCAATAATTTGGTTTAAAGCTGTTTTAAATGAAGGATGAATCATCGTAAGAGTCATTGACTGAGCAGCTGCTCTGTATCCTTGAATGTCAGGAGATGTGTATGAGATGACACCTGTAGCACAGCCTGTATATTCTTTATGTACTTTAGGAACATGCTTCTGAACATGGAGGAAATGAGAACACCAATAAAGTGGCGAGATTTACACTTGGCAAAGCTGATGTTGACTCAGTCATTGACTATCACATAAATTTAATCCAAGCACATCTTCCTGAGTGACTTTTCAAATTTGTGCCCTTGGAGACCTTGAAAAGCATTAGCTTCTTGATATCATTCAAGGACTAGGTTATTTTAAATTGAATGTTCATTAAAAGCCCCAAGTTCAAGCATTTTATATAAAGTTGATAGGGTATCCATTTCAAATGGGGATATATATAGCAGAGGTGTTTTTATCCTTGGTGAGCGGGAAATTTCTTACTTTATGACTTCCTTTTTGCTAAACAAATTCACCCTTCCCAGAGAGTTTATTAGTTTAAGGGGTGACTTACAAATTTTTCTGTTTATTTCTTTTCTGTCCATGGGCTAGTTACTGACTAGCATTACCTTTATGAACTACTACACGCCCCACACCTGCAAGCAAAGATCCCAAACATTTCCTATCATTCCTATACTCCTAAATCACCCCCAGATCTAGCCCCCAACTGGGACTCTTCTTTCATCCTTTCTCCTGCCTCCCAAGGCAAATGTTACTTCTCCAGTACTCCCTGCCTCAAGCCCTATTCTCCCATCTGGTAAGGGAAGCACAGTATAAAAATGGTGTCTGTAAACACCCTGACCACACTTGTCTGTTCGCCGTTATGGGAAGGTCAGGGTCTCCCACCTGTAGTTCCTATAAAAACGTACAGACAGGTAGATTTGGGAACGGAACGCATTATTTGTGATGGACCAAAAATAATACGAACTGAACTGGACACAAAACCTTGGATATCCTGAAATCTAGTGTAGGACCTCTGTCTAGCTGCTATTTCATAATCATAGGCAAAGTCCCATAAAGGCAGCGAACTGGTTTTAGTAGGTTCCCAACCATGGTACTGAAATCAACAAGCTGTTTAATCTACTAAGTAGTTCATCAGTCAAACGGAAACAAACAGCAGTGAATGCTCTACCATGCTAGCTCCCGATCCCTTCTGGTGGTGCTCCTCAAAGAGCTCGTTAAGGATCAACATCAGTCTCTTCTCCTCCTGGCCCATATGAACTTTGCACTTTGCCTTTAGTATACATGAGAGTATTTCTACATGAAGAGAAACCAAACAATTACATTACAAATACCTCATTACACCTCTAGCTACTGTAAAGAAAAATTACAGCCCTACTACAATGGAAAATCCCACAAAGGGTACTCTGAAAAACTTCTTTTAGAGCTTTATCTAGGGTAATAACATCCCTGGATAAGATTTACAAGGGTCAGCCCTGAACTCCGAAAGAAATTTACAGTTCCTGCAACTGATCAAGAGGGTTGTTCTCTCTGGAAATCCAGTGTTTAGAGCACTGAGCAGATACCTACAGTAATTCCTCTCCTGAGTACTGAGGAATATGTATTATTATAATGGAATAGCTTCTGTGCTTCTGCAGCCCTGTGTACTTCCAGATGCCCATCTTACTCAGGGACCTAATGTCCATTACAGAATTTTGTGTAGGGCAACCAAAGAAGGATAACCAGAATGCTCATTAGAACCCCTCTGCCCCTTCCCAAAAGTTTACCATTGTGATCCTAGATCCATGATCACAGGGACGCTTTAGATATAATTAGTCGCTTTTACATTTACTGGAAATCATTACTTTGAAATGTAAAATGCCCCCTTCTCTTGTTTGGGCAATTAAAAAAAATCACTCAATAAACTCACATGACGTTTTAAACATTTCACATTTCTAAAAAAGCTCATAAGCACTTTTGTAATCCCGGGAAGAGACATGCAAGGGTGGCCCAATAAGCAGATGGCATTATCATTCAATCAATAGACTCATTTTTGCTTCCTCTAATTACAGGTCATTATTATTATAACAGATGTGCACAATTTGTAAATACTCTCAGTGCAAGAATATTTGAGTGTTCATTACCAGAAAGAGAACTCGAGATTAGAGAAATCAGTCATAATACTGCCTTTGTTATTCCTTTGTTGATAGGTCCTGTGACATCTTCTGAGGAAATGGAGATGACAATAACACATGTGAAAGATTTAACTTTTTCTGTTGCAAAGCAGCTCCACAGAATAACTGAGTTTTCTGAGTTTAAAAGGAGATTTTAAATGTGTAACTATGCTCGAAGCAGAGTGACAAATGGGTTGTTATTCATCAAAAAAAGATGTAAGTGGAGCTCAACACTGGATACCACCTCATCGAAGAGGCAGAATTTACACATGAAAATTACAAAATTTGTCTTTATTTTTTATAACCTTTTTTATAATTAATTTTGGAATTGGCTTCCCTTTGCTTCTAGTTAAAGCTCTTGTTAACGTGGTTGTATAATAATTATAACTTCTTCTATCTATAGTAAACAGTGTCACCAAAAACTATTTAATGAAAGCAGGATTGATGTTACTATTCTTTCTTTAGCTGAGACTGAACTTTGTGGAGTTAAATTCTGCCCTGCCTCCAAGTGGCTCCAAGTGAGCTGGTAACAGAATTTGGCTTTACATTTTTCTCACGTCATCTGACTCCTGTAAAACTTTGAGACAAAACACAAAGGTGTTGCTTAGTTGGGTAGCTAGCCACCAAGAAAGATTTGCTCGGATTTGGTGTTTTTACTGGAGTGAACCTCTCAAAGGCCAGTGCTCACCCTGGGGAGCAATTTGTGAATATTTTGTTGAAGCATAGTACTCACAGGCACTCTCTTACACTTGCTTTTCAATAACACCAGAAAGAAAGACAAGCCTTCATTATTTTCAGTCTCCTAACGTCTACCCATATGTCATTAGTAAAAGCTAAGCATAATTTACTGTACACAGAAGCTACCGAGTTTGCTGGAAGCATCAAACAAAATATTATACTGCCACACTTCAAAGAAGAACAGGAGACAGCAGAATGCAACGGATTAAGAAACAGCTGGATTTCCAAAGCCCTCCCTCTTCCCCCTCGTGTTGGACAATCTTTGCAGTCTCTTAAAAGTCAAGAACATCAGGGACACGGTGGGAACAGGCTGCCTCTGTAAGAGAAGGAAGTGAATGTGTGTGCCTCTGTGTGCATGGAGCAGCAGGAGCATGCCGTAGCTTTGGCAAGGGACTTGAAGGCATCTGTCTTCAGAAAAGAATGAGGAAAGTGGTTTTCCTGAACTAGTATGGGTATGTGATCCACAAACTGTGTAGCTCTGCTGGACTGTAATCATGGCAGCCAGGAAATCAGGCTCTTCAGATGATATTTGCCCTGTGTGTATGAGAGGGGTATTTTGTTCTCTCAAATCCAGAATCTCTCTCAATGCAAAGCCTTTCTTGATTTGTGGGCAACACAAAACAATGCATTTTACAAAGACAAAATATTCACAATGAATGATTGTTCCCCAAACTCCACTCATGAATTCCTAAAACAGTATCCCATAAGCATCCTCAGCAGGCTCTTACTTTCCATTACTTTTTACAAGATCAGAACCCCTGTCAATGACTCCTAATTCTAGGGGAAACACAAAGCAGTGGGGTAGTCATGCAGTGGAAAAGGATTTAAGCCAACCACCGAGTCCACCACTATAAAGGAACAGTAACATAGAGCAATGCATTTTCACTATTAAAATGGCGTGGATAAATCAAAAAGAGGATTCAACATGGATTAGAAAGTTCATCAGTACTTAGACATTATCTAAAATTACATCTACCGCATGATCCCCCTATCTTTCACACAATAAACTTAAATCAGTACCTGGAGATACTGTCACGAGAAGCTGCTGAATCTAAACTATCCATTCTTTCAGATGCTTGCAAACCAGAAGCTTGACCGGTATTTTTATCAATTGAGTCCAGTCCTGACTCCTTAGAAAGCTTCATCATGTGGTTCTGGTAATACATATGGATGCTCTCCCGTGTTGGAACGTTTCCCTGTGGAAGACAGTAGAGGTAGAGGTACATGACAGGGTGGAGGTTTATTCTTCAAGGAACTGATTTCTTCTGTCATTTGGCAAGGAACAGATTAAGGACTGTGCAAACATCTTCCTAGTAAATAATAACATCCCACTACTAGTTCCTTTTCAGAGTACAAGTCAGACTCTGACTTAAATTACCATGGCAGAAACTGTTGAGTTTTGAGCAAAACTGGAGCAATGCAAGCCGTTTCAGGCTATATATAGTCAACAAAACTGTTGAGTGGACTGCAGATCGTTCAGTGTGAAAATGAGGTGTGGGCTAGGACCATGACTCAACCTGTATTCCAGCAACTTTTGAGATATCTCTTTTAGATAGCTTCAGTGACTCTCAAGAACAATCAAAAATCTTATTAGCGATCAGTAGCAGTTTTTTAGACAGAAAAAAAAAAAGAGACAGGTAATGTACAGACTAATCTAGATTTTCATTAGTGTCCCAACATAAGAATTTATTCATGAAATATGGAAAACCATGAAAAAGACACTGAAGACCTTTACTCTTTCTCTGTGACTTCAAGATCAAGCAAGTTCATGAAAGGATGGTTTTATTAACTGTCAGACCAGATCTGGGCGCAGAATCAAGTCTTTCTGGCTATGATATTGCAATCAGAATTCTGAAAGAGTGTCATAAGAATAAAACTGAGAATTTTATAGCCTGTTCTTAGGCAGAAACACATCCAACTCATTCCACTAGCAGTTGCATTGACTTCAGAAGATACACTGAGAGAGGAGATTGCTATTCTTGAACAGTAATTTTTCTGACTTATAATGAAGCCTTATGGAAGGACTTTTTCCAGGTAAAATAAAAAAAGTAGTCTAAAATATTGCCTCTGTTCCTTTTACTAATATTGCTAGTTACTAGTATTTCAACTCCAGTCCTCTACATTGTCCCAAACCTAAAATTTTCAAAATCTGAAGTTTGTCAGAAAAAAATATCTTAAGAACAAAATCTGAAACTTGGGGTTTTAATCGGGCTTGTTTGTGTACAAGCTGTGTTCCTTCTGCAGTAATAAATGTTTGTGCCATTATGACAGCCTGCCTCTGAAATTACGGCACACGATACATTCTAGTTCGACTGCAGGCCTGGGATAAAGGACAAGAGCTGTGACAGAAAAAGTGCCCCCCAGCTGATGGAGGACTCAATTTCAGGTTTTTCTGTAGCTGGAAGAGAGACGAAAGGAACTTCATGCATCAGGTTAACCGTCCCTGACTCTACATCAGACAAAGAAGCATGTCACCATGATGCCTCCAGTGAGAGCCTTCTTTCTTGGGAAGCAACGACAGGCATGGGTCTGATACAGAGACTTGGGGATGGTATGGGGGAATTAATGATTCTGATGTTGATGGGTACTAATATTACACAGAAAAGGAGAGACGGAGAGACAGATTTTAGAAAAAAACCTGAAGTTTAAAGCTATTGACAGGGGGGAAATTCTTTGAAGGGCCCCTAGTACCAAAAGATTTAGGACTGAAGCAGGATATACCAGCCTATACAAGGACATATGGGATCTACTGTGATCAAAATAGCATCAGGCTGCTGACAACATGAAATGGAAATAAACAAATAAATAAATCTATTAGGAACAAAGGATAGAAAAGATTCAATAAAGTTGAGGTGAGAAGTAGCAAAGAATGATCAAAATAAGGTCCCAAATAAGTAATGGCCATAAAAAGGCAGTTAGCAGGGATTCTGCATAAATGTTAAAACTCTAAAAAACCAAGGGCATTGAGAAAGAATCATGTAATTTTCAGTGAGGATGCTGAAACAGCAGGCACTTCTGAGATCTGGGGCAAAAAGTAGTGTCACCACAATGCTGTACTATCACAGTAACAATTTTACAGGAAGGATGGAATGGAAGATAGCTTGAGAAAGAAGTGGTATGTGTCAAAAAGCACAAAGTCTAACAAATCCAGTAAATTCACTGTGCCCGGATTATCACAGAGTCTCTGTGGTTGGACTTGAACCAATTAATATTGAAATAGTATGAAGGCTTGATTTTTGACCATCAAAGCAGGAGTGCACTAGTGCCTGTTAAATATTGAGGAAGATTACAGAAGGTGCCATCAGAATAACAACTCCATCAGTACAATAACTCCAGTTAATTTTCAAATGTACTCATGTAGAATAGGTGAATGTCATGAAAGAGCCTGCACGCACACAAGTCACCAGAATGGAAAAGAGCAGGAGGAAAAAACAAGAAGACATCCTTCAAGAAGCAAAAGTCATGAGGAAAACCAAACAAGAATGAACTTTCTAGAGTTAAATTCAAAACTTCATCAAATTAAACCAAAAGAGATCAGATGCTGAGGAATAACTTGCTAACATAAAAAAAAATATCTGATAACGAAAAACATTTTCAAGAGTATCATAAGAATCAGCTGCCAGAAATCCAGGGTATCAACAGGTGATCAAGCCATAAAGCATGTAAGGGAGTTATGGCAACAGGACAAGAAAAGACTGATTCTTTTGCATCCCTCTTTGCTGAAGAAAAAATCACCAGTGTTCCCAATGGAATAACTTGAATCCCATGGAATAACTGGAGTAATTATTTTATAAAGGAAAAGTCTTAGAACAAAACAATAAACTGAGCACTGAGTGGAAGGTGCTCACCCAAGAGCTCTGCAGCAACCAATGGGTGAAACAGTGCCAGGGGAAGAGAAGGTAACACCAATCCTTAAACATGGCTTCAGGAGTGATCCTGAGAGACCTTGAAAGAAGTTAAGCAGTCATGAAAGCACATAGCAGACTACATTTATCTCTTGTACTTATCCTCCATTAAAAGACTGGAGCTAAAGGATACCTTGGGGAAAACAACAGTAACTGACCATTAACACCGAAGCAGCCCTCTCTTTGTGCTCAGTGCCTCCTGGCCAGACTGGGTACGGATTCCCTCCGACCAGGAAAGCCTGCCTCTCGAACCTCCTGGGGTTGTGGGCAGCCTCCTTATTGTGCCAGCAGATGTTGACAGCGGCCGGGCAATATGGGGCTTCACTGAGGTCAAGAATACTAATGTGTTGTTGACCTTTTCGACCTCTTCATCTCTGAGACAGCTGCAGCTTTTAACAAAAACTGGAAAGAACTAAAAATGAGGCTTCTATGCCAGGTTTCCAGAAATAGTTGGGCAGCTGGTCAGATATGTAAAAATACCTGTGCTTAAAATGAGAGCTTTATCCAACCTCAAGATATCACCTACTTGCATTTTGAAGATCCACATACATTTCTAGCTACTCTATCAACATTAATCTTCGATAATAATGGGTTGTACTAAGATATAACTAGTTCATGGAGGACCACATAGCTTTACTGCAAGTGAAGAAAATTATGCCTGTATGTTGTCAGTCATTTCCAAGGCAAGTTGGTCCACAAAAATACTGAAATATGCAGACTGAGGTAGTTTTTGAGCTGTTTGAAATGCCATGCCTTCTCCTCTCTACTTGAATCTATCCTATTCCCTCAAAATCACACTTTATCAAGGAGTGTTTCAGCCAAATCCTTATATCAACCTCTCAAAGAATTATTTTTCCAATAATTTGGTTTGTGTCCAGATAATAAATCAAGTTTCTTGTTTATATATTTATAAACCAGCAAGCAGAAAAAGAATCCAGATCTATTTTTAAAATGCACGTGTAAGTGAGAATTTTATAATTCTTCTCCTTAACACAGTGATCTGAAAAGACAACCATTCATTTTTCACTGAACTGGAAATGGCATTAGCAGACAAAAAAGACCAAAGGCGTTACCTTCTTAATCTCCCTGGTCAGCATACAGCGCTCAATTCTTAGCACAGTGGAGATATCGATGTGTTCTCTTGAGATGGAATTAAGCCAAGCTGTAAAACTGTCCAGTGTTGCCAGGAAAAGGACCCAAGTGAACTTCAAGATATTAAATATCCTCTTGATGATGTTATCTAAGGGAGAGAAAAAGCAACAGAGAATTAATGAACACAAATATCTTTCACTGTATTTCTGCTTGGAGTTATATTCATTTTTCCTTTATTGTCGAATAATAATAATAATCCAGGCTGCAAGACCCTGTCATAGTAAGGAATCTCCGAAGATGGCTGGAGGCCTTTTGGCTGTCTGTGCCATTTTCCTACCTGTTATGTCTAAGGCTTATCATCTGGAATCCCTTTTCCACCCTGGAACTCCCTGGTCCTGCAATTGCTAGTCATATAAGCAGTCCCTGATTTTAGAGAGGAGGTGTATGCATAGGTCTGCAAAATGAAACCTGAAGATCTGGGCATCTCCTGAGAGCTATTCAACATCCCCAGCTCCTGTGATCTCAACAGCCGCTCAGCCAGCGTGTTGAACTCAACCCCTTACCTGTTGATTTACCTGCACGCATTTCTCTCTGCACAGGGTTTGCCTTCTGTGCTTGAACCTTGCTCAGCTGAGTTTTAAAAGCATAACCTGCCTAAACAGTCTCTGAATCTCTCCCAGTTTTCCAACCACCTAGACACACCTCTCTGTATCTACTGTTTCCAAAGCCTCTCTTTTTTTAATTAGGCTGCACTGTGTCATCAGTGATCTCAGATCAACTAGCCTAACCAGGAGCAATCACATAAATCATCCATAAAACATTACTCTTGCACCATTTTGCCAAAACAGTACACTTTCCCATGAGTAGGGCTTACGGGTTTATACTAACAATAGTAGCTTTATTTTGCTCAACACAGCTGTCTCAAATTAATGTCTCATTTCAGTAGTTCCGTTAGCATCCGTAACTGCATGTTTCACCCAAAATGCAGCACTTGCAGCTTATTTTTCTTCCACTCACAAACATACACACCACACTACAGTTCTTATATAGCGTTGCACAAATACTAAAAAATTTCTTTCCAACTAGGCAGTTCCAGAGCTAGTTGTCCCTGCTAGGTTGCAAATCCCAGAGCCCTAGTTATAAAGACCAATTTTAGAGTAACCAGCCCAAAAAATAATTAAAAACTGTCAATAATTTGCCATGCGGGGACAAAATGTTTGAAGTAGATACTAAAGAGCCAACGTCTGTGCTAAAGCATGATGTTTTCCACAACCTCACTTCTTAGCTGTACCACAAGATGGCATGCAAAACTTTGTGGAGTGCACATTTGCTCCTTACAAAGAATGCAAAGGCGAAGGTATAATAAAGCAAAAGATTTCTTATGGAGGAACATGCACACATCTCTGGGTGTGCAGGCAGGGTTGTATGCACATACGTGTGGAGAGCAACTAAGGAAAGAACCCATCAGTGGCACATTCCTGTAAAGTGGATGCTGGAATGGCAGTACGTACCATTTACCTGAGCAATGCCATGGAACTGGTCTGGTATCGCTGAACATAAGAGCATTTAGTCCCCTTCGCTTGGTCATATAACTACTTCGGTAATATTTTTCCCTTTTTTTCCATTTTTTTTCTATGATGTCATTTAGAATTGGAGACATTTTATGATGTATCTACTTAAATTTTATTCACTCATATTTCAACGTGAAGGTCTCGAAGCTAAGGAAATCTTGCCATTGGAAATTAAATGTAAGGCTGTTTCTACTTCAAGGAGCATTCATGTCCTTTGAATGCCAGATAATACTATGAACAGGTTAAAAGAAAACATAGCACTCATACACAAAAATATACAACATATAAATGTTCCTTTTTAACCCACAATCTTCCTCTCCAATATATAATTTCTCCTACTGACCTCAGGAGAATCGCAGCTCTCAAGTTAAAATTATCTTTATTATTGACCACCACTGGCATGCCATAGTCTCACCACGGTGCTTTGCCAAGCACTTCCAGTCTAATCTAAAAGGTCATTTTTCTCTCTGGGATGGAGGTGATTCATTATACATTTTTAATGATGTTGCAGCTGTTCTGGCAGCTCTGCTGTTCTCCAAAACTTTTTAAAAATAATCTTTTGGGGATCGATCGCATCCAAACATCTTCAAAAAGGGAAACAAATATTTATTTTCTGCAGAGACTGTTATTTTAAATTAAAGGGTCAAATGCGGAGAAGGATTCTCTCTGCCTGAGAGTGTGAGACAGGATTTGATCTGAGGTTAACAATGATACTAATGCCTGATAAACAATTACAGTCTAATTTTTCCAACCATCTTCTTTAACAAATTTACCTAGGAATGGTCAAAGTATTTCAACGAAAATATAAAGCACCTTAAATTGACTACTTCCAATAAAAATTAATTATAAACCTCCTTCTGTTTCCCTAACTCCTATGTAGTACCAACAATAATTCCTCAGAGATAAGTTTGAGTGATTGACTTCAGTGTTTTAACACAGGTAACTGCACCATCAATAAGTAACACATAAAAAAGCCCCCCCCAGACCCCACCAGAAAACCCTGATAGCAATGCAGCTCGCTTATTTAAGACCGGTCCTCCTGGGAGAAAGAAATGACATCTCCCACATCCTTGTAACACCTACCTTGTGGCTTACTCAGGTATCCAATTCTAACTGGAACTGTGGGAACCAATCTCAAATAGAGCAGAAAAATAGCTATTGAAGACAAAAGTCTCGCTAAGGTAAGCCATCTCGAAGACTTACTCAAGAGGAGAGTCTGTTTTCTTCTTTTACTCCAGTTAGAAACAAAGAGTCAAGCGTAGCTTTTTGATCTATTACGCTTCTTTGGAGGAAAGCTTTCAATATGGGCAAGACCTTGCAAACGGCTGGCACTTCTTCTGTTGTGCAGAGCATCCTGAACTCTGATTATGAATGAGAATGGGTGAGATCAGGAAAACCCCCATTTTTTCAGGGGAGGGTATTGCACCTTGCTGAATGTCTGAGTACTGGACAAAAGCATTATATCAACCGTATTAAAACACACTGAAAAAACACAACGTCTGTGTGCTAATAATATCATCTCAGACATTGAAAATCAATGGAGATTTTAACACAGGGCTGTGCACAATCAGGACTGGAAGCCAAGCTCAGGTGTAAGCTGTTCTACAAGTAAAATATACAGCAAGTGATCAAGTCTGAGCTGCAGATGTATTTACTAAAGTGTGTAGAGAATGAGTGCAGTAGCTAATAGTCCAGGAGTAGAAGTTCCCATGCTTGTAAATCTGGCAATTGAAAACCTGAAAGTAGTTAGGAAGTTCTCACTGCCCAGGTCAGAGTGGATTTTGTGGCTTTTACACAAGTCTGGGATCACTGCAAGGCTCTCTCTGGGACATGCTGCTTACACCACCAGTCACAACTGCATTGTAACAGCAGAGAAACCTTCCTTCTGCCTTCATACCTGGTCCATCAGATTTCTTCTTGACAGGTTCCTCTTCACTGTCTTCACAGTCCGCATCTGTGCCACCTATTGAGAACGAGAAGCAAAACAGTGAGTGTTACACCTACAGAAGTATGGGTGTAAATGCCTTTAAAGCTAGAAAATGCTACAGTTACTAAGCAGTAGTGACTGGTTCCTCGCCTACCACTATAACAGAAAGCGCATTTCCATTCCTAAAGGACTCAAGTGAGGGGACAACCCTGTCAGCGGAGATGTTCATGGATGACCACTCCTCTCTTGTAATTTGCAGTGGCCTTTTCTTACTAGATAGGTTGTTGAGCAAGACCATTTCTTGCTCAACACGACCAGACAATTTCTCAGTCACCGCACTTCCACCCTCAGCAGCCTCACCTTTCACTGACTCACACTTCAGCATCTTTCTTCAGCTTCTGCAAAGGGCAACCTGATCAGTGCTCTGATATGCTCCTGCCTCTGACCCAGGAAACCCAAATGAACTGAGCGGGACCTTTGGGTTGAAACGAAGCAGCAGAGTTGGTTTGAAACTACCATGTGCTTTGATTTCGGCCTGCAGCAGAAGAGTGATGTAGAGTCGCAGGCAGAACTGAAGGGCAGACAAATGATTCTCCTTCTATCTAATATCCAATAACTGCAGCTGCACCTTCAGTGGCAGCAGTCAAATTACAAAGCAACCCCTTTTCTACAGGTGAAGATGCCAAATGGAGGAAAAGCCCAGCTGATTCAGCCTGAATGGGTCGTGTCCCCCCCATCCATACCGATCAGAAAATTTCTATTTCTGAATTTCTCTTTTCTTTTCTTGTTTAAAAAAGGAGCAAAAGATGAAGAGATATGAACCACTTAATACACTGATTTTTTTCAGAAGCATGAATGATTTTACAGTGCCAGTAAAACCCTATTAACATTTGTATGTTTTCCTTTTGCTACCTGCTGAATTCACTGTGAATTTAGGGGTTCATGGATATTTGGGTTCCTCAGTGAGTACAGCACGCAAAGTGAAAAACAGTTCTTGATATATTCTTCCCCATGTATCAACTCAAACTTCTTTAGGGAACAATATAGGAAATCAGGCAAAAAGAAATAATTTTCTGGCTATTTCATTGAATTTTTCTTACAGTTCCACTTGAACTACAGCTCTTCAGGAACTTCCTCATGAAATAGTTCTTCAACACAAAATGTAAGTCTGTCACATGCAAAACCTTCCCTGGGAATACACATGAATTTATCATCAAAATGAGAGACTTTGAGCAACCCTAGAAAAACCTGGAGAGTAAGACAAACCTTTTTATGAGGTGGGGGAGTGAAAGGGTAATGTCCTCGCTCTGCCTAATTCTGGCCAAACACCTGGCATTTACACACCCATACTCTGCAGAAATGCTGTTAACTACCAGGTTATTGGCTTTATAAAGTTACGCCTTTACAGGGTTATGGCTTTCGCTTGCAAGTACTCTGCTTCCACAAATGTTTTCATATAGCTGACATTTTCTGCAATGCGTTGAGTCTTCCTATTTGGCAAAAGTTCTGGGCATGTGTCTTGCAACTCCATGGAAAACACATATATCCTCTCTTCTTTATCTCCCCCAATGTGCACTGTGTAGAACAAAAGGCCATAGTTATGGCTGGCCTTGTCATGGGCTGGGGCAGGGAGAGACAGCCAGCCAAAGGCAAACTCACTTTTCCAGTTCCTAGACAGAACTGAGAGCGCTTGCCCTCTAAAACTCAGCCGCCTTTCGCTACCAGGAACAACAGGCAGGCTAGCTAACAGTACATTTTTTTAAAATACAGAAGTCTACCTACCGTCCCCAGATCCTTTTCGTCTTCGCTTCTCCTCTTTGCCAAAACTTTTCTTCTCTTTGCGCCTCTGTCGTAGTGCTGTTTTAGGGTCAGTAATCCAGGCCTGATAAACAAACTGGAAGGAACAAACTCATTTATTTCAAGGTTCTTCATGTTTAGAGAGTAAGCCATAGAATAAGCCACAAGCAGGACTATATAGTTTGAGTAAACACATTCAGATCTGCAGGGGTAAGGAAATGTTTTGAATCCCAAATCAAACACCTCCCCCGCAGATCTGCTGAGTTTTCATGCGCTATTTTTTGCGAGCATACAACCAAATGTGAAAACACTTGTGGGTGAACCAAGTTTCATTAGAACCCACAAAAATTCATGCTCTGAACTTTGGGAGTTAATACCCCGTTGTGCATACGGGCGACTTCACCTAAATCTATTTAATTCTTCTTTTCTACTTTATCATTTTACAGGCAAGATGCAGAGTAATGGAAACTTTCTCTTAAAGTGCTGCAAATCAACTGACGGAAACATCAAAAGACTTAGTGATCTCTCAGTACAGGTATTCGTGCTCATACATTTTCCGTATCTTAGGTATTTTTTTCCCCTCTGCAAATCCCAGTGGAACATTTACAGATTTGCTATCTATGCACAGTCCCAAACCCGGCAGTCAGGAATTCCTCAGATTTTATCCTGATTTTGACAATGGTTCCCTTTGTTGCTTCAGATAAGTCACTTATGAATCATTCTGCTACTGTTTTCCCAGTTGTAAAATGAAAACAGTAATACTTACCTGTATATCAAGGGGATTTTATGGGGCCAAATCCTGCTCACAGCACTCACTCAGATCAACAGTCTGTTGACCTGTATGACTACATGAAGCAAGGAATTGGCCCAAAATATTTATAAATGCTGTAGCGGTAGAGTAAAAAAAGTAAAAAAAAGTTACCCAGAAGTAACTTTTTGAATAGTTCTGCTCAAGCTGTGAAGGAAGGTTACAGGAAAAAGGCACTAACATATCTTTTTTCCCTATACAACATAAAATGTCAATAGCAGAAACTAAAGTAACCGTATCTTCTCCACAGCTCTTTAGGATGAAAGATGTTCTTTTGTTCCTTTTATGGTTTTCATTGAAAAATGATAATCATCTTCAGGTGACACTGCACTGTCACCTATTTCTAAGCAACACAGGCTGCTAACAGAGACAGGGCAGGGAAGCACACACGAAGTTGAAAAGAAAGCACAGTAACAACAGAGCTCTATTAATTCACAAGACAAACATGCAATGATAAAAACACATGTGTATCTCAGTGAAGCTGGAACTGCCCCTCACAGGACAGAATGGTGAAACTTCTATTTGTTTTTTTTTTTTTTTATATTTTTAAAATTTGCATACACAAATTGCTTTGGAATGTCAAAAGCAATTTTTTAAAACTTTCAAACTGACTTTAAATGACTTTAAAAGGGAAGAATACTTTGTTCTGTTTTGTGAATGTATACAACAATGAAGAGGAAATTATTTTGGTACTGTTGATAAGAAGGTCCTCTTCCACATCTCTCGAGGTCTGTACATTTATTTTTATACGTCTGACTTGTTCAAAACAAGCACCATGTGAGAAAATGTGTGGGATCAGAGGCACTGGTTTCGCTTTGCTTTGTAATAGGTGTTTTCTAATGAAGGTGGTCTGGGGAAATGGGATACTTAAGTGAACTAGTACCTTATTACTTACTGAAAGTCAAAAACTGTCAACATCTGCTATTGAACAGTTAGCTGAGAAACTGTATGCTAGTCACACTCACAGCGTGAATACTTTATTAGAGGTCAAAGGCAGACTTGGAAAGGGCATTTGATTAATAAATTTAATATAACTACTTACGCTAAGCAGTAGATATTCTAAGAGCTGAATGGGTATATTACATATGTATTACTTTAGATTTTTACTGCTGGACAAACTTTAAATGCAGTATCTTTTAGGCTCTGGAGCTGGTATGCTCAATCTGTAATGGTCACGCCTTACAAATATCATGTTACATATATGGAGTGTAAAATGATACCCAGTGCTCAAAGGTAAGAAATGCTAAATGAATCCAAGGAGGACAAGAAAGAAGATGCACAGATTTTTTTTTCCAATGATTAAGGCCAGAAATTTAGAGAGCTAAAAGGGGGTTTGGAGCAGAATGTGTGTTTCACAAATCTTTTACCAGCTTTCTGAGATCAATTACCACGGTGTCCACAAGATACATGCAACTCGATGTGACCATCTTGTACAGCAGTATCAGAAGAAAATGAGAATTTGGGTCTGCATTTTCTCTCCAGGGTTGCACTTCAAAAAAGATAGACTACTTTTCTTGTGGCTTGACCACTCCCAAAGTATGAAATGTATTGCATTTACTAGGAACGAAGCTTTGGCTGTCATTATTCTTTTTAGTCATTCATATAAGAGGAAAAATGCAGACAAGGACAGAGGTATACATTACACCAGGAACTGCGGGATGGGTCACATACTGAGCACTCGCAAGATCTCAAGTACCTTTGCTGCTTTGATTAAATACTGAAGAATAGTTTTGGGTAGTTTAATGACAGACTTTGGCAAGGCTAAAATGGCTGAAGCAAATTTCCCAATAGCTCTCTATAAAGAAGGACAAAGCAAGAGCAATTAGTAGAAAACAAGAAAATATTAATAAAAAGTATATACTGAATGATTGTACCTAGATTATTAATTTACATTCATAGACTCCAGTATGATAAAGATCATTTGTGATGTTCAGAATAAAATTTCAATAAGATGATTCTTAACTACCTGCATTCTCTAATAAATACAATCTCCAAGTGAACCCTTGAAGTGGCTATTGCACACAATTTACACTAAAAGAAAAAAATCAACAATTTAAAATAGTTCTTTAGCAGGCTCTGCAACAAACAAGTTCACTTTGCTAGTATTTTTATTAAGACCATGTGCATGGTGATGGAACTCGAATAAGGTATGATGACCAAATGATGAACAAGCTTTTCATAAGCAAAACCAATTTTCTGTTCTATACAAATCCCTCCTACATAAAGCAACATCTTCATGTTGCACATATTGCAGAACTGGCCACCTTTGCAGAACGTCTGAACAGAATTTTGAAATAAAGACCAGATCCTCCATCCTCAGATTAATAGTTTCAGGACTGAGCTTTAAAAAATAAGACCAAACAAACAAAAAACTCGAAACTCAGAGTAAATGAAGAATCTTATTAGCTTCTGGCCTCAAGTTTAGCACTCTTTAAAATCTCAGTGCTTGGCACCAGCACATCTGAACAAAAGGTTTTCACCAATTTTTTAAAAAATCAGCAGAAACAAGAATGCAAACTTTTCTCTATACCTGCATGAAAACCAGAAACAAAAATGAGCTAGAAATTCAGGAGCCATTTTCACGGTCGATGGTGAGTTAAATGCAAAAAAGTACAAAAAATTTGTGTAAATAGTAGAAAATAAAACTTATTTATCACATTGTTTTTCATCCAGATTTGTTTTGCCTTTTTTAAGGTCAGGAAGAAAATCTTTCCATGTCATTACCATGCAGGCAGTTTAACAAATATACTCAGTTGGTAATACAATGTAAGTATATAAGCTAAAGGCACATTGTATCAATGAATTAAATAAAATACTTTGCCTTGTAATTCAGTAATGTCATCTGGGAAGCTTTGTTTGAAAGCTACCGGCATAAGGAATAGAAGAGCATGGAGGCAGCTTCTTGCTCTTGCTTGGGCTGGGCTTTCAGTAATGCACCATTTTTGTAGTCACATGAGCTTGCCGCTGGATGGGAATACTCATCTGCGAAAAGCTAACCATTTGCTTAGGCTTTAAAAGTTACAGACCCAAAAAAGTTCTGTGGTATTTCTGAAAATTCTTCAACAAGTAAAAATTTAATCTTATGAAGATTAAAGAAATCATATATGCATGAGGATTTCACTACCTTCTTCACCCAAGCTCTTCACTGAAGCCAGTGGATCCAATACCTGGTACTGTCTAAGATCAACCAGTCTATATGTAGGAACCCAGTAAGGAAACTTCAGCTATCTTTGTAACACTACAATATACTCTTAATTCAACACAGTCTGTCACTTAGAATGCAAACATATTGATTAACATTATCCTGAAAAAGAAAGGCGAGAAAGTGATGTGGTCTCCTTTTGTAATTTTAAATCATAGAATCATAGAATAGTTTGGGTTGGAAGGGACCTTAAAGATCACCTAGTTCCAACCCCCTGCCATGGGCAGGGACACCTCCCACTAGACCAGGCTGCTCAAAGCCCCATCCAGCCTGGCCTTGAACACTTCCAGGGATGGGGCACCCACAAATGTTAAGCTCTTTTAACCCAAGGATATGTTTCTCTGGTCTGCTAGGATTAATAATAAAAAGAATTTTTTTTTAAAA
This sequence comes from Chroicocephalus ridibundus, assembly GCF_963924245.1. NCBI lineage: Eukaryota > Metazoa > Chordata > Aves > Charadriiformes > Laridae > Chroicocephalus > Chroicocephalus ridibundus. The sequence goes on along the minus strand of NC_086285.1, from coordinate 112,821,542 downwards.
AAAGTATTTGTTCTTCTCCATGAAACGTCACTTATTTTTGGGATCATTTCTTCATGGAATGATAATAGCTACTCAAAACCAGAAAACCACTGAAGCATTGCACAGCAGTGCCAGAGGCAAGTCAGCTTCGTCACTTATCTTTATTGTAATGCAGAAAAGATAAAGCTCAGATTCTTAATCTTTGTGGTTTTTTATTTTTGTATTCCACAGGAATAACTGAATGAAGGCATGATTTCACTATAGTTCCTGTAGGAATTTGGCGATACTTAAAAAATGCAAGCTTGCATTTTAAATTGGCAAAAAAAATTCATTTCAAATACTTTTCAGGTCTACCTTAAATGTACTGGCTGCTTTAACATATGTGCCTGTGTTATGAGAAGCTAACATGTTTTTCCAGATGAAAGTAAATTACCATAAAGTACCTGAAATGCAGATTTTTTTCGAGGCTCTTCCTCTTCTTTTTTCTCCTCTTCCTCTTCCTCTTCGCTATCCGTCTCAAACAAATAATAATTTCCACTTCTGACCACTAAGTGAAACAAAATATTTTCTTATTTTTCTGAAAAGTTCTATTCTCAGTTGCCCCAAGACCTACGAACAGCCAGCCAGTCATTTAAAAATTCATAACCAGAAGAGGTGAAAATAGAGAAGAAGCAAGAGATGAAAAGGTCTCAGGCAATTTATTTGATGTTAGTCTGCGATACTTTGGGCATGAATGAGAATTATACAAGAACAAAGGAAAACATCATCATGAGAAGGAAATGTAAAGAAAAAGCTTGAAGTATATCAAGTTACTAGGTTACATTTTTTAGAAAAAAAAAAGGCAGTTAAGTCTAAATTAATTGGGAACCGATGGTTATTTGAGGAAGTAAAAAAAGCCCAGCAGGTAAGTAAAAGAATTTACATGAACAGTACCACTGGACAAAAAATACAGAACTTCTCTTTAAAATGCTGAGGCATCCTTTAAACTATGGAATGAGATGGTATTAGTTAATGCTTTCTTCGAACATTTAAGCCTTGATAAGATAATGGAAAACCTTGGTTTGTTTAAAACAAATCACTTGGATTCTATTAACGTCATCGCAAATGAGTTTCAATTTTTTGCCCATGGATTCAGAAAGATTCTGAAACCTTGATACAGTAAAGATGCATAGTGAATAAGCTAGGCCTTATATCCTTGAACAGAAGCAATGTTTTTATTTCTCAGATGGTAACAGGCCTACATGAACAAACAAGGGAAACAAAAGAAATAAAAATAAGGTAATGAGCAAGAGAAAAATCAAAATCACAGCATTACAGTCAGCAGTGAAAACTGGTAAATAATTTCCACATTTAAGCTGAAATATTTAAAGGAACAGTTACTTAGATGAAATATCACACAATCTGGATACATGGAGCAATACATATTTATATTGAAAATTATATTTAACCCTCATTATAGGTTTCTGGAAAAGTAACAATTGCTTTAATTCAATCATACCTTGAATTCTACACATATCCCCTGTGCACAGATGACCAGACATAACTACCGTAGAAACCTCAGGTTAAGCACACTGAAATTTGCCAGAACTCTATTGGATCTTGACTTCAGCATTTAAAAAGTCCCTCACAGAGGGAATTTTGTGCCTCGTGTGCCTACTTATGACTTTTAACATCAATGAATGCCCTGCAGAGGGACAGAGAGTCCACCTCAGCAGTTCCAACTGCTGAACTGAGGCGAAAAGAAGGTTTGGAAATTTCTTGGATCAAGCAAATTAATTATTTGGTATAGGGCCTTCTAAGAATGGCCGTTTAAAATGCATTAAAGAGATGAATGTATTTTAAGAGCCAGTAGTCTGCAGTTCTCTTTCATAAAAGAGTATGTTGTAATCAGCAACAGGAATCATCCAGACAGAAGATCAGCAGGATAAGGTCTGACATCTAGGGGAAACCTCTACTGCAGTGCAGTTCCTTAAAGGCTCAGAGTAGCACCTGGTCAGACTCGGAATGCCTGAGCTGGCAGAGAAAAAAATCTACAATGATCTCCCTCCAAAATGTTTAGGTTAAAGCGTATCTGAGGGGACACTATAATGTAACAGTTACGTCTCTCTTACAACTAAAGAGGGAGGTATGATTGAATAGCAATAATGCATTCTTGCACACATCAAAATGGAATAAGAAGTGTATTAGTCACCTACAGGGATTACTAAAGAGAGCAAATTTTACTAGTAAAATAATTCATGGCCAGACTGGACTTGGGAGACCCCTCTCCTACTGCAAAACGTGACTTACTCCTACTGAAAAAAGGGACTTGCAAACTTTCCTTGTGTGATGAGATGCCTCCTGTGGGAGGAGGCAGAAGGGGAGCCATGCAGGAGAAGGCAGCATAATCTCATCATCTGCTTGTGCCCAGAGGAAAATGGCGCCCCAGGACAGCTGCAAGCACCATCTTTCACACGACATCAGACACAACTCTGTGCCCCAGAAGAAGCTGAGGACCTCAAAGCACGTGGCCCTAACTCCTCCTGATCTTTGTGGGGCTCCATAAGTAATCCACAAGCATAGGAGTACCATTCCTCCCAGCAAGGGAGAGCGTGAGTGAGCGCCAATGAGGAAACCCTCACTGATGTTTCCCATCTGTTCTACTCAGACTCCAATTCATGACTGTGTGGTAATTCCTATGCTATACAAAATGAGCTACCTTTCTGTATAATAAAATCATAACAAGTGGTATAAAAACGGCAATAAAAATCTAAACTAAACATCAGAATTGGCATAAAAATTCAAGCTTGAGTGATTTCAATATATACATATATACAGCCACAGCCACAAACCTATTTACTGAGATGAACAGCCACGTACAGCAGAAGGCTGCAATTACAGCTCAGTGTTTCAAAAAGGATAGACGGGGGATATCAGTCTATTTCCAGTTTGTATGCCTGTGAACACCTACTGTCAGTGCCATGTTTCGGTGAGTGTGGACACAAGCCACATGGCAAGCAATCACTGTTTGCAGGATCAGGGTCTGTGATGCTTCCCACAAGGTTTTGCATTATTGCAGTAAATAATTTCAAGAATGCTCACTGTTTAAATACCAAAATGCAAGTTGCCACCTAGAGAACATTAAATAATGAGGGTGAAATAAGTAAAAGCCAAAGTCAATGTCTCTCTTCGAGCATTTCTTCTTATTACAAAACCAGTGGTGAATAAACAAGAGACCATATCCCATTCCTTTAAAATCACTGTAGCTTGAAATTCTACAGTAAAAAGTCACAAATTATAGTTTTGATCTGTTTTGTCATTGTTGTCCTTCATGAAACTATAGGGCAAGAAGTTTATCTTTGTAAGATTTTTGAAAAGGGATAGGTCTCTCTAAAGTGGCAGTGTGCCCTTTAGAAAAATAAAAATAGAGGCACAGTTTACTTGTGACTTGATAGAAATAAGCATATGACATTCTGTTAAACGCTGTTGGCAAATATATATGCTGCAGTTATAAATAAACGCATATAGGTAAATGAAGCAGTATGTAGATGTGTAAAAGTATTACTTGGAGTAACTCTTTTAAACTAAATGACCAGGCGAAATATAGACATTCATATTTAACTCTGATCAGTGCTATACACTTGAATATTTTTTAAATCGTCAGAGGTTAATGAATAGCTCATGTCTGATTTCCTTCAACAAAGATCCAATAGAAGGACGTCTGATTTGAGATTGCAGTCTACTCAATTTTCTCATTTTACCCAATCCATAACATAGGGAAGAACTCCATCGTGTGCCTGGACGAGGCTACAAACAAATTAAAATATCATAATGAAACAATTATATGAGTGATACAGGCTAGTGATTTCTTGTGCACAGGGCTGAACATATGTTTGCTCTCAGATAAACACAAAACAAATGGAAACAACAAAACAAGTGGCATCAACAATAGATTAAAGTGTGATCAGAGGTATTCAGCTGAGCTCTACACAGCCTAGTCCTGGGAACAGTCTTGCTGCCTTACTGCGGTACTCAGATTTCTACAGCTGACAGTGGAATGACTGATGAACCATAAAAAAAGATGTATGATGCGTGTATATGAAAAAGAAATTATGACTAATCTTAGAATGCATTGGCAAACCTTCACCTTCACATTTTTAGATACATTGTGCTTTGCAGTAGGGGGGAGTTGAGACTTCTGAGGCCAAAATAGATGCTTTTTGGCACATGTTTATCTGATTTGAAATTTTTCTAAGAATGCCCAAAGTATCATGAGCTAGCTATGCTTCCAACACACAGAAGTTCAAAATATGGCTAAACTCACTCCTTGAAGATTTGGAAGGAGAAAACATTTGTTGAAAAAAACAAGCCTTCTATCAAGTCACAATCATAAAATCAGGCATAAAACAAACAGGTCATGGGAATGCCTTCATTCTGGTCAAGGATATAAGGGTTAAATCCACATATTTGTAAGATGATTGAGAAAACCTACTGGAAGCATGATCAACCCAAGGCCGCCACCACAGCTTTTTTTTGCCCTTGGCTTTCTCTTTGTCTGCTTCTCCTAAAATAAAATATGTCCAAATATTAATTTTACAAAATGAGAAACGTTTCTTACACTGATTAATAATTTTCAATTTCTCTCAAAAGAGCTAAAATTTCATGAGCACATCAGATGTCAGATCTACTGAATATATTCAATATTAAAATCATTCAGAAGCATGACCACTAAGCAGAAATAATCTGGTTTACGCAGCAGTTAAAACAGCATTCTACCCTAAACCAGCTAAAAAGTTCAGTTTTGTGTTTTAAAACATACAGTTCACAGTTGACTGTAAATTCAAGAAGAAAATATTTTCCCTTGTCTCAAATCCCCTTACATTTCAGGCTCCAAAAATTTTAAATCCAGTAAGAGCTGATCCCAAGTCAGTGCTAGACATGCGGCACTAGAAAGGTATCATTTGATCTGTTCCCATGTTTTAAACAACACTTAAAAGCATACAAACACTTCAGTGACCAAAAAAACCTCACAGCATCCAGAAAGCGTTGCTGGAAAAATGTGGATGCTACTATTTGTAACACTGCGGTTTATAGATAATGACTTTTTTCAAAACAAACCTCTGTTGCTATTCAGCTCTGTGCCAACAGCCTGAAGTTAACCAAAAGTAACCTCAAAGCAAACCATTTTCTCTAAACCTTCTTGCAGTACAAAATCCCACATTTCTTTGTCTGAATCAAGCTCCAAACTGATACTCAGCTAACAACCTTGTTACAAGCTGACAGTTTTGAAGAACAATTTATCACTTGTCTGACTATTAGGTCAATTAGGTCCTTAGTGTTCAACTGCAATTATGGTACAACAACAGCTAATGGTACCTTCGTCGTCTTCTTCAGAAACCTTCCGAATCTCCGGCCCCTCTGAGGACTCCTGGCTCATGCTCAGCATCCTCTCTTTACCCTTTTTGTATTTTTGCTGCCTGGCTTTGATGCGATCCATTCTAGCAAAAGGAATAATCTTATTAGATGTATGTCCTCACCCTTTTTGACCCACGCTGAAAAACAAGTGTTAGGCACATCCACACACACACACACATGCACTCCAACATTTCTAAAGGAAATATCCATTGTCACTAATCCTGCCCTTAAACATAAGGAGTTAAATGGCTCTGAAGGGGCTGGCTGGAAGTGTCCAGCCTAGACGTTCACTCACTGGTCAGTGAGAGCGGGGCTGCGTGCTGTTTTACCTGTTTCCCCTCAACTATCTTATTATCATTTAAAATTTAAAGAATTGCTGTCAGGAGCTACAGAGATCAAACGAAGCTCTGAGAAAAAAGGGCTTCTGCCTAATCCAGCGGTTTTCCTGAAACTTGCCACTCTGAACCAGGGTGCTCCTGCACTATTTGTGCTACATCTTCACCCCTTAAACTCTCATTTGTCCCACAGATGTTTCCATATCTGGAAATACAGAAAACTTAAACTAGTTCAGTTTTGTCCAGATGTAGGCAAGCCTTCAATTCTCCTTCTTGCAATTCTTTAAAGTCGGCACAATCTGCTCTTTAAAGACTTCTACATTTTCACAGTTTGACAAACTGTAGTAAAAAAAAAGTCAAAATTGTCAGAAAAAAGTTCTTTCAATAGAAGCAAATGAGTCACCAATTTCAGTGATCAAGATGCACTTGAATGTTTTTATTAATCTGTCCATTTGTTAGGGAAGAACTGCCTGCTACAGAGGGAAAAACTCTTTCATCTCAGCTAGTTGCTATTATTCAATAGATGATTACATTTCTTTCCCTGTCATTCATCTGCTGGTGATGTTACACTATGTAAGTCAGGTCAACGTGGTTGTTCAAAACACCTGGCTGTGCTGACGGTTCTCTTCACCCTAACTAGCCTAAGCTGTGTGAAGTACTGATGCACATTATTGAATGAAATAAAACAAGCACGCTTTATTGTTGAAAGCAGACATCCTGCAAATATAAACTATTTTTAGAGAAACATAGATTAGCTTTGTCGTTATTGCAAGCAGTTTCATCTCCTTGATCTTAAACTCTGCAGAATTAACAAAAAAGAATGGTTTCCAGGGCAGGCACATCCTGTCAACTGGGATAAGATTGACTGATGCGCGGAGCAGCAGCAGCAACAGCCCAATACATCATCTGGTGGGAAACCCCAGGCATGGAGGTAGGGAGCATGGTCCCTGCAGCCTCTGATGCTTCTTCAGTTACACAGGTGTGGAAGAAACTGTCAGGAGTGGGCTTTGACGTCTGCTTAGGGAGCAGGTATGGCTTTTCATGCATGGCGGTGGAGGAGCTTTGAAAGCTCTTCGTAGTTAAAGAAGCATGCTGGCTGCACCCAACAGAAAGCGGAGTGGCTTATTGGCTGTTTAAAGAGAAAGGATCTCCAGGCCAATTAAGCTGTGTGCAAATATTTTCAGTGAAGGTTAACGTAAATATTTTGCACTCAAACACTAGAGGAGGAATCACAAATGAAACAGAAGCAACAAGCATCCAGCGGATTCTACCAGGAATACAGATATACAGACCAAAATCCTAACAATGTTAAAGTCGTTGAGAATATTGTCATTCATTGCAGCAGGGCCAGGATGTTACTCAGCTTCCTTAGCCCATAGTGATTTCAGGCTATTTAGGTGGCTCTCAACTACAGCTTCCCTAAGTAGGCCCCTTGCTGGCCCAATTTCTGTTTAATACAGTTCCGGTGTCTCAGTCTCCTATTTTCTAACCATTTAGGCTTGCACCTTCAAGTAAGCCAGGGTTAATGTGGCACTTTGATTAGTAATCTGCCTACCCTTTTCATGAGTTACATAGGGGATTTGCATTTGACTGTCCTACTTTTCTGAGAGATGGGGGGAAAGACAATTCGAGGGAACAGTAGGATAATTAGCGGAAGAAAGAAGAAATAATACAGATTTTTTCCCCCCATTTTTCATCTGCATTGCATGCATATTACACAAAATAGGATAACCCAAAACTGCAATTGAGCTGGACCTCTAATAGAGAAAAAATATAGCACAGATACAGATAATCTCTTAAAGAGAAGACTATATGGTCATGTTGCTATGACATTCAGGTGTGGAACAGCTTAAAGCTGATCTTCTTAACCTGTCATAATTTGATTTCTAAGGTTTAGAAGAACCTTCAGAATAAGCAGGAGGGTTCACAGGTTCTCTCTTGATTTATAGGAAACCTCTGTTTCCATTACAGTTTCAGGCTCACTGAGGAACAGCCAAGTCAGTACATTCCACTCTAACTCTTTATGTCAACCTCAAAACCTTTGGTCCTAGAAATGTAATTCTATGTTTAAATGAAAGTTTAGATTCTGCAATACATTGTCTTTTTGGAGAAGATGACTCTAAAACTACATCATATTGGAATAACTAAGATCTTTGAATGCCCAGACAGCAATTTTTGTAATTGCAAAATCATACTTCAAAACCTAATCAACATTTCTATAAAAAAAGGTGCTAGATAAATACCAACAACCAGTGAAATACATACACATCTATGTGCATGTGTGTGTATATATATATATATAAGAAAATACATTAAATACATACTGTCTTTTCAGTTGATCCATTGATTTTTTTTCCTCTTCAATCCTTGCCTTTACAGCCTTGACAATTGTAGCCTGGAAAAGCTCAGCACCCCTACAGCAGAAATAGGGTCAGAAGACAGCAAAAAAGGAGAGAAAATATTAAATGTTTCTAAGTTTCCCTTATGTCAGCTAATCACAGAGAACTCTGTGTTCTGTTCCCTCTGTCCACAACCTCATCTGCATAAACCAGAACTAATCCAAGGCCTGAAAGAAATAACCAATTACTCCAGAATACTAATCTCTTTACAGTCAGTTATTTCAAGATCTGGGGCCAAACACTGTGATCCCTACTCAGCCTATAAATTCCTCTAGCAGCTGTTCAAGGAATTCAGTTTCCAGTCCTCAAGAACACAGAACATGGGTGGGTTCAAGGCCAAGTTAGGACTTCTTGCATAGGATTCCAGGATCTGGTCTTCATAGTCATCTCAGCATTATAATCACCTTGTGCCCCTGCCTCAGCCCCCTGGAAGTTCTGAACAAAAGTCCAGCTTTATCCAGGGCCATGATGAGCATAGCTTCAGCTTCACTTTTAGCCTCTGAAAAGGGGCACTACAGTGCTTTCAATCTCATGACATAAATCCTTGAGCAAGCTTCCTGTGTGCCAAAAGAATGTGGCTTCTAATTCCATTCCATTAGAAATGTAATCAATTCATTGATTTGGATGTCCAGATCACGTTTTGGCCATTCTTCATTATTCACTCATCAGCTCTGAAGACTCCCAAAGAGCCTTGAAATCTCTCTCGAAGGGTAGCAGAGATTTAAAGTATTTCTTTTGTCAGGAATTTAGTAAGAACAGCATAGTTTCAGAATTCTACTTCTAATTAATTTTTCAACATTGTTTTCTGTAAGGTTAATCATTCTTCCATGTAATATGCAGGATAACCACAGCTACATTTTTTCAAAGGAATACAATCAAGACTGGCTATCACTATTGTATCAAAGCATGGTAAAGTAAACAAAGAAGGACATGTTCTCCTTAGCAACTTGATCATTCCTAAATTCTTATGGACCACTGAAAACTGTCAATGGATCCTCATCTCTATTGTTTGAATCACAATTTAATCTTATTTAGGTGAGGTATTTGTATTTCATAATATTAACTTTAACTAGGAGAAAGGCTCAGACCATGCTGTCTGAATCCTAACCTGACCTTCTCCATTGTCCACGTAAATTCAAAGCTTGGCTTTTAGCAAGGCAAGTAGCTAACTAAAAAAGTTAATTATATCACTATATTACCCTCCTTCCTGTAGTATCTTGGCATTTCCTGGTCATTAATACATTTAGCTTTACAAAGTTCCTGATACAGGCCAGAATGTCCCCACTTCTGCTGCTGGAGAACTCAAGCCTGGGTATGTTCAGTAGCTTACCAAAAAGCACAAAGCTGGAAGTAAGAACCAAACATGTTTCCTCCACCCCAGCCCAGTGCCATTTACATGAGCCTGCTCTTTCCTTCTGGATGCTAACTTTCCAATTTAGGAGGCATTTTGATACTCATGATTTTGCTTTGTGCTATTTTCACTGTGAACAAAAAAAGCTACAAAAAGGTGGTAGCCAGCGATCTGGGGCATCATCAGTGAAATTCACCCCAGAGCAAAAGTCTGAGAGAGGCAACATGGGATGGAGATGTAGGTCTTTTGGTAGTACTGCTTACAGTGGTGAATTTTACTCAGCATGGGCATCTAAACATTTCCCCTTTTAAAAGTAATCCCTGGAGGGGGAAGAACAGGAAGATAAAAATACTTCCTTTCAGGACATGCAAACCAAATTTTGCCCTCAAACACAGACAGAAATTAATATCCATATGCTTTTTGGGAAAAATAAAGCCACAACACATTTAATCCAATATTGACAAAAGTAATTCCTTGAAAATCTTACTGAAATTAAAACCAGAATTTCACTTCTGATCTGCCTTCTTAATAAAAAAACAGAATGGTTGTGCTAGTGATAGCTATGAGTGGGTGCTTGTGGGAGAGTATAAGTAACAGGCCCAAAGAGGGTGATACTTCCTTGCCACACCTAGCCAGTGTTCAGTGATGTGACGCTTCCCAAGTATCTTCCTGATGGTCTTCCCAAGCCAGATGTCATAAATTTCCTGTATTTTTTATCATGTGCCATTTCTGGAGTTGTGATTTCTAAGGCCCATTGTCTCGAAAAGGCTTTGATAGCAGAGTGATTTCTTTCCAAGGCTTAGAAACTCTGGCATTCACTCTCGTACATATTGACATTGAGAGAATGCTGCAACACACATCAACTTTCACAGATTTTAATCAGGGTTTTGAGAGCAGAAGATGGTGTTTGGTAGGAAAGATGGCTTAATTTCTATCAGATTCTCAATTATTTTGTTTTCTCATGTGAGCTTCTTCAGAGTTGAGTTTGCAATTATGAATTTAGCATGGATTGTTTAAATCAATGTTAAAGGACTCTCTTGGTACTACCTATCATAAACAAATAAGTACCATAGCCATGAGAGACTTGAGCTGTTTCATTTAATTTTTTAAAACTTTATGTTACCTTGATGCTAGGATCTGAGAAGCTTTTATATCTGCAACCACATGCAGGAAGTAGTAACTCATGAAGACTCTTCTTTGCAGCAGCAGGAAAGCAAAACATATACTGTCCCAAATGATTCCTGCTTCTCCACTGGGCAGTTTACAATCTAGATCGTTGGTTGCTGGAAAAAGACACCATCAGCATAAGGACTGTTGTACTAAGTATTCTTTTATAATGTTTAATCAATTAAATAATCTTAGCCTTTAAAATTATTTGAATTGAGGTAATTTAATTAGATTTTTAGGAAAACTTAGGAAAACTGACATGTATTTCCATTTGAAGTACACCATATTTTCTTTTACAGCTAACTGGAAAGCTGTATCATATTCTATGTTAGAATATCATATTCTAACAATATGATATACCATGAAAACTGAGAATTCATCAAAAATGCAATTTGCAAACAAATTCACCCAATCCTAATAAGTACTTGAAAACAAAAAAGGGAAAAAAGTACTTTTGTTAGCCTGAAATATTTGATTTCAGTATTTTGTAAAATGGCATGTTTCAATTTTTTTTCATTTCAAAATGACTTTTTGTCTCATTTTTCTGTTAAGAATACTATCAACATGAGAAAGAAGTGTTTTATTTTTGTCAAAATAATTTTTTAACTGCCACCACCTAATATTTTTATTTTCCCTCTCCAAAACTCAGTTCAATGTTTCTTTCCATTGCATAAGAGAAAAAATATTTGAAACCACAAAACTGCTTCCTTTGGGGTAGGAGGAGACAGGCAGAGAGGAAATCCCATTCCTCCTACCTCTAGATTTTGGCTTGGGCTATTTGTTTCTTTCTTTCTTTCTTCCTTTCTTTATTCTTTAAAAGACAATTCTCTTGGGGATATTAAAAAATTAAAACTGGGTTTTGTAGAGCTAGACTATAAACTAAATGGCCTATGCTGCCCTATAGAAGGGAGTAGAAGGACTCAAGGGACAGGCTCTGGCTCGAAGCTGGCTTTACAATCAAGCAAGCCAGTCTAACAGGTCTGGAAGGTCAAGCTCCAAGAGCTTCAAAGCCTTCTGTGCCTGTCCCCTGGGCAGTCAGAAACCTGTGTCTAAGTTTCTGTTGCTGCTCAAAAAGTTTTGCATAATACAAGAACTACCAGGCACCACTTATCTCATGAATTTGTGCCTTCATATTTCCTTTCTTTTCCCCTACTCCCCAGTTATCTATTAGGATAAGACATGAAGACAGGAATTCAGAACTTTGCTGCAGACTCACTAGGATGAAACTGTTCTTCAAATTCAGCAAAAGCCCTGAAAAAAATCAGGTGTTTTCAAACTGTCCATCCAGGGTGTCAGGACAAAGTGGAGCCAAATTAATAGCTCACTGAGAGGTGAAGTTTCTTGCTCTCCATACTTCATTCCCCCCTTCTCACCTCCATCCACATACGCTATCCACGCCATCCCTGTTACCGCCACAAACATGAGAATAATTGTAAAAAAAAATAATTAATTGCCTGAACTCACTATGCCTGCGAAAAATCACCGCTTTTATGCTGGCTTAGCCTCTTGCCATTTCAGTGAGCTGAACTGGTTTACCCTTTGAGCAACTGAACGTAAGACCTGGCACACAGGGAGAAGCGGGAGCCAGCAGCTGGGTAAAGGTGCCCTCCCCTTGCAGTGATGGTGAGCTGACATTTGAGCTCAAGTTGTACAGTGAAACCATACCCTCAGGTGTCACATCACCTGCATAGACAGGGAAACAGTTTTAAGTGCTGGTATCACCAAATTGGTCATGTACAGCAAACGCTGGTTTAGGTTATTTGTGTGGTGGTGTTGATAGTTCTCTCAGTATATGTATCTCCTTTGGTTCTATGACCTATTTTCAATATTCTTTCTTGCTGGTCGATATGTATCAACTGAACTTGCAGGTATGATATTTTCACAAGGTGATATGTCAGGAGGGGACACAACTTAAATATGGTAGAATATTTTGAAGGTGATTATTTACAGAAAATTGTGGAAAAAAAAAAAAAAAGAGCTATACTTACGAATGCGGTAGCCTTTAACTGTACAAGCCAGGCTAAATGCCTGAATCAACCAGCAACTATTCTTAATTAATGATTCAATGTAGCCACATGCTCCTATCTGAAAAGTAAAAGAGCAGTTTCATATAACAAAACATAGCAGAAATAAGAAAAGTATTGCACCTCTTTACATTACATGAGAATATTGTGACTGCCATTGGTTGCATTATATCTCATTAGTAAAACAGAGATAGAAGCAAGACTGTCTTTACCAGTGACACACACCACTTTTAAATAGCAAGAATTTGTTCTTTGGATTATCAGTGAGATAGGATGTTATGTGAGTTTTGCTTGTGTTTTTGCAGAGAAAGTGATACGTCTGGCACGTGATGCAAAGCGACAGCTAAGCAACTTTTATAAATCACTGACTTAATCTTGCAAACATACATGGACAAGATTAACACGCGTAGCTCCACTGAATTCCCAAGCATAAAATGAAGCACATATGTAAGCATTTAGAACATTTGCAAATTCAAACCACCCATAAATCAATTTTATTTCAGTACAGTGACTTATATAAATGTAAAAAGAAAAATGTCTGCTTTTTTCAGTCCAGCACTAAAAATGTTCAAAGCTAAAAAGAAATTGCCAGGACTAAATCTAAATTTATCTTTCCAGAAGATTTAAATTACTGGCTTGTCTCAATCACCTATCAGTGCCACTGCAACAACCTGAAGAGTTAACTAATGTAAGAAAACCTTTAATATTTTGCAGAAGGATTTGACATTTATTTATCAAATATATCTGTTTTCACCTGAATTTCACGTTAGTTCTAAAGGAAATGGGAATGCAGTTTGTAATTTTGTAATCAACTTCACTAATTACGTGACATCACATGACTACTGCATGAAAATGGCTTGAAAATTCTAGTTTTAAATAAAAGGTTTAATATTTATCGATGGTATGACTAATCTTGCACTTCTTACTCATTTCTCACTCCACTGTGATTTTCACTAGACTTCTATGGAGAGACTTTACGAGGCAAAGAAACCAGAACCTGGCCCTTTGAAAATAGCTTGTGAGCTTTCACAGAGCCCAACTGAATACAAGGGTGCACATTTTCCTATAATGTATATGCATTACCATTCCCTGGATATGCACTTGCAGTTTCTGAATTAAAATGGAGCTTGCTTTGTGCTTGCAGAAGGCTGTGGTCCTGAAAAAGGATTTTTAATGACCACTCAATGCACTGTGCACACTTCCAATGAAACCAAAGTGCCGACGGCAGAGGAGAGGCAGCAGCTGCTTACCGACAGGATGTTCTTCATTGTGATCACAAAGACGTTGTAGGCAATCAGCCAGTCCCAGTAACGCAGAATGCTCCTGATGGGCTTCAGCAACAGATCTCCACCAAAGAGAAGGAAATAAAAGCAGGCTACCAAGTAGCCCATGCAGAATATGCTGATCCTCGTGGTTCCCGTTATGAAGATTATAGTAAGCACAAACCAGAAGAGGTAACTAAATATTATCACTTTATACATGTCTAAGTAGGACCTGGAAGTAAAAGAAGGAGAAAAAGTTACCATTTTCTGAGGGCAGTGCTACCTTTCCTCTACCTGTGCTACTGGTTGACACTTGTGCCTAAGGTCTGCTCAGCATTCTCATCCCACTCCAGCATTCAGGCACCTGCTGAAGACTAACACCAAGGTCAGTGGGTCTAGCTCATTCATACACTCAGTTCTAGCTCATTCATGTGCGTAAGCACCTTGCTACACCCAGTCAAGGCACTTTGCATCATGCAGGATCAAGCCTTCTATCATGAACAGGGGGAAAACATGTTCTCACCAAACTTTGTGACAGAGTGATATTATCTGGCAATGCTACATAATGCAATTTAAAAGCTATCTGAGATCAACTTTTAAGAAGTCTCAGCAATACTATATCAAATTTATCTTCAAAGGCCAGCTACAGTACTCCACTGCAAACAATTTTGTATTTATTGATGACTACTAGGGAATTCAGTCTGGTTAAAAGCCTAGTTTTCAGAGACAGCTGCTAAAAATATCCGTCTCCAATGGAGATCAACTGTAAAAGTTTTGAGGGATAAAAGGTTTCTACAGAACATAAATGTGATAGAATTTACTGAAACGTTTGCCAGGAAGCTACAAGACAGAGCTATCTGAAATCAGCCTGGCCCACAGTGGGAAAGAGTGAGAAACAATTTGGTATTTTCAGATTCCTTAAAATCTTGACTTAATATTGACCCAGTGAGCTTTCAAATAAGAATATCTGCCAAAGGTAATACTGAATACTACATATAGCTAAACAGTGCAAAACCAACTAATTCTTAGTTTCCCCCCATTTAGTGTTTGGATTCCAGATGTAACTGTGTTTTCAGGGTCTGTTCACCCAGGCTACATTTGAAACTACGTTTGTCAGGAAACCAGGCAGGGAGACAGCACTATAGGACTACACATATACCTAAGCCAAACCATGTAAGGAGTAAATGAACTAAATGCACTGTATGAAGCCACATAAAAAGGCCCCTGCTGCTTGATGTTCTCAGGCTCAGAACTTTCTAGGAGTATGTATTTATAGTCCTACATTTATAGGCCTGTATTATACGTTTCACTTGCCGAAGCCAACCAGAGAGGCATTTAGCAAAAGGTAACGAGAAAGCCCCTTCACGTTTATTTCCCACAAACATTTAAGAAATTTATGGACTACTGCCTGTGAAATCTAAAAATGTCATGACTTGAGAGATGCTACTGGGTTTGGGGAGATAAAACGTTAACAAAGAATCTACACACTGGAAAACTAAAGAAGCGGAAGACATCAGTTGAACAGGTCTTCACTAACTTAATATAAACTGGAAATGGTGCTCTCACTGTTTCTCCAGAAAAAAACCGACCACAATATTTGGTGTTTCTTTAATAATACCTATTGATGTGCAGGATGGCTAGGAAGAGGTCACCTTCCTGACACTGCTCTAACAACTGCGACATTTCAAAAATCTTGTTCTCTGCTACCAACAAAATGCATCAGCATCTTTTGCGAAAAGTCCAAAATGGAACTGAATTGATCAAACGAACAAGAATTATCTTAATACTCTTCAATAAAAGTGGGCTCTGACTCTTAGAGACAACTGGGGCTGGCTGGATCCAAACTTTACAACATATACACATGGTTGAGTTGCAGTCCAACTGCCGATATCACTCTCAGATTAAAAAATCCAGAAATTAGAGAGAATATGAAAAGGAAAACAATAATTTACCTATTTTTTCACTATAATGTTAACAATTAGCTACATTTAAGCAGTCATTTAAAACAGTAAATACAGTCATTCTTCTCATTTTCAAAATATACATTAAATATAATAGCATTGGACATCTCTAACCCAAATGAACAGCAATACAGGATGTGAAGAAAAGCATCTCAAAAGGCAGGAGGCAATACAACTGTGTCAAGTAACAAATGATGTAGTTCTTAAAGATGGAAATATGGAACTACAAGCAAGCCCAACCATAAAAATGGCTCTCAAGACTTCATCTTGGAGTGGACACCTTACAAAATGGTGTTTGAACAAGTTACCCAGGGCACACCTAACCAATGAATAGCATCAACCATCCCAGGTACCTCTGTGCTGGCCTAAGAACAATGCCATGTTGAACACAATGGACAGAACTACACTCGAGTAGTCTCAGGTAGATAAAAATATTCCTGAAATCACACTTCTTTTAGTTGCAATATGCCAAATCTCCTTGTCTGTTACAGTGTGGGGTCACACATCCCTCTAATTTTCATTAATTGTTCAGAATGATATAGGTAGGTCAAGTGCTGTAATAGCACGAAAAAAGACATGTCTTGGCAGGGGAGTTCTCAACATACCGCCTCTCAAATCACTTGACATATTCTCAGATGCAAATCTTAAAATTCTGCCCCAAACCCCAGAAAATTAGGAACTGAGGAGGTCCTTGCTCTGGAGATTATAATGCAACAGTGGGAAGCTGAAGCACAAAGCCACCCCAACAGCTAAAAATGCCCTACAGAAACCCAGAAGGTCAGCAAGGGTGCTCACCCTCTGTTGGAAAACTTCTTCAAACAGACAGTAGAAAATGCTTAGTCTTGGATAGCATATACCATAATTTTATGCTTTCACTGCAGACCACACAGATCATTAGTTTAATACCATGTAAACCTTCCAAACCTCATCTTCTAAGTGGTCTTTAAATCTACATCCAGTCACAGAGAGGAGAGGCCACCCTCAGGATGTGGTATTTGACAATACACCTAGGAAATCTGAGCAGCTGCTTCCAAAGGGGGACAGTCCCACTCCCCTTCATCCCTTCAGCTCTGTGTTCCAGCCCCTTCTTTTGGCTTTGGCTCTTTGAATTGGTTTCAAGAAGCAAATTTTCAAAAGCCTATTTATTTTGGGGGGAGGAGAGAAGGAAGGGATACTTTTCTGACCATTCGGCCTATGAACCAACCCACTGCTGGTGTGATGAATGCAAAGGTGGGAGTGTGGAGCTGGGGGCCAGGAATACAGCCACACATCTGAGGAAGATTAGCCACTACAACAGTGTACCAAGAGCATCAAACTATGGCTTTTTGTAGCATGATAAACTCTGAATGAGAAATTACACAGAAGAAACCTGAAAGATGAATGAAAAATAAAAAATGTTGATTTGCCAACTGTGTCATTAGCAGAACCCACTGATACTTTGGATAATATTTTGGAAAAATTTACCATATCACTTTGTTCAAAACCAAGGAAGATAAAGTCTGAAGTTCATTCCACCCATCCATCAAAGCTATTCTAACCTCAGATGTCTCTCCATATCAAATTATCTGCTTTTCTTTACTAAAGCTTTATTAGTCTTATAAGCATTGCTTCAATATTTCATTTCCACGGGAATTAATTTTTAACTGTAATACAATCGAGCCTGTTGCAAAAAGATTGCCCTAGGTGTAGATGTTTTCCCGGCATGCTAAATGATGTGTATGGCTGCGGCCTGTCTAGTGTCCAGCCCTCTGTTTGCAAGCACCGAGAGGTGCTGATGCTGCAGTGAATAACCCCTTTGAGGAAAAGTGTTTGTCCTCAGTCAGCACTTTGAAGTTCAGGGAAAGAACACACTTCTGCTTACACAGTGGAGAGTGCCTATTGTGCTATTGCACTTACCAATACAACTCAATGCTTCTTCATGCTGGAGGACCTGCTGTTATGTCGCTTCATTGCCTTCCCTTATCAACCACCTGTTTTGCTTTGAGTGTGGCTACCCACCTCCACAAAACCCGAAAGCTCTTCCCACAGCCCTCTTCTGATGACTACCCTCTCCTCTAGGTGTATTATCCCTATACATACCTCTTCCTTTCCCCCTCTTCCCTATCTCCTATTCCTTACATTCTTAGCAGCCTGTGTGACCCTGCATCACAATTCATTTCCCCTTCTAAACCCAACATTGCTAATTTCTCACCAAGTCTCCATCCCCAAAGCCTTTCCCTGTAGCTCTATTTATTTCAGCCTTCAGAAGGCAGCTTCACTGATTTTTCCCTTTGCCAATAGCAGCATCGAACCTTCTGAAAATTAGCTCACTTATTTCAATAGACCTCTTCAAATTTAGTGTAGAAGATTCTCTGGGTCTTAGTCCCTACTATCTTTGTCAAGTCGTCTGTAGGACTGATACTGTCTCACTATCTTACCAGTAAGGTCTTTCCTTCATGCTTCCATCTGCTTTAAAAAATCCCAAATCCATAACTGTGTCATTTGTTGAGGCTCGTTTTATTAGCAACAAAATGTTTATCTGCTTTATACAACAAATATGATAGGAAGCATGTAATGATGATTTGCAGATCCTCTCTCACAAACCTAAGTTAGAAGTGTAGTTCCAAGAAAGGCATTACAGCTGCCTTTGAGAGACTTCACCTGACTCACCTGGTGGTGGTTCCCAGGGTGCAGGTATTAAAGGGGATAGTTCAATGACTGGCTCTTAAGAGGAAAAAAGTAGATTAAAATCCCCGATTTTTTTCCCTTTCAACATCAAGGAGAACATCTGAAAACTGCTTGGGAACTGAAACAAGGATTTTCCAGCACTAGAGACTGTGGGAAAGGATTATCCTCAGTGAAGTCACTTTAAATCCTGTTTCATTTTAAAAGCTCCTACTTCTATTCTTCATTTTTATTTCTGTTTCAACGGCCTTTGGTTGTGCTCTCCCTTGGGGTCAAGCACACGTCCCCTGAGAAATCTGGGGGTGGAAAGACAAGAAAATTTCAGGAAATCTCTTCCTTAGACTGTATTTATCATTGTTGAGCTCAAGTATTTCTCCAGAGAGAAGAAAATTAAGCATTTGGAAATATGCTCTTTTTCTGCCACTGTTCATACTCCAGTTAAAAGCTTTTTATCCATGCCTACTAGAACACTGACCAACTGGCATCTTCTCAAGGGAAGAGACGTATCAGAAAGGGTGATTCAGTCCACAATGGCTACATCTTTTACATGGCAGTAAATGCACATCGGGCTTCTCAGAAAACACATGAATACTAGGCACTAATTTTTTTATGCTTTGTAATTTATTCATAACCAGGTTGTCTTCACTTATTTATTTGGTTCTTTCTGACTGACTTCTGGAGAAGTTTTTCATTTTTCATTTCACTTGCTTGGATAAGCTTTGAAGCAACTTCTTGTCCGTGTTACTAAATATTTAGACCATTCTGAAACTTCTGTGGCAAAGTGCAAGAAATGTTTTTAGACAAAGTCCTTTCAGTTCCAAATTGTCCTGGATGGAGGCCAGATACATACATTTTCTTCTGAGGTATATCTTCGGTGAATTCTCCAGAGCTTGAGAGTCCTTCTTTTTAAAGATTTATAATCCCTAATAAAAAATTCAGTCACTCTAAGAGACTGTCCAGCCATTCTCTGGAGCTTCTTTGAAGCAAATTAGGCATTTAAGATTGCGTATACACAGTGCAACCTCTCAAAAATAACATCATCGAAAGCCTGGGAAAATCTGCATCATAGTGAAAGCACTGAAGGGCTCAAAGAAAGGAAAGATACCATCAACAACACAAGATATATTATGCAACTCATACTAAAGAAAGGTCTGTTTATACCTACATACACCGTTCTACAAGTACATTACAGATTCAGGAAGCTAACAGGACAAATAAAAAAAAAGTTACAGCTTACCTGCCCGAGCCTCTACAAGAAAGGATATCATAAACAGGAATTTCCTCTGTTCCTGAAATTAATGGGTTTTCTATTCATTTGATGGATTTTTCAAACTAAAATGTCCCTGTTCTGCTTCTTTCTCTGCCTTGTTCTTTTCATTCTACTTCTTATTCACACAACATAAAACTATCACATGAAACAGTCGCACAGATTTACGTATTTAGCTGGAACAAGTATAAAGTGAACCCAGTTTATTTGTTCAGCTCACCACTACTAACGTGATTCTTTGATTTTCTGTTTGTTGTACTCTCCACAGGCTTCTTACTGCTTAATACAAGTTGCAAACTCCCAATTAAACGGTTGCATATCATTAATCATCTATACACAGGCCTATTTTGTCAGCACATGCCAAGCAATATGTTTAAATGGATGTGATGCCACCAATGACTTCAAGCTGATCCATACCATGCATACAAATCAAAACACAGAACTCAACCCAAAGGACTGTGGAGAGGCAGCAGGCCAGTTCAGCTTGGACTTTACTTTCCATTATAAACTTGACTCTGATTCCCATCCAAAATCTTCAAAGAATATCCACTGTGCTTCAAACTTTTCATGCTTGGCCATTTGGGAATATCTTCTACAGAAAACCAGAAATACCTATCAGATACAAGGGAACTGGTGTCTGATAGGTGCCAAAGGGGCTGTTTAAAAAGCAGTGATTTTTTTGCCTCTTTTGCCCTTCTGAAGATGGCCTTAAAACACATTCTCATCATTAGTGATTTTTTTCACAATGTTTTTTTTTTTCTGGATTAGGGAGGGAAAATTTGATCTTTTCTTTCTGCCAGCAACCGTGTCACCAGTGATGGTCTTTGTCAGTGTGCCTGATGCAACTGCTGTCTTAGGTTTTGCTAAGATGGACAACACCTCAGGGGCGAGAAAAAAACTCAGGCAATCCTCCCCTACAACCAAATGTCTTTTGGAAAGCATCCCCACTTGATGGAGCATTTTGAACAGAGATTATGACTTCTCTCTTTCTGCTTATGTTACTGGGTCCACAGTGTAGACTGGAAATACTCAAGGAGGAGAACTCTTCACCGCAGAAGTGACTATAAATCTCTGGACAAATGAGTCAATTGAATGTGTTTCAATGGTCTCCTCTTCAAAGCTATTTCAAGACACATTTGGCCACCACTTCTAACAGAAACAGTAGGATCAGCTTAAAGATCTTGAGAAGGGCTTCTGGTGATAGCACTTCTCTGGTAAAATAAATAAAGGTCTATTAGCAAAAGGGAGATTTTGCTAGACATTAGTTCATTTTTTTAAATTCCTTTCACATTCAAACATCTGTTAGTAACATGCATTCAAAAAACAAACACCTAGTCTGACAAAACACAATAGCTAAGAAATCTTACTCTTCACACCTATTCTTGTAAAACTGCATCAAACTTTCAGAGACAATTTCAATTAAGAGTATGCCCAGCACAAACCAGAAGAGCTGAGCTAATCCATGTTTGCTGAAATGATCACAGAGGAATGGCTCCATTGTTTCACGATCATCCAGAACAGACTGCCTCAGGCTCTGCCCCCTTTTTATATTATTCACCTTCTTGAACAACCTTACATGCAATATTGAGAAACAGCAAGACACACCACTTGTCCTCCCAAGACACTTTTAAGGTTCTTATGCCTAGATGAAATAGCACAAAGGACAGTCTCTTATATTAGAGTATTATTTTGACTGTACTTAGACAACAACTCAGCAGGACATGACTGATGAGTTTGTGGGATTAAACATGTACATGGGCAAGTTCAGACTACAATGGATTCTTGCTAACATGCTTGTGTTTTGGGGGAAGCCACTCAGGTGCTAAAGTCCACTGTAAACACTGCCCTACAGAGCATTCATGGAGGGAATACACGCTTTCAGGCAAATTTCATAGAATCATAGACTGATTTGGGTTGGAAGGGACCTTAACATCTAGTTCCAAACCCCCTACCATGGTCAGGGACACCTCCCACTAGACCAGGCTGCCCAAAGCCCCATCCAGCCTGGCCTTGAACACCTCCAGGGATGGGGCATCCACAACTTCCCTGGACAACCTGTTCCAGTGTCTCAGCACCCTCAGAATGAAGAATTTCTTCCTAATATCTAATCTAAATCTTCCCTCTTTCAGTTTAAAACCATCACCCCTTGTCCTATTGCTACATGCCCTTGTAAAAAGTTCCTCTCCAGCTTTCTTATAGGCCCCCTTTATGTACTGGAAGGCCACTACAAGGTTTCCAGGGAGCCTTCTCTTCTCCAGGCTGAATAACCCCAACTCTCTCAGCCTGTCCTCATAGCATAGGTGCTCCAGCCCTCTGATCATCTTCATGGCCATCCTCTGGACCTGCTCCCATAGATCCATGTCCTTCTTATGTTGCGGGCCCAGAGCTGGATGCAGTACTCCAGATGGGGTCTCACCAGAGCAGAGTAGAAGGGCAGAATCACCTCCCTTGACCTGCTGGCCACGGTTCTATTGATGCAACCCAGGATATGGAGGTATCATTTATCATTGAACATCCCTCTGGGGAGAACTTAAAACAATCATCAGAGTTAGGAAGACTTGTTTTTCATCTGCCCTTTTCTGAACCAGAAGCTGATTACTCAGAAGCTAACTGTCTGCTGTCTCATACAGCAGTGAAAAGTATATTACAAGATGGGAACATACATGAATATTTGAATATGAATTCCAAGTAAAATTGGAAGCTGTGAGAGTTACTTTCACACTAGAAAACTTTACAAAAACGAAGCACTGTGTTTTCCAAGTGTTTAAGATTCCGTTCTTACCGGCAGTGAATGAAGTCAGGAACAGGATTATGCTGGCTAAAAGATGCTGCATCAAGATTCATGCAAATTTCCACATTATCTCCAGCCATGATTCGTACCGCAGCTTTATTTTCATCCTCAAATGTCTGCCTTTGTAAGGATGCACACAGCAGCAACATGAAATCATCTAGGAGAACGCAGTGGTTGGAAGGAAAAATTCAGTCACTAACTTAGGTGTACGAAGTGGCGATGATATATTATAATGTAGTTACCAGACTGTTTTCCCACACTTTGAACCTCCAAGACTGTGCTATTTTCAACACATTTAACACCAGTTTGAAGTTCATTAATGTATTTTCTTTTTTTTACCTGTCGTCTTCTATGATTTTTATTGAGAAATAAATTAGAAAAGGGGAAATAATTCATACTTTTTGATGCCGCTTCACTAAACATGGAATCCAGAAAAACACAGATGGAGAAATTACTAATTATTTGAATTTTTCTGCTACGTACAAAGCCACACTTAGTATTCAATCTCCCACGGAACATGTCAGCTTGCTACTGAAGAGTAAATAAAAGACTGGCTTCAAATTTCACTGTACAGATGTTTTAAGCAAACACACGTAAAAAATTCACAACTATGTGCTAAAATACTTACAGACAAGGAAGACAGGGTTTGGTCTCACAATGAAGTCTGGAAAGTATAACCACTTTATGATGTTGGAGTTGAAGTTGGCATTACCACTTCTCCATGGATAGTCTGTATGACAGAAGCATGCAAAAATGCAATCAGTACTTTATAACAATTACTTCATCCTTTTCTTCTGAATACTTATCAATTTTCCAGCACTCTTCTGTAAAAGCAAGCAGCAGTAATTGTCCATAAAGGCTAAGCGTCCTTACCTTTACAAGGAGCAGGTGGGATGCCAATGCAAAGGAAGTACTGGAATGTAATGATGCATGCCAGAAAACAGCAGTATTTTGGCCAGATCTCTGCAATAGCTTTTCTTCTACGTCGATACAATACAGCAATCAGCCAGAAGGCATGAATCATGGCATAAAAATCCATTCGTTGGCCGATTACATTCACTGATAGAAGAAAACAGGTCTGGAAAAGAAGTAAGGAACCATAAGAACAATTGCAACCTGACGGTTAGTCAATGCAACAATGATAAACTATTCTGGATACTGACAGAATGCTTAGACACGTGCTGGGGCTGACTGCAGAAACCCTGTGCAAACCAACATGCTAAAACAGTTCATATCACTCCAACAGCAAACTTCCCCACCCCACCAACCCAAATTTTCAATACTCTTCTATGAGTGTCAGCTACATGAATACAGCACTAAAGCAGGTTTCCATTATGTGATATCTAAAGATACAGAATGGAAAGAGTGTCATCACAGTAGCGATATGTGAAATGTTTAATTGTTGCCAAGCAAAGCACATATTACACAGCCATATATTTTGATAGCACTTACAGATGCAAAAAAGAAGAGGAACCATTAAGAATAACAACAAAAATGTATCCCCATGCGGGAACCAGACGAAAAGGGATTTAGACCATATAACTTTTATTGGCTATAGACAAATCCAGTCAATTGCTCTAAGGCGGATTTAGTTCTCCATTCTTCTAAAGGTTCTGCATCCCAGAGCATCTGTGTTCTCCGGCTCCACTTAAAGTAGTCCCTTCACTCAGTGCCATGAAGTTTTCAAACTTAGTGAATAATTCATAGTGAATCATACATTCAGTGCACTTCACTATTTTGATTTTCTCTCTCCGCAGATTAGGATGAGGTTTAAATTTATTTCCCAAAGGAAATACCTTGATGTTTAATTTTAATTTTCACTCATTCTTAATCCTCAGACTTGCTGTGAACAGTTTACTCTGTTTATTAAACACTACCAATGTTTAATAGATAGCGTTTTATAGATAGGACAAGAGCATCATTATGATTAGATTTGGGATGCATTAGCCTAGGAGTTGCCTTCTGCAGATAGCCACAGAAATTTGTGAAATATCACTATTTTTACAAACATTTTTGAAAGTAATTTCATGTGTCTGTGAACAAACAGATGAGGTAAGGGAACAGAGATGAATCTTCTTTTCTTTTTATGCTGCACTTGTTCAGCCACAGCTTGCCTTCGAGGCAGGTTCAGTTCTGATGTTTTGCTGCTGGACTGGCTAAAGCAGAGAGAAGCAATACATTAGCTGAGCCTAAGCCCCAGCAGTCTGGGCCACTGCTGCTGGTAAACACACAAGCAGGTCTTCTACTAAATAAGACACCTACCAGACATTTAGGATACATCATGAATCTTCAGAAAAATCCTTTCACTCCTTTGTACCTGCCTCTCCTCATTCTCTGTGTTTCTCTTGTCTCCTGAAAAGTTCTTTGGAGAAAGAACCAGTGGCGCAAAGCAGCAATAACCTTCGCTGGAGCCCTTGCTCCTGCAGGTTGCTAACATTTCTAGTAACAAGTATAAAAAAGAAGGATGCATTTGTGCAGCCAGAGGCAAAAGAAGCTTAGAACTGTTTAAACAGAGACAGCTAGCCCCTGCTTTCTTCTTCTTCTCCTGCAGTCCGTGGCTGCCTCTGTGTGTGTGTGCATGAGAGGGCATGCCTCAGTTCTGTCCCTTGTCCCATCCATTATCCCTTTTGTTGAGTTATAAATAATACATACACAGAAAAGCAAGAGGAAAGGCACTACTAGCAGACAGATAGCAACTGTGGCAAGGTCTAACATGAGTGATAACTAGGAAGCATCCAGCTGTCAAACGTAGTTCAAGCTAGTATTCAAAAACAATGCAATTAAAAGGTTTGGAATAATAGTCTAAAAAAAAAAATTAATATACAGTGATTTACCTCCAAACCAAACTTGTAGAAGAAATAGTTTATGAAATACTTGACACAGTTTACCAGTCCATCATCCAGATGTGCTCTTGTAATATCATGGAAAATGGTTTTAGTCACAGGTGTGGTAAGGTTATTTCGACATCTGTAGTACTCTTGATGACGGTAGATTGTAACTTCAAAAGCCAGAATAGCCAGCATCAGCAAGTTATTCTATGGGAGACAAAATCAGAAGAATATTAAATAAAAATCAAATCCACAAGAAGCTATAAAATTTTCTGATAAGCATAAAGCCGTGAACATTCAAATAGATGTTACCATTGAGCACTTCCGCACTCCAGGATGCACTGGCACCTATTCCCAGTTACTATCATTGAAGTAAAGTAAGATTTCTATCTCTTCTTGGATTTTGATGACACATACTGACTTCCAGAAGATACATTTAAAGACATTCATTAAAAAATACTATAATGAACACTAGTTGTGGTAAGAAAGGGGAGGAAAAATGCATCTCCCATCCATGTGCCCTCTCGTATTTCATAGCTTCTCTTAAGATATCATGCTTTGCTTTGCGGGAGATAGAGGATACAACCATACGCAAAGTCAACTGCACGGGTTCAGCTGGCAAGCACTAAATTCCTAAAACTGCATGGATGCTGGGTAGTGCAGATATATCCTGGATACTCTTTTAAATGAACAGTCTATCTGCCAGTCTTCACTCAGGCACAGCTCCTTTTGCCCCAAAGATTCTGTCCCAGATTGACTGGGATGCAATCTTGAGCGGCTCTGACGTGTTCTTTTTTCTCTCAGGAGGGAGATCTTCCCTATGCTCAATAGAAGAGAGGTATTAACCAACTCAAAAGTTGGCTAAGAAGATCAGTTCGGATAAAGTCCCTCAAGGAAGCCATCCCTGAAGGTGAAGAGGCAATCTCTAGATCTCTGTTCACTGAGAAATATTTGGGACAAAAGTGTCCTGAGACAGGTGCCACTGGGTTTTCTTTTTCATTTGAGTTTTGGGGTTTTTTTTGACAAGTAGTTATTTTTCCTTTCTTTCCTTGGGTTTCCTATTCTTGTTGGGGAGAGTTTTACACAACCTATCATAGATAGGCTCTTCACCTCAACACTGCAGACATTTTGATTGTCACTTATTAAAGAGACATAACAGAAACACACCCAGACTTGAAGCTTGGGACCTTCAGGTCTAGCACTGAACTGAATTCCTCTATGTAGAGGAGACATTTTGTTTGTTAACTCAATGAAAACCCTTCTAGAACGATTTCTCATCCCAAAGTATTCTCTGTATTTATACACAGTATTTATAGCTGTAAAGCTCCTAGCATCAAACCAGACACCACTAGGCAACTTCGTTCTCCATGCAGAACCTCTTGGCTCAGTAATTGCTCCTCCCCACGTATATTCTTAACTGGGAGGTGCACGGCTAAGGGAGTGAGAGGTAGATGCACTACCAGGGCTTAATACATTGACCACCAGAGCTTGGCAGGTCTTCCCTACACAAATAAAGCACACAGACGTAAGCTCTCAAGGAAGAAAGGACAAATAAATCTAGTTAGATCAAAACTTGCTGTTGTCCAGTCAACAAATTTCTGACAACCTTAAACTGTGTATACAAAATTTTGGAGATTCTTTAAATTAAGAAGAGACATGCAAGCTTTGCCCCAGGAGTTGGTACATTTTTATTGTAAGTCGTGTTTTTTAATCAAGACAGGAATAATAAAATATTGCTCACAGGCATCAACCAAAAACAAAAAGAAAAACAAAAGACATCCATTTACTAGTGTCTGAATGAATTATTCCCATAACTCATTATATTTTCTAAGCTGTGACTAAGGAATAAGCACTTAAAAAAATTAACTGCTTATGGCATATACTGTCATTCAAGGCAATTACTCCAACTAGACCCATCAGTCCTTTGGTACCTGAAAGCTATGTACCTCTTAATTACTTAGAGTTCTTAAATATCACATTTCTTAGAGTGCTTTTAACAGATGGTAGAGTCAGAGAGCCATATTTCTACAAGCAGATTATCTTAATTGGTACTGAATCCCTTCTGGAAGTGTCCTGTGTAACAGATATGGCTTTCTGCTGTCTCTTCTCCTTTGTACTTCCTTATTATCAATGGCTTGCATTACATTTTTTTTGTGTGGCAGATGATTTATTTCAAAGACATTGCTAATTTTATCACAAATATCTCAATACAATACATACAGATAATTAAAGGAGTTACCCTTAAATACACAAGCAGGGGATACGACTTCCGCAATCCAACCCACTCTGCAGGATCAACCGGGCCACTGTAGAGGACTGAGGTTTTGAGTTCTTCCAAATTTACCTTAGTTTCATTCTCTCCTGGCTAAAAAGAAAATGCAACAGTTTATAAAAATGAGTTTAAGGCTGCTTGGGGAGGGAATGATAATCAACAATAACACATCAGGTGAACTGTATTTTTCAGTACTTGATATGCTTCCTATTGCTCTTCTTTATTGAAGAAGACAGCAGTCAAATCTCTTTAATTTGCACTTGTACTCACCAATGTACAGTTACTGGAAAAAGTGCTGGGATCAATAGATGTGAGCTGGTACAACATTTTGCAGACAATAATCACACACGTCCAAACAGTGCAGATACTTGATGCCAATGGGCGAAACTGAGCATATGGCAAAGCAAGAGCCCAGGCAATTAAAAACACAAAGTTAAACAGAGACACCTGAAAACACAAAAACAGTATGGAAATTACATAGAGTAACAAGAGAACTGAGAAAGTTTGACCTTTTCCATAGTAATTAAAAAAAAAAATCATTCAAAAGAAAGGGACACAGAGAAACTGGGAGAAAAATACTGAAAAAAAAATTACATCAATATTCACAATAACACAGACACAAAGTGATAAGTGAGGCAAGAAAAGCTTAATAGTCAGTTTAGGAAGTAATTTATCTCCTGCATAATAGTAATACTATTGGACCCACGTAACTGCATACCCACCCTACAAACAGACATGAAATACGAAGGGCCACATGCTGTTTCTGCTGCTTTAGTACACATGAAACAAAGAAGGGATGATACAGATCCGTGTGTCTGTGGAACCCACCTTCATCCTCTTGACCTTTTTCCCCACAAAGATGTGACAAAAAGGATTTTTTATTTTGTTTTTCAGTGAATCCTGTCCTACTACCCTGTTCAAGGAAGGCTATGTCAGGTAGAGAACTCGCACTGCCCACAACAAAGGCACAGCTAAAGATGTTCCTCCCCTGTTCTTTAGGCATAGTTCCATGTTCCTGTTTCTTCAGCATCAGACCCAGTTTAAGTAATTTTCCTAGATGTTCCTTCCCAAACCTTTTCTATACCCTCCATCCCTGGATGATGCCCACAGCCTGCTTGAGCAGGGGAAGGATTGATTCTTGAGTCCAAAGAATCAGACTAATAAAACAATAGCTGGAGAAAGGGGGAAGGCTGAGAATATCTAGGCAGATAGATAGACTATCACTGTGGAAGATGTCAAGGCAGGTCCCCAGCAACTGACAAGTCCACCTGGATCCCAAAATTTCACTGATGTCTGACATGAGGAAGGCATCTCCCTACACTTGGGTGTGCTGCTGCACAGCAGATGCTGACAAGCCTCCACCAAGGGTGTGATTTTAACAGGGGGTGTTTACTTGCCTCTTTCACTGTGACCCAGATGATGTAAGAGGAAACGATTTTGATGATGTGCAGCTCCAACAGCCACCACACAAAGACTTGCATCTTATGAAAATACTCCAGGAATTTCAAAAACAGCACTGTAAGGCGGTCAATCACCAGATGCCACTTGTTCCTTAAGTCTGCAGTGATGTTCAAGCAGAACCATTGAGAGGAGAAAAACAGAAGGTCTCTATAAAAAGGAATGCTCCAATAGACAACAGTGAGCTTTCTACTTCTTTTCTAGGCCTTAGAGTAAGACAAGGAGGTTAATAGTATGGCTCCACTGGTTAACTAAGACAAAACGCGGCTGAGGCCCATTTAGCTATGGCGCTTTCCCTTCTCACCCACATTCACTGAAAGGCTTTGCTTGCCAATTCTGCTTTTATTCCTCTCTAGCAGAGCCCTTCTTGGGCTTCATTTTCCTTCAGTATCTTTGGACCTAAGCTTAGGGATCCCATCCAGGGACTAGATCTGAGACACTCCATCCCTGGCCCTTATCCAGCTCAGAAAGAACAGGATTTTGTTTGATGTTTGGAAGCTATGGGTCTAGTCTGTTTTCAAAAAGCAGAGACTACTACTATTCAGAAAGCTTTTCAGCCAACCTGGAAGAGATCCATGCACACTACAAGTAGGATTCTTGTCACATGGGTTTAGACAGCTAGACTACAGATGTCTTCATAGGTCAGAGTTATCTAAACTTTCTTGCAAACAGCATACCCTCCTAGAGTGTGATTTGTGCCATCTCCGGACAGACATCCAAAACAGGCAAGTTGGATATTTCTCTCAGTTGAAAAGCGAGCTTTAGCAAGTTCAGACCCTGAGGTTGGGTGAAAGTATCCCTTCGCAAACAGTATTTTGCTAAAAAAGCCATCCTCCCAAATAATACCTCAGTGAGCAAGCATGTGGCAACACCTATTACATATGAGTATATATGACAATACATATGCTGAACAGTGCTCTCTAAGTGATGTGTTTGCTTCTCTAAGTTGCTAGTTGCCGTGGGCTGGCTATAAAACTGTTTCAGCAGGCTGGTATATATTAGCATAAAGTCTTCACACTGTATTAGGGGTTTCAGAAGAACCGTGGAGATTAGGAAGGATTTTGTGTGCTGTGAGAACATTCTCACAGTTAACATCAGAGAGGGAAACATTTGCAAGTGACACCAAAACACATCACTAGTAAAAGCTGGTTAACTGGTAAAAATGCAAAGGAGTTAAAAGCTTCGGTACATAATTATTTCAACTGATCTGGTTATTTTATATATAAAGCAAACCAAGATGGTTATTCTGTGCTTATTTGTGTGAAGAACACATGCACACTTGTGTGAAAAAGCAGACTTTTGGAATACCTGACAACCAAATTCCATTTTTTTCTCTTCTGTCTTTTTTTTCTCCAACCACAACTTACAAAATCCTAATAAAAACGCTGTGATGTATATTCCATGAGTACATAATTAAACCTGACAAATTAATTAAGCTATAGAACTCCAATCCTACATGTGTGCTTTTATAGGCACAATGAGTTGTATTTAAGGAAAGTCTTTATAGAATTAGATGCTCTCACTCATTGTTTTATTGCACTTATTTTAATTTGTAGTGTTGCCACCATGCAAAGTATATCCAGACAGTGCCAGTTAAGTGGAGCAGGCAAATAAGACAGAACTGTGGCAAGTTCTGTCTAGCATGTCCAGGCACTACATGCACAGGGGATAAAATATAGAGCTGACTGCATCCATTGAAAAATTGTGCATCATCGTGTAATAAAGGCTGCACACTTGAACATGTTAAAATAACCTCAGAACTCCAGCCACATGGCTATATAAAAAATGATATACCCCTTTGGGAGAAATAACTGCATGTACAGCTTAAAGATGGATCACACATGGCAAGTAGCACCTCATGCTATTGCAAAGCCCCACTCGCTGCAGTACAGAAAGGGGTCCTAGGGAGAAGACTGCAGTTCCCCACTTCCCTGCTTGCACATGTCACTGCACAGGGTAACCTCCACCATCTGGCCTCTGTCCCCAAGCCCTTCCAGCATGTAGGGATGGCCAGAGTGCAACAAACTCATCACTCCTCACAGACCATGTAAGAGCTGGCCACGAAAGGTTTCCATGGCCCGTGAACACCTCTGTGAGGGAAGATGTCCAAGCCAGAAAAGGTAAATAGTTTCAGCTCAGCTTCCCTGGGGCAGCTAAGCCAGATGCACTGCCATTTTGCTTTGACAAAGACCCTGTCCCTGTTTATGTGTCACAGTCCTGTGAATATTGGCATGAGCAACTAAAACCGTCGTAAGGCCATTTACAAACAATACGGCTTCCTCAGGTGTTAAATGCTCTTCCCTGGTTTTCATTCATGGCTTGTATTACAAACTGAACTATGGAAATAATTCATGTTAGGAGTTCATCTTAGCAATATCAAGGATATAATATCATTGGTCTTACCCATGTCTGCCCTTTAGCATTTTTATGCTCATCTGCCATCAATTACACATTCCATATTCAGAAGTGAAAAGTATGACACTAATGTGCACATGAATAATGAAGCAAAGCCATTGGGACTTCCGGAGTGGAGTGCCTTGAAAGCATACAGTATCAGAGATTAAATATGTATGTGTATTTTCTTTATTATAAAGAGATTTCACCCTAAAGGAGTTCTTAGGATTTGGAGTAACCTCCTATTAATCCGATCTAGACCACCTAGAAGAAAGACATGGGGTTTCTTTTGTTTTCATCCTCTCAACATCCTACAGAAACAGGATGATTTTTCCCTAAAAGAGACCGTAGCCTGTTGAATAATTCACAAGTAGTCATCTGCTCAGTTCAGGCTCTTTTGGCGAAGACTCTATGTAAAATTCGAATGAAAATCTGATGATTGAAGTAAGCAGGGATGACCAAGAATGAACCACCTGTTGCCACTGTTAACTAAGGATGAGGAGGCAAAATTTGCAATCTTCAGAGCTTACCTGTAGTTTCTTCTTCCTCTGATTCATTGTCTTCATCATCATCATCTTCCTTGTCCTCGTCTTCCTTTTCTTCTTCTTTTCCTTTTTCGACCCTCCCTTTCCCTCCCTCCCCCTCTGGCTCTTCCATTCTTTTCTCACCAGCCTCTTCCAGCATTTTATCCTCTTCCTTTTCTCTGCTGGCTGTTAAATTCATCATAGTTATGTCAGGCAGGCTTCCATCTTGGTGCACCAGTCTGTTGGTAAATAGTAGCATGTCAGCAAACTGAGCAATAATGACATCGTAGTCTTTTTCTTTTTCAAGATGTATAACTAGAAAAAAAAAAACCCCGTTCATGGAAAATGCCTTAGAGGTGGAAAAGTTAATGATTCTGGTACTTCCTGCAAACACACACTGCAAATTGAGTTGGAATGTATTAGTAACTACTTCTCACTCAGATACTAATGGTTAGTTAGTAATGAGTGGTATTGACACTTAAACTTGACATTTTCCCCGCTGGAGAAAATGGTCAGAGTTTAAGATGTAGAAGCATGAAATGACATTGTTTAAGAGGAAACATTTCATGACTTCATAGGGGACTTACTCATTTTGGTGGTTTGGTATTTTTTTCTTGAGGCTGCTCAAAGTAATTGGAACAGAAAGAAAAGGGAGATGAGAACAGAGGGGTTACAGAAGAAGGTCACCAACAAATATATCATGCTACATCACAAGTCATAAAGCATTCTCCTGCTCCATCTGCAGAAGCCTTCTGATGCCAAGAGCATGCCATCATGACATTCACAGGGCGCTTCTACAAAGAAACATGGAATGGCAGCACAGATGGAAAGGGGGCAACCTATTTACAGCAGCGCTAAACATGGTCAGTGCTGTACCATGCTGTCAGTAATGCAGCTGAATTGTCGTGAGTATCTGACTGATTACTGTAAACACATTTCCACTTTCTTCCAATTGAAAGATGCAGCTGGGAAGCCAAGGAATTTGCAAATTTTCTTACAGCTATAAGTTTGGGAACAAATGAAAGAAAAAATTCCATGGCTGTGGCTTCAGTGTATTTTATCATGTCTGTCTTTGATAGTGCCATTCATTCTCTCTCTTTTCTACATGCCACTGAGAATTTTTCTTAGATTTCTAACTGTCTCTTACTAAATCTATTAATGGTTTTCAGACTACCAAAACTGGGATGCAACTGATTTAACACAGAAATGGTATTTCTCTATTGCCACGGTGCCATTTCTTTCTGAGATTTATTCAGTATGTATCTTCTTTTACTGAAAAAAGAGACATTTGCTTATGGTTTCAGATGTTTTCTTTTTTTTTTTTCCCAGCTGTGCTTTTGGGACTCACCTCCCATATTTGCAGAAAATCCATTTTTCCTAATTCTCTGACCCTATGTGCTTTGCTGAGCACAGCTCTTACTGCCACAAGCAGTCCCTTTGAATACGACCCCTTGCAATAAATTCTCCCTTTGTCAAGTGCATATCTATATGATCAGGTCACTAAATGTTTAGTTATGCTATTGAAATTACTACATTCCGCACACTTTCAGGCATCTGTTAGACTGTTTTAGGACTAGTGCAAGTAACTTCAATATGCTACAGTACCACCTCAGGGATTTATTTTTCATTATGTGAAATTCTGGCATACTACCATTTAGACAGGAAATTCTGCCAATTTTAACTAGGATTTTTACAGTTCAAGAAACTAAAAATCTAGTTTATCAATCTGATCATTAAAAAATAAGGGTAGAATCAGTTAATGAGAAAATCAAACAAGCATAATTATTTTTCATATATTTGGGAGTTGCAGTTTCTTCAAGATGGAAACTTTGGTGGCTCAAATTGGTGGGAAAAACTACAGAAATTTTTCTAAACAATTCTGAAGTAGAAATACCATACCAATTACCAAAAAGCAGAAAAGACAGTTTAAAAGCAGAAGTTTAACAAGACAGCCAAGCACCAGATAATCTCACTGAATAAATACAATCATGACAATGACTACTAAAATCCTTCACCGTGGATTGGACAATGAACCTGAGTGTTAAATAACCTGAAAATCTCTTATACTCAACAATATATTGAGTAACTTTGGCTACTGAAAATAGGACTTTTTGTCTGATACACTTTATTTTCATATTTAAGCTGGTCTATATACTAAAAGGCTATTAAAATCTCTGTAAAATGACTAAACAATAATGTTGCCTAAAATGACATAATTTAACTTTGCACATCTACCTAAAACTCTAATGATGTACCAAGAGGAGGGTCATGTCTAAAGAAGAGAGAATGAATCTTCAGTTCACTTCAAATGTTATGGAGATTCTCGGTTACAATAAATCTTCAGAGTCCATTTAAAAGGCAATGCCCGATGCAATGAAAGTATCCATACAATCAGACAGGTTTTGCAATTTGCAAATGCAATTTTGCAATTGCATTGATTTTAATGAGGTATCTTCCCAGCTGACTTTTATAACGGAAAAACCTACATTCATGCTGGTGTAAATTGAGGACTTACTGACTTACCTCAGTATAAATTGAACAGAAACACAGTAACCCTGTAAGATTTTGTATGAGAGGACTCATCTTTCTCTTATTCATATAACTCCCATTCATATCTGGGAGATCCAGAAGGTGATGGGGTTATAAAGATGGGTGCATGCAATATATATACCTGAAAAAGTCTCGGTATGAGCTTAGTTTTCAGTATGTCAGTGCTTAGTTCTACTGGCATCCGTAGGCTCGAGCACGGGACCACATGCTCAGGAGAACCAAGGCTTCATAAAAAGCCCTGCCCACTATTTAAAAAGTTAGTCTACTAGGAATCTTTCTTCTCAGACTCCTCATTTATTGCTATGGTGTTTGTCCCTCTTTTTTTTTTTTTCTTATACTACAGATCACATATCATGTAACAGACAACATTTAGATATTAGGATCTAAAAACCGCACCAGTTTAAAATATCTAAGACAGGCTACCCATACAGGCTTCCCAGCTCGTCAGGTGTAACTTCAAGTTGGAAAGCACATACTGGTGGGACACTATCAGAAATAACAGAAAGGTAGTGTGTCTGGTATGTAGGAAGAGGAACAACTACATAATAATACAGACAACAAGCCTTGAAGGTACAGCCACTAATACTTTTAACTGAGAGCAGTTCCTATCCCCAAATTCATTAAACAGGGTATCAATAACAAGAAGTATACTAGCAGATCTAGTTTTAGGCATCCAAGCAATTTCAGAGGCACTAAAATCAGGCACATGCCCCATGTCCTTGCTGGACTCCTAGTATTTTCATCTATTTGTAATTTGCTAGAGCAGAAGATTCATTAATAACAACTTACTGGATGCATTATGAAGCCTCTTTATCCTTTGATATTTTTTTTGCAGTTTATGAATTGCTTGAACCCTTCTGGCTAAAACAATTTCTTAGAATACCTGTCATGCACAGCCTTAATAACAGAACGCTTTCTGCTCTGGAGAACATCAGTGACCCATCTCCTGAATATTTGGCGTGCAAGATTCAAAGCAAGCACACAGTGCCATACCTCTATAGGCAGGGCCCTGAGCGTTTCCCCTGCCCTCACAGGGGGCTTTGTTGCCTGCATCCAAGGCCACACTGATGTGTGATGGGGTATATGCAAGCCAGGAAGCCTTGGGGCAAGGGATCCCTCTCCTTCCTTTGGGAGCTGCTTTCACCCTGAGGCTCTTGGCCCTACATTGCAGCTGCATCGCAGATGTGTGTGTGCTGGCTCCCATGCCTCCCTGGCACAAAGCCCGACGCACAGACTGATTCCCTGCCTTCACCTCCCATCTAGCTCACCTCCATGGACTTGCTGGGAGCTCTATGGCTGTGGCTGACCCTGGTTACCATCTGTAGACTGGATCCTCACCTTCAGTTGATGGTTCCCGTTCCTGACTCCCCATGGGAGAGAGCCCAGCCTTGCCTCCTGGCCGTGCACCTCAGCTCTTGGCCTGCCTGCCCTCGCCGAGCTGCCTGCCCTCGCTGTTCCCTGACGCATGGGCTTCCTACAGACCGTGTTTCCAGCTCTGGTGAACTTTTAAGAACCCTGGCCTAAACTATGTGATGACATTTGAAAAAGGAGTGTGAACATGACATATAAATTAAGTTCTTGTTAGAGCAGGTAGTCACAAATATCTAAACAAGGAGTTTTCTTGGCTTTTCTGTTTATGTTCAGTAGCGACAACAAACTCAGAAGTCCTTCTATTCTCGGAGATGATTAAACAAAAGCCCACATTTACTCCAGTCAAATATTTTGAAAGAAATCTAATTTATGGAAATGTTTTCAAGATGACATTTATAAAGGGATGATGATGATGGCAATATAGTCTTTTGTAGTTTGGACACTGCAGCACCCAACTCAGCCTATGAATTAATATCCTTAGCATGCAGTGGTTTCAGTGTACTGCATGTTCCACTTTGGTCTCTGAGTCAAGAAATCTCAGTCTGTACAAACTCATAATACATACTGCAAATTTAATTGACCTGGCCCTCAAACGCCCTTTCTTAGGTGCTTGTGGGGAAGACAGGGATGTGTGTCTGTGTGCCTGTCTGTATGTGTGCACATGCAAGCATGCATCTTTCCATGCACAAATAAAGGGTAGAGAAACGAGCCTCCTCAACCAAGTCTGTTGTCTGCAGCCAATTACAAATAGCACCAATTATTCCTGTATTGAGGCATGGGCAAAGTTTAAGAGAAGAATTCCCATCTGGGAGATGAACTCACAATGTATACATATGCAGGAGAGATGTATTAACTGCTTCACCAGCTTTAGGAGACTACCATACCTGAACAACATTCTCTGCCTGCTTACTTCACAGTACTGTGCAGCAAGAACATTGTTTTAAGGCAATTAAGAAGCAACAAAAAAAGTTAAGGTATATTTGTTTTAAAGGAAAGGAAGAATTGAAGTACCCACCTATTAATTATTAGATATACACGGCCATTGACTTTGGCATGGCTATGAGGTGGGAGATGAAAGCACAAGAATGCATGAGATGAAAATGGGAAATGA
The DNA here is from genome assembly GCF_963924245.1 of Chroicocephalus ridibundus. Taxonomy (NCBI): domain Eukaryota; kingdom Metazoa; phylum Chordata; class Aves; order Charadriiformes; family Laridae; genus Chroicocephalus; species Chroicocephalus ridibundus. The sequence goes on along the minus strand of NC_086285.1, from coordinate 112,784,440 downwards.
ATTAGAGAGAGAGAAAAGGAAACCATTAAATAGGAACAAACGCACTCTCCTGTCTACCAAGAGAGACACATTGTCATAACAAAGCACAATTTGAAAGCTTAACACACACCATGCAGTGAAAAGTCTAGGAAGCTGATAAATGTAGTACTTCAACGTTTAGACAGCGTGCAACTTCAGTTAGAACTGCAGGTTCTTCTCATAGACCCCAAAATGTGAGAACAACCCCTACTGCTTTATCTCAAGTAAGCCACAGAATATTCTGCATATTTTTAAAAAGAGCTACTTTGCTTCTTTTTTTTATTCGAAGGTGATTATAATGGAGCACCTTACCATAGAAATTATCTGTCTCACAGCCTTTATCTCTGCCATATCATAATTCATGGCGCAGCAAGGAAGTGGGCTTGGGAAGTCCCAATCAGAGGGCTTTTCTTTCTCTGGCAGGTGTAAAATTTACCTTTATAAATCACCTTTATAAATAGTGAGAAGTGCCTCGCTCTGCCACTTACAGTGCGCCAGTTTTTGTCCCCTCTATTTGCAGCTGTCAGAGCCTTACTCTTGAACTCTCTCTGCAAACTTTGCTCTTGTGAAGCAGCATCTTAATACATGAACAGTCTCAGCAACTTTAACAGGACTCTTCAGTTAGACACAAACATAATACCATAATCACACATGGTAGTTCAATGCCAGATGGAGGAACTGGAGCTGCTTTCCCTTTAACTTTCATGATGAGCTCTCACTTGCTCCGGCTGTTTTAACAAGTTTGCAATTAAAAGGATTGAGTTCTGTCTGCTTAGTCAAAATTAAGGTTCAGTTTCCTTATCTAAAATTTTTTGTTTGTTGCAAAAGAAGCAGCATAAAAGCAGTTTGGAAAGGTAAACTAGCTGTTGATTGCCAGTGTTTTCAAAGTAAATTAAGTTTTAGTGGCTTTGTAAGAAAACTGCACATATACGTATGAGTCTAATTTGTGTTTTAATTGTTCCTGCAACTTATTTCTATTGCTAGCATTACTGTTAAGCTGAAGCTGGTTGTTGTGCTACTTCTTACCCAGCTTTATGCACCATCAGTACAAATATCAGCTGAGCTTTGAACTACGAAGTCGGCTGATGCTCAGTGATGATTTACTGCATCAAGGGAAGAAACACCTGGATCTTCACACATCAGGCAGTGTTAATGGTAGTACAAAGCAGAAAAAAGTGTTCTGATTTGGATATTGGACAGATTCGTGAAAGTTTCTGAGGAACAAATGATATATGTGATAACTGTGATTTTGAAACACTGCAAAATGGCAACTGTAGCATATATGCTACATTTAAGAGTTAAAAATATCTAGCTACTTATCTGACAGCTCAATACAACCTAGTACACATTTTCACTGAAAAAATAGCATTGTAGTATCAAGACAAAAAAGCTAATGATATCACATGATCCTCTTCACCTGCCACTTTACTTCAGTAAAAAGTCTGATGTGACAACTAATGTCTACTTTCAGCACTGTACCTCCAGGCTACTTACTCCTGGCAAAATATTTTGCTCTCAAGACACTGAAAAGATTTTGTGTCGTAAGTATCAGTGGTTCCACCCTTTGGGAATGATGTGGCTTTAGATACAGTGATTCTCTGCATGATAACCTTTGGAGACCTGTGTAGTATTTTGGTATCTTTGATGTATAATAGAAAGATGTGGAAGTAGTGGTTTCACAGGCAGAGGGTACTGTACTGTGAACCCACTTAAATCCTGGGAGTGCCTCAGAGTCTGGGGTTTTTTTTTCAATTTTGTGCTTACTAGATCGCACTAGGAGGGAGGTGGAAGCTGTTTGTACATTACTCAGGACAACTGCAAACCCAGGAAAAACCCCCATTTCAGCTCAGACACCTATCAGGGCTCCGGTTTCAGGGCTTGGCTGCCCGCTTCAGAGATGTTAACGTGCACTTGCTGCTGCACAAGAAGTCTGCTCACAGGCCATTTCAAAGGGCCCTTGAATCTACCACCACATTTAGCAATTCAAGAAAAGACAAAGGAAAAGGTATTATGCAAACAGCCATTAAAAAAATGTAGGTTTAAAAAACCCCACAACAGTGTTAGGAAATACAGAAACTGGAAGCATTCTATAAATGTAGAGCTTATTCTTATGCACTGATCATAGGGAACACAAACATACTTGTACCATACACTGTAAACTAGCTTCATATTAAATTGAATGCATGAAAAATATCTGAAACGCTTTTGTAAATCTAGCAAGTCCTAAAGGAAAATTCTCTGTTAAGATAAACTGTCGTTATTCCTCAACACACTGTGGTGTATGTGATGTTATGCAGCTAGTCCCCATTCAAAGAAGTACAGTTGAGTTACACTTATCATTGGGACAGGCAAACACTCTAGAAATACTGTCTAAATGGATTAGTTTCCTCAAAGAATTCGAGTAAATGTCATCACATAATATGACACTATGTACTATTAAACCATTTCTCTCTTATACTCCTGGAACAGAATCCTAGGCCGGATGTGCTTTTATGGAGGAGAATATGGAAGAGTCAAACACAGGAAAAGTGAGGTTCCAGAATTGTGAAAAAATGCTAATGAACTTCTTGATGAGATTGCAAAATGTCTCAAAGACCTAGCACAGCCAAGGGTCAGTACTTTGAAAAGTGACCACATGTTTAGGATTTTTCCATTTCTGAAGTTCATTTGCCAAAGATCTCCTAATCTTCGTTTGGCCCTCAAAACGGACATTGAAAAACATAAGTGACCTAAATTAAAAGCCAAATTTCCTACTATTGACAGGACTTACAAAAAGGCACATACAGAAATTAAGCATCTACCTCCCATTAAAGGTCAAAGCCAATGAGATAAATACATAAATACCATTAGTACCTTTGAAAATGTACCCCAAAATGAAACACTTCAGTGTGTAGGGGAAAGTGGGAGAATACAAAAGTACTTTGGTTGTCGTTTATTTAGCAGGGTGCTGGATACTGAGCACCTTCTTTTAAAGCCAGGTACTCATAGCAAAGGAAAATAACATTTAATGAAAAGTGAGCATTTCAAGACAGTCAGAAACAGCATTTTCATACAGATAATCAATAGCTCCATTTAGTTTGTTTCTTTACCTGTATATAGTGTTGTCCTGTTTGCTGGTTACAGCTTTTAAATCAGTGAGCTGGAGAAACCGGTCATGGAAATAGTGAAGGTGTAAGATACACGCCAGTAGGAAGGAGGTGGGGATAAAGATGCGTGTGAAAAGCTCAGCCACAGAAAACTGTTTTAAGCCAAGGTCCGCTAGTCTGAAAAAAAAAAAGTAAGCTGCTAAGCCACCTTTTCACACGAAAACCTTTTTCTTGCCATGAAACATTATTACAAATCATTTGCAATAGGAAATAAGGCGCTGGTACTAGTTATGTGGGTTTAATTTTGAAAATTCTTCTAAATCAGCAGTTTTTACAATGGAAATATCTTGCATTTGGACTCGGTAATGCAGAGAGCTACTGTAAATGTACAGTCAAATGAACCAACCCTGCCATAAATCTCTTGAACCAGATGAGCTGGCTCTGACTGAAAGTCCTGCACTGGAGATCCGCTCATATTGCAAATACTCTCTCATGTAAGCTCCTGTCAAGAAACGCCCAACACATCACGAGGAGGAAGAAACACAGCCCCCCTTATTAGCAGGAAGGTATGTCCACCAGCCCCAGACATCTTGCAAATCTACCCTTAATCTCTTCCCAGATCTGGCTTCTATGGTCAGAGGTAGAGAGGAGTACTAGCACTGTATTGGGAACAGGAGCAGTGACAAGGCCTTGGCAGCAGATGAAATATGATTCTTTGAGCACCTCTCATGCCTTTGCTCACCTCTATTGTTAGATCAGTAAACCTATGGCTTCAGAGCTGAGCCAAGTCAGCTGTGCCTGGGGATGGTCTCATGATGTTTTCCCAAACAAGAAGGAAGACTGCTCTTAGAGCATTCCACCACACGGAATTCAAGAATCCAAAGAAAAAATGAAATTAATTGAAAACACTTACTTGTTTTCATCCAAGCCTGTCATGTTCTTCCACAACCCAGGGAATGACTCAAACTGGTATGTATAGATGAAGATAAGCACCAACATCGTGTAAACAACCACTGACATCCAGAAGTATTTTAAAATCTTTCTCCACCATTCATAGTGCACCTGAAAATCACACACTAAAGATGTTGAAACAAGCTGAAGGCAAAGACACTGACAAAAATACTGACAACACCGTACTGGCAAAGACTAAGAATACTATTTTTCCTAGCTGGCCTGAAGTAAATAACACTTACTCAACAGCAGCCACAGTTCTTTGAGATACAGTTTTTACTCCTGATACACATGCACTCAAGTATGGACTTCTGTGTAAAAATGTCTGTTGGGACACGGCCACAGACATAAAGGCCAGGGACAGCTTCGGTCACTCAGTTTCATCACCATTAGGTAACGATAGTCAAGGAGGAAGGGGACTCCATACGCATTGGGGTGTGGAAGCTGTGTGGACCAGTTGTCACAAAATCTGGTGACTACATAGGACATGCAGAGGCACAGAATTTTCCCACACAAGTTACAAAGCTTGCGGTGATGTGGGGTGGAGTCCCAGAGCAGACGTGTGTATTGTCTGCATCTAATTTATGTGCACCTTGCCTGTCACTATAATCAAAAGCCAAAGGAAAATCAGTCTTAACCCCTTCAAATGATTTTATTATCTTGTATCTAACTAAAGAACAGGCACACTGCTTATGAATTCTGTTTGGAGCTACTTTACTGTCAAGTTAAAGGTATGAACCATTGTATTCAAGAACAAAATTTAGTTAACACAGTTCTCACTTACCTGATAGAGGGCCACACAGAAGAGGAACAGTACCATATAGATGATTTTGTACATGACAATTCTACCCTCAAAGCTGACAAAGAAGAACATGCCCCCACAGACGTAAATCCAGTACTTGATGAACATAGCCATCACCAGCTTCCCCAGAACTTTCATAATATCCTGTTCATCCTCATCATCCTCTTCCTCTTCCTCCTCCTCCTTCTCCTCTTCCTGTTCTTCAGCCACTTCTCCCTCTTGCAACTCCTCATCTGCAAATACAGAGTCACATTTGGCCTCTGTTTTGTGGACTTTTAGTAAGAATTGAAATGGGAGGAAAGTAAAATCTCTGCACACAACACAGAAACTCAAACCACAATATTCACAAGAGACTGTATTTCTGAACTACATGCCTCCAGAGCAGGGGAAAGAGTTTTAACTTCATATGAGCTTCAACCTGCTCCTGGAGCCATGCGGTGCATAGCTATACGTCCTTACCAGACACCCGTCTTCACTTTGAAATTCAGGCAGCTGTACTGGAAATTTAGAGCCTAAGGGCTGTATAATGGATAACAGTCAAAACACTTGCCATGGCAAAACCTATACTCCCAGGCAAGAAACCTTTTAAACCGGAAAACAAAGAAACCACCAGCACCACCAGAAACCTCTCATCTTGAGTTTAAAGTTTAAACTCTCATCTTGAGTTTGAACCTCTCATCTTGAGTTTCGTCCTTTAGAGAATATTGTGGTTACCTCCGAAAACCACAAGCAAGAGAAAACACTAACATAAAACCAAAAAAGCTTAAAAAAATACAAATGCTGCCCTATTACACTCCTGTTCTTCAAAGAAACAGCTTCTTCTGCTGTACCTGAGCCACTGCAGAAAAGACAAGCTGCTTTTGCCCTATGAAGAGGTCAGGATCCCACAGTTATTAACCTTGTGAGACTTGTGGAGGGCAGGATAAGTGCTCCCCCAGTAGCAAGTACACATAAGCAAGTATCTAGAGAGCAGGGCACGTCAAACTCAGAGCATGTAGCTGTAATGCTTTTCTTCACTTTGAGAACAATATCAAGACTTCACCACCAAAAGGCTTGCCCACTCCCTTTGTCCCAGTCACCATCGGTCTTCTCAGACTCCTTCCTCACTCTTGCCTTGCAAATCCTTGCAGTGTCCAGCTCTGACACTGATCAGACGTTTTACTGAGACAAACTCAAACAGAGCGCTACATCACTGCTTCCCGGGCTGGCTTTCTGCCATTTCAGGGAGTTGAACTTGTTCAGATCAACATCCAGAGAGACAGAATAGAACAAGAACGGTTTAGAGGAACACGTGCCCGGTAGCAAAAGACAGAACAGGCCACTGAGCTGTTAGATGAGCTGAAACTGTAGCAGTAAACTTTCCTCTCAGGTATGCTTCTGATTGCATGAGCCCCTGCACTGAAAATATACACGCTTATTTTCCCATCAAAGTTACTAGTATAACTTCTGGTTTTGTAGAATTGTTTACCTGCAAACACAAACTCCAAGGAATTTAGCAACTGACTTTTCCTATGTAAACTCTTCTCCTGTGGTTAAACTCCTACAGCAATTAATCTGCTCATTTGAGTTGGGACACAGGAGTAAACTGATTATTTGGAAGTTCCATGACATTTCTCAAATGAGTCATATTAATTATCTTCCATTTATTTGCAGTTCAACAGTAAAGAGAATTCTCATTTTATTTGCATTTCTGAAGTTCAAAAGTGCTTTATTTTTATACCCAGAAAGATAGTTGTACATAGATTTTGTAGTCTTCCTTAGCTAAAACAGGTATCTTGCTAATTGCTTTCAGCATTACAGAAATGCAGTAACTGGAACTTTTATCGTGACTGAAGGACTGAATCAGACATGGCTTTACCTTTTTCTTCACTTTCTTCATCTCCAACTTTGACCTCAGATAAAGTAGCTTCTTTTAGCTGAAGTGCTTTTTGTTCAGTGAGGTGCTGCCTAAGCAGTAGCCAGAAAGTAATTGTGAAAAGAATCTGCAAACAAAAATCAGAACAAAACCAACAGACTAATTGCATATCCTACATCCTGATAATACAAATATATGTTTTCATAAATTTTGCATGCCTTTGTTTTCTCTGTCCATCAGAAAATGGCAATGATGGCACCAATGTCAAAGTGCATCTTTGTGGAAGTTAAGTTATTTAGGAAATGTCCTGCATTAAAACCAACTTTATTTCATTTGCACTTTTCCATTGAGTAGTAACTTCTCACTCTGCATCTTTTCTTAAAGGTATTTAGCTATATAGTTCCATTCTCCATTATGTTCAGTTTTCAAGGATCTTCTCATTATATATCAATTCATACAACTTTCGTCTGTCCATTTTTGTTAATTTTTCCCTTTTTGCAGGGAAGAAGCACAGGCAGGTGAGTGTATTGTCATTGTTAGGGTTTGGTATATATCCCAAGTCTTTTGATTTAGGAGGTAGGGGTTTGGGGTTTTTTTGTGTGTGTATGGTTGGACTCGATGATCTCAAAGGTCCTTTCCAACCATGAAGATTCTATGATCCTATGATTCTATGATTTGGTACTCCAGGTGCTTAAACATAATTAATTTAAAAATGAATAATTTCTTTGTATGTCTTTAAGTTACAAAAGACACGGTCAACTGAATGTGCCTTGCATTTGGAGCAGTTACAAGATTTGAGATGGCTCTTAATTCTTTAAAGACCGTTAAGAGATGATAATTCCATAACAGCAGCATACCTTAGAAATAAATAAATCCCTTTAACGAAGAATGCATTTCTGTGTTTTGCAAAAAGCTAAATTCAACAGCTTGCAATACTGAGAGATGGACAAAATTCAGAAAACAGCATGATCACACACTTGATTTTATGTTTACATTCTGCAAAGTTTCCACCAACTTCGGTGGTGCAGAACAAGGGTTATTTCAGTACTTTATAGGCTCGAAGAATAAAATCTTAAATAGGAAACATGTAAGAGCCAAGTATTTTGCATACAATAGAATGACAAGGCCAGTAGTAGAACGTAAAGAGCTCTCCTGGTTTTCATCTAACGTGCAAGTACTTCATGGGGGAAAGGAGACGCCCCAGGCTAGCGACAGCTGTTTTCACTGACTCTGTGTCTAACACTGAGCTGCAGCAGAAGACTGTCTGCCTGTGTGAATTGTCACAGCTTCTCCTGATACCTCCTGGAGCTCTGGCTTTTGCAACACAAACCACTGATATTGTAAAACACGGATTTGTTCTGCAGTGATTAGCTCCATCTCCCTGCTGCATTTACACCTTGTTCTCTTTGGTGTTTCCAGAGCCAGAGCTGGCTCTATGAGAAGTCTTGAAGGACTGCAGATCAAAGAAATGCTTTTAGTCCACCTTTTACAGTATCCATTTTATTTCTTTTTCAGACCAGGAAACACATAGCATGCAGAAAACTATGCAGAAAGAATTACAGTACATTTCTTTCTATTTTCCTCTCTTTGCAGAATACAGTATCCAATCTTTTTAAATTCAATCTTTATTCAAAGGGCTTTAAACTAGGAATAACAGGGAGGGACAGAGTTACCAGCAGCCTTGGAAGGGAGTGAACGACAGGGCTGACAAACAAGGGGCACCTGGGGTGATATGAATGAAAGGAAACACATAATCAACAAAACAGGGCTTACGTGGGGTCACCTCAAGCATTTCTATGTAAGCAAGGAAATTCTTTCAATGCACTATTATAGGGAAACCTTGCAGATCCTTTGTGGGAAATCAGCATGCTGGGTGCCTCTCTGAAGTGCCTGGACACTAACGCATGCAGCACAGGGAAAAAACACAAGGAATTAGACACCTCTGTGCAGGGCTGTAATCTTGTTGGGATCACAGAGAGAGGGTGTGATGGCTTGCATAGCTGCAATGGAGAGATACAGGTTCTTTAGGAAGCACAGGCCAGGAAGATGTGGAGGTGGAGTTGTGATTTCTGTGAGACCGCAGCTGGAATGCATCAGCTCTGCCTGGGCATGGATGATGAGCCAGGTAACCTGAGAGGACTATAGAGACACTGGCTGAGCATGCAGAGACACGGTGAGAAAAGTCAAGGCCTGATGTTGAGTCTGGTGAGGCATGTCAAGAGCAGCAAGAAGAGATTCTGCAAGTACATAAGCAAAAAAAGGAAGGCTAGGAAAAATGTGGGCCCACTGCTGAGAGGGGCAAGGGCCCTGGTGACACAGGACATGCAAAAGGCTGAAGTCCCAAATGCCTTCTTTGCCTCAGTCCTTGCTAGCAAGACTGGCCTTCAGGAATCACAGGTCCCAGACAATGTGGAAAGGTCTGAAGCAAGGAAGATGCATCCTTGGTGGAAGAGGATCAGGTCAGGGAATACTTAAGCAAACTGAGCACACATAAGCCCATGAGTCCTGATGGGATATACTCATGAGTGCTGAGGGAGCTGGCTGGTGTCATTGTAGAGGCTACTCTCAATAATCTTTGATTGATTATGGTGACCACAAGAAGCGCTGGAAGACTGGAGGAAAGAAAATGTCACTCCTATATTCAAGAAGGGCAAGAAGAAGAAGAAGCCAGGGAACCAGCAATGGTAGATAAGGGGAGAGCAACTGACGTCATCTACCTGGACTTATGCAAAGCGTTTGACACTGTCCCACATGACATCCTGGTCTCTAAATTGGAAAAGCATGGATTTGATGGATGGACCACTTGGTGGATAAGGAACTGGCTAGATGGCCACACTCAAAGGGTTGCAGTCAATGGCTCAATGTCCATGTGGAAACCAGTGACGAGTGGCATTCCTCAGGGGTCAGTACTGGGACCAGTGCTGTTTAACATTTTTGTCAGTGACATGGACAGTGGGATGAGTGCACCCTCAGGAATTTTGCTGATGACACCAAGCTGTGTGGCACAGTCGACATGCTGGAGGGAAGGGATGCCATCCAGAGGGACCTTGACAGGCTTGAGAAGTGGGCCTGTGCGAACCTCATGAAGTTCGACCAGGCCAAGTGCAAGGTCCTGCACCTGGGTCATGGCAATCCCAGGCACAAATACAGGTTGGGCGGAGAATGGCTTGAGAGCAGCCCTGAGAAGGACTTGGGGGTGCTGGTGGATGAGAAGCTCAACATGAGCAGGCAATGCATATTTGCAGCCCAGAAGGCCAACCACATCCTGGGCTGCATCAAAAGAAGTGTGGCCAGCAGGTTGAGGGAGGTGATTCTGCCCCTCTACTCTGCTCTGGTGACCCCACCTGGAGTACTGTGTTCAGCTCTGGAGTCCTCAACACAAGAAGGACATGAACCTTTTGGAACAGGTCCAGCGGAGGTCCACAAAGATGATCAGAGGGCTGGAGCACCTATGCTATGAGGACAGGCTGAGAGAGTTGGGGTTGTTCAGCCTGGAGAAGAGAAGGCTCCAAGGAGACCTTATAGCGGCCTTCCAGTACCTAAAGGGGGCCTACAGGAAGGATGGGGAGGGACTCTTTGTCAGGGAGCGTTATGATAGGACACAGGGTACTGGCTTCAAACCGAAGGAGGGTACATTTAGATTGGATATCAGGAAGCAATTCTTTACTGTAAGGGTGGTGAGGCACTGGAACAGGTTGCCCAGGGAAGTTGTGGATGCCCCATCCCTGGAAGTGTTCAAGGCCAGGCTGGATGAGGCTTTGAGCAGCCTGGTCTGATGGGAGGTGTCCCTTCCCATAGCAGGGGGGTTGGAACTAGATGATCTTTAAGGTCACTTCCAACCCAAACCATTGTGTGATTCTGTGAACTACAGGACACTTGATCCCTGGGAAGGTGAGGGCGGTGGGACGTTGGAAGAGGTTGCCCAGAGAAGTTGTGGATGCCCCATCCCTGGAAGTGTTCAAGGCCAGGCTGGATGAGGCTTTGAGCAGCCTGGTCTGGTGGGAGGTGTCCCTTCCCATAGCAGGGGGGTTGGAACTAGATGATCTTTAAGGTCACTTCCAACCCAAACCATTGTGTGATTCTGTGAACTACAGGACACTTGATCCCTGGGAAGGTGAGGGCGGTGGGACGTTGGAAGAGGTTGCCCAGAGAAGTTGTGGATGTCCCATGCCTGGAAGTGTTCAAGGTCAGGTTGGATGGGGCTTTGAGCAAGATCATTTAGTGAAAGATGGTCCTGCCTGCCTCAGGATGGTTGGCCTAGACGATCTTTAAAGGTCCTTTCTGACCTAAACCATTCTACAATTCGAAGATTCTATGGTGATGGAGCAGCTAATCCTGGAAACCATTTCCAGGCACATGAAGGACAAGAAAATTATGAGGAACAGTCAGCGTGGATTCACCAAGGGGAAGTCATGCTTGACCAATTTGATAAACTTCTGCAATGAAATGACTGGCTTTGTAGACGAAAGGAGAGCAGTGGTTATTGTTTACCTAGACTTCAGGAAGGGTTTTGACACTGTCTCCCATAAGATCCTCATACACAAGCTGATGAAGTATGGGCTGGATGAGCAGACAGTGAGGTGTACTGACAGCTGGCTGAACAGCTGATCTCAGGGTGTGGTGATCAGTGGCATAAGATTTAGTTGGAGGTCAGTGATTAGCGATGTACTCCAGGGGTCAATACTGGATCCAGTCCTGTTCAACATCTTCATTAATGATCTGGATGATGGGACAGAGCGCACCCTCACCAAGTTTGCTGATGATAAAAAACAGGGAGGAGTGGCTGATACACTGGAGGGTTGTGCTGCCATCCAGAGGGACCTCGACAGGCTGGAGAAAAGGGCGGACAGGAACATCATGGAGCTCAACAAGGGTAAGTGCCCAGTCCTGCACCCACAGAGGAACAATCAGTTCATGCACTATTATATGCTGGGGACTGATCAACTGGAGAGTAGTTTGGCAGAAAAGGCCTAGAGGTCCTGGTGGACACCAAGTTGAACATAAGCCAGCAATGTGCCCTTATAGAAAAGAAGGCAAATGGTATCTTGGGACGCATTAGGAGGAGTGTTGCCAGCAGGTCAAGGGAGGTGATCCTTCCCCTCTACTCAGCACTGGTGAGGCCACAGCTGGAGTGCTGTGTCCCGTTCTGGCGCCCCAGTAAAGAGAGACATGGACATATGGGAGAGAGTCCAGTTGAATGGCCATGAGGATGAAGGGACTGCAGCACTGCTCCTATGAGGAAAGGCTGAGAGAGCTGGGACTGTTCAGCCTGAAGAAGAGAAAGCTCAGGGGGAATCTTATCCAACGTCTATAAATACCTGAAGGGAGGGTGGAAAGAGAACGGAGACAGGCTCTTTTCAGTAGTGCCCAGTGATAGGACAAGAGGCAATGTGCACAAACTGAAACACAGAAGATTCCCTCTGAACAACAGGAAACCCTTTTTTTCTGTGAGGGTGACTGAGCACTGGCACAGGTTGCCCAGGGAGGTTGCAGAGTCTCCATTCTTGTGGATATTCAAAAGCCATCCGTGCATGGTCCTGGGCAATCAGCTCTAGATGTCCCTACTTAAGTAGGGGAGTTGGACTAGATGACCTCCAGAGGGCTCTTTCAGCTTCAACCAATCTGTGATTCTGTGAAATTTACAAAGTGCAGTATATTCAGCCTAACAAACCCCACTAGGCATCTTCTATTAGTTTTATGGGTGTGGACAAATAATCATATACACGCAAGTTTCCTTTCTTGACACCAGCGAGTTTTCAGATAAGACATTTGATGATATAGCTAATAAGAAACAATGTAAACGGTGCTGATGTATTAAGACAGTTAAAACTCCTTAGAGATTTACAAAGTTGTTGAGAAAAACTGTAGAACTTCTCTTGCTGAACCCCTTTGAGCTTTAGCACTCTTACTAAATTAGCCCTACCTTTATGAGAGAAACAATACAGCACTCACTAATTTTCAAATACATTAAAGACCCAGAAATGGTTGTCCACAGGGCACTGCCAACAAGGAAAATCACTCACAGAATCACCTTAAATGGTAATTAGGAGTCACAAGGCAAGTGATTCACTTAGCGCAAGGGGAGCAGTGCCAACTAGATGCACTCTCTGAGACGCCCCTCTTGGGTGCTCTAGGAAGCAACTTCCTATTTATGCTCATGCACTCCCCCAGAAGCAAACCTGCCAAACAAAATGCATTTTGTAGTGCTTTCAAGACATCAAAGAAAAAAAATCTATCATGCACTGAGGTCAACAAACTCTCTTGTTTCTGACCTGAAATGGATCCCAAGTCATGATGCTTCAGGTATAAGGGTAAAGAATTAAAGCTCAGTCACAGCCCTGTACTGCTGCTAGTGCCAAATCATAAGGGGGTGAGTAGTACTGGTAATTGCAATGACACCACAGTTCCAGTTGCCATCATATTCAGAGGCAGCCCTGACATCCCATGAGTATTAATCTAACAAATCAAATCACATCTAGTTTTGCATCCAGTTTGTAAGACCAAACAAGCGAGCAATTTCCACCTCCTAAGAATTTTCTACAGAATTATCATGAAAATGCACAAAGATATCTGAAACATTTGTTTTGGTATTAGCCTAACAAGCAAGAAGCCATTTTCTGAATGCTATTTTTTAACGAGTTATGCTTTATTATAGAACTGCTACTGAACATGGTTATACTCAGTATTGAGGATTCACTCTTAAAGAAATGCCAGAAAAGACAGAAAATGCGAAAGAGATTCGAATTTTTTATCACAATATATTTTGTGGTTTCATAAATAAATCTCAGCTGTTTGTAACACCTACCTTTGATGCCAGCTCTCCAGGTTCCTTTCTTTCTAAAAAACCAGACACTTGAGGAAGCTCATCATTCTTGAGCTCAATACTCCATATATACTGTAACGTTAGCAGTAAATTTCCATAGAAAACCATGAATGGTGAACTGATCATGGCGTATTTCCTTCGGTCCCGAATCATCCACAATGTGCAAGACCAGATCAGTAACACAAAAGTCAACCAGCTGTGATATGTGATACTCCATGCCTTGTGGAAAAAGGAAAGAGAGGAAAAAAAGGTTCACAGATACATTCAGGGACAACATTGATGCATAATGCCAGTCACACTTACCTTATGCTTCTCTACTTAGCACACATTTTCATTATGATGAGACTCTGTCCCATATTAACTGGCTACTGGGCCAGCTACAATAGGCCCCTTGGAGAATGTATAGAACGTGGATTCTTAAGAAGCCCACAGCTAAGTGTGAACCCTGCTTTGTGCATTAGTTGCACCTTGGTGGGGTTTGTAAGCAGACTCATTGCTTCTCATTACCCCAAACTAAATACAGAGTAACTTTTGCACGTACAAGATCTTCTTGCAAAGAATGCAGCAAAGAATTCAGAGTAGGAATAGCAGAACACATTTAATAGCTACTACATTCAAGGTCTTAGACGGACTTACAAAACTACGCTAACTCCATACTGGTTTAGCTTTTGTGGAATCAATTTAAAATGGAAAGCTATGGTATGCACACACCTAACCTGAGGAACATTTAACCTACACTAACCATGTTACATCACCTGAAATACTCACCGAATGTTTTCTACAGCTTGCAGAAATCAGTTACTGAAAACTGCTCTATTAAACACTCAGGGAAAAGGATTGGGGTTTTAAGTGTACTTTATTAATATTGTGTCATCGATTTAGGATTCAATTCAGCTATATGCCGGTATAACCGTCAATAAAACATTTTAGATTCCTTTTCAGTTTAAATAGAAAAGTATGAAACATTAAGACTATTTCAATCAGTTTAACTCAGCCCCCTTGGAAATTACTTCTTTTAAGGGCATGTGAAAAACACTAATATGATCCTTCTCTGGCCCCATATAGGAAAATAACTTACACTGAGCTGTCTTTGGCTATGGGGAAAGTGGAACTTGCATCACATCACACCGTAAATAAATTCACAAATGAATTTGGGTTATATAAAATAGGGATATATCACTAAGAAAAACGCTACTAGTGTCTTAATATTAAACTACAAGAAAGCTCTTCAAATATATCTTCTCCTTTGATATTGAGAGATATGGCCCTAGAAAAGAATTAAAAAGGAAATGCGATCATATGAAGCATTTGAGTTTAAAAAATAGGAAAAAGAGGCATTATGTCAATATGAAAACAACTACTTGCTAATGTCTCAGAATGCATCAAGCCAGATCCAGATTCTGCACAAGGAGTCTGCTTTATTTAGTTGAGTAACTTTTCCTGTTAAAGGACAGCAAATAAAGTTTGAAACTTTATGCAAACAAGAAGCAGCCCAGCTAATTTGTTTTACCTTTTTTAATACAAAATTGGGCCAAGAAGCTTTACGGCTAATTTCATCACAGTTGAAACCTTTCCAAAACAGTAAAACCAAAGTTTGCATTGGGAATATGGAGCAAGATCTAATAATTATGCTGAAAACTTGCTACAGTGCAGCTCAAGGTATTTGCATCAAGTGGGCTTAAAAGCAAGCAACAACAGGAGAAAGAGAAATAAGGGTCGTAAGTGAAACAATAGCAAAATCTTGCTTCGCATGAAGTTGTATTTTCCTTGAGACCTTTCTCTGTCAATATTGGAAATCAGGCTTTACAGATCTTTTCTTCTCAGAGAATAACTGGATGCATGCTTCAACATGAAACAGGAACTATATTTTTTATATTTACTATATCACTATGAAATGCTTTAATTTTGTAGGCAAATTTCTGAGTGGAGCAAAAGCATGACAAGCCTGCCTATGCAGAAGCTTTGTAATCAATAGAAAACTGAGTCCCAGTGGTTTTCTGACATTCAACAGAAACAAAACCCAGGGCTCCCAGTGCTGGAAATGTGATACTTTACCCAGAACCCCACGTGTTGCCCTATTTATAGGTCTATAACAGGCCTGGGAATTCTGCATCGGTAACACAAAACAGACCTAAAATGATGCGGACACCATATTGATGTTTTCTAACTCTGATGCAAACACTTACTGAAAACGAACCAATGAGACTACTTTCAGGAAAACACTGAGAAGACACGTTTATTTGTAAAATTAACAGCATTACTTTTTTGCTGCCAGTACTTACCATCATAGCTATCAGAGCACAAATGTAACTTTGTTTCATGATAAATTGGAACACAGAGACCAGGGCATGTAATTTAACATTTTCTTTTTCCTCCTGAGTAACTTCCTCTTCCTCTTCCTCCTCCTCCTCCTCTTCCTTTTCTAAGTAGAAAAAGAAATTCTTATTTGCAATTCATGCTGGTCTAAAAGTAGTATACACACTCTCTCCTGGAACGATTTCACTTCTAATCACTCTGATGGCTACTTCTACTGCAATCAGTAAGCTCAAGATGGGCGCCAAAGAAAAATTACATTTGAACATAGTAAAGCAACGCAAAACGCACCATCACCGTGTTGGTAGGCAAAGTATTTTGGATATGCCTACAGCCCAGTTTACAAGGTTGCTGTGCAGTCAGCCATCATTGTAAAGCAACAGCAGCTATTTAACTTCAAGAGGCCAAAGAGCTTACCAAAATGAAAATAAATGCTGGCAGCAGTGAACGGAGACACAAAATAAGAAAAAATATGGAAGTAAGGGTAATTTCCAGACAATTCACTACCTGACATGTCATCCGAAGGCTCCCATTTGTACTGTGGCGTTGAGTACATATCTGCTTTGGCTGGACCATTTTCTAACGGCAGTGTGGGGTGGATGGTGTGATAGTCAGCAGGGTTCCCGTTCACTGTTACCAGCAGCACCTGCCAGGAGAACGGAGAGAGGGACTGCATTTGGGGTGGCTCTTTGGAGAATGTGACTCCTACCTCTCTGCTTCCCTACTGTTGGATTGGCAGTTAAAGGAGCTTAATGAGTAATGGCAGTTCTTCCTTCCAAAGAAATTGACATGTTATAGTCATGTTGCATACAAAAGTAGCACATAACAGCTTCCAAAATTAATCGTTGTTAGCTTTTTATGCAATATCAATAGGATTACAAATTGGTTTCAGTGAAGAAGTTCTTTAGCAAACAGTAAAATGCTGCTGCATCTCTGAACTTCTATAAATATTTTCTTTAAAAGTTTTCAAGGTTTTTTTCAAATTCCCAGAATGTCACGTTGCATTAGGTAACACTTCAATTTACACACAAGCAGTCTGAAAAGGAATAAAAGTGTGGCTACACAAGCAAAAGCAATTAAGTTACTACAGTCAGCTGAGCCACAGTAAATGACTATTTGCATGCTCTTGGTCTGTCCTACCTATGAAATTAAATGGAAAGAAAAAGCAGTGGAAAGGTGGACTCAGTTAACACATCCACAGCTGGGGAAGGCTAAGGTAGACCACATGGCTCAGCGCACAGACAGTAACTCAGTGAGCCCATCTTCAGACATCCTGCCTTTCCCAGCTTAAATTGGCTTTTTACAGCCAAGATAGGAAAGTACCATTATATCTCCTGCGTTTAAGTTAAAGTTTTAACCAAAAATTCATCCGCCTTTTTAGGCAAACTAAGATATTGAGATTTTCAGAATTCAGTTCACATCTCATTATTTCCAGTAGTTATGAAAATAATGGTTACAAATTGCTTTCAATTTTAAATTATTACTGGTGAGATCTATATTGCTGCCATTAATAAAACCAGTTGTGGTAATTTTTGTTACTGATGCCACATTTACGCCACTTGGTAGCACTAATTCAACACTGTTTCATTGTTTTATTTTTGTGAATTAAATTTTATCCCTTGTGCTTGTTTGGATAATCATAACCATAATCATAAATAACTCTTGTATTGGCAGAAATTCACATGCAATGGGTGATGGTAGCAAATGCTGAAGACTGAGCATTACTTCAGCAGTAAATGCTGAAGACACCCACTTAGGCTGTGAGATAGGAGCGTATTTTGCCTGTTGAAACTATTCACAGGCACATGTGGGCTGTTTCAGAATCGTGTCTGGGTTACGTTCAATTATATTCAGCAGCACAGGCTGTGGAGCACATTTAGATTTGGTTACAGCTGCTCCCAAGGTTCATTTGCATCTCCATCCTTCTGTGTATGCTGAGCAGAGGGGATGTTTCTGCTTTCAGAGTCTGCTAGGGTCTATAGCAGTCAAGATAAACGGATCATTTGCTGTCTGTTCAAACAAAGACTTGGATTTTCTGTAATCTGTAAATTGAACTCATATGTGTTGTCAGTCATGCTTTAAGGGCCTCAGCATTTCAACACAAACGAAAGAAAAAAATACAGCAAAGAAGCTAAACCAAGTTTAAAGATGGATTGCATTAGAAAGCATATTTTGATATCTTATTTAAACCCAATGAAAGAGCAAAGATCGTTTGCCAGTTGGTACTACTACAAGCAGTTTAATTTCAAATTATCAACTTTAGGGCTGATCAGTGGTTTCTCAGTGCAATTATTAAGGAAGCAAATGACAATTATATTTAGGATAATCAAGGCTATAGGGTAAATGGCAGGCTAACCAAAATAATGAAGTTTTAAAAATGTCATCTAAGCTTTTATCTGTATAAAGTGTAATCCATATTTACACATATTAAGAAGAATTACAAAATTACAAAGACTAGTAGTATACTAACATCCGATGGCTTGTATTCATCTTGGGTCATTGACAGAAGCTGCAAAAAGCAATGCAAGGACAAATTATTAAAAAAGCACAGCTCAAGCATTAATAAGTCTAACTTTTTGAATACGTGCATGCATATTTGCTGACTTTTGCACTAAGAAATTCAGAAAGAATTCTTAAAAAGCCAGCAGAATTGTACACTACGCTCCATAAAATGGTATTTAGTGTGCCATAGCATTGACATAACTTTACTGTATGTTCCTGTGAATTCTAAACCAAAACTGAGAATGTTGCATTGAAATTTTAGATACTAGGTCAAAGAATTAATCAGTATGGCATTATACTGATTAACTGCTTTCTAATGTCTTTCTAATGATCTAATGCTTAAAAACTAAGTTTTTAAATGATCATTAGAATTACTGTAATTATAAAAATACTTCCAAGGAAAAGTTTATACTAATATAAAATGTGATACTTCATTCATTTGCCAGCTTGTTTACCATTACTATTATTATGGCAGAGTTCTTGGGGCTTGAGTGTATGTGGCTCAGTGGAGTGTTCCTATATCCCAAATTTGACTGCAACTTGTCAAATGAAATTTTGCACTGCAGCTGGTGAGGACAGGTGGTAGAAAGCTGGGCCTTTCCAGGAGCTTTTACACCAACTGCCTTACCTGCCCTGATACAAATATCCAACAAGGGCACCAGTGTGCTTGGAGGAAGATAAGCTGGCAGTCCGCCCTTACCAATGACAGTGCTAATTAGTAGTTACAAGGCAGATCAGATCTTTACATCATCATTTAGCTCCCTGACAGACTTTCTAGCTGTTTTGCACAAAGATAATGGCCTCATGCCAAAAGCATGGCCCAAAACTTGTTAAATGCGGAAGCTCAAAACACAGAGCATGCTCTTCTTTTTCTTCCTTACACTGTCTCCTCTTCGTTATTGATTTTTATAAAATATATTCCTATCTGCCACACAGCCTTGATATTACATCTAATTTATATAAACACACGTGAAGATCTTCTTACTTGCAACCTATATAATGCTGCTCCCCTTAATTTCAAAGTAACTGTGATAAAATTAACTGATTGAAATACATTTAATGCAGAGACCCGTCCCCCTCCAGCCTTACTTTTCTCTCATCAGTTGTATAGTGGCTTGCATACCACAAACTACGTCTTCTCTCCGCTGTCATTGGAATTGGGCTGCAGGCTATTTCTTTGTCATCTTCCCTGCTAACAGATTTCTCTTCATCAGGCATCTGCTAAACAATACAAATTACAAGACTAGTTATAGCTCTCTCAATAACAATCTTACCAGAGGAATTTAAATTTTCCCCTAATTGATACTCCCTCTCCAAAGTATGTCTTTGAAACATCTTTTAGTGTCTAACGCTCTTGATCTACGATAGATAACTCTTACTGAGATGACATTTTCAGAAATGACGACAGAGCCTTTGTATAACTGCTGGTCTGTCAATGCCAAGATGTTTTCCTGATAGTTACAAGACACCAGAATTACATAGACCTTCACATCCTACCTTACTATATACCTTAAGCTAGTCATACCTTAAGCTAGTATACAGATATTTAATTTTCAAGGCAAAGTATTGAAAGCAAATTCACTTTTTTCATTTGCCTGTCTATGCGAAAAGCCAAATCTGCTCCATTAAACAACTGAAGAACTGAAAAGATTAAAACTATCTGGATGGAACGCACCCGCACAAAGGTTGTGGATGAGACTGACCTAGGAGTTCAGGTAGATGGACCAGAAGGAAGAGCCACCACAGAGAGACAGGCTAGAGATGGGCCAACTAAAAAATGCACAAGGTTTACAAAGATTGATATAACATGCTGCATCTGGAATAAACCCACATAACAATAAAGGCTGTGGACAGACTGTGTGGGGAGCAGCTCTGTCGAACAGGCCCAGAAGGTCCTGGTGCACAGCAAGCTGAACACGAGCCAGCAGTGAACTCTGGCAGCAATTAAGGCAAACATCTCCTGGGCTGCATCAGCAAGAGTACTGCCAGCAGATCAAGGGATGTGATTATTCCACTGTACCTGGCCTGTGTCAGGCCATACCTGCAATGCAGTTCTGACATCCCCCAGTTCAAAAGAGATAGAGCAAATCTGGAGAGGGTCCACCAGAAAATTGTCAGGATAATTAGAGGGTTGGAGAAGATGAAGGGTGCAGGAATTGGGGTTTTTTCGGCCTTCTAATATCTAAATTGTAGCTTTAGAGAAGACAGTAGCACTCTTCTGACAGCAAGGCACGGCTATAGGACAAGAAACTAAGAGGATAATTTGCTTCAGGGAAATGCCTTCTGGATATTAAAAAAAAAAAAATCACCATGAGAACAATTAATCACAGGCATTGGCTGCCTTTGCTGGAAACATCCAAGACTTGGCCCTAATCTGAGGCCCTGCTCTCACAAGAAGTTAGATCAGATGATCTCCAGAGGTCCCTTTCAACCCAGACTGTTCTGTGACTCTGTGATTGTCTACAATCCACATGCTCTATTTCTTCATCTGTGACAGGAACTATTACCACTAAACTGCAGAGGATTGCTAATGCAGAGGTCTGAACTCCATCTTAATTCCATGGCCAGCAGGGGTATGGGGCCTCTCAAACAGACTGAACATGGGTGTTGTTATATCACAGTGACAAGTGGGAGACCTGGGTAGGTGTACATAAACCATGCTAGATTACAGCTCCTCTTTGGGCTCCTCTTCCTGCACTGTCCCTCTTTTTCCTGCAATATTGAACTTCCCAGCTGAGCTGTCACAAAGCAGAACCTTGCTGTTCATACCAGTGAGAGGAGAAAGATCAACCATGTGGTGCTAAAGGGAGTAAGGGGGTGCTCTGGAGCCAGCAGGCTGCCTGTGAAAGCTGTGAGCACCTCCAGCACAGTGTTGCTCAACAGCACTCACCAGCCCTGGGATACCATCAGGGAGATGCTACCACTACTGAAGTTACTCCGTCTTTGCCCAGTTTCTCATTTTTAACCTTAGACCTTGACTCTGCTTTTTATTTTCATTACTATTTGCCCTCTCTACTTCCTTAGTTTTCTGGTTTCTCCTCTTCTCCCAAGACTTCATGTGATTTTTAGATTTTTGTCTGTGATGGAAATAATAAGTATTCAAAATTTCAGAGGAAGGTATGCAAGAACATAAAGTGAATATTATGGAATAATACTAGCAGTGGATATTCCACTCTGCCATCCATTAATGCCTGGATGTTTATCTCAAAACTAGTAGGAATGGTGAGGACTGAAAGGTACATTTACCTATGCTTTGAAGTACTGCTTTAAAAAAAATGTTTTCCTATGTGAATAAAGTGCTGCACACACATGTGACTCTAACAAGAAATGAAAAGTGCTCGAGTTGGGTTCTACATTGCTGTTGAACTTACCAAAAGCTCAACAAACTTTGAATTATCAAATTCAAAGAGTCACCAAAACTCCACTTCCTCTCATCACAACTTCCACCAGTATCAGTTGTTTAGAGTATTGAGCCAAATCCTCATTTGTACAACTGTAAGGTCTTGCTTCATAAAACCACCCCTATTCAAGAGAGTATAAGTGGGCTTGTGGAAAATGGAACCTGTGGCAAGGTCTTAATAACTTCAGTAGGACTTAAGTGGAGGTTTAGGAACTTTGCTGAGCTGCAGCCAAAATACAGATTACACACCAGCTTTAGTAGCTTTGTTCTAAACTTACCCTGTTATTAACTACAAAACAACTAGTCAACTAATTGTCATATTTTATTTCAACCTGAATGGTCTGTTTGGAAGGACTTAAGATTTTTATCTTGGCTATTTTGTCCTTTCTACTGTAGCAAGATACTTAAATTTCTACTTCAAATGAAGTCTTACTAAGCTGACTTTTGGTTTACAACAGAAATACCCATCTGCCTTGGTACTTGCTGTTTTACTGAAACTCTACTGCCAACAAAGAGATACCTCATGGTGCAAAAGCTAATTTTTGTCTGAACTTGAGGTGTTTCAAAGGTAGGGTCCCAAATTAGGCTTTTATTGGGAACTAGCTGGTGGTAAGTGTTCTCATGGCTTATGCAAAATCAGTCAATGAAATAGAATAAGAATAAATCAGGATGCTGGGAAGAGGTCTGCAAAGCTACCCATGGGAACAGGACATCCAAACATCCTAGCTGGTTCTGAAACTCTCTCCATTCCAATCCTAACAGTAAGGTTCTATTTTTTAAATCTTGACTTAGATAAACAGTGTTTATTAATTTAGTTTTACTTCTCAGAGGCAATGGTAGCACATTTCACATATGATTGTATATTTATATTTGATTGTAAAAGTGCATTCCTAGCAAAACTGTAAGATGAAACGAACTGATTCTGTGCTTAAAATACTTGTCTCTCCCATCTGAAACTTTAATATAAATGTGAACCATAACAAACTGTTTATCCACAGCATTTAGTTTGGAACCTGGTTGACCAAAACAATACCAAAAGAGCTAAGATGTAGACAATGATTTCAGTAACATATTTTTAGCCTAAGCGACTATAGGGGAGGGTGGGAAATCTTGTTTTTTCTTTCTCAGACAAGGAAGGGAAGTTAGAAAACAGTACTATGATTACAACCTGTGAAAGTCCTTTGACTTGTCTAATTCTTTCAGTTCTTCCACTACCTGAGCAACTCTCAAATGCCTCTTAATTCAAACCATTCTAGAAATTCTTGAAGAGGACTCTACATTAAATTGCTGTAACTCTTTTGACTTCTGTACTATTCCTTACCACTCACAGGACAGAATGAATGGGCCTTATTCATATATTCAGTACTAGCAGTTACAACTATGAGCTGAAATCTCCAGAGGCAGATTGCCTCTTCTTATTTGCAGAGG
Organism: Chroicocephalus ridibundus; assembly: GCF_963924245.1. Taxonomy (NCBI): domain Eukaryota; kingdom Metazoa; phylum Chordata; class Aves; order Charadriiformes; family Laridae; genus Chroicocephalus; species Chroicocephalus ridibundus. The sequence goes on along the minus strand of NC_086285.1, from coordinate 112,761,262 downwards.
TAGAATTTCACACGACTCAATGTTAGAACAAATCAGGACCCAAAATAGCCAGCATAAGAAAAGCAAAACTTCCACTGACTGCCAAGGGCGTTTTGCATGAGTAAGATCCATACAGAATCCCACACAGAGACCGTACACTGAAATCTCATACATGCTGTACTTTGAAAGGCTGTGGCGCATACACAAAAAGCTTCACCCTGAAACCCAAGATTTGAAGTGGGCACTGTTCTTGTAAAATTGTTCATCAGCTGCAGTATTCAGAGACAGTTTCAAGAGCATCTGTCTCGGAGACAACTCCTGCTGCAGTGCAGCAGTAATTTTGTCCGCATGAGGACCCCAAAATGCCATTCACAGAATAAATCCTAAGAGATCCTAAATACAGTCTAACTTGTAAATCTGGAGATTGTAAAGGCAGGTTATATACTTAGTTCCATAATGAATCAAATGCAACACAAATTTACAAGTCAAAAAACATTTCAATTAAACCTGGAATACAATTATTTCTGGATTTAAAGAATTGAGAATAGAGTCTACAAGGAGAAAGCTAAAAGAGAAAGAATAATTCCTGATCTGTGGCACCACTAAAGGAAAAAAAAAAATCCATATAGACAAAAAAAGGCCATAAGGAAAAATTGTGTAAAAATCTCAGCATCTCTTTCTAATGACAAATACTTGCATCACTACATCCTATGCATCAAAAAAACAGCATTAATGCATGGGTACAATTTTCTTTACAATGTTATCTTTTTTTAAGTGTCCGCTTCTCTTCGGAGGGAAGCATCATTCCCCTGACATCTGAAGTTCCCATGTGACTGCCAAGACTTTGTATTGCCGCTCCTGTAGCCAGGGGTTTGAGAGACATCAACTTTTCTTATATTAATCTCTTTTAAGACTTACTCGCTCTAGCTCAATTGCTTAGAAAGCATCTCTAATTTGACTTGTTTCCAGTTCTCAGAGACTGATTTTAGTGTCTTATGGGAATATCCATCTCAGACAACAAAAGTAGTCTAAAAGAAAGAAGTGCAGACAAGTCCTCTCTAGTTCCTCTCTAATCCCTGGAGGAACTTGCAGGATTCACTCTATCCTGAGATGGACAGGCCCATTTCTCTCCACTGAAAAAGCACAGTAACTAACTTAGACCCAGGACCAAACTTTAAGATGGTGAAAGTTGGATGAAAACAACCCGGGTGCTGTAAATGAATTCCCAGAGATGCTGAGATCACACAGCTCCCACTAACTGCATTTCACATGTGGTTACTCCTCTGTGAGTAGTTCTCATGATTTTACTATGCAGTTTGTGAGATGTGAAGTTTTAGTTACAGCTCCAATGCTAAAATCATATTATTATTTGAAAATCTCAGTTTTCACTTAAGGGAAAAAAAAAAAAAAAAGAAGCAAGTTTCCAGCTGTTGCAGCTGCAGAAAAAAAACAATAGGAAAAAAACCTTAAAAGAACCCAATGCCAGAGGGCACAGGACCATGATCTTTTAAATGTGATTCAGAAAAGCCAGTCTTAAGATTTCTGGAAACTTAAAACATGATTTTTTAATAACTCAAGCGGACAGTTCTGGAATCTTTCACCTTTTATTATGAAGCCCAATATATGTAAACCGCAAATATCAGACATGTCAATTCAGAGGTAATATATTTTGTCTGCCTTTTTAAACGTTAAACTTTTACATCATCCGTTATATGAAGAAACATCCTTAAAATAAGAAAACCTTTGACATTTTTACTTGCTACTACAAACTCCACTAATTCACAGCTCAGTCATGAGTATTTTCATTGTGGTTTACAGCACTGCTAAACCTGAACTCTAAAACTCATGTCAAGCCTCAGATGATCAGGAGAGTAAAACAAATAATGCTTAGGATCATCCTCTTTATCCTTCCAGTTTCTAAGCTTTTAAGATACATTTTCGTTCTTATATTCCCTTCTTCCTCTGAAACTGGAAGAAGTAGAAATTTACAGTTTGTCTCTTTCTTTTAAGTGAAAGCTGTGATTTTCACTCAGGCACACAGATTCAGGAGGAATTCAGGGAGTGGGGGAATTCAGGGATTTGGGAGGAGGAAAAGTTTTAAGAAAAAATTTATCTATCAGTAGCAAATCTCTGTCTTGTCTTGCAGTATCCTGTGCCAGCCTGTATCCTATCTCAGTGCTGCTAGACAAGCCCCCGATGTTTGCCTTCCTTTGGATAGCACCTGCACTACTGCATATCAATACTGGCTTTCCAAATCAGAGTAAGTGTTAATGCTCTGCCATTGTAGTCCCTACACAAATAGTCCTGCTGACTTTAAGAAGAATATCCATGTAACTCTGCAAGATCAGACTCTTCAAAAAGACCAAATTCAAGGTACCGTCTTGAACTTGCTGTCTATTTCCCTTAACTTTCTCTAATATTTGCACCTCTGTTAGTAAGTATCTGCATTGGCCAGCCTCCCAGTCCTTAGTGCTAAAAAAGAGAAGGAAGTTATCCTTACAATGGGCTCTTGTAGCCAAAGACGGATAAGAGTTGCAAGGGTGTAGTACATCACCAGCAGTAAGATTGGATTAGCATGGTGATACCAATGTAACTCTTGATTCTTGATGATCATCCAAGTGCTCGAGCAGTTTGTCTGAGTAAGAGAAGTCACACCGAACAACCTGTGGATATAAAAAACCAACAGTTAGAGAAAAAACACCAAATCTTACAATGTTTAAAAATTTTTTTCATTAATTTTTGCTTACCTATAATACTGATTGCTCTGCTCAGTATTTGCCATCTTATCTAAAATGCAGTGAATATTTTCATTCCACAACATTTAGTGAAAAAGAATGGATTTTGCACTTGGTTTTGAACATAAAAAATGGGAGTATAATATTATTACATCTACCACATCCAATGTGAAAACTTTAAATGACCTGCGCCCTGTAGATCCAGAGCTACAGAAAAAAGGGGAAAGAAAATCTGGCTGCAAAGCCATTTGGCAATTCACAGCAACATGACATTTCAGATTTAGTAAACTGACATACAACACCGTTCCACTCACTCTGCCAAGACAGAGCTGTGAAGTACCTCTCCTCAGCACATTGAACAGCTTACTGGTGGGTTTTTTTGGTAAAAAAACCCTAATACTACTAATAATTTTCTATCTAATTATTCACATACTTCTAAACATACTCCATTGAATTCTTAGCTGTTGTGAATCAAAAACATTCCGAAAGGCAATTGTTCTGTTCCGAAAGGCAAATCATTAAGAAAAAAAAAAGAAAAAAAATTAATTCCATAATTAGTATTAATGCAGTTGCAGTATTAATGTCAATGATATGAGATATTTGACTATTTCTGGAAAAACTGGTATCCCACAATATTTCTATCAACTAAGAAACCTATGCTGGAAAAAACATTTAAGAATAAAAAAACACCCAACATCTTAAATTTAAGACAAGATGTTAGATGCTTTGTAGATGTAATAGATGCTGAAACAAAACTAGTTAGAAGTCAAACTTAATCTGATTCTTTCAGTGTAAAATAATTTGCAGAGTTCCGAAGATAGCGCATGGAGTTACCAGTAGCATATGGCAATATTCATTACAAACAGTTTTGTTTTATTGACAGAGCTTTTTCTTCCATGATGTAGAAGTTTTCAGTTTTTACAAGAAATAGATTTGATTCTATGAGAAGTTTCAGGAGTTGATGAAAAAAAATCCGCAAACTATTGTTACTCTGAAACAGTAAACCAAATACATTTCAAAAAAGCTTTTTCTGCTGGAGGACTTAATCATAAATAGTAAATGTCTAAAAGATTACTTCTTCCTTTACCTAGCAAGACCCAACATGAATGGGTGAATGAATACAAAGAATGATATTCAACAGAGAGGTACTGCCTGAAGTCTGCCCTTTGGGTGCTATAGAGGGAAAAGAATATGAAAAAGGAGAGGTTATACCTGTTCGTTTACTGGGGGTTTGTGGCATGGGTATAATACCATTAACTGCCAGAACTAGAGCTCTATAGCATTTTATTAAAGGATTTATCAGCACTCACTTCTCATTGTCAACATGAGCCAAAGGGTATAAACTTTAAGACTTCTCAGAGCTTTTGCATGGATCCAAGGTTGGAAAAGAAAAAAAAAAAAACAAAGCCATCCTGCGTACAAAATAAATTGGTGTAACTTAAAGGAGCTGACAGAGCTGTGTTTGGAGTTGACCCAGATTCAAACTTCCGTAGCATCCAAGCACTTTCAGGGCTAGTGCTACGGTTTGGCTCCATCTGACTAAAATTCACACTGGATTGTATTCTGTTCATATTTCTATCAGCATAGGGAAACATCTTGTTTTGTCTGCTTTACTCTCTGCCAACTGACTTGTAATTTTTGCTCGTCAATGATCAGGGTTGTTGAGTTCCTATTAGTTTCATCTTCTACCTGTATTTCACAACACATCCCTCCATCTTTGGTTCATTTTAAGCTTTTATATGTAAGCACTGTACGAACCAGCCCTATCTCTGTTTCACAAACATATCAGAATCAGAGCAAAATAGTAAGAAGTCTTTCCATTGACAGTGAGTGATGAATATTTCCCACAGAAATGAGGGAAAGAAGGTCTTGGACCCTTCTGCTGAGCAGACATGATCGTCATATCACATATTCCACTCCTACAGTACATAGCATTATATACTATAAGTGTAAAGTCTCAAAAACTTGTGTTTTATCTCCACCGAAGAAACATTTCACATAATCCTACCAGTTAGGAAATTTTATTCTGTTTCAGTTAAATCCTCATTGTTAGTTTCATTTGCTTGCTTCAAATTATCTGTACATTATACTATCAGACTTCATTCTCCTCCCTTCTAGTCCTGCATTCATCAAATATGCATAAATTACAATGTCTCTTCCCTCTTTGTTGCCACCTGCCCGGCCATGTATTTATTTAACCCATTTCACTTTCTCTCATAAATCACGAATCTAGAGGAACTACTCCTCATTTCTGAATTCTCCTTGGGTTTTGAGACTTGTTAGTCACAAAGGTACTCAACACAACATTCCCTGTCTATCCAATTCAAAATACACCAACGTCTTGGGAATGCTCATTCTGTCTGTTCTGGCCTCCAATGAGGCTACAAGCTGCTATTCATTCAATATTTATGCTTCATCATTATCTGCAGTGAGAACTGCTGGTGCAGAACATTTTTCAGAGACATCTTCTCGCATTCAAAGCTTTTAAGTACACAGGAATGACTGCCATAAAATGTATAATCATTTACAGTAAGCAACATATATTAGGTTATTACTCAGTTCTGCATACTTCATTCCACAAAGATGTCTTTACATTCAGTATTGATCATGATCAGATATATTTGTGCCTAACTCTGATCTTAGTGTGACTTTGTCTTAGACAAGATACATGTTTTCTGTTTACTGATGTTTACATCAGTAAAGTAAACCCGATGCCAAACAAGATAAGTATATGCATGTCTGGATACAGAAGACAAATAAAACAAATATTGAGTGACCGTTTACTAATGGAAATACTTTGCTTTTCAAAAGACTGCATGTAATGTCAAAAACAACTGGAGGTTTGCAGGAATCTTCATGCAAAGGAACAAAAGTTGTGTTTTTTGAAGTTCTCATCAGTACTCTGAAAAATGCATTTCATTGAAAAAAAAAAAAAAGGATAGCAGAAATCATTTGGAAAACTTCAGAAATCATAAAGGCCCAAAAAGAACTTGAATGTCTGACTGAGGAATGCTCTGAAATAACAGAGTGAAAAACACTGCTTAAAATAAAGGTGATATCTGTTTGTCCCGTTCCTACTCTATAAGCTTGTTTTCCCAGCAAAGCTTCCTACTAAATCTGTGAATCATCCTCCTGGCAGATGCACTTTCATCTTTTGTCACTCCCTGACAAAGCTGTAAGCTGCAACCATAAAAAACCCAAAACTTTTTATATCAGTCTAGCATTGAAAGTCAGAAAAGCAATTTCTATTTTAATTGAAAACAGAAAAACAAATTCCTTTTGCACCCACAGATATTTGGCCTAAGGAGCTGCCGAAGTACCACGTTTTATTACTGCATTATGCACATCGCTAAAATTTCTCCAGCATGCACTATATTACACAATATACACAATAACTATACGTTAATTATAGTATAAGAATTTGTGTTAGTAATTAATCATGGTATTAAATATGAACAAAAATGGTTACAAAAATCTAAAACATAAATGTATGTCTCATACACAGAATTATCAAACACAGTAATTACAGATCTCTTAGGTCTGCTAACTTTGCCTCCAGTAAAAATGATCTGGAACGTTTTTTGTTGTAAAAATATGTCAGTTCAGATCCTGCATGTACTGATGTTTTAGGAGCTGATTTCAGACCAGATTTGCCTCATAATTTCCAAGGCCAGGAAGGGAAGTAATAATTCTGACTTCCTACACAATGTAGGACATGCAATAATTCTTGTACTGAACAAATAGCTTGTGGTTGCGTTACAGTTTATAGTTTAGAAAGCCATCCAAGCTTGATTTCAAATGATAGCAAATCTTCTACTGCCTTATTATTTTCTACTGCATTTAGTTTTTCCAGTTGTTGCATCTTCCTACAACTCTGTGTACCACTTTACATACTACTTTTCACTACACAATAAAGCAGGAGTAATTTTCCTGTATCTTCCCTAGGCTTCACAATTTATAGCAACCTCATCCGACGATCCGGAACAAGCACCTAGAGTCCACCTCCACTGCATTGCACATCCTTCCCCTCTTTCTACAGCCTGGGGGGCACACTTGGACACCACTCAAGACATCAGAGTAGAAGCCTACATTTACATGTTTATCCAAATACATTTGGGCTTCTTTGGACGGTTTAACATCGGTTAGGAAATAGGTGAAAGATTTTTTATTGCTACAGTATTAGACCTGCAATTTCTAAACTGGTCAGTGCAAAATCTTGATGTGATAATGCACAAAACTAAGGAAAAAAAATTCAAGGACAATTAAGCTTCATTTTTTTGTCCTCCCAAGTAACACCTGCTACCTTGTCTTCCTAAGGAACTGTTTCATCTCTTTTGTTTTCCCTGAGTGAGCATGCTGGCCAGTTCCAAAAAACATCAGCAGAGGAGCATAAGATAAAAATGGCACTAAATTCCTCCGAGATAACTGAAAATGTCTGACTGGTAAGAGGAGGAGATGGAGATGGAGGTAGAGGTGGAGATGCAGATGGAGGTAGAGGTGGGAATGGAGGTGGAGAGAGCAGAAAAGAGCCCCACTATATGACAGGCTTTGGAGGCAGAGAGAGAAATCCTCAATTTATGACTACCAATGTCCATCACAACTATTTGGAGATCTAGAAAATCCAATTTGAATGGAAGGGAACTTAGTATCTTAGGGTTTTTCTTTTACTTTCACTTGTCTGAATGAACTTGGGGTGAGACTGTGCTGAAATTCTGACTGAGTTTGAGAGCTTTTTCATTTGTTTAAGGAATGGGAACAAAAATTATATAAATAGTGTTACTTTAGTGACAGAAGCAATTGCCTTGCATACAGTACTTATGAATATGCATCAGAATACACTAATATAACAAAAGCATTCACGTTTTCTGCAGAAAGTCTCCAAGGTAATAGCTTACAATGTTTTACAGACTCACTTCTGACTCACTAAGTGGAAGCAAAAGACATACAACAGCTTTTCTCATGAGGCCAACCTAACTCCTGACAACGTGCAAACCACACATAAAAAATTCATTCAATGCTTTCGATCAAAGAGGACGTGAAGTGATTCACAGTGGCAGGAAAATGTCTATTATCATGTCCTATTGATTACATTTCCTCTGAAGGGTCTGAGAGTGCAGTGGATTCTCAGTCTCAATTTGCTCAACCTCACTAGGCCGATTACAAATGCTCGTGAATTTGCATGCTGCTTCTTTTTATTCTCATATATTCTAGCCAGGTTTCAATGTATGGTGACTGAAATTGTCTGGTTTTGCTTCACTGGCAAACATATAAAAGCTTAAAACTGCATGCAGATTTGTCAAACATTTTCCTAAACAGCACTTATTACGAATCATTCTAGTCAGAGGTATAAGACTATCTCAGTAAAATAACCACATATATTAATACCATGACATAGCTTTAAATACTCTGCAGTCATAAAAAATAAGGAAAAGAAAGGAATTTTGGATACCCTAAGAAATAGTAAAAGACTGGAGATAAGAAAGAAAGGAAGCAAGAGTTCTCCTAATACACTCAATTTTCTGGCTTATATTCTTACACATTCTTTTTCAAGGTGATAGGTCCAAAAAACAGAGTGAAACCAGCTAACTGCATGGAAAAGGGAAGAAAGGAAATCTGTACAGCTATTCATCTGTTAGAAGCCAGAAGCTACTGTTTCCGTAGGATGTAAAGGCAGGATGTTTGAAATCCCAGACCAAATTGATTGTGCTATCTTTTATCAAGGGAAGCATTAACAACATGCATCTTTTTTAAGAATTGTGTTATTTGGTTTAACTAGAAAGAAAATACACCCGTAACAGGAGGGACAATATGGAGATTTTAGGCACGAGTGTAACGTGTGTTTTAATGCTTCTTTCTTTTTCAAGTCAACCATACCGATTTCTTTAATGTTACTAAAAGTAGTTTTAGAGGTTGAGTGGTGTTTAGGTGGCATTAATTTGGAAATTGCAGAGCTCATATTCTAGCAGCACTACACCACTGATTTTAATGGGTAATTACAACACTGAGAATACTTGCAAGTTACAGTCTCACCTCCACAGTTGCTTTGACACCGGGCAACAGAAAGGTACGGAGATCTGCCAGTAAGGAAGAACAAACCTTTTTTTAACTTTCTCACTCATAGCTGCTACTACAAGTATATATACAGCACCATGAGTTATGTATAATGCAATATAAAATCTATATTGTACTATAATACAAAATCAAGATGGACTTTGGGAACGGAGAACTCAAAATAAACTATGGTTTTAATAATGTACTTAGAACACAAAGACACACCGGGTTTTGTGGAAAATTATCAAATCACAGATGTTATCTTATAATTTCCAAGACTTTTTTACAGCTATTTCAAGCCTTCCTCATGCAAATATTCCTCTTATTGCATGTAACATTTGCTCTTTATCCACAATAAGCTGGATGTACATTACAAATACTGACAGATTTAAGCAGGAAAGATTATTTCACAGGACTTGCTTCCTGTTTCAGGAAAAGATTTACCATAGGCTAATAAAATAAAACAATGATGCAAGTCTGCAACTCCCTGACATGGTAGCAGGCTGGAAATTAAATCCAGAACAGGGCAATGAGGATTACAGTTTGAAGAAATGTCTGCATCAAGCCACTTCAGAAGCTGCATTTCCTGATTTAGTATTTATGATTACAGGAATTTTTTGCTGGGGCCGGCCAGTACATATTGGAGGGTTAGTCACAGGAATAGCATCAGAGACTTCTGCTGTGCTGAGCTGGATTTGGGGAATCCATCTTTGTAGAACTTCTGTATTCCTGTTGGATTTTATGAACTGTCTGAGCCTTTATGTTGTCTGGATATCTTCTAGTGGATACTTATTTCACTTTCCTCACATGGAACTGGAGGGGAGTGGTGCCTACATGTCTGGGGTAGGAGACTATCAAGATTGATTGACATGAATGGCTGAGCCCTAAATGGAGATACTAAACGTGGCTGAACAAGAGAGGAAAAGAAAAGGGAAGAAGAGGAGAAGAGGCGAGGTGAGAGCAGAAAAAGGAACAACAGAGTTTATTTACAAAAAAAGAAACTCAATCACAGTAAATCCCCAGAAATGCGTAGCCTTTTCTAGGGGTAGGGTGGTGGCGATGGTGTTAGAAATCTTTTCCTGGGGAAAAGAGGGTTGACATACAGGGAGAAAAAACAAAACTTTTCACAAGACAAGCCCCAAAGATCGATGAAGAAGAGTACTTGAAATACTGAAAGGGCTATTTCCCAAACTGTAAGCACTGCTTGAAGAGTGAACCTTTTTTTAAACATTGACTTAAAGGAGGTACATACTCTTGTCAAATTGGAAAATGCCCTGGGGAAAGGAGGAGAGAAGCAGTAGAAAGAATTAAAAAATAAATTAGCAAAAAAAATATAATTTCTACACAGCCCTCCTAGAAGTTAGGAGTCCCTCATTCACATGAGCCATCCTGTTGAGTTTTCTGTACTTGAATGGCAGAGCTACACACAAGTTATGATCCATAAAATTATATCTGTAAAGTCTCTTCCAAGGGAATCCTGTGAGCCACTCCCCCCAGTACATCATTTGGCTATATGCCCAAAGAAATACATGCCGCTGGAAAGGACTCAGCCAGTCCCACGGTACCTCCAGGCCCATCCTTGCCTTCCAGAAGGCTGTAACTCTCTAGGCTATAGGCTGGGAATTCAGACCACACTGGGGCTAATGCTCCAGGGTACGCTGAACTGACACAACATTTTTACAAAAATAGCAGAACACAGGGAGGAAAGAGGTGGGAAAACTGGCTGAAATGCATTAAGCGTCCCAAAGAATTAGGGTTAAGATGAGCAGGAGGTATTTGGTTTCACGTGGCTTTTTAAGGGAAAAAAAGAATGAATGGGAAAATTGGCATTTGCCTTTCCAAATCACATTATTTATAAGATTCCACAGAGATGGAGCTGATCCTTCATGCCTGCTCCTCAGCTCAGCAGGACAACTGTGTAGGGAGATACTGCAGACACAAACCTCAGTCCACAGCTGGACTAAAGTTATTAAATTTATCCATTTCAGAGTGATACAAGCTTTAAAAAGCATTGCAAGTATTTTTAGCACTTAAAAGCCCTAGACCTTGCTTAGGTTCAGACTTGGATAATTCAGAACTGGCTAAGTGGAAGTGTGCCATATTAACAATAACACAAAAATTTGATTGTTTGGGTTGAGAAGTATTATGATAACTTTCAGCTTAACAGTTAATAACTTTTTTGGAAATATCTGAAAACTTAGACTAAGGCTGGAAGTGTTTTCCTTCAGAGTGTTGCTATCACAACGCTATAATACAGGCATACACACAGTGAATACAGGCTTGGTGGGTAAGTAGATCATTCTAAGTTTTGTTTTAATGTCATTATATTTCTATAGCTCTTTAACAGATGTCTACGTACTTTTTTTTTCTACTAAGTCTTGGTTTCCATAGCTTCTATTGGATCAAAGCTTTTCTGGCAATGACAAAACCAGCCCTGGTATATCTCCCACCCTCTTCTGAACATCAGTGACTTTTCTTTTAAAGGAAAACTAATTTCAAATGCACATCTATTGCATGAGAAACCTCATGAAAAAATAAGTAATTTAAAACTTGTGTGCTAATATCATCCATATAATAAGGACAGAGAGAAATTATGAGCCATGAATCCAGGAAGCTGTAGAGGAGAAAGGATAGCTTTTAGGGTTGTGAATTACAGAAAAGCTTGCAAAAACTGTAAATACAACACAAATCTTAATTCAGGGAGAACAAAACGACCATATAAGCAGCCGCAATAAAATCACTGTGCTCTCAAGTGAATTAACAACTTTAAAACAGGATGTTAAATAGTATCTGCTATATAACCTGTTTTTTTAAAGTAACCAGATAATGGAATTTTCTCTGAGACTATGTGACTGGAAGCTGTTAAGGACTGGATATCCATTAAAAATTACCAACTTCAGACATTCAAATGTTTCATATATCTGAAATAAAGCAGCTGCCCTGAGGGGAATTTAAGTCCAAACATAAAATTTGTGAGATATCACATCTCATCCAATAATTGACCTTTGTACTGTCTTTCTATTCCAAAAGCTTGTAGTGTGCTTTCATTGCCTTAGAGGCAATAATTCCCCACTGTTATCACTAATAGTAGGTGTGGGTCTATTAAGCCCTTGTTTACTGAGAAAAAAACCTATCTTCAAAAGCCTGGCATGAAGATTTATCCTATCCGTGGGTTTCCCCTCTGGATCCCCAAACCATTTCATTACACACGACACAGCTCAGCTGTTCTCCGAATTTCTGGTGAGCACTGATATTGATGTTGCTCTTTTCAGCATATCAGTGAGCTAGATAAGCAGCAATGTCGCTGTAGCTTTTGGGAACCTTTGCTGGGGCTTGCAGAGGTGATGATCTGATGAAGAAATGTGCTGAAGCAGTGACTCCAGTATCCTTTGATCCCAATCAGAGCATCAGGCAGACAGAGGACCACCAGACAGGATGGCAAGAAGGTGAAATGGGGATAAAGCCGCAGAAGAAATTGCGTTAGGGCCTCTGCCTGATAACTTAGCTACAGTGTCTCCTTCAACATGATCCTTTCTAACGAGGATGAGCAGTGTCACTGCTTTGACAGTAGTAGCCTACCTCGTGTGTTAGGTAGAGAGTTAGGTGGACAGTTGTGTGTCTGTCACTAAAATAAAATGACTGTAAATGCAGCAGGTTTATTTTCCAAACAGTTTCAGCTACAAACCAGAGGCAAGTCAGGGAGCACAGAGGCTGCAGGAGCTGAGGCAGCGCTGCTGGGATGAGAGGATGGAGAAAGAAAAGCCACCCGAGTGAAGGAGGCTGGTTGGCAGCAGGTGCAGTGGTTTGCCACCCACTCCCCTTCCTCATGTACACACACGTTCCCTGTGACCATACGGGGGAACAAAAAGCAACTAATACGGAACACCACCACCTGGGGAAGGAAGCCACCCAATTTGTGCCAACAAAATTCAAAATTTTTAATGTTTAGTTGCATTTTCTACTCAGAAATTAAAGTAATGAGAAAACAGATCAGGTTAATAAGGAGCCACGTGGAAAGCAGGAGAGGGAAAACCAAAGGCATGTTCAGAAACATCCATGGCCACAAAGGCTTCCCCTTGCCAGAAGGTGAGCTTGGACACCTCAGCACACAGCAGGACGCATGGCTTAACGATGTTTTTCCGCGCCAGTTAGTAACTGAGGTTATCGGTTTTTCAAAGTGAGTTGGCAGACCTGGTGAAAGGAAAGGAGCCAACACTCCCACCTCAGAAAGACTCACACAAGCCGAGCAGGGAATGTGAAGGGAGGACAGCCTGCTCCCAAAACTCAGGTGGTGCAGCTCATGGATGGCCGCCTTGTCCTAAGCTCAAGTGCTGGGAGAAGGACGGATGCGTTTACACAGCTAGTCCGTTGGGTATAAAGCTTCGGCAAAAATCATTTAGGAAAAGGAGACCATGCTGAAACAACGCTAGTGAGCATCAGCATTTATTGGAGTGGTGCTACGTGACCAGAACATGCAAGTAACCTGTACAACAACTAGCCATGCAACCGCCTGCCAGCTTAAGAGATTTACAGCTACCTCTTGGAATAACAGATGCAGAAGAACAGAAATTGTTTAAAAGTGTAGCTTCATACTTATTTTAACTTTGAGGTAACTTGCTCTGTGATCTAGGAACCGAGGGACACAGACTGCAGCCAAAAACTTTGGGTCCTATTCCAAGCTCTGGCTATCTGTGTGTGTGGGGGGGGTTATGCAATTCATCTAACTTTTCTGTTAGGGAATTTTTCCACCTCTGAAAGGGGATGATGATACTTTTCAGTCACACTGGGACAGTCTGCTAGGTTCAGTGATGCATGCAGAGGATAAAGAGATTTTCCACTTATACAGCTGGCGGTGAAACGGATTGAAATAAAAGCAAGAGTGACTGATACCCAAATTAAGAGATTCTGCAGTAGAAAATATGAGCAAAGAAGAAATTCTTTTTTTAGCAGAGAATGCACTAAGGCAGAAATGCAAGTTATGATTCCCATTTGCTTTTAAACAGAAAAAAAAAATAAAATAGCAAGATATGGGAAAGAAAATAATGGGATAATGAACAATAAGGCTTGGGAGATGTGGGGAAAATGCCTCATTAACTAATCTCAAAACCAAAGCCGTATTACATAGTTGATTTTAAATCGGTTATAAACTGCACCCGATTGGCTCAGTTTTTATCAGTAAGTTCCCAGCTTCAGCTTAATGAACATAAACAAGAGATTAAGGACATCCACTCTAAGCGTTTAGAGAAACTGATGGAGACCGCCTCTCGTGCAGACAAGGACTAACTCCCCGGTGTGTTCTCGACTGAGGTTAGTCAGGACTGCCTCTTTTACTACCTCCGAGGAATGTGAGATGATTCATTTGTCAATGTTTATATACCGAGCTGAAAACACAAAGAGCTACATAAGGGCTAAATATTTATCATCGCAATTTCTGGGACTGACAAAGTATGAAAATAAAGGCTGGCAAGCAGACCTCAGGAAAACAGTAAAGACAAGCTTGTAATGCCAAAAGAAGTTTGCTAATTATAATCTACATCTCCTAATACCAAAAGCAATAGCAATCCAAATCAGGTAGGAGGAGAGGGGTTGATATCTGTCCATCCTTTTTCTTTCCTTTTTTTCAGGCACTTTCTCAATGATCATAGCATGCAGATCCGTGTTCTTTAAACAATACCCAAAGAAAATTAAAGGGTCACTTCTTCACAGTCATCCTCTGCATGTCCACGCAGGACAGTCTGTGATGGGCAGGGAGTCTGTACTCAAGTGTCAGTGTGGGAATCAGGTGCATGGAAGCAGACACAGGGTGTGTATGGGGGAGTGGAGTGATGCAGCTCTCCCTGACCACGAGCAGAGCTTCTGTTAGCGGAGAGGTGTGCCGGTCCTACACCAGTCAGATGGATTCATGGATGTCAAAGTGGGAAAGCGCTCTGTTATGAGAGCACCTGCACACCCATTTCAAACCAGAATCAGCAGGAAGTTTATCAGGGTACATCAGCACTTGCAAAATCTTTGCCATTTCCCTCTGTCCCGCTCATCGCGACATTTCAACACATCCCAAGAAAGAGGCACCTTTGGCTGTTCTTACGGTAACACGTGGCTATTTAGGGGCAGGAGACTGCAAGGAAGTGGCAATTTGCCATCATTATGTCACGCGATGGTGACTGATTTTTATGTTTGCAGCTTACGCACAGTTTCCGGATACGGCACACACGTTGTTGGGAGCGCCAAGGCTCCCCTCTCCCCACTAACGAGAACCACCTGTGGCCAGGGCCAGCCCCCGCCAGGCTGCCAGAGAGCTCACCGGTGGCAGCCTCGCTGCTGCAGCAAAAGATGGCTCAGAAACTGGTCTTTCCCACCTGCAGAAACTCAATGTTTTTAAAAAGTCTTAGCATGTCTCTCAGTTTACATCCCTTTCAAGTCCAAGGGAAGATGGAAGGATGTAAATCACCTGTGATGCAAGGCCAGCGACATGAATAAAGTCGTGCCTCCCTCTGCCAAGGCTGAATTTGGCACTCCGTGCAAGGCGGCCAGTTATGGTGGACGCTGGTGGCTCCGCCATGCGGATGAGAGCCACCACCGTGCAGAGTGCCAGGGAGGCTGGGAAGGGAGGATCTGACAGAGAAATCGCTGCAGTTTACTTACTAGTTAATCTGTCGCTTTTTTCAGAAAGTTTCAAACTTGCTGTAAATCCTGGCACAAACATGAATTTGTTGATTTTAAAGAAAGAGATGAGTATTAATAATCATGTAAAGACCAGCAAGAGCTACAAATTCTTCCCAGTAAAGCTGGGTAAGTCTGCACTGACTTCCCTGTTGTCACCACTGGACTTCCACCAAAACCTGAGCTAACCATTTTAAATCAGTGTTGAGTACAACTCTCCTATAAAGTGAGCACAGCATGGACATTTATTACATGCCCGCTGATGAGTGAATCTCCAAGGAATCCCTCTGAATAAGCGCTGAAAGAGGTGAATTCATTTTGGATGAATCTCTGAATGCCCATGTGGCAGACACTAAGCTGGAAAACTCACAACAGTGAGTAGTTTTGCAACATTTCCAAGGCTTTCTTGCTACAACTGACTGGGAACTCCACCACTAGTTCTCCTTTCATGTTTGGATATAGGTGTGAATCTTTTTGGACACCAGATATGCATTATTAGGTAGTTAATAAAAAATTAGGACCACACAGACTCTGATGGTTCAGCTGATAGCAAATGGACCGTTTACTGTGTAGTGCAGAAACATTTCCTAGCATAATAATGAGAAACTCACTTTGTATGGTGCACAAAATCCTGGGACAAAACACCTTTTGCAAAATCGTGCAATTCAGAATAGCACCTAGAATGACAGAATCATAGAACAGCTGAGGTTGGAAAGGTCCTCAAAAGATTATCTTGTCCAAACTTTCATGAGAAAGGGAGCCCAGATGAGCCCACCTGCCTTGGATTACCTCATAGTTTAGAAAGAGATTACAAGAATAGCAAGAATGATTACTGTCTTTTGTCAATGGGAGTCTGAACTTGCGTTTCTAAGCTGTTAACAGAATAATTCACTTCCTTTGCAAAATAATTTAAAAAAGATAATGAAGCTGAATATAAAGTTCTAAGAAAGCACATAGGCTAAAATCTTCTAAGTAGAATTAGTAGTCTCCTAAGATGTGGTACATTATACAGTTAATATGAAACTCAGCTGCAAAACTTCCACAATAATAAGGTCAATTAGCTAACTTCTCTTCTTCTACAAGAGAGAAATCCCAGCTCTCAAACCTAATCTGGTCATCGTGACAAACGTGTGGCTAGACCGATGTGTTTTGAAGCATGCTCTGCGACTACGAAGTGTACTTTTGCTGACAGAGGATGATGGACACAGAAGGGCAGTGCAGTGTCTTTACATGGTGTGTATCCCGAGGTCTCTGCCCTGGCAGTGGGTGCTGCAGTACTGTGGTGGTAAGCGGCTAAAAAAATCAGGCAGAAGGCATGAAAGCTGTTGCAGCCAAAGGGCAGCTCAATACAGGATACATAAATGAACTTCAAATACTCCATCTTGTCAAACACTGGCTTATGACCAGGTTACAAGGCAACTCCAAAACCTCAGAAATTCAGACGGAGGTAAGAATATTCTGCCCCTCAGAGGTGGGGCACCTTTGAGACAGGTGCCAAAGATGGTCTGCAGTGAGGACTAACAGTGGCTGCAGCTCAGGTGAAACATGTTGCCCAGGTCTTGGCTGCAGCAGAGCTACAAAAGCAGCAGGAGATCATTGCCTTGCCTTGCAGAGGCAAGACACTGCCAACAAGGTAATTGATCAGCTGCAACTTGCTATTTTGGCAATATCTGCTCTCCTGCTGAGATTTTAATAGCACACTTAGCCTCTAATTTAGAAAAAAAATTATAGCGGGATGTCCCACCCTGATCAAGCAACTCCAGGAATATTTTTGAGACTATGCTTAAGCATTTATTAATTTATTACCCTGGATTAACACAGCATTTGGACTACAAATTCTGAATCTAGATCAAAGCTTTCAGGGAAGTTCAAACAGAGGATTTTGGACCAGAGTCATCTCAGATAGGTCTGAAAATAAACTGAACATTCTGAATCTACCATCTGTAGCAAATATCAATATAACACTCCCTCCAAAAATAAAAGAGTCATTTAAGCAGGCTTATTACTAATAAGTGTAAAACCTGTTTTAAAAGTTGCGCTTAAAGAGATTTATAGGCATCTTTCAGATGAGGATTTCCTGTTCAAAAGACAGCCTTAGATTAGAATTCCCCACTCAGATTGCAACAAAGCGATCAGTTGTGTAATTCCAAAATCCCATTCACTTACAGAAGATGTGAAATAACGTACCACTGTGAAGTGGCTGACAATCCCTGGACTCCTGTGTTTGCCTCACTTTATAAGGGTGATGCCTTCCTAGAGATTAAACCATTTGTATTTAAACTATTTTGAACATTACGCGCCTGAAAACTACCAGCAATACAAGACAGACCTAAAACTCTAAAAAGACACATAGGTTTTCATTTACATCAGATTACTGGATCTTTAAATGAATATGCTTATAAGCACAGTTTTGGACAGGAATAACTTTACTGACTCAGGATAAACCTCATACCGCTGCACTGATCCTATTTCTTCATGTTTGCAAGACCTTATCACTGCCCCAATTACACCCTTTTGCCAAAATAAACAACATCAGGAAGAAAGGAGGCAGCAATCTGAAAAATGGCAAACATATTATTGCATGTTTTTTCAGGCTGTGGCACTGTGTACATAATTCCTAAAATCATTTTAGCTCATTGACTTGTTTTTGTTAACTCAGGTGAAAAGAATTTTATGGCAGAAATATGATATTTTCTGAACTTTGTTTTAAATGGATACTTCTTGCTATTGTTTTCCTGTCTCTGTAAATCACCGACTTTGCAATATGGCAGCAAGCCAGCACAGAAGATACCTGTTTTAATTGAAGTTATAAATGAGTGTGGGCATTTTATTTGACAGAGATCAGTTGGCAATTAACTAATGTTAATTTAATGCAACTAGGTAGTAATGCAACCTAACTGAAGGGTAGATTCAGCCTTATTCACGCTGATCCTCCTGTGCCATTTAGGACCACGTTTTCCAAGGCAGTTAGAGCACTACCTTGAATGAGCGCTGCTCACTTCTCCACTGTGGGCTGGTCTAGAGAAGAAAAGCTGTTAGTGGCAGAGGCAGCTTCACACAAGCTCTGCCCCTGACACATCAGCTATACTTCAGGCTTTGCTTGCAAAATCTCACAAGGCCAAAATACATAAATTCACCAGATTTCAGACTATCCCTTTCAAGGAAACTGCTCTCTTCTGGTGACACTGCTCCGTCACTTCTTACAATCTTAAGTATTGAATTTTGAGTTGAAGGTTCTTAAAAGGAAGGAGCAGCACATGGATGATGCACATCTTAGTTGAAAGAAGCTTGAGAACTTGTTTGGGTATAGTTTAACTTCATTTAGTCTGAAATCAATCGATAGAGTGGCAAGCTGAATGCATTACTATTCAGAGACAACACATTTCTTATTGATCAGAAACAGCTTGTACATTTCTTGTCAACTTGAGAACTCAAACTCAGAAATACCAATGTTAGCAGCCTTTTAAAATGCCACCCTTAGGCTCTGCCCAGAAAAATGATATCCACCAGCAGCCCAAGATGAGTAGTTTTCACATCTGCCCTTGCATCTGAGGAGAGCTTAACCTGGGATCGAGTGCTCAAAGCTTTACAGAGAAGTAAAAGCCCTTCTTCCTTAGGTTTCAGCTCCCCTTCATATATGGATAAAGGTCTGTTTGTAATGTCACTAAAGCTAACACACGCAAATGCATGTACCTGCTGCACTTTTTCATACAGTGAGTTTATTGCAACTAAGTAAGAAGAGTTCATACAACTGAGTTAAGTATGAGAACAATCTGCCATTCTCCTCTTGTAAAAAGACATTGAACAGCATATTCTGAGTGACAATAGCAGAGAAGAATTTGGGGAATCAGATTATTTTGTCAGTATATAATTTACCCGTGCAAGCCACCCACTAGTATTAATGGGAGCTCTGCATATTTAGCTCTGTTTCAAACCAAGATGGTACATAAAATAGCAAGGTCTCAATTTTCTTCTAGGATGAAAAATGCTAAAGTATTTTTTCTGCACCATTTCAATACATGTGTCTCTCATTTTCCCCCTCTAGCCACTGCTTATATACCAGTCCTACTCCAGTTATTGAAAATCAAATTAGTGGCTTTTCCTCACACTCAGATTTGCTCTTCCAAGCAGCGATAACACCTGTCTTGATGCTCTTCAAACACATGTCCCTGAAAGCAGATCAAAGTAAATCCACAGCAGAAAGAACTGTGATTAAAGAAACAAGGAAGGTATATTTACTGCACCTTCTCTTGAGTTGTCATCGGTATTTTGTATATTCAAACATAATTTCCCATGTAATTTAGAACATCAGTCTCTCACATGATAGCATGTGTAGAAGGCAGATTACCCAACAGTACCAGTTCAAGAGAAAGTCTGCAAGAAGATAATGTAATTTTCTGCTTACAAAAATGTCAGTCCATACTCCAAAGTCCAACATGGGACTTTTTTTAATCCAAACTCTGAAGGTGCTTTTTCTTTCCACACTGAGGCAGAAACAACTTACTTGCAATTAGACTTTTTCACTTCAAAAATTAGTGACTATGTTAAAGTGGCATATTTGTACTGCATAAAATTTTATTATAAAATGTAGAATTTTTACCAAAAAAAACCCTTAATGCAGGAAATAAGTTTAAGACTAACTTAATTGAAAATTAAAGTAATTGAAAATTAAAGTAATTGAAAATTAATAATAAAAGGATTAAAAAGAAAAAAAGAGACTTTTACAAATGATGCATATGAAGAGTGCATCACGTATCTTTATCGCCGCCTTTCAGTACATAAAGAGGGCCTGCAGGAAAGACAGGGATAAACATTTTAGCAGGGCCTGTTGCGATAGGACAAGGATTAATGGCTTTAAACTAAAAGAGGGAAGATTTAGACTAGACATAAGGAAATGATTTTTTACAATGAGGGTGGTGAAACACTGGAACAGGTTGCCCCGAGAGCTGATAGATGCCCCATCACTGGAACCATTCAAGGTCAAGTTGGATGGGGCTCTGAGCAACCTGATCTAGTTGAAGATGTCCCTGCTTATTGCAGGGGGGTTGGACTAGATGATCTTTTAAGGTCCCTTCCAAAGTAAACTATTCTATGATTTTATGATTCCAGCAAAATGTTACGAAACACATACTTCCTCTCTTTGAGAAAACATTATTGCTTTCTGGTGGTAAAACACTGTGAGATTATATCCTCATAGCCAAATAGTTGAGAATTTTGAACCCACATTTTCTTTCTTTTCTTAATACTTGGAGAAAGATAAAGTATTTAGGGAAGTTGTGAGCATTTTAGCTACTTCATACTAATCGTCCATTCTCCTACCTTGACCTCTAGGTGGCACAAAAGAACCTAAACTACAAAGATCTTTACCGATTTTTCAGGTAATGTTACGCCCTCCCAATCAGCCTCCTCAAGGTAGCAATTCTAACATCACAAAACACACATCTATCTCTGAGCAACCTGGTCTCGTGGGAGGTGTCCCTGCCCATAGCAGGGGGGTTGAAACTAGATGATCTTTAAGGTCCCTTCCAACCGTAACAATTCTACAATTCTATGATTAACCTGCACTAAATAAAATGTCAAAACAATTATTAAAGTGCCAGATACTCTAGCTAGGCAGATCAGTTTTTACTGCTTTCAATGATGCATTGAGATATAAATCAATAATTGGTTCTCCCCAGCACACTTTTCACCTTCAACTTACAATACTTAAAAGGAACAGTAGGCTTACCAGAAATAAAGTTAAGGTTTACATTTAGTTTAATGTAAGGATTAATACGACACTACAAATACATACAATAAATACAATTTGCAATCATAATCCAGCAAGAAAAAAAAAATTAGCAATGAGTAAAATACATCAATTATTTTGTCTTGTTTTAGATTACAGTATAAAAAGCATGTAAAAAAATTAAAGGGTCAGTGAAATCACATCCAATCAATATTTACTGCAGCAGTAACTAGAAATGCTACTTTTTGACTTAAGTGATGTAGCTGTCAGTATGAACATAAGACTGGCATGTTCTGCATGACCACAGAGAATTTTTGCATGAACAGACTAGTATTATGCACAGCAGATGAAGTGCTACAGCAGCCCTCAGTCTCTGCACACAAGGATGGCACCACATATGCACTTTGCCCCGGTTAAGACATGATGACTTTAGACCTCAGAATATTTATTTTACTCTACCAAAAATATGCATGCATACACTGCCTTTGCCTCAATGCTGTCACTGATTTCCTTGATCTCTCATCTCAGCCAAATCTTTCTCACTCAACTCTGAGGATCACTCCGACCAAAACAAAAATCACCTTCCTCTCTTCACTGGCTCTAGCCCTCCGTACACAATTGCCCAGACAGGACTTCTCTCTGTCATCCAAAACCATTCAGCCTGAAATGCCTTGAGTCTTCCAAGACTGAACATGAAGCTACGCATAAAATTTGTCAAATTTGTCAAAAATTATGCGGAAGACCATTTGCATCAACACGTGATAACAAAACATTGCATCATGTGCCCACAGTTAAACAGGAAATTAATTTCTCTCACCTGGCATAGAAATCTTTTGGTGGAACAACCTCCTGGAAGAACTGTAGCTGGTACAGATAAAGTCCAATCAAGTGTCCCGCACTGAATATAGCCATTAATACACACAGACAGCTGAATATCAGCGGATCAAATGCTTGGCAACAGGACCACCATGTGCACAGGCCCAAAAATACAAAGAAATACACAGCTGAGGTCAAAGATGGCACCATCATACCTGTGAAAATAAAACCATGGAGAGTTGGAAAGGTGTGCAAATATCACCATTTCTTAAACCTTAAGTATGACAAGACGTGTATTAAACAATTTAATCCAACTAGTGCTTATGCTAATTATTACAATTAGTGCTTAATACTGCTACTAGCTTTAAGATTAGGAGAAAGGGATGCTTTTTTTTTCCAATTCACTTATACCACACCTTAGCACTTAGTACACAACCACTCTCCAGACTTTCCTCCAAGATGAAATCTTCTCTTTGTAAAGATGTTTCACAAAGCATGGAGAAAAACAGAAATGTGGCTGCAAGGCCAGCCAACAGGGACACTGTGCCTGAGAGGGCTGATGTATTAGATCTTAAAATTAATTTTAAGTACAAGATGCTAAAATGGCATGATGGATGAACAGTGAAAAGCCTTCTCATATAAATCTTGAGATACACTGAGTTATTAAAAATGGAAAAAAACATGATGCACATACTGAAAATAAAAGGTATCTAGAGGATACACAGTAAATGTTTATTTTTTCTGAATTTTTAACTCATAGACACTTGTAATCTGCATATGAAAAATACTCTTCTGTCTTGTATATTGGTTTTGCTCTTGCATATGTAGCAGAGTATTTCACTTGTGGTAAACGAGACCCAGTGCTCTGTGGATAGCCTACAAAAATAAGTGAGGAAGCACGAAAGACATACATGTCTAACAGTGGAAACCAGGAAAAAATGACATTAAAAGAGCTTACATCCAGCATAGCAGTCTAGTGGAGTCTCTAAAGTAACAGTACTGAAGTTAATAGGGATGCCTGCCTCGATTTATTTTAAAGTTTTTCACTAGTGCATGTCTAAGAGCCTTCTTCCTTCGGGACAGATCTGCAGGATCCCAGTATCCCGTGGCTCTGGTACGCCCACTGGCCCTGCAGCTGGGCTGGCCACTCTGGCAGGAGGACCTGCGCCTTGCCAGGTGCTGGCTTGCCATGTGTTTTGGGGTCAGCACTTTGGGGGTCAGTCGCCGGTTGGATCGAGTCCAGGCACTGCCCAGACAGACTTGGAACATGCTTGAATGGTGGGCCTCTGCATTTGCACCCATAACCTTCGCAGAGCAGAGTCCTTGCAAGGGTGAAGAAGAGAGGGTCTCAGGAGATAGGGGGCTTCACGCTGGATTTTATCGTCAAAAATTGTCAAAAGCTGGGGTGGTCACAACTGTGTGATGCTGGGCAAAATATGTAAGGACCCTTGTCCATGATCATTTTGCCTGAGCTTCATCATCTCACTCTTTCACGTTGTACTTTAGACAAAGTCTTTAGACTAGGGTGCTTTGTCTCTGCTCCAGTGTATAACCTGCTGGTGTTTCCATAGGCTTACAGATTGAAAAGCATGATAAGACCACAGGGATCCTCTCTTCCGACTGCCTTCATGATGGAGTCTGTAAAACTTTGCCCAGCAATTTCTGCCTCAAGGCTGTAACTATTTCCTTTCTTCTTTCAAAGAGACACTTCGTCTTTATTTAAACACTTTAGGAGCAGGAGAATACACTATATGCATAAAAAAGTTGTTTATTATGGCCAATTACTCTGGCTGTGAAAAATTCAAAATTTATTTCTGGTCCGAAATTGCCTCGGTTTACCACTTAACTATTGGCTCGTATTATAACTTCTACTAGATGAGATGTCTATTAAAAAAATGTAGCTATTTTGTACCTTTGACAGTATTTTAAGGCTGCAGTCAAATCATAATCTTTTTTTTTTCTTGGCATGGTAAGTCAGGAAGTATTTAACTAATTTACTTTCTCTCTGGAATACAGGCTTCTCAGACCTCAAGTCATTTTTGTAACTCTCCTCCAAACACCTCACAGCTCTTGGCGTGTGTTGGAGTCCTGCAGACAAGCTGCCCAATGCCACTCAGAAGAAATTGCCCCTGACACAGCCGTGTGATCCTTCTGCTTCATCCTCTCTGGGTGATGTTCACCCATGCAACTTCAGAATGGCATTGAAACCATGTGTATTTGCATATACTTATCACACTTTTTTTTTATTTTATGGCATCTCCCTTCCTTGATGCCAGGCACTATGGTGATCCACATAACCTATCTTTTTATCCCTTTTTAGATTTATTACTTAGCATTTGCTACATGTAAGGCTGTCAGACAACCTTACCTTACTGAAAGAGCTTGCCTTCCTAAAAGAGCCACACCTGACCAGTCCTCATCATTCAACACCATGTATTTTTTGTACTATCATTTCATACTTCATATACTAGTATACTTACAAGTTAAGTATACACTTACACTTTATATGTAAGGACTCCATTCAAGCATGTGAGTAGGCAGATAAGTGCAAATATACAATTGCATGATCCAATTTTAAATTCATTCATTACAACCTACAGTGATTTTGTACACTTCATTCTGTCTGTAGCTGTTTATATGGTACTAAATCAAATTTCTTATCAAAGGTTGGTCATATCGTATCAAAACAGCTATTTTTACCAATCAACATAAAAGTCCCATCAAAACCCAGCATGAAGCCTGCTTATCACTCTTTTTACACAGTGCATAGTCAGCCTATTATCTTTGGGTTTTTTTTAAGGCTATGTGAATACAGACCCTTTTTACACTTGAAAGTGATGGAACCAAATCTATGAATTCACAATATAGGCACTTATAATATGCAACCATTCACCATTTGGTTATAACAGTAGCTGTAAAAGTCATATATGGAATGATAGGGCCACACAGCACAAAAAAAAAAGCAACTCAGCATATTCCAATGGCTGCCAAAAAGTTAATTTAAATAAAATCAGCAGCAATTTCTTTTCCCTGAAAAATTTCCATTGTTATTCCCACAGGTGCCAAAGCGCTGAAAACTGATTCGTTAAATGCATAATCTAATGGGCTCTGGAGGAAATTTTTCAAATGCACCAACCTGCTGAACCAAGTAAAATTGTAACAACAACTTTTCCAGTGGTGATTATCATGTTGCCAATAAACTCCCTCAGTCTGGATGCTAGCGAGGCGATTCTACGCAGCAGTTTTAATTTCATGGTTTCCTCAAACTCAGCTTCACCACAGTCTTCGTCATCCAGATCTTCTTCATACATCAAAGCATCATCTGGCTCTAACTTTTCTCTTACAGCCTAAAAGAGGAGGGGGGAAAGAAAAAGAGAATGCAAAGGAGAGAGAGACACACACAAAGGAATCTGAAATTAAAAACCACACATATATTGTTTAACAATGATATTTTCTTACAATTTTTGGCTATGTGCAAGTAAAAAGAGAGTTACGGAAGATATACTAAAGCTAGAGTTGTACTTTGACGGTTCCCATGTGCCCAACAGGCTGCTTGTTCATTTTTATATGAAATTCCGTTTGATTTGCTCAGCATTCTTTCCATCATGCTGTCTATTATCTGTTAAACTCCTCTTTGGTTTGATGGCTTCAGGTATAAGCTCCAGCCAATAAGGACAAGTGCCCTCCTGGTTGATGTTCCTCAACAAACCTCATTTTTCAAACTCTTCCCCATGAACCCTTTCTCGGACTTTACATGCAAAACCTACAATGGAGTGGGTATGAGTGAACTGAGATAGGGAAACAAGGCTGAAATAAATGGACAGATAGCTCATTGATGAGTGAAGGGCAGCCTGGGAGAGAAAAAATACACTAAGAGGCTCAGGGAGAGAATGAGAAATTGTGAGATTAGCTGATGGTGAAAGAAAAGGAGAAAAAATAAGCAAGAGAGAAGCAGTGAAATCTTAAGTGATCTGCAACAATTTAGCAGGAGAAATGAGACCAGTGGCTTAGAACTACACAATGGAAAAAGGAAAAGAAGGAAATGTGTAAAGGTCCCTCATACTTGAGCAGTTTGTTAGGATTTGGCAGTGGCCTTCACCATCAAGTCTCCATCGTATCTTGGAGACCAGAAGACATACACAGCTATTGAGTGATGTAGACTAAAATCACCAACCCACGGTGAGAATCTGCAGGATTAGCAGGAGGCCCACCCAGAGATACAATTTATGGAAAAATTAGTCATTCACAGACATGTAGGGGCATATTTAAGAAAAAAAAGAAAAAAGTAATAGTTCTGAGCCAGGTTCTCACTTGGTGTATTAAGGCATAGCTTCTTTGGCGCTAATCTGAACTCGTATTAGCTAACGTTCTGGCCAAGCAGTATCTCTGTGTGTAAAAGTGAGAAAGAGAGACTATTGGTACTTTTCAACAGAATGGCAGGTTTATATTTATTGGTGACCTTTGGCAGCAAAAAATTCCACGCTGACCGATAAGATTGCTGTAGGAACAGCTGAACTCTCAGCCTACTTAACCAAATTCTTCAGTACTATTTCGTTATGTGGATTCCCAAAAGGAACAAAATTCCCTGTGGGATCCTTTATTTCACCTCTAAGCTTTATGCCAACTTTCTCCTCTTACTTTGGAGCATTAACCATGTTGTGAATGCCCAGAAAAAGCCTGCTTATTCTCAAGAGTATATATTTTACAGACAATGAAATATGTATTAAATACAGTAGGGCTGATCTGGGAAATCTACCTTTCTCTGGGACATATCTGGCTATTTCACTAGCTATTCCCATTATAAATGGAGTATACTAGCATTTCAATTGCTTTGCTATTGTCGCCATTCACTTATGGAGCTCTCAAGATACGCATTATCAGATCCTGGTGCAAAATAATGGAGAGGAAGATGACAGCCCAAACATGCAGTCACCACGTTTCGGCCCACGCAGCACAAAGAGGCATTCTGTCTGTTCATCACTGCTCCTCATGACTGAGCTCCTACCTAAACAGGAGCTACTTAAATATTCAGAAACAATGCTGATAACAGGCTGAATGATACATTACACTCTAACTTCTGCCACAGCTGTTTGAGCGAGAAAGCCATACAAAGGGCAGAAGCTACGATCACTTCTGCTTGTGCTGTAATTACTAGATGAACCTGCTCCTCATCTAGTCCGTTTAGGCCCAATCCTGCTCCTCCTGGACTCTCTAGTGGTCTGTGCCTTCAGCTTAATATGACCCATGAAGAGTGAAACCTTCAATAGTGTTCATATCCCAAACAAAAGAGAATGATACTGCTGGACATTTAAAGGGTATGAAATGGCACGCCTACTATACATGGATCTGTGTGAGGAAGAGCCTTGTTTCTTCAGCTAGTGCTTTCAATTTGCTGAAGACAATATACATTAAAATGTGGAATTACTGACAAGAAATGTATAGGAATAATTTAAAAATAAGTTATTCCATAGGAGACTGACAGGACTCATATCTCTATGAATACCACGAATCTATATTAAACACGAAGACAGGATTCATACATTTATTACAGCTTAAGCCGAATGGGAGTTCTGTCTAAATTGCTGAGATAACACTCAATTATACATATGCAGGAACAGGAAATAAAAGTCTGAAAAGTCACAAAAGGAAATAATAAAACGTTACCACGCAGAAGCAGAAAATATTCTTGAGGTAGAAATGAACAAAATGAAAACATTTTTAAGTATAAATTGGAGGAAAACACACAATACCTTCAAACAGCAAAATAAAAAAGAGGACACAGAAGTAGAGAAAACAGCATAAAAACAGCCCAATGAAAGGTGGAACTTGATATCCTTTTCTGTCTCTTCCCCGCTACCTGCCTCCCTCACCTCACGCCCAGTTTCACACATTGATCTCCTCAAAATGGGTATTTGGATTTTCCTATCATGGTAACTAGGACCATAATTTTTTACATTGACCAGGCTAATTACTCTTGAGTCATTGATCTGAAGGACCTTTAGGCTACATTTTGTCTTAAGAGTTCAGTATTGATAAGCTAGTACTGACACGTATGACACAGCATGCCCAGGGAGAATCACTAGGAAAGAGGATATTTCACTGGACCAGGATACAGCTGAGAAGGAGATGATGGTCCAACATTTCTATGGACTCAGGCTTACACACCTTAAGCATAGCTAAAAGCTTGCAAGTTGATGAGCTACCAAAGGAGTTAACTTTCCTTGTATTTCTGCTTTTATTTAGATATGAAAATATGAATTCCAAGTTCTAAAAACAAGTTAGGTCCTCACAAACACTCACAAGAAATGCAGAACAACCTACTTCTGGTCTTACCAAGGTCATCGGCCGTTGGAAAGAAAACTTCAGCATTCTGAACCTCAGCAAATACCGAACTGATTTCCTAAGTTTTCCTTCTAAAATTACAAATCTGTGTTTGGAACTGGGGTTCTTAAACCACTCTCCTCAGTTTAAGACAAGCTAGCAGGTAGGAAAACCTGATCATCAACAACAACCATAACCTGCAGTTTGGAAGCTTTTCCAGAACAGAGGCATACTGTCTGGCAACTTTTCAGCGCAGCCTGAATTATCAATGATAGGGCTGTACAAGGATTGCCTGGTTTCAGAGACCAGAGCTTTGCACCAACATGCTCGCTGGGAAAGGTGGGTTAGCTTCTGCATCTCTGTTCCCTATCTGCAAGTGCTTTTAAGGAGAACACCTTAGTCCTCAGCCTTATTCTGTCTACCTCCCATTGGTATCATTCATGACCCAGTCAATGCTTATTTCAGTGAAAAGACTATGACAACTAAACAACTATAGGTTTGATATTTTTTTGTACACAAACATATCTGTTTGCAATTCAGTAACCAAGGTGACGTCAAGTAGCTGAAAGGCCATGTTCCAGTGTATGTCAAAAAGACAAACTTTGGATTCCGCCACTCTCACATTCACCACCCACCAACTGGATTATCTGGGACAGCTCTCCAGTTTCTCACATTGAGAACTTCAAATTGCTGAAGGCAAGCAAACAGTGAACAGCTTTTACATCCAACATGGTGATAATGTGCCTGTTGTTTTAACACTTTCTGATGATTAAATGGCCATGCAAGTACGCGCTCATCACAGAACACCAGTACTCCAGTCAGACTGTTTTGCAAAGCTCTTTTTACTACGTGGACTAGCATAAAGCTACAAACCCATGCTACATACACTACAGTTAGAAAAATACTTTTAGTTCCATAATAAATTACTTATTATGCAATTACAGGATCCCTGTGGATGCTGATTAAATCAAATAAACTTCTCCATTCAAGGAGCATAGAGCATTTGTGAAGCCATAAACATGTGTTTCCATGACCTTTGCTCTGCAGAGCAGGGCTCCAGGACTTTATATAAACAAACTAAATGGAGTTTAGGTTTTTCAGCAATCGTGTGGAAGTCCCAGGAGTATTTATTCTACAACACTTTTTTAAACTGCCAAATTGAGATAGAGAACAGGCAAGGAAACAGTACAGCCTCTGTGGCAGCTATGGCAGCTACTATTGTGGCCAGGGCCAGAATGTCCATTAGCTGCTTTGGGGGCTGCTTTATTAACATCCAACTTTTAAATGTTTCATCTGGTACAGTATAAACACTACTGCACAAAGATATCCTCTAGCCCCAGAGATGTATTTACTAACAGGAAGCCTTAACTCCAACCTAAAACCTGTTCTTCCTTCAGGACACTCCTTGCTTTGTACCTACATTTAATGGTATTGTGTCTGTAAACACAAATTTGCTCATTTATTGACTTTTTGATTCTAGAGAGGACATGAATGAAACTCTTCAAAAATTCAAATGAGCGCAACGAAATTTAACTAACCAGAATTGTTACAACGAAGGATATACAAGTCTTAGAAAGAACATAACTTCCATCCCTGCGAATGCATTGCATTAATTATCGAGAACTCTCAAGTGTGCACTGTTAAGCTCACAAGAATAAGTTCTCATGAGAGTTCAGGTGCTTCCTCCTTCCAGTTGGCTCATAAATGCTGTACAAATAGCCTCTTTTGCAGTATTTTGACATTTCCTCCCAGGCAGAACCAGGAAACAAACAGAGAGGAGTGAGAAAATGAAAAATAAGCCTGAGAAAAACATAGTTACATGAAGTTCACCAACTGTTTTTAACATGTTGCTTCCAGAATTTTTAACAAAGGTTAAATGGATACTGCTTTGTCAGCTCAATTTATCAATTATGTACTATGTGGGCATTAAAAAAGTTGTAGAGATGCAGTGATGAGCCTCATTATCAAACTTAATGTCAAGAAGACATTGTGTTTTCCAAGGGTCTGGATTGCAGATGGCAGAAACACAACCTGCAATTAGATTGCACGGCAGCACCGCCATGCTCCCGAGGCAACCTGCTTGTTGTGTGGTTATGCTCTGCAGAGCACCTCCGGGAAAGAGCACCTGAAACAACCTCCTGAGGAGCGGTGCGTGAGTTCACTGATTTAAACACGTTCCTGTTGCCTCTGAATTGCCAGGGGGTCTGGTCTGGAGGGCTCATCCCAACACCCAGCCACTTCCCAGAGCCTGCTCCTTCCTGGGAAGCTCCGCAGCAGCCTTACCAAAACAGCCACAGGAACACAGGTTCGGCACGAGGGCAGAGATGTATGTTGCGGCAGACCCTGCTGTTTATTGCTGGTGATACCAGAGAAGTGCTTTCAAGATCTAGATTAGCTTGAAGGTGCACAGACGCAATTTATTAGACATCTTTAATAAGTCTGTTCAAGCTGTTGCCATGTCCAAATTTTTGGACTTTATTTTCATTTAAAAAACCTTAATGCTTACATTGAACAGCTGGGTTTGGGAATCATCTGAGACAAGCTATTTGATTGAACTGTTAGTGCCAGCAGAACTATAGAAATAGAGTCTCTCTCAACTATCACATTGCTTTATTTCAATTTCCTCCATAGTGCCTAAGCTGATGCATTCAATCTAATACACGGGGATTGGATGGAACGTACCATAACATGACTGAATTCCTATTTTCAAGCTTGCTCAAAAAGCCTTTTTTCCCCCACGAAAAAAAGATCTTTAATCTTTATCTTTAGAAATGAGATAGTTACAGGAGCAGGAAGAATTCATTACCTACCTGCTTTTAAGAGCAGCACATACCTAAAAAATGCATACAGAAAAATTATCAAAATAACACAATGTTCTTTAGACAGACCCAGCTGTGAGTACAAAAGCTGGAAAAGAAATTTAACTGCTAGTTGTTTTACCATCAAAGGAAGTGCAAGCCCTTAATGGCATTTAAATGACTGTAGTTTTAACCTGCAGTCAATACTAAACCACGTTAAGGTAATCATTTATTGAATTTCCAATTTTGCAAGAAATTGAAGGACTCCACAGTTCTTCTGAAAGTGTCAGCATGGGAGGAGTGGATTTCCCTGCTGCTTCTGACATAGAAAAGCTACAAAAACTTCCCCACCAACAATTCCCCCATGTCATTCTAGTTGAGCTCTACAGAAATGGGACTGCCTAGAAGAAGGATGTTCTTTAAGGTCACCTCGCAAGAGATACATGTGGTGCTCAAGGGGAGCTCAGGCAGGGTTGCAGGACGCCAAAGGGGAACACCACTCCACACACACACAGAGGATGTAGGTGGAGGGGGGGCTGCAGAATGCAAGCCAGGAGAGAGAAATAAAAGCATTTGCAGAGCTCAGCACTCCATACTCACAGGCACTGGGTGCCTTGGGCGAAGACCCTGCTAAATGAGCCAGACTCCTCAAGTGTGAGACAATTGCAGTGAACGCTTTGGTAGGTGTGATGCAGAGGCATTTTGGAATTTAAACAGTATTCAAAAATTTATACTACACAACTGAACCACTGAAAAGAAAAATCCTAAATTAACTTGAAATCCTGTAGATCTTAATGAAAAATTTTATCACCGATAGATCTGAAGTGTGCTAAAGCTTGGGTTAAATGCCTACACAGTATTAGATAAATTAATCAGGGATGTACCATCAGAAATAACTTTCAGTGTGTTTGCAGTGTTTGATAGTAATGAATGACATACACTTCCCCAGTAAAATGTCCTGTGGGAAAGAGTCATTTGTTACAAAAAAGTAACAGCTATTTACTGGAAGCACATAAGGACAGAGACATTTAGCAATTCAGAGGAAATGAAAAATAAAAAATGAATAAAGACAAGCACAGCTCTGAAGCAGGATAACAGGAAGGCAACTCATTAAATCCTGTATACAATAGATATTGTACTGAGAGGGCCAAAGATTACTTAACTTCCCAATGTACCTACGGCACCTGAGCAAACACCAAGTGATTTCAGCAAAAGACTCACTTGGCTAATATGGAAATACAGTTTCACATCTTGACTTCAAAAAGCTGTCAGGCATATAAGCCAAATGCAAAAGAGAGAGGAACTCACAGGCAGAGTTCAGTGGTTTGGCCAGAGATGATTAAACACTTTTTTTTAGTGAAAAGGAAATAGGAAGACTTGGGTTATGACTACAAGGCACAATTCAGTACAAACTCTAAATGAGTTAGTGCAGGTATGTGAAACAGCACAGCACCCATATGGAGTAATTCCTGGACCAAGACATATACACATTGTACCGTTATCCATCTTGCTGAGAAGCACAATAAATAGCCCAACGGGAGTGCTGCGGTTATTTGCAGGATTGCCTCAGCTCATACAGAAGTGGCTTGGGTACTTCTCCAGTATCACCCTTAAAAGCCACAGATTATTGGGATGAACAGGAGAACAGGAAATCTAATCTACAAGAGGATCCAAAATTACTTGACTTCTTTTGTCTTGCAGAACAGACTTTGAATAAATATGGGGTTTTTTCCTCCCAAAATACCAGAGAAATAAATGCTAGAGAAGGAAACAGTATATTCAATCAAAAGAGCCAAAGAAATAAAAGGGTTATAATGCAGTTATGTATACATGTACAATCTAAATTACAGGTTTTCTAACTACCAGCAAAGCAAAATTACAGAACAGGGTCCTCTCAGGAGCAACTGGATAAAGAAAAATTGCCCTGTTTTCAAGATGGTGCTTCCTACCTTCCAGAGGGAATTGTGTGATACAGCTGCCTGCAAGAGCAGCAGACTGAGTTCCGTGACACAAGAGACTCCTTCTTGTACTGTGTTAATCATCACTTAGGCTGTCTGAAGGCAATACTATTCCAGTATTTTGATCTCCTGGTTATTTACTCTGTACCTCAAAATCTGGAATCGAGGACTGTTAGATGACCAAACCAGTAAGCCCAGCGAAGAGCTGCCACAAGAATTTCTTCATACATCTGTCATGTTTCCAGCCAAAACAGGACAGGTGCATGCTAAAGTTTCATGCTGAACAGGTTAACGGCACTTCGTAATACATAATGTATTGCACTATGTAACATTATGTAGCTGAGGGACTGCTGTATAATTACGTATTTCTGTAAAGACTTATCCAAAGACATGTGCATCAAACCAAGAAGCTAATGTAAGTTGTAAACTTTTGACCCTTGTTAAGATGAGATGCATTAGAATTGTTACCGAGGGAGGCAGCTGGGTACGGTCTGGCAAACTTCACCACTACAAGCAATGCAAGCAAAGCGATAAGGGAGCCTCACCTACTTTCTTTAAACCACAGAAATAAGTTCTTAAATCCTACTTACACCACGTTCAAAGCACACTGAGACCAACTGGGTTTGGACCAGTTCTCCAGGGGTCAAAACCAAAGAAATATTTAGAACCAATTAGAAAAGGTAAGCAAATGCTGTGCTAAATAGTGATGCCAATGGAAAAAAAAAAAAAGAGGGAAAAAAGAAGAGGAAAAAAAGAAGTGTCATGAAGAAGTGAAAAGAAGTCAAGAAGTTCCAACCCTCTCTAAGAAGTTCTTTTTCCCTCTTTATCACCTGTAGTATTTTCCACAATAGCCATCATTTGCCATCTCTGGAGAGAAGCAAATATTGAAGGGGCAGAAGTTGCATATAGGAAGGTGTATAGAGAAGTCAGGGCCAGAGGGTCCCACGTCAGTGAGAGCTAATGAAGCCAGGTGAATATTTGATACTGGTAAAAGAAAATTAAATGAAGATACACACAAAACAATAAATAATCTCAGGAAAAATATATCCATTCAAGAAAAATGGGATGGCTGTATAGACAGGGTCATGGGCACCACTGTAAACAGCTCAAGGGAGATCTCCACATCTGAAGGCAAGAAAATTGGCAAGGTGTTAGTCACTACAAGGACTGGGACATCAGATCTTTCTCAGCTGTGCCCTAAGCTGAACTAATTATTCCTATTTTACCAGATATCCAGGTAGGTGATACACTAGTAGAATTGTCCAGCCCAAAAATCTCTGAATCTAACAAATGTCAAATCAACAATAAGACCTTACCTGAAATGCTGAGGCATTGACATTCCCTGTAGCTCAAGAGAATATTGCAGAACTATAGCTGGTTCAGAAAAAAGTAATGGAAACAAAAGAAATGGAAAAAAGAACAGGGATTGCTTACCTTTAAAAAGAAAAATATGCAAGATAATAGATACATTTGATTTCCCTTATACCATCTCACTCTGTTTTATAACATGTAATACAAGGGACCTTCCATAAAATTAAAGGGTGTTAAATTTAAAATAAAATCAGAGAGCACATATTAAATTGTGGAAGTCCTTGCTTCATGATGCCACTGAAGCCAAGAAATTAATGAGCTTTTAAAAGGGTCTGGATAATTATATGTTTAACAAGATTATTCAGAGCAGCTATAATTATCAACAACATTTTTTGGAAGGGATTTGAAACCACATGTTTTAGGATTACAGCCAGTCTCTCACTAGGAGAGATCAGGATAAATTATAATTTTGGAGATAGGGAAAAAGGGTATTCCCTTACTTGCTTATTGTCCTTATCCAGCAGGTAGCAACTACTTTTAGGATGAGGATACTCATCTAAATGGGCAATTTCTAGACTAGGAAGGCCTTGGACAAGGCACAAGATGTGCGTAGCTCTCAGAGCCTATCTATTCTGTCCTGTATGTTTTGCAGTCCCACTTGGAGACCTGGACCAAAAGAGAGCTCTCGATGTACTACGTGCCCGATGTAGGCGTAGGATGTAGGCACTGTCACTTTTTAGAAAGACAAAGCTAGGAAACTGAACATTATGCCTGCTCCTCTTTGCCAAGGGACACAGAAGCCGAGAGACGGATGAAGTAATAGGCTCGAGGACACAAACCAAGTTTGTGGCCAAAGTGAGAACCATGCTGGTCCTGACTCCAGTCCAGTATCTTGACTCCAAGCCAAGCTCTCCTCACATTCTTCCCAAACCTAAGTTTATTTTAAAACGATTTCCTCTTTTTATTTCATTTTTTTTTCCTTTTTAAGATCCCAAACAAATCTCTGCCTTCCACAGATCAGAGGAGGGGTTGAGGCTCTGGGATCAACCTTGCCTCAGGTTATGGGACAGACCCAGTGGTCGCATTTGCTTTCTAGAAGAGCATGGAAGAGAAACAAGCTTGAATGGGCAAGGCAGCAAGTGCCACGTGGGAGGAAGTTGCATTGAAGACTACAACTGTGTATTTCAATTAAGATCAACACCTCTTCTAAAGTTTAGGTTGTGCAATCTCAGAAGGATTTTCCTCCCCCCGACCGTCACTTACAATATGTAATTCGCCGACAGTCTCAAGAAAACACTACTTCCTTTCTAATACCTATCAGACTGTATATACTGTATCTGCATTTTGGCATATAAACCACCATCTGCACCAAATCACAAATGCTGTACTTCCAGCTGCAGCTGGGAGTTAACTGTTCTTTCTTATTTTCTTCCACCTTTTACACCTTGTGACTCGCGTTGTGCTTTTCGGCATTTGCAATCTGGGCCTGTCTCCAGCTGAATTCACCTGCTTTAAATTTTCGGAGCCCTAATAAAAAACGCCTGCAGACACGTTTACTCCAAGTGTGCAACCATTTAGGGGTGGTAATGAGTTGGACTGCAGCCTGGTATCTGGCAGACCTTCCTACTTCATGACTCACTGTTAATTAAAACCACACTCTTTGCTTATTCCTGGGATAGCGTTACTTACAAATAATTGAGTCTCTCACTACCTTACAGCCTCCTCCCCCAGTTCTGTTCTGTAGAATACACTTTTCTGATAGAGATCTGTTTCTCTTGAAGTTGGATGCAGTGTAATGAAGAAGGACATCCATTTTTCAATGAATCTTTGTTGTCCTTAATTTGGATTCTGATGCTTTTTCTTATTTTGAATTGCATCTCAATCCACGGGCAATCTGATCCGTTGTACTCTACAGCTGGTTTCTGGAGGCTACTGCCATGACAAAGTACAGCACAAAATTGAGTATCACAAACTGCTACTCAACTCCAGGCATTTTTTTCAGAATGCCCATATAACAACTGAAATGTGATAGATTCACCCAGAGCTTTGAAAAGGTCACTTTTAGAAGTATTGAATCAATTATTTAACAGGTTTTCTTACACATAAAATTTGGAAGGAGTAGATAAATTAACCTTTCTTTTTTTAATTAAGCCTATTTCCATAGTATTTCGCTCCCCCCAAAGCAAAGAGGTCTGAGAATCACTCAATGTAAATAATTTCATGCAAAAAGGTAAAGCTGCAAGACAAACTCTGCTTTTGCTTGGAAGTCACAGTGCTAATTTCTCGATTTATGGAGCCACCTGTGGCTAGGCACCTAGCAATGTGAACAGTCACCTCTCTTATGGCTCTGTTGAGCCTGTTCAAATCAGCTGGTGCATTCTTAACAACGTCTCGCACCACGAATCTCTGATGACTGGTGGCAGGGACTCAGCAAAAGCTCTTCAACTCTGGAACTGGCTACGGGGCTGGTCTAACAAACACAGGGCTATTTTCTTTGGAGGCACAGTACCAAGCTCAACACTCCTCCTGAAGCATTTGTTTGTAGGTCAGTTTTTGCTGCAACTCATTTTGCATTTTATAATTCAATGGAGTTACAGCACCATCAGAGAGCCGCACCAACACGCAGCCACAGGCAGCAGGCAGCCAATGCAGAATTCAAAGAATGGATCACTTACTTAGTTTTCCCTTTTCCAGTGGACTCTACTAAGGAAGAAATGAAAATTATCATGTGAAACTCACAGTTTGGACTCATTTTAGATCATGCCAATATTCTCCCAGATTCAGACACTCAGCTGCATGCTCTGCATATGCATTAGGTTCCTTACAGTCAGTCCTGCCAAATACATATTCCTAGCAGATTCAGCTGCTTCTGCAGCCTCCTCCTAACTAGCAGAAATGACTCCAGGATGTTATGTGCAGACACCTACAAAGAGAAAGCTGAAGTTGGAAAAATATGTTTAATAGGTATTTAATCTTCCACTCTCCGTTTCACTCCATCTTTAAAAAAACAAGCAGGTTATTCTGATGCAAATTCATCATTTCAGCTGTGAAGATCACTATTCCTTAAAGCACTGGGGTTCACCTCACATGACAGTAACTATTACCGCTTTTTAAAAAAATTTCCTGTGAGTTTTGGGTGTCACTAAATCTAAACACAGCTGCTGAGTTCACTAGATAATCTGTAATACATACCATTTACAGAACATAAATAATATTTGCTGGGTTTTGATGTGAAGAAGTAAAATATGTTTACACAGATTTCCATTTGTCCAGTATCAACATTTCTTTACAGTCAAAGTTTTCTCTTTCTTCTTCCCCACGCTCTTCCTTTGTGGAATATTCTGGCCCATTAAGTAGCACTGGTGTATTGCCTTGAGGTAGCCAGTCTAGGACCAAGCCATTCTAAAGCTACACTCTGTGCTTCAAACAAGTCTGTTACAGCCCGCTTTGGTAAAATGCAATTCTTTTAAGAGAGACAGGCTGAACACAAAACACGCCAATTAGCCGCACTTCTTAATATTTCAGACATCTCCCCTTGTGGGTATAGCTCCAGATTGTAGCCTGCTGCTAAATCCATTTTGCACAGCTCCAACGATACAGCAGATTTAAAGCTGATAAAACCAGCTTCCAGGAGACGCAGCAAAACCTTGCATACGCTTATCAGACCCAGACCTATGTATCCTCCAATGTGTAGTTAAAAGCTACAATCTTCAGGCAACCCTCAGCTGCCAGGAGAGCCCGTAAGAATTACAAGCAACTTAGTATAAAGTACAGTCCTGATACTGATCTCTCACGTGCTAGAAACTCAACCAGCTTCTGGCAATACCGCAATCCAGACAACATGGCAACATGCAGAGAGGCTTTTTTTTGCCTCTGTAGTGGCACCAAAATGGGCAGCTGATCCCCCCTAAATACTTTACCCACTTCAAAGTGTAATTTCTATTTGAAATGAGCAAGTTGCAACTGTCTCCCCTAACAAGGGAGTTTTGAGAGTAAAGAAAAAAACATTCCATCCATACATAAAATGAGACAGAAAATGAGACCCAAGGCACGCTAGACAGTCTGATAAAAAACATGTTAAGATTAGTAGTAGGAATTTCTCTGCACCCCGGGCTAAATACCCAATGCAGTGTTTTATATTATAAAATTGTTCCTCTCCTCCTCTGGATTTTTCTGCATTCAGTATCTCTGCCATTCTTCTTCCCACGAGTAAAATACACAGCAAACACATCAACACTTCTAGCTAAGCCGTTCCCCAAAATTATACTCAGCTCACTCAGTATGACCACAGTTTCAGATAACTTCTTCCACGAATGACAGTCTCTCTTCCCTTCTTCTAAGAGTCATTTCTGATAATCACTCAGATGCTGCTCTTATTCTTGGATAACAAGTTTGGAAATATGGATGCTATCTAAGAAACTAAGAAATGTATGTAGCAGAACAACCTTGTCGGACTTAACCACCAGCTCCGGTGAAGAAACAATTTGTGATCAACTGTCATGATCACGTCTTAACTCAAAATGATCTGAAAAATTCAGTAGCGTATCTACCACTTTTCATATTCTGCTTTGTTTTCTCAAGATAATAACAACTGTAGCTTTTCCACTTTAAAATCAACTGTTTAGTTTCCTGAAAGTAAGTTCACCCCTTAATATACTCCGTGCTCATGAAACCATTTCAGAATCCATATCAGACAGGAATGCCAAAGCTCGCTATTAGCTAGAAGTTGTACAGATAGAAATGTGTATTTGATACCATTTCCTCATTTTCAAATTGCATGTTGCACTGTGCTGCATCCTCGGTTACTGGCTTCTGAAACATGTTGCGGCAGATGAGCCATATTGTCAGACTAGCAATGAACATCCCAATATCTGGTACAAATAGTCTGATCACGTTGCCAGCATCTGCTCCTTTCACACTGTATGGGATAAAAAACAAACACAAAAAAAACAAAGAAACATTTGTTACTTCTAATGACATTTTCAACTGGAACAGAAAGTTATCTCAAGGCAAAGAAAAAAACCCCAAAACCACAATAATAAGAAAGCTTCACAATATGGGAAATATGAAGATGATCAAGGAACTCTAGACAGACAGATATTTTTGCTCTCCAGAAGTACAGAATAAACGGTTATTCACTGGGAGTTCACATACTCATATTTTAGTGATATTTAGAATTTTGATTAACCCAATTCTGAATCCATCTTGTGGAGAGCAATGCAGGACCGATCTTCAAACTCAACAAGAAAGATTTCAGCTGAGTTCCTAGAAGATCCATGTGTATAAATCACAATCCCTTTACTGGCATCCTTTGCAGACAACAGCATCCAGCTCCAGCAGGGAGGTCAAGCAAAGACAAGATAGCACTTATGTCACACCTAAGCGTGCCCTAATAATTCCTGGCATGCAGAGGGGTAACCAGAAAGTCTGTAATATTTTAATATGTTTTATTATTATGTTAACTGTTAATACTTTTTATTCAACCAGACCTCTTAAATACCTTTTTGGGTATTTCAGTACTAACATTTAAGTACAAATATTTAAATACTAATTACAGTGTTAGGTCCCCGCCAAGAAAACCTTTCTTCTCCAGATTTGTAAGGCTGGATGAATTTTATATAGAAAAAAAACCTTGCACTGCTTCATTGTGCAGATTTAATTGTTTAGGCTGGGAAATACGACTTTATGGGTTTGGATGTAGTGCCTGAATTTGGTTCACTGTTAAAATGGAGGGCTTGGATTCAGATTTAGTGGCTCAATGAACAGCTTATTAAGCTGCTGCATGGACTTACTGAACTTTAAACTATTAATGAGGGGATATAATCTTAATCATTTGAAAGTGTACAGCATGTACCTGCCAACCTTGAAGTTAGCACATTTTAAATACGCAGCTACAATTTTAATTTTAATTTATTTTTTATAGGACTTTATGACCATAATAATTACTAAGGACAGGTGAGGTATCTGTACAGCTCCTTGGCCATAGGTGACTGTGCTAGACTAGCTCTTCATAGCCTGAACTGTAGAAAACCTTGACAGGTTGTTTTATACATGCTAAAGAAGAGATCACCTCTGGCCTTTCATTATCATAACACCAGCAGCTTTGAAGCCTAAAAAAAAGCTATTTGTGAAGGAGTTACTTGCAACTGCTGCAATTAACTGCAGATCCAGAGTATCTAAAAAGTCTCTAAGGTGATTACAATACACTCTGTGTCAGGAATCTTGCTGGCCTGCTCATATGTCCAAGATCAAACCTTACGTTTCCATCACTGCTTCTGACCCAGCTTTTCCACTGCCCTGTATCTTGCAACATAACATATGCCCAAAGTGGGAGTAAGGTAAGTGACTGGAAAGCTAGCTTTAATGTTTGCTTCAACAGGTGCAAATGAGTGTATCACGGGAAGCAGTGAGCAATGTGCAGGTCTTTGGGATACTGTCCTGTAGCACAATTATGAAATGGGCAGAAGCACTACTGAATTGGTTCAAAACAGGAGAGGGAAAATTAAAGAAATAATAAAACTGTAGCTTTTCCACTTTAAAAATAATTGTTTAGTTTCCTGAAAGTAAGTTCACTCCTAGTTCTCTAGTTCTTCTTCTAGCTCTAGTTCTTCTTCCCATGCTCAGACATAGACACAGAATAAACCGACAAGGTGCTACCTAAGGAAAACAATTTAAGATTAGAAATTGCAGCTTCTTGTAAAAGGAAAAGAAAGAAATTTCTATCGTGCAACCAGAAAACTTCCTCCTCTGATGCTCTTTGCTGTTATAGATTAACCCCAAATGGTCATGCACTATTACGGCAGCTAAGCAGCTTGAAAATGTTTTGCTAATGGCTTCGAGTTGTACTGAGGCAGAGAAAAAAATTAAGTCATTGAAAGACTTGTAAAACAGTAAGATGGCAAAGTCCTTGCTGGATTGCTTGCATGTTTCTTGTGCTGCTGCTTCAAGCAAAGCACGCTGTAGAGTCAAATGGCGTATGACAGTGTGGATGATCTGTTTAACACTACAGAAAATCCAGGCTTGACATCTGTCAGTTCATTTTGCAGTACCGTGGCTCTTACTGCCACCTAATTACCAACAACAGTGTAACCAGGATTCACAATAACAATAATGAATTACTTTCACTCACCCTGAGTGAGTGAAACCTGCCTA
This sequence comes from Chroicocephalus ridibundus, assembly GCF_963924245.1. Lineage (NCBI taxonomy): Eukaryota > Metazoa > Chordata > Aves > Charadriiformes > Laridae > Chroicocephalus > Chroicocephalus ridibundus. The sequence goes on along the minus strand of NC_086285.1, from coordinate 112,719,753 downwards.
TTAAAGCAGTTTTACTAAATAAGCGGTAACCAAATCTGAATTCTTGATTCTGAAAGTATCACTCAGGCATTTTTTAGAAAGAGTTGAAAAAAATCCTGAATCCAGTATTAGTTAGTGCAAGAACAGTATAAATTTGCTAGTCTCATATTGAAAAATGGATCAGGTTACTTCTATGTAATGCTTCTGTAAGTAAGTGAGCTTTTTCTGTACACAGGTATGGAGTCCCATCTAAAATTAATTTTGCTTAACTTCTTAACTTACAGCTCAAGTCAATCAGATTCAACCACTCACACATGAACAAATTAAAAGGTGGCAGCCTTCAAATACCAGCGCTTCTTAGTCGCACCAGGTTCTCCTTCCTCACATTGTACTCCTGTGGAGCCACGCTGGGTCTTCTTTCCCGTATCCCACTTCCCAGAACAAGGGGAGACCCCTGCGGGAGCATTGCCTCCATCGCGGCTCACATTTCTTTCCACTAACCCAAACCAAGTGCTTCTGATCTTTCAAAATAAATCATTTAGCATGTTGTTGTGAAAGATGTAATGTACAGTTCAGGCTAACAGTAGAGAGCATGAACAGTGATACTTAACCACAGAGCAGGGAAAAATTCTCCACATGAATAGTTTATTCACCAAAACCGGTCACAAATGTATGCTGTCCCCATCTCCCCATGAAAAGGAAAACAAATTGACCTTCGTGTGATAATTAAAAAGGAAACAAAAGATCACTTGAAAATAGAGAAATGTATATTCTTCTGTAAAGCAGAATAATAAACTGCTTCATTTGACCCCAAGCAGTTTGCTCCCCAGTTTTTCACAGCAACAGCTAAAACAAAAATCAGTTGTTCCCACTTGTTGTCCCCACAACAGAGAATGGTAAATACTGCAATCATTCCACAAACATTTCTCACTTTATTTGCGCATTCACACATGGTCATATTTTGCATTTGATAACAGTCCATGCATTGTGTTCTTTACTCCAAAAGAGCCTCTCTAACTATGAAGTTAAAACAGAAGCACAGGAAACCTATTCAAGAGATCTCCTAGTGAAACAGCTTTTTTTAATCCCTGCAGGAATCACGGTGTTCAATGAATTGGTCATAGCCCTTGATCTACAACTAGTACAGTGCCATTTATTCACCTAAATAATTTACCTATAGGGCAACTTTAATTGTAATAGGTATCTCTGATGGAAGCTTATAAATCATCCAGAAAGATGTTCTGAAATGTAATCACAGTAAACAGCAGACTTAGAACGATTTTCACCCTCTTTCGTTCTTCCTTAGAGGATGCAGAAGAAAACAAGACCACACACCCCACCCCACCCCACCCCCCTCCCCCCCCCAAAAAAAAAAGTTAGAGGTTTGAAATTACATTGCAGACATTTTTTTTAAGACAAAGGACAACTACAGTTAGGGTTGCAAGAGTTCCTCTGTGACAAAAATAAATTTTGTAGCACAAAAAGGATTTTACGACTTTCACATCAATACGTGAAGCTGGCTTACCATATCAACAGACCCCTAATACGGCAGTTTCCTCATCAGTCAATCTGTGTTCCCCTGTTGCTTTCAGCTGTACACTTTAAATTTAAACTACTTCAGAAAGTGATCATCTCCATTTTCTGTGTTTATACAGAATTTTTCTAGGACTGTGTGACCCTGCTTCATTTCTGAAGTTGATTAGTGCTAAAGAAATTACTGGGCAAAATTTCTAAGTTTATCCACATGGAGAACAGAGTTAGCTGTGGATGTACAGGTTAAAACTGCTCCCTTACTTCGTAGAATCATAGACTTGCCTAGGTCGGAAGGGACCTTTCAGATCATCTAGTCCAACCGTCAATCTAACGCTGACAAAAACCATCACTAAACCATATGTCTAAGCACTACGTCTACCCGTCTTTTAAATACCTCCAGGGATGGTGCCTCAACCACTTCCCTGGGCAGCCTGTTCCAATGCTTAATAACCCTTTCAGTGTAAAATTTTTTCCTAATATCCAGTCTAAACCCTCCCCCTCATGTACACTCACTAGCAGTCAAACAAAAAACAAATGCTTTGAAGAAGCGAAGCCAACATAATTTAAACATTACATTCTTGCTCGGTGCTCTAGAAATCAGGATTTGAGTTCTCTGAAAATAAAATTTTCATTTTTTTCCTTTCTAGAATAATCATTTATCACAAATTAGAATTATTTGATGAACAGTGAACTGCCTTACCGGGTCTGATTTAATTTCTTTAGAATGGCAGACACATTAGCTTCCTCTTTGTTTCAGGTTTACAGAATAAAACCAGAAAAGCAGCAGAGCCATTAGAATCCAAATTGCAATGGCTTCAATAGAAAAAAAGTAAAATATATAGTAACACATGTGTAAAGCAACACGCACCCGGCCCGGCCTTGTCCCCCGCGGCCTGGGCCGAGCCGGGAGCACAGCTCTGCGGGAGGGGGGAAAATGGTCGCAGGGTTGAGGCGGGAAGGCGGCCTGGTCTCTGCCTGCCCCTGAGGGCGTCTCTTTGAGATGGGGCTTGGCCAGAGGCTTTGCGGTTTGGGCCGGTGAAGCGTTTTTGTGAGGGTGGTGAGGCACTGGCACGGGTTGACCCAGAGAAGTTGTGGATGCCCCATCCCTGGAAGCGTTCAAGGCCAGGCTGGATGGGGCTTTGAGCAGCCTGGTCTGGTGGGAGGTGTCCCTGCCCATGATCTTTAAGGTCCCTTCCAACCCAAACCAGTCTATGATTCTGTGATTCTATATCAAATACTCCACATATAGAATGACATATAGTCTTCAAACTCTAAATATTTAATATTTTGTTACAAACAAAATAAAAATGGGGAAAAAAGAACAACCAGTCTTTCTGAAACAGAACTCAAACTAATTCATCATCAGCAATATATCATAATGTTAAGCTTATATTAAGCAATAAATCAAACAATGCCTCCAAATTAAAGCCCTGTAAAAACCTTGATTTTATTTTGAATACTGGGTAAACAAAGTATTTTAAACATTATTTTTTAGCATAAAATTTCCCAAAAGCCTTATTCACTGCATACTATACTCTTCTTTTCTCCCCTCAGGGATTTTCTATAACACCTATTTACTTTCTAATTAATGATTTAATAAAACTGCAATTAGGTAACACTGTATTAACAGTTTACAGGTGACAAACTAAGGAAAAGATGCACAGATGCCAATACTTTCCATTCATCTTGTTTGGCCACTGTAAGACATCTGATATTTCCAAGTGGTTCTACTATTTCAGAGCAATTCATGCATCACCGTAGATGTTTACAGCACAATTCCCATGGGCTTCATCTGCAACTGTAATCACTTGGATTGGAGGTAAATCAGACCCAAGAATCATAAACACGGTTCCTTGGAAATGGGGAGCTGGCAGTATCACACAGGTGCTAGGCAGTACTGTGAATTACTCACTTGTTTATCACTAGTATCCTCTCTGTGATCAAAAAATAGTGGAAACTTTGAGGGCACCAAAGACTAGAAACCTGATTGCCTTACAGATGTGCTTGACGATCCTTGCTGTTGGAAGTGGGTCTTGGGGATGGTTGCAGCTGGAAACAAGTTAAGGAGACCCCTTGTCCTCTCCCCGTTTGAACTAAGGATGAAATGTCTGCCTCTGGACTTACTCTGGTGGGAAACCCACACTTGACTTATCTGGGTCTGAGGACTGTGGACCCGATCTGAACCACAACCAGCGCTTCAGTGAACGCAGGATGCTCACAGTCCATATTCATGCTGGTACGACTTGTCCCTGCTGGTTTAAAAGACAAGTTAGATGTGATGTTGGTTCACATGGCAAATTTGATACAACCCTCAGGGCAAACCTCCGCCATGGGTAAAGTATGCAAGTTGCCGAGCACTGGTAGGTCTGCCTTTAGTCCTTTCCTTACCTCGTGCTCACCCACAAACTGAAAATAGATTAAGTGACAAAAATAAAATGCAAACTTAGTAATATTTATATCCACAGGGCTGTGCATGGTCATTCTTAATCCTGCACTGCCTCAATGTGACTGTCCTCTCAGTTCATGTAGAGCAAGCCATGCTCTACATGAACCCAAAATACCTGAAGTTGCACTTTGAGAGAATTTTGGTCATGCAAAGTGAAAGAGTGGGAGGAAGAGGGAAGCAAAAATGCATAGAAAACTACTTATAAAAATATTTAGCATGCACTGACCTACCCAACATACACGTTCAAAGGGCTTCTGAAGTATTTGTAAAATCTTAATCACTGCTTACAAACTATGTCTGCATGGCTTCAAAAACCAAAAGTACACTTTGCTTTCTCAGGAAAGATACCTTGCAATGAAGAACACTTTCTGTATTGCAAAAGTGCTTAACCACGTACTAACCAAACATTTGCTTTCCAAACACTGCTATGCAGAGAGCGAGCAGCTATTTGAAACTGAACGCACATTGCCAAGTTTTTGGTGCCTCATTGCTTGCATAAAACATTCAACATTAAGAAATTATGGATATGTGCAATATGTAAAATGTTGGTTCGTGCCAATTTTTTTCTTTTTTTTAAAGCAGCCACTGTTTCTTGTTGTTCATTGATCTTCTAATAAAGGGCAAATTCCAGCCTGCCCAGAGGGCAGCACACAGAAGACATAAAATTTAGCCGGGATTTAGCAGCTATCACGCAAAGCGCTCAGCTGTGTTTCTGCCAGACTCGTGACAGTCCAACATCCAGCTCGCTTTGCCCGTGTCCTGCAGCTCCAAATGTGGAGCAGGACTGATGTTGCGCAGCCAAGGGGAAGTGAGCACATTCCCCTCCACACCCAGGGCTCTGAGCGCGCCAGCCTCCCCGCCGCCCCCCCGTCGCTGTGGAAATGACAAGCCCATCCGCAGCACGAATTATCGCAGGTCAAAACGGGAATGTGATCCCAGATGGAGGCAGAGCCAATGTGAGCAGAAGAGACCTGCGGACACCTCAGTCGTAGGTGCATTTCGTCTGGAATCTTCAGCGAGACTTTCCATTGCGAGTATGAATGCTTCTCACTTGCTTCTCACTTACACACTCATTGTATAGGAATTTGGCTAAAGCACTAATTCAGTATTCATTGACCACTGCAAAGCATTCATAGTTAAATCTGTCCATAATGCTCATTAATACTTGGTGACCGACAGCAAGCTGTTTACATAAAGGCATACAGATATCCATATGTTCCACAATATTCCTGACTAAAAGAAAAGTGCTGAAAAGACCGAAGCAGGCTGACATTCAGTGATTATTTCAAAACATATTCGCTCCCTCTCTCTGCAGCTTTCACCGGTTGGAGCATGAACAGATCATCATTTCAAACCATTTTTTATTTCATTCTAAAGCCAGCATATAATATAATCACAGAAAGTAAGAGACACGTCTAGATTTTCCAGTCAGCTGCAGATGAGGAGGGAACAATATTTCCCCCAATTACAGCAAGTGACATTGTAAATTACTGTCATTTTACAAAGCCAGATTACCCTCAATACAGAGGAAAGGCATGCAACCGCTCGCAAATGCCACGGTTCAAGCTGGGGTGCCCATTGCTCTTCAGCAAGTGCATATGGGACCCCTCCACTCCCCGCCCCCCCAGCCCCATTCCTGATTCAAAATTATCCAAGTGCCACATTTGCAGGGATGGGACCATTCACCAAGACCCTCAATTCTTCCATATGAAACAGCTCCCAGTCTACCCTGCCTGCCTTGGACATGCCCATCTTTCTCTTCACAGCGTCACACAGGACAGGACAGGAGGCAATGTCTCGCCTTCCCCCCATCACCTGCCTGAAAATCCCAGCGGCTTACAGGCTAAAGCACATGGGCATTGTGGGAAGCAGGCTCCAGACATCAGGGGAATGTGTGCAACACCTCCCCTCACCCCCCAGCTGGTTTCCATTAAAACTGGCCTCTAGAAACACCCTGATTTACCCTGCACTTTGTTCAATTCTACTGCATCAAGTTGAAAAAGAAGAATGGTAGAAATCAGTGGCAAATTTAATGTCCCAATGCCCTGAGATGTTGCTTCTTATTTTTCTGTAAATGGAGCACCTGAAACAATTCCTGGGTGGCAAACACCCCACGTACAGGTGGGAGAGGACTAGTTCCCTGAACTGCTTGAGGCTACCTGCTCAATGGCTGGGACGTGTGGCCACCAAAGACCTCTCTCAGGTGTGGGAGGCAGCTGCGGTAGTGTTGTGCCAGCATGGGAGACTCTTACCTTGGCTGAGCATTGAAAAGGACAGGACTGCTCAGATCCAAATGGGGCAAAAAGGAGCTGAAGTCAAGTGTTCCTGCTTTTACCTCCAAGCTGGGTGCCCTTCATCAGCACACCGCAGCAGGCTGGTCAGACCCTGTATGTGGTACATTAGTACTCCACCGGCCACAGGCTTCCTTGTGTTTCACGTGCCAATTGCTATTTGGAGATCTCACATGATTTATTCATGAACAAAACCCAACAAAAACAAAATAAAACACAAAGCCAAACCGTTAAGCATGCATCCTAGAGAGTTTTTGGATACTAATTGCAATGCTGATTGCTCTCCAGATTAAAACAAAGACTGGCTCACATTCTGCTGCTGGTGGGTTTACCACTGTATTGCTCCCAGCTACCACTGTACTGCAGGAGGCTGGGCCGTGCCAAGAAAAACACTGACAACAGTCTCGCAACTCAAATGCTCAAACAACGCAGGCCATAAAATACCTTCTATCAGATGTTCGTTTCCTTTGAATCCCTAGGTTAAATGGCATGAGAAAAGTTAGCCAAAATTAATTTAGCTGAAAAGAAAATAAGCACAAGGGGTGGCAGGAAATGAGCAACCTAAAAACCTAGTGCAAACAGTTGGATAAATAAGATTCCTAGTGAATGGAGACAACTTCTGAGAGCACCTTATGCCATTGCAGAGGCAGCCCAGACCATCAGATCAACATGACACAACGACATGCTTCAGAGGCACAAGAATTCTACATGGAAATTACACAATTGTCCAAGCGCAGACAAAATTTCTCCTCACTTGCAGTTAGCAAGGAGAACATATCTGAGGTATAAAATCTAACACTTCATAACTATGAAGCCTCAGTTAGAGACTGCTCTGCCATCACTTCCTTCCTTCAATTTCATGATACTCCTTTACTTGTCACAGTGTCTATTAGTCTGTAGGTACCTAAGTGACATGAGTGCTTTCCTTTTTGCAAAGTACCCAGACTACTGTAACATGCTGTGAGAAATGACATTGAGTGATAACCGTCCAGTTTTCAGCTTTTGGTTTCAGTGTAGTAGAAATGCATTATTTTCTCATTAAGTAGAGAGAACATATCCCTGTTCAACTTTAAGCTTCATTCCCCCTTCATTTAATCTCACTGGGTTGCTGACTACACATGTGCTGCAGTTGTTAGCAGAAAGTAAATTCACCTATTTGATTTACATCCCTGTGCCTCACGATCTCTTATTTGTCTCCCTGCTTTTATCTAAGGCCCACTTGTGAACATTATTAAGTCTTTTTTGGTTTTTCAACCACTGGTGCTGCATAAAAAACAGACTAAAAGCTGCCACCGTGGGATCTGTGAATTCTCATGTCATAAATAGATAGACAGTGTAACACTCTTACGGAAGAGGCTGGCAGAGAAGCATCAGGATGAAAACAGGCAAACTGTGCTCCTCTAATATTTGCTGGATTGAATGACCCCCTTCCACAGCTCCTTCTCTTGAAAATCTGTTGATAGGATAGGATAGGACAGGACAGGACAGGACAGGATAGTTCAGTCGGAAGGGACCTACAACAATAGTCTAGGCCAACTGCATGACCACTTCAGGGTTGACCAACAGTCAAAGCATGTTGTTAACGGCATTGTCCAAATGTCTCTTAAACACTGACAGGCTTGCGGCATCGACCACCTCTCTAGGAAGACTGCTCCAGTGTTTGACCACCATCTCGATAAAGAAACTCTTCCTAATGTCCAGTCTAAACCTCCCCTGGTGCAGCCTTGAACCATTCCCATGTGTCCTATCACTGGATCCCAGGGAGAAGAGATCAGCACCTCCTTTCCATGTCCCCTCCTCAGGAAGCTGTAGAGAGCAATGAGGTCGCCCCTCAGCCTCCTTTTCTCCAAACTAGACAAGCCCAAAGTCCTCAGCTGCTCCTCATAGGACATGCCTTCCAGCCCTTTCACCAGCTTTGTTGCCCTCCTCTGGACACATTCAAGGACCTTCACATCCTTCTTGGACTGCGGGGCCCAGAACTGCACACAGTATTCAAGGTGAGGCCACAAAACCCCTAAATACAGCAGCAAATACTAGGTGCACCACAGTCTCTTACTTTTTTCTGAAAGCACTGATTTTAATTATTGTCATCTTCATGCCATAGACTACAATGCTGTCCACCTTAAAAATAATCCAGTTTCGACCTATTGTGTTTCAGACTTCTCGTTGAATATACTAACAAGAGGAATTACCCCCTTTGTTCACACTAATTGAAACTGTTCTCACATGGTCATATTATTAATATTCCATATTAAACTGAATGGGCAACCAACATATTGCAAACATGCACAAAATTGAAGCATGTGCCATGAAAAGCTGCTAAGTCAGAGCCTGTACTGTTCCTAATGAGAGAGAAGTGGGAATGACATAAAAAGCCTCCCCGACTCCTTCTGTTGGAATTGTACCGGTCACTTCTGCAAAACATCAGCATTGCCGGAGTTAAGCCCCAGAGCAGAGACAGGACTGAAGGAGCAGCTGGAGGTCAGGGTCTGGTCTATGCATACGATTTTGCAAAGGGATGTGGCAGCACATGTGTTACCTCTGACTCAGGAACTGCTCTCCAGAGGTGCTGTCCGAGCACCTTCACCTAGAATACAGACTTGGAGAAAGCTGATACACCAGGTAAAAAATCGTAATGATGCTGCCTGCGATTAACAAAGCTGTTTCTCAGCTCACATGGACTTCTAAAGCACTGTTTCAACAAGGCATACCAGAAATAATGAAAAGAGATTGACTAGGAGGATATTTCAGAGACTTCATTAAAAATTAATAGAGATCTTTGTCTTTCAAAGTTTTATCGTCTCTTGGACAGTAAAGAGTAGGAGGATAAAGTTCTTTGTTCACTCCTTTTGCCACGGAAAGAGAGAGCCAGATGATCAGCTGATACCAATTATAAATTATTGGTCAAGATTACAGAAGGAAATGAAATATGGGGGCAGACTGATCTGATTTCTAGCAGCACTGAACTGGAGCAGATGTGTGCATCAAGTCCTGCATCTCTTCTTTCCTCCCACGTGTCTTTTTCTCCTCTGAATGGTAGCCCATGAAGGGAAATCTTGGCTTCTCAGTAAATTCCCATAATTCATCCAGATTTCACAATAACAGTATATATTCCTTTGCGTTCTGACAGTGTGCAGAGGCCACATGAGTCCCCAGTGAACCGGGGGTGTTAACCTCCGCTCCATTTTTCTCATCATATGCATATGGAAAAGAATATTTACTGGCTGCTTGGAAAAGTCAGTACAGAACATTTACTCATGTCAAAAAAATGGGAAAAACCCTATACTATGGAGCTCTCTTCCAGGGTTAGATTAATTTTTCAACACACATGTTATTTTCTGAAATAAAGAAACCTCACCTATTTCCTCCATGTTTTTCTGGTTAATTATTCACCAGTTTACACTACTCTCTCACATTAGCTCGCCATTTGCCTAAAGCATTTAATAATAATCTTCCTTTTTAATACAAAGTCTACTAAAATTTCCTGTTCATTCAGCTACTTTCTTGCTGCATATAGAAAATGCCTTCATGTACCTGATTTGATTTCTCTTAGTTTTCTAGTCACTGTGAATAGTTCCAGAGGTCTCAAAAATAGGAGTATTTAACCACACTTCAAATGTATTTTAGGTTGTTGCAACTAGTGTATTGTGATGAACATGCTTTAGATACCGAGCTAATCAGCTTTTCACTTTAAAAAAAAATCATTCTGTTTACTTGAGAAAACTTTATTAGCTGGAAGAAAATTATTAAGTGATGTGAAAGAACACTATTACAGAATCCACAAATGTATTCTTTCACCCTTGAATTATATCAGGTTTTATTTTTATATCACTGTATGACTTCTTATCCTTGCTTTTTGCATTCACGTGCTTTATTCTCTTCACTGACGGGTTTTTAATTTAAAAGTTACAGCTGATTTGACTTCATTCACAACTGCATCTGCTATAGCAATGAATCTTTCGTTTGTGCAATCACTTGCCAATGTCATCACATAGCAGGGGGATGCAATCTGATGGCAAACACACACATCCACTTAAGCTACAGGAAGACTGCAAATAAATAAAAAGTAATCAAAGTAGTTTTTTACATGCTGAAACAGAAGAAAGAAATTTTATGACACTGCAGTGACAGCGGGAGGGGAGGGAAGAAGAGATGACAGACACAGAAGAAGACAGATATGCTGCTGTTTGCAGCAAATATGGAACAAATATAAAAACCGTACTACCATTTCCACCCTGTCAGTTCGGTTGTCTGGAGTTTACGGAATCAGATATCCAACAGTCGCTCAATTCATTCTCATAGTGCAGAAATCAGGCTAGCATACTGGAGACAAGGTAGCTTAAAACCCTTTTAAGACTGAGCTGTAGTTACACGATCAGTGTTGCAAAAGAGTCTTTCACAGCTTAAACATTACCTTGCCAGTTGCCAAAGCTTTACTGGGGATCTTGTGTTTTCCTAAAGTTTCACCCTCTGCAGCCACATGGCTGTGAGGGTCACCAACTTTTCCTTACAAAGAATACACATATCCATTTTCAGCCCTCACAGCTATGAAAAAAAGCTGTGAAACGTGAAGCAACTTCACTCTTAATGGTTAGGAACCAGGAGAAAAATAACATTAATTTTAAATCTTTCCACTTTGAAGCGATTTCCACGATTAATTTTGGCATCCGATTTTTATTTATTTATTACTTTAAGTTTGAAAATAGCATAAAAACCATGAAAATATTTCTGGGAGTGTGTCTTTGTATCTGCCAAAGAGGTAATCAATGTAGCAAGGAAAAGGAAAATTATTTTTTTGTTTCTTGCTAAACAGTATTACATACTGAAACATACATGTCTTTGGTATCTTCATCTGAGTGTACATAGTACCAGACATCTCTTTACAGGCAGGAAAAATAAAGGCATATTGGTAAATACTCACATTTTTCAAACAGGCCACAAATAGGTGGCCAAGTTTTCAGAAATTATAGATACTGATGTTCTGTCTGAAAATCAAGATTTTCACTGGCCCCAAAATTATGGATTTATATTTCCATGCTAAAAACGCAACACTTCCCACCCCTAAACTGACTTCCATATGTGAGGTCTGTCCTCAATTTAACGTGCAGAATTACAAAGTCGCTATAATTAGAGCTAGTCCTAAGGTGCAAAATTTGTATTTCTGTTTTGATCCAAATTGCTCTAGTAGACCTACTTTTAAGACTGGAAGCATGGGAAAAGCCCATATTAATTCCTGTTTTGTTCTGGGCTATTAAATTATTCCATTTCCCAAAATCCCCCCTATCCATGGAGTTGGAAGGATTAGAAAGTAACTTTATAAAAGTATTTGGCTTGGCTTCTAAATACACCTTTCCTCTACTGTTAGAGAAACACTATGATGTATGCAAGCAACCTTCACCCATGCTGATAAATAAATAAGTTTCAGGTTTGTCTGAAAGACTTCTCCAAGTGGGTATATTTCAAAGTTGACTTTTTTAAAGAACAAAAGATAAAAGTGGTATGAAAGCTACAATGCGAAGCCATGCAACAGGTCAGCTCTCTGGGTGTGGTTTAAGAAAAAGCAACAACTACTAAGTTTCTGTAATGCTTAACTACAGTACAGCTCAAGAGAAGTTTTACATGGATTTCTCCCCAGTAGCGTCTTCTATTTAAAATTTTATGCAAGCATGAAGGAAGAATGCTTAATGTAGTGAAATTGTTATTATATTAGGATTAATATAAGGAATTATATTAGGAAGCATAGGACTAAGGCAAGACTATTTTCAGCAAAAGTGGATATTTTTTGTCAAAAAAAAGAAAAAGAACAAGGAAACAGATTAGTGGATTTTTGGCTTTTGAAATACTGCAGTAGAAAAAGATTTGGGCAGCACTTTCATTTGGAAAATCAGAAGTGCAGCGTTGATTCAGCTATGTTCCCAGCTTTTGTAACAGAAAGATTACAGATAAAATGCTCAAGAGTCATAAGGATTCTTGAGTTACAAACCCAACTCCCAAAGTGACTCGGGCACTTGAAAGATGTTATTCTGATGCTTTTAAACAGTTCAGAATGTTAAACTGTTTGATTTTTAATGTTCCCACAACCCAAGAGTCTCCTTTTTTTTAAAGAAAAGAGACTCTTCCAACCTTTTTTCACAGCTCAGCAAATTGGCCAAAATAGGCCTAGGATCAAGCAGTCTTGCTATCACTGCAAGTCTCTGTAAGGCAGAGTATCTAAGTCAGGAAGCAGGACCACTGGCCACTGTACATTGACACTACTGGTCCTCTATTACATCTGGAGATGAATTCAATATGATGCCTCAGGCCCTGACAACTCTAACTTATAAATAAATAAATAAATAATTGTGGGGAACCTGCCTATTCATAAAGCATCTTGTAATTAATAACTTTGATGTGTTTCTCATCTACACACAGCTGAACTTCAGCTTTATCATAGGCATGTCACAGGATTAAGAGATTCACTACCTGCAAGAGCTCTGCCTCCAGGAGGTTTGCACACCAGGTCTTCTGGTGGGTGTGCAGGAGGCTGAGCAGGAAGTAGGACTGTCATGCTGCCCGCCAGTAAGTGGCTTCTTGACCTTTAGTCTATCCATGCAGAGGACTAAAACACCGTGACCGCACAACTGTGCTTTGCTTGTGTAACAAACAATGTGATTTTCCTCTGGACTACCTGGTCTGACAGTGACATCCACCTTGGATTTTAAATATCTGAATTCTCTCTAAGTTAGAGAACTTAGAACTCTCTAAATTGTACAGAATCAACTATTTTCTCTAAAAAATAGTTTATTTATTTATGCCACTAACAATAAATTTTTGCCTTGTTTCTATAATGTTTACTCTCATGAGATATATACCTTGAAATCTACCGAGTTGCTTATATAATTAAGGACCGTGTGTTCAGACATCTAGAAAATTCACATTGCTGCTTTCTGTGTTGTTTAAAAAGAAGGTGTCAAAGTAGCTGCAATCAACCCAGAGGAAATACCTTTCTTGGCATATTACAGTGATGCACCCTAGAGAATAGCCACAATTACTGTAATTATTTTAGGTAGAGATTGTTTATGTTACCATTAAAATAATTGCCTAAACAGAAAAATGGGGGATTAAAACCTTGAAAATATCTTAAATCTGCTCAAAACAAATGAAGTTATTTTAATGAGCGTTTACATATTTCATGATAGATAATTTTATCGCTTTATTAATAAGGACAGCTTTGAGAAAATACAGTAAGTAAGAAAGCAATTACTAGTCTAAGTGTTTTTAGACATATGGTGATCATGTCCTGAAAAGCTTTATAAAAAACTGTCTTAGTGAATCTCTCTTTACTGTCTCGCAGGTGTGCAGCACAAAGGGTACAAAACCATCACTAGAAATATATTAAAAATATTCTATGACAAGATTATTAAGAAGAAATGTGTTTATTTTGCAAAAGGTAGGATAGGATATTGCAAAACTTAAGCAAATGACATCCGTCAAAAGTCAGCTTTTCTTATAACTAGCTTAAGTTTAGAAGGTAGCTGAAGTTTAAAAGGAGAGGAGAGGAGAGGAGAGGGGAGGGGGAGGGGAGGGGAGGGGAGGAGTTGGTAGGGACCTACAACAATCATCTAGTCCAACTGCATGACCACTTCAGGGTTGACCAAAAGTCAAAGCATGTAATTAAGGGCATTGTCCGAATGCCTCTGACAGGCTGACAGGCACTGACAGCTTGGGGCATTGATCACCTCTCTAGGAAGACTGTTCCAGTGTTTGACCACCATCTCGATAAAGAAACTCTTCCTAATGTCCAGTCTAAACCTCCCCTGGTGCAGCCTTGAACCATGCCCATATGTCCTATCACTGGATCCCAGGGAGAAGAGATCAGCACCATCCTTTCCTCTTCCCCACCTCAGGAAGCTGTAGAGAGCAATGAGGTCGCCCCTCAGCCTCCTTTTCTCCAAACTAGACAAGCCCAAAGTCCTCAGCTGCTCCTCATAGGACATGCCTTCCAGCCCTTTCACCAGCTTTGTTGCCCTCCTCTGGATGCATTCAAGGACCTTCACATCCTTCTTGGACTGTGGGGCCCAGAACTGCACACAGTATTCGAGGTGAGGCCACACCAACACTGAATACAGCAGGATAATCACCTCTTTTGCCTGGCTGGTGATGCTGTGTTTGATGCACCCCAGGACACAGTTTGCCCTCCTGGTTGCCAGGGCACACCGCTGTCCCCTACTGAGCCTGCTGCCAACCAGTACCCCCAGATCCCTTTCTGCAAGGCAAACAACATTATAATCCACATCTTGGAATAAACAGATTAATCAAATTCTAAGCAAGAGTCTTGGGAGTTAACTGTGACAGACGCTGTATTTGCCCCTGGAGATTACTTGCTCCCCCAACACAGAAACCACTCATACATATGTCCCTGCACTGCTGGGAAAAAAATAAAAAAACTTAGCAAAAAGAGCACCTTTAGGATAGATGAAGCCTGCCTGAAGGTCCTTCCACGCTGACAACCAAACCACCCTGAAACAGGAATGTCTGCCCAGCTTTATGGTTACAGCCCAGGGTTGGAGTTAAAAGCAGAAATTCTTGATAGGCCACAGCTCTTGGGTCACCGTGAAACACAAGTGGTAAATGGGATAACAGTCAAAAACGGTGGACTTACTAGTTCTGATCCCATTTCAGATTATACTCGCTGTAAGGGGGAGGGGGCAGCTGTCCTAAAATTATTTCCTTCTCAGTGGGAGCAAGAAGATTAGGTTACTTCACAGGCTACTACAGCATGTCCAATACAGGCTACTGCTTGTTAATGGGCAACCAGAAAAAGCTTTACTCACAGTAACTTGTGCCTGAGCACACTGGATTGACTAGTCACTGCTTTCAGCAATATTGGAATAAAAGTGGACATTGGAAAAAAAAAAATCCACCAAGTTAAACTGTTTTAAAACTAGAGTTAACGTGTTTCTATGTCAGTATTTAATACTGACTAAAAGATTTCAGCTGGCAAAGTATTAGTGAAAAAAACCGCAGTTTTCTTCTTATCTTTTTAAACCATGTTTTTGTTCTTTGCAAATATAACCCAGTTTTTACTCTGTCTTTCTCTGTAACTCAGACTTTTATTTCAAAGTCTCACTTTTTGTCAGAGCAGCGAAGAAAACTCAATTTAAGATAGAACCTCAGGCATGCAGTATACATCAAATGAAACTGAAAACACATTTCTTCCCCATTTCCCACACTATAAACAACATGAATACTTCAGCACACATATGCACAAATTCCACTGTCCCGGCCACCGCGAAGTAAGAAAACGAGGGAAGCTTTGACAATTAAATTAAAGCAACCTCAGTCCCCCTGTCTTCCCAGGACTCGGGACGCTGGGCTGCCCTTCGCCTGGAGACAAGTGCGGGCGTGTGGGAAGCCCCCATCACTTGCCAACCATTGCCCCTTGAGGAAAGTGCAGTGTTTTAGCTGGAAGGACACAAATTAGCCCTTCTCGTGTGGTCCTCTGCTCCCCAGATCCCTACCTATCAATTAGGTAACAGCCAGACAGAGAAACAACTAAACTGAGATATCACCCGGAAGACAACAATTCTGTTGTAAGTAATAAACTGCTCTTTTATTCACAGTCTCCCAAGGGAAGGTGGGGAATTGGTTCCATCTCCTCAGCTCCCTACATTACATTTATCTGCCGTGTTATTCAAAGGACATACATAATCGTAATCACCGCAGAATAAATTCACATTCCCTAACTCCTACATAAGTACGATGGGCATCATATATTAGACAAAGATGTGTCAAGAATGCTGAGAAAGGCTATAAACTAACTTGAGTGGGCACAGCAATAGAAAGTAGAAACAAAACATCAAATAATCTGATCTCTGACATGAAGCAATTAAAGGATGGCAAGCTGTAAAAGAGAACCCTTCCGAAGTCAGGGGGAACGCCTGGGTGCTCAAAACTTAAGCACTTGCTGAAGTGCTTTGTGGGACAGGAGACCGAAACAGTCACATAGGCTACTATGGCTATTTTTTTCCAAAATGGTGAGAGGTGCCCGGCAGGGCTCTCCCTACGTCCCTCCAATTGTAGCACTGCACCCATTCTTCCTTGTCTTTCCACAGTCAAATTATTCCATATTTGAAAAAAAAAAAAAAAAAACCAAAAAAAACCACAACCCACTGAACATCCAGACTGCACTGTTTCTTTAAAAATAACCCCTCAAGGATCAGGCCCTGCAGCCTCTTGCAGCCCCTGGCTGAGGCAATGCTCCCAAAAATGATGTCAATGGGAGCCTTGCCCAAGAAAGGGCTATAGGATTCAGCTGTATGCGAAGAAAGGGCTTGAAATCATGGAACATGCTATCAGGATAAGACTTGATATTTCAAACATATATTTATTCTTTTTACTAAATCACCGAAGAGTGTGGGAAGGAGTGGGAGATGCCACTATAGAAAACCATATGGTACTTGGATTTCCAAGCCAGTATTGTGCATAATAAATATTTATAGAATCCAGTGGTATTCTCTTCTTTCTGTTTATTCTTTACATGTCACCCAGAGAAACTCTGGCCAAGCACCAATCAAATATCCCAGCAAGTTACAAGCAACCTAAGCATGGGGGAAAGAGGGAAAACAGATCACCAACAGGCTCGTAATTAGCAACCTAGACTTGGAAGGAGGCGCTTGGGAAGGGCCTCTGATGCGTCTGGATTCCAGCGCTCACCACACATCACGAGCGATTTCGGAAATTGAGTTCTCAGTCTCTGCAAGGGGTAGGGAAGATATACACAATATTTTTGGCGAGACTGAGCAGGGGCATGTGTGGAGCAGCTGCAAAAGCAGACATCCGTCTACTCTCAGAGACCAACATAGGAACAAAAACGCATCTCTCGGTGATGACAGCTAACTTGTGCTCCTGGCATCTACTGGGAAAGCTGTGTCTCCCTACCTGTGTCATGTGGGGCTGTTGTGTTTATTTTGCTTCAGACAAAAACAATGCAGATTGTCCTTCTTGTTACCTTGTGAGTAGAAGAGTAGTTGAAGGAGCTACTGAAATACACAGTTATATTCTGGAATATAACCTAATAGGAGCCAATCTTCTTATCCAGGGTCTAGCCTTGATGTAGCAATCTTTTGGTCTTTTCCTCTTTCCTTGACAGTCTTAGTCCCTTCCCTGCTCCTATCTCCTTTCCCTTTCCTTTCCTTCAGGTGTGAGAGCTACCAATCCCCAACTACTATTTCATTCTTCAGAAATAGAAAAAGGATTTAAAAAAAAAAAGCATAACAAGCCCACAAGTCAATACACAGTACTTTACTAATGGGAGTAGCTTTCACTGTCCATCACCCTCAGCATCACTTCAGCCAGAATCTGGGATGCTGCGTGCTGTACTTTCTACATAGAGGCTGCTGCCGTACGAATGGTGCAGACGTGTCACATTAGCATTATGTAGAGTGGAAGCCCCATACTTTTGCATATATAAACATATAACTTCAAATTAATAGGAAATTTTTGCATACCACAAGAATAACAATATTTTCAGAATCAATTTGAAGCTATCAACCAAACAAAAGCTGCATCTTCAGTATGGAAAACTCAGTTTTTTATACAGATAATTATGTTTTACTGAGAAATTGGTGCTCAAAAGTTCCTTTCTCTGTGTCACTGAAACAGCTATTTATTATGAAAAACATACTTATCGAATGTTGCCAAAAGTGTAATAACCACACATCTGTTATTCTTCAAATATATATTTTTTAAAACAGTTGGTATTTACTTAACATATAATAACAGTTATTAAATCATTCTTAAGTCTGTTTTGTGGAACTGTAATGTAAAGCATTACACACATGAGAGAAACACCACGGGAACAAACGCAGAAAGGGAATAGATGTGCTGTTAGTAGCTGAGTAGTTACTAGTCACATTAGAAATTACAACTCAGAGAAGAGTAGCAAGAGGAAGACTGGAAGTCTGCAAACCCTGCAGGACAATGAGTTTTAAGAGGCCCAACACCGTTCATTTAAAGTTTAAAAATTATTAGATCGTTTCTAGGTCAACAAATACAGAACAACAGAAGACATTTCCATAATCGCTGTTGAATCTACTAGACAAGGATTAAATCACCTGGCAGCTCAAACTAGAGAAATTAAGATTTTTTAAAAAGTCCTTCTTTGGTTTTACTTTTCTGCAGTGTGGAAGTGGTCGTTTCCCCACCGCCGGCCGTGGGTCTTTCCAGGCTCTGCGCTGCAAGGCTCACTCCAGCCATGACCTGGAAAGACCCTACGGACTGCGTTACAGGAGAAGACCAGCTCAATGACTGACCTGATCCTCTTTCCTTTTGAATTTTAACAGGCTTTGTGCACTAAACTCTCTTTTTAATTGCCAGAGTAGCCAGGAAACAAGCACGGTCACTGTTAATTGTTCATAACTATTACACTTTGGGAGTATGAGTGAGCCATTTTCACTGGGTCCTGTGTGTGACTGAAAAAATCTTAAGCCAGTGAGATGAACAATGCCTTCTGAAACACATTTTTAGTCATATTTGGAACAAAGTAGAAGAGAGCTGACTGCTTTCCAGACATTTTCATGAATATGTGGGTATCATCTAAACACATACCAATAATGAACAATAATCCCCAGGTTAACAGTGGCAAAAAAAGTCATCATATTTATCCATGAGTCTGCTTGCTCTGGCTTACTAAAGATTATTAAAGAAGCCATGTAAGGTGACAGTTTGCTTGACATGCAGGTATGCTTGTCACACGCTCACAATTTTAAATTATGTTTCTTGTAGGACAGCATACTACAAGCTAACTTTTTTCATAATCCTCCAATTTTCTCCAAAGTCTTCTGTTGAAAATGCAGTCAGGGACTGCAGTCAAGATCATCCTGGACAAAGGTGATAACTACTGTAGCATGTTACAATTAGCTTATTTGTAATGTCTCAAAAAACAATCAATAACATAAAGACTTTCATTTAAATCTATCAAACCCACATATACTCCATTTAATTGAAAAGCTCTTAACTCCAGTCATTTCCTGAATATAAAGCTACTTTACTCAAGCCCCAGCATTTTTAATTTCTCTCGCACTGAAAAGCAGCATCTTCAGCTCACAAGCGATGCTTACATAAAAGCCTCGCAGTCAGATCTCTTGGTTGCCTCTGTGTTTTTCAGGATATGAAGACAACGGCAATGTAAACAATCTACTATTGCAGATTAAACATCAGGTAACCACAAAGCAGTGATGACATAACCTGTACGTTATCTGGGCTTAATTTTCTGCAACGTAAACCAAGTGGCTGCATCTCCTGCTCCTCAATCCACTGTAAAACAGCCTGTAAGAGGAATATTTTATATGAATTTTCCATCTTTTGAGCAAAGGCATACTCCTCCTCAGGACGTTACTTTGAATGTCTTTCCTTTTGTGTATCTAAAGATCTAGCTTCCTCCTGAGTAAGAATATCCATGCTCAAACAATACATTTAAATGCTATTGATATTTCACAGCTGACTCAGGTGTGCCTAAGTCAACAGCTTTCCAGAGGATATGTTTTAAAATAGCAAAATATGTGCTGCTGCTGCTTCTTTCCTTAGTGTTGATATACGTAATACGAGAACAGCTATACGGAATCAGACCCAACACAGATGTAGCCCACTATGAGCCAGCAGTGTGCCCAGGTGGCCAAGAAGGCCAACAGCACTCTGGCTTGTATCAGGAATAGCGTGGCCAGCAGGAGCAGGGAAGTGATCGTGCCTCTGTACTTGGCACTGGTGAGGCCTCACCTCGAGTACTGTGTCCAGTTCTGGGCCCTTCTGTACAAGAGGGACATTGAAGTGCTGGAGCGTGTCCAGAGGAGAGCTACCAGGCTGGTGAGGGGTCTGGAGACCAGGTCATATGAGGAGAGGCTGAGGGAGCTGGGCATGTTTAGCTTGGAGAAGAGGAGGCTGAGGGGAGACCTCATTGCCCTCTACAACTACCTGAAAGGAGGCTGGAGAGAGGTGGGTGTTGGCCTCTTCTCCCAGGTGAATAATGACAGGACCAGAGGAAATGGTCTGAAGCTGCGGCAGGGAGGTTTAGGTTAGATATTAGGAAGAATTACTTTACTGAAAGAGTGGTCAGGCACTGGAACAGCCTGCCCAGGAAGGTGGCTGAGTCACCATCCCTAGAGGTGTTTAAGAAACATCTAGATGTGGCACTTCAGGGCATGATCTAGCGACAGAGATTGTAGGCTGGTTTTTTTGTTTGAGTTTTGGGGTTTTTTTGGTGTGTGTGTGTGTGTGTGTATGGTTGGACTCGATGATCTCAAGGGTCCTTTCCAACCATGAAGATTCTATGATTCACTATCCTTTCTCTATGGGTGCCATAAGGGGATACTTACTGAAGAGAATAAGACTAGAGAAAGCATGTAGTGATGCACCCCCAGAATAATCTCTCAGGTTTGAGAGATCTGCAGACCTGGGATTTCTACTTCTGCGCCTGCAAGTTAAGTGCACTTCCTGCATGGAAGTATTACATACAGTAATATGTATCCCTCTGTTTACTTTGGAAACTATTCCTTAAGGCATAAGAAATACTGATCTTAAGCATTCACATACAATATGATATTAAGCAAATATTGCTATAAAGTTGTTAACACTGGACGTCAAATACATATATGTTACTCATGGATCTTTTAGTCAACCAACTTGTTATTGCTGATATATTCACATTATACAAAAGCTTGTGTTAAAAAAACAGGTAAGAAGATAAGTATGATTATTATTATTAAAAAAATCCCAAACCTTAATTGTTCTACCTGTTTAAAGGACTTTATTTCTCTTGCTTTAACTTTCCCTGTTCTCTGAAAAAGCTGGTAAGAGAGAACACATTTACTTCTACGATTATGGCGAGCCAAGTACATTCAAATCTTCACCCCATCTGTATTAACTAACGTGCTGCTTCAATTAAAGTTACTCTAGAATGACAATCAACCTCTTGGGGTGCAGAAGTGCCATCTGAAAGCCTTTCTTCTTTTCAAACTAGAATGGCAATAATGGGATCTGCACAGTAATGTCTTCTACATATTTGCCTGCTCTCAGGCAGGCTTCTCACCTGTAATTCAGCCTATTAAGAATTCTCCATGTTTCATGTGGTACATAGATTGCACGCACACAGCTAGTGTGGGTTCTCCTTATAGTTTTGAAACGTCTCACAAGTTGGAAATTGACAGAAATGGAACTTTCAATGAACTCAGCTAAAAAAAATTGACTATTTTCTATTAGCAGTTTCAAACCATACATCCAAGGTATCAATTCATTCTAGCACTCCTCAAAACTACTCTTTTTTTCCATTTTCACGGAGACAAACAGCACCAGCAGGTGCTAATCTGTAATCTTAAAAGAAGAATGAGGCGATGAAAGAATCAATATTTTACTGTAGTGCCCTTCAGATAAGTATGATATCATGCTGAATGAAATGCTCATCAAGAAACCAAATTGGATCTAACTTCAGAAAAAAGCTCAACCTATTGAAAGGAACCCCTCTATGATATCAAACTTAGCAACTAAGAGTGTGTAATTTTCACTAATATCCAACTTTTTTTGCAGTGCTGTTAAAACCACTCATCTTTAAATAGAAAACATCCAGTAAGGTGTCACAGTTAAGGCATTTCTAGTCTGATTCTTGATTTGGCACTGCATCTTCTCCCGTTGGTGCTTATGAACCACAGCCCCTACCCAGATGCTGTAACGAAATGGAATCACCCCTATATTACTGGGACTTTTTTAAGCTTATGGGCTAGTAGGAGAGATACATTTTTATTTAGTGATCGGATTAAAGCCTTAAAATATGTCTGACTGTTGTGAAGCTATGAAATGAAAATGCCCTTTCTTCCTCAGCTACAAAATGGCAAGTATTCCATATCAGTCTGGATTTTCAACTTGTGATAAAAACACATGGCAACGAAATGGTTATTTTTTGTTGGTTTGTTTAAAAATGTTTGGCCAAAGTCTTTACAGGAATGACTATACTAGTAACAAAAGATTTAAAAAAGAAATTAATTTCTGGTGGACGAGAAGCTCAACATGAACAGGCAATGCGCACTTGCAGCCCAGAAAGCTAACCGCATCCTGGGTTGCATCAAAAGAAGTGTGGCCAGCAGGTTGAGGGAGGTGATTGTTCCCCTCTACTCTGCTCTGGTGAGACCCTACCTGGAGTACTGCGTCCAGTTCTGCAGTCCTCAGCACAAGGACATGGACCGGTTGGAACAGGTCCAGCGGAGGTCCACAAAGATGATCAGAGGGCTGGAGCACCTATGCCATGAGGACAGGCTGAGAGAGTTGGGGTTGTCCAGCCTGGAGAAGAGAAGGCTTCGGGGAGACCTAACAGCCTTCCAGTACCTAAAGAGAACCTACAGGAACAATGGGGAGGGACTAAAGAGTGTAGCAGGAGCGTATGAGGGAGTGTAGCGATAGGACGAGGGGTAACGGTTTCAAACTGGAGGAGGGTAGATTTAGATTGGCTATTAGGAAGAAATTCTTTACTGTGAGGGTGATGGGGCACTGGAACAGGTTGTCCAGGGAAGTTGTGGATGCCCCATCCCTGGAAGTGTTCAAGGCCAGGCTGGATGAGGCTTTGAGCAACCTGGTCTAGTGGGAGGTGTCCCTGCCCGTGGCCAGGGGGATTGGAACTAGGTGATCTTTAAGGTCCCTTCCAACCCAAACAAGTCTATGATTCTATAATCTGACCTCTATGTATTATCTGGTGGAGGAAAGTGGGTTTATTGTGTTTTTATTGTTCTGTAGTATTTTAAACTAACCCGTGCCTGTATAGCTACAAAGATAGCTCTGTCCCAATGAAAAGCTAAGTTTCACCAAGACAGGTCTTTGCCACATTCAAAACTGATTTGCTTTTCTATGTTTCTGTTGAAGAACCAAAATAATATGTACCAACATAATATTTATGGCTGTGAGAATAACAACAAAACATAATCTTTCCATGCACTTCTGTGTCTACTATGTTGGAAAGAGCACTGTCCTTAATTTTTTTGCAAATATAATGTCTAACATGGAAATCATATATATTTAACTGAACATGTAAACCAGGCTGACTCTGTGCATATTCACTCAGGGTTATAACATAGATGCTTTCAAAATCACCTTCTAAAGAAAGAAATACTAGTCATTAGGACACTAGCACGTCCTTAGACACTTCCAGACTCTTACAGAGAGATGGGTGACCACCTTTCAGATACCACAGGTCTGTGGTACAACTGCTGAAGACCTGGAAGCTATTTAGAGACAGCCTTAATCCTTCCCTCGGGTGCCACCTTTCTAGACGGAGATCAGAAAAAGTCAAGCATTTAGAAACTTATTTCATCAAGTGGTGTTAGTTAAGCAGACTCCTCCTATAAAAGGATGATATAAAAAAATATTTCATATCTTGCTGCCAAGGTCTGAGAATCTTAATTACAGGTAGGAGTTAGGGTAATTAAATTTCACTATCAGTCTTGTTGTAACAAAAACTTGTTTTGTTGTAATAAAAACTTTATGCAAGATAAAGGTCAGAAGAAAAATGCAGCCTGCTTTCTTTTTGTGAGAAAGCAAGCAAGTAAATAATTTTCTGTTTCATATGACTTGTATGGCTATTTATTGACTCCAGAAAGGCCTAATTGTCTGTAAGGTTTGCTGAGATGCCCCAAGCAGTATGCACAGTATGCGCTCCTGCAACATGAAGATGAGAAATCCCTTCTTGCCCACTCAACAGCTAGCCAAGAGCATTGTTGTACACCTGCAAGCCACTCTATTAAGGGAAAACAGCAAAACTTTATCCAAGTGGAGAGCAGATTCTTCTGCTTACCATTTGTAGAAGAATAAACACGAGATTAAGCATCTGACCCTCATCATCAGATCACTCTTTACTGGGGTTGGCCTACTTTAATTTCCAAGAGAGACATATGTTTCTGGTATGATGATCTTCTGGATAAGTTTGGCTGCAAGAAGTTCTTGCACTTGAGGAATGCTGAATTCTGAATTTTCCTCTGATGCTAAATAGCTCTCTGCCAGCTTTGGTCCTCTTTCAACTTCATTTACTTTTGTCAACTAATATGTCACAGGTTAGAAGTTTCATGGAAAAAATAATACAAGCGAGAGCAATATTTTCATTCATAAGTAAGACTTCTGCCCAAATAGTGTGTCACCTTTTTTAATACTAGCATACTATATAGTCGCCAGCAAAAAACATTATGAGCCAAGTTCATTCAGTGAATAAGTTGCTTCAGATCGACTGGGGAAAGAGAAGAGGACATAAACAGAAAAGCTGAACATATATGTGCATGACACTGCATAACTTCCTCTCTAAATTTGAGGTCTTAGATACGTTCAATCAGCTAAAATAAATAATTCTGCAAACTTGCCCAAGCAGTTTTTCTTCCTTTTCTCTTTGCACTAGGAAGGAAACAAATTTATGGCTTACCTTTCAAAACCAATCTGCCGTAACGTTTTCTCCCATGTTGAACCTATACAAAAAGGAGAAAAAACAAAAACCCTCAGTGAAGAACCTTTACTGTATGAACATTTTTACTTTTCTCTTTTCCTTGTGCAGCTGGAATCTGTACAGTAAGGTGATTTTTCCACCCCTACAGAAGTACTTGTAAATAACATCTGTTTTCCCTGGAGTAAAGAACTGTTAAGAGAGACCACCACTGGGTGACATAATTGTCTGGAGGGGTATCAGCCAATGCAACTCCTTTACATTGCAAAGCAGCCGGTCACTGCTACAGTTCACTGCCATTCCAAGGGTGGTCTCCTCTCCGACAGCAACGTGATCTGTACATGACTCCTGAAAGCGCTGAGCTGGCATCTCACATCACGCACTCTTCACATTTCAGCTTTTCATTTCACTGTAGCGTTCGCCTGATTCTTGCTGAAAGCTTTACAGCTCCTTCTGAAATCCAGCCCTTTTATTTTAAAGCAAAAGCAAGAAGATGTATTTCTGCTTTATTGTTTAACCCTTCATACTGAAACAAACAGCTACAAAGGACTCTTTCTCAAAACAATCAAGGACTCAGCCCCACAAACTACTCAAATGGGCAGACTCATCCAAAGAGTTGCCCTCAGTATTTCTGATGCACTTCATGCAACTTTTACCTTGATTTTCTCAAAAATACACCCCACTTACACACACACCGCAAGCATTAGGTGAACAGTTTTCAGCTCTTAGTAGTTTTTTGCTTATTGTCAATCATTTTCTTGCTACTGTTATGTGGTCATTGTAAATACAGGCTACTAAGAGCACAAATATCTCAAGTCACACAGTTCTGCAAGGTAAATACATAGAAGGACATGAAGCTGGGTCATAGCGTCTTTTTACACTCCTGTGGGAAATGTAACAGGACGGCATGCAATGTACGCAAGTACAGTTCTTTCTGAATGCTTCATCGTACTCAAACTGCAATCAGAGAAGTGGCAGTAAGTGCTGCCACAAGTGGCATCCCTTTGCTGATGCAGTCCATCGCCTAAAGGGAAATACAAATTAGGAACAAAGAGATTCCCTGTGAGTGACATTTAGTAGCACCAGAGAGACTCAGACACAAGCAGCAACGTTGCCAAGAAGTACTGAGAAAGAGCAGAAAGACATAAAGGAAAGAAACATGGTATGATTTAAATCTGCAGAATTTCAGGATTAAATGCATACTGTGCAGCAAGTGCCCATAGAACGACTATAACAAAATCATGGATTACATTCTTTCCACTGACAATCCAAGTCGTACTTGCCAAATTAGTACAGGAAAAGTAGTGACATAGTATTATCAGTCAGAAAAACCTCTGCAGATGTATCTCTTACCATCATTACCTTTCCATGCTGTTAAAGGTATCAGCTCAGAAATCAATGACCCGCCATGTTTGTAGTATGGTATTTATCTCTAATCTGCAACATGTTAAATATTTGAAGAAGACGCAGTAGATGCTTCTCATCGTTGAATTCGGGACACTTACTGCTGATCTAGATAAGAACTTAAACACTCAACTTCTAAGAAGTTTTGGGTTTGAGGGTTTGTTTTTATGTTTTGGGTTTTTTTAAACCTAGCAACAGAATTCTTTCTACTCAATTGACTTAACTTTCCAGTTTAGCCCAAGAAGAATGTGGTGAATTTCTAAAGTAATGACACCATTTTTATATACAATATTATCTAGTATCTGTCCGGTTTGCAAATCATGGACTAAGCAAATAAAAACTGAAATTAATAAAACCCCAAAAGTCAATTTCCTTATAGGCCTATGTCATGTAAGGCTTCCTTCACAGTTCCTAACTGGACAGCCAAAGAATGAAGTTAACATGGGCCTGCTGAAAATAAATTCCTTGTTTTAATCTCTGTTCTTTAGAAAGAGGAAAAGAAACTACATTAAAGTATATGCCCCTGAAATAAACCAAAGTCTGACATTTCACTCCATACAGGAGGGCTTTGGGTTGGCTAAAGGGTAGGTTCATGGCCAGTTCCAAACAGGGTCAGTACATGACATTATACTCTTCTGGAACTCCTTTTTCATTCAACTTCTCACCACCAGTTGCTTCAAACTTCAGTCACACACATATATTCAGTGAAAGGCTCTAAAAACCTTTTCTAATGACACTTTGGGGCAACGGGCACAAAGCTTTTCTGTTCAGGACTGTTACAGCTACAGCCAGTGATCAATGTAATCAATCAGTGATCAAACACTTTTAACTGTCCCCATTCAGTCCAAAGCAGGCAGGGATTTCAGGCCCATATCCAGCAGAGCACACAGCCATAAGCAGCTTCAAAACCGAGGTAGAGAAAGCTCTGCCTTCAGTTTATGGAAAAAAATCAGTCAAGTTCTGTTTTGGAATAACTGAACAATGTACACTGTTTGATCAATACAGGGAGCTTCTACTGTGGCACCTGTTTTTGCTTGAGGTGAGGCAAAACTTCTGCCTGCACAACTACCTACATACGATACCTTTCATCAACACTAAGTTCATATTCTATGAAAAGAAGTCCTATTAAGACATCTTTAAAGCAGGACAACAAACATCCTCACTCACATTTATATCAAATAAACATGAAAACCAAAAAATCTTGTGCAGCACAATAAACCATCAACATTTCATTGAGATAAATAAAGAACCACTCCATTAACAACTTCTATTATGAATTATGCCCCAAACCCACCACCTTCTGCACACCCCTGGAGTATATCTGGTTTCACGTAGCACTGACGAATCGAGTCATCACTAAAAAGACGACCGCGCCACTCCACAGGTAAGCGCAGGGCAGATGTAAGCAATTCATACATATCCATATAGTTTATGCAATCCTGCTGGCTCTGAAAGGGTATTCAACAGTTTTTGAAGTCTGAAGATTTGAAGAGTGTTGAAGAAAAGAAATTTCAACAGTATTTCTTAAAGCACAGACTAGTACTGGCATCTTAGTCAGTGTTTCTATGCTTTCCACTGTTGTGTATGCTAGTTGTATGAATTTTTCACCCTGTGACTGGCTACACTTCAGTTGTATGATATATAGAGTCCAACAGAAAAGGGGAGGGGGGGGGGAGGAGAGAAAAGGCAATTGGGTCTCCACTGGTTTGAAATAATTTTTTGGCTGCAGCTGGCTAGCAGAACACTCTTTGAAATGCATGTGACTCCTCTGAAGGAAAGCCTGCCAAGAACACAACTAACATTTCATATTAAAAAAATATACATCTTTTTTATGGAGTCTTATTTTAAAATGTTTATGATCTAAACATTCTGTTTCAAGATTTGCCAATTCCATTCTCAATAGTATCAACTTCTACACTGCACTAACAGCCAAAAGTAAATACCCTGAGGTAACCGCAGTACTAAGAAGAATAATGCTATTAAAAGTCTAGAAAACTTATTATTTGATTTAAACCTTACTCGGTGCTTCCAAAACATTAAACAAGATTTAAGTCACGTAACTCTCATTAAAATCAAAACAGGAGTTTTTCATGAATTAAAGGCTTGATCCTGCTCCCAAAGAAATCAATACGAATTTGGCTATTCAATTCAGTCTTTCCCTCTGCTGGGACTGTGGAAAACATTCACCTGTCGACTTTCAGAATCAATCTGCTGCTACGCTTTGGTTGCTAAGTTAATTTGGCCTCTCTTTGCTTTCTGTTTTTTACCACCATGTCAGAAATACCAAAACTGTTTATAAGAATGCCTTAATTTGGTACCCATGTAATTAAGCTTTTGTTCTAAAGATTTGCTCCAGAGTGCCTGACCATTCCCATTTGTTCCAAAGATTCTGTTTCACATTAACAGTGCTAGCTTTAAAATTCCTCAAAAAGACGAAGCATAATGCACTTCCAGAATTACTGCTCATATTTAATAGGAACAGTGGTAGAATGCACATCATGCTCACATATGCACTCAGTGAAATTCTAGCATACGAATGAGTGTTTAAGAATATGAGATTTAATATCATATAATGAAAAACATCTTTCTGAAATGAAAAGTTGTCTTCTTTGACAGGTAGGCTTTCATTTATATGGCAGTTTTCTTGTTTGGTTTGGTTTGGTTACAACTCTCTGCTTACTATGAATGAAAGGACTCATAATCCACTGCTAGGCTGCTCACCTTTACAAAGCATGAAGTTGCCTAGCTGCTGAAGTGCAATGGTGGGTTTAGGAAAAACAGAATAACATATTCATGGAATCAGAATACCAGGTTGGATAGGACCTCAAGGATCATCTGGTCTAACCTTTCTGGGCAAAAGCACAGTCTAGACAAGAGGGCCCAGCACCCTGTCCAGCGGAATCTTAAAAGTGTCCAGTGTTGGGGAAAAATACTGGAGAAGTGATTTTCAGCCATTCATGGAGGTTGCACAACAATTCACTTTGACCCATATCATTCCCTACCTGCCAGTACAGCAGAGGTCTGTAGCTGTTCAGGGAGAAGCCTGGCATGTACTGTAAACACACAGCTAAAACATATGCCTCCTATACCATCCCCACGCAGGTATGCATGAAGGTCCCTATGGATCCCGTGGTCCCTATGACCATGTGCAGTCATTACCCAAAGCCCTGCTGCCTTCTCACTTCTCCAGAGTTAGTGGCTACTGTGAGAACTACATGCCTGTGTCTGGCTCTGCTCTTGAGGCTTTCTAACAGTAAGAATAATAATTCTTGCCTTCTTTTCTCACTATGATCTGACATAAGGACCAGAGGAGAAAATATGACTTAATTGAACCAAAAGACATTGTTTGACTTTTTTCAATGAGCATTAAGTGAGCCTGTCAGAATTCAAGTATACAATGGGAATGGTATGACAATCTTCAATGACTGGAATGGGACAAAATATCTGTAAATTACATCAACTCAAAGGTAAAAAAGATTCTTTGGAGCCCGTCAATGGGGTATCACAGTAGGAGTAACCCAGGCTCTCTGAAGGAACTAGCAAGGTACCAGACACAGCACCATCACGTTTATCTTGTGAGAGTTACACGCAGGCGTGACGCACATAACCCTGTTATGATATGTTAGAAACAGGTAGATATTCTTGGATATTGTTGGGTTTGGTTTTGGTTGGTTTTTTTTTTCCCCCAAGTGAACAAACTGGATTCCTTTCACATGAAACTAAACTGCACCCCAAGGACACAACTGATGTGTTTCAACCACTAATGGGCATTCAGTCCACATGACCAGACCGGAGCTAATCCACCGTAAACCTCACTCAAAATATGTATCGTGTGTGTCTTGTGGCAGCCAGGGAATCTGCACTAACTCCTTCACTCCTATCACGCTGTGCTGCTTGCTAAAGCAGACGCGGGTCACCCCACCACTCCCATTCCCAGTCCTGGAGTGCCCCCAGAAATGCTTTCCAGTTACAGTCACCCCGAGGGATGCCAGGGCAGGTCAGGGTGTCAGGGTGCTCACCCTTAGGATTGTTTTCTGGGCTGTATCCATTCAGCTACAGTGAGAAGGAGCCTTTGTACTGCCCTGATGTACAAGCAGGGCTGGACTGGATGCTGAGCACAGCCACACTCCCCACAAAACCCCAGGGAGCCAGTTCTGTTAAGGCACAACAGCAAACTATTTCTTTTTTAAAACAACTTCTCAAGGAGAAGGAATAAAGGAAAATCTGGGTGTTATGGTGTGCTGTGAATACTGAAAGGACTAAAACCACTAGTAAAATAGAAGTGGAGGGCCAGTGCTATAGGATTCTGGCTAGCTGAAGAAAAGTGATTACTGAATACATACCAAGGAAGAGGTCACACCAAGAACAAAGACCAGACTTTGCAAGTCTTTACTTGCCTTCCACTCATACCAGCTTTCAACAGGTTTTTGACTGAATAAAGAGTACAAATTTGATCCCTACACGATAATGTCATGGGAAAGACTTATTGTGTATTTTCTCTTGTGAGGAAAATATTAGATTATTATTGTGAGATATAAAAATTGCTTTCATATTAAAAAAGAAATCTTGACTCATTCCATGTTAACCAGAAAAATAATCATCATCAAAAACACTACTTGTCCTCTACGGAGATTGTAATGAGTGGGAACTTTTACTAATAAAATGAGCAGAATAGGAATATAGAGCAAAGTGCAATGGTACTGACGCTATATTTGTGTGTGTGCACGGAGATGAATATTGCTTTAAAATGAGTATTAAGAAGACAACAGCTATGGTAAAGTGATTAACAGCTGTATCTGACAGTCATCTCTTTGAGTCTGAGGCTTACCTGGGAGCTGTGAAAGCCCAGAAGGGTAAGCAAAGCTCCCACAGATAAGCGGGGAGCCTAAAAGCAGCTGCTCCACGGACCTAATCCATATTCTTCGTTTTGATCTTGATTAGCACCGGAATTGGAGGGCTGGGGGAAGACTGTTTTTAAAATGGATCGTTTAACTTAAGGTAGATAACTGAAATACTATAGGTATTTAAGGTAGATATAGGTATTTTAAGGCAGATAATGTGAAACACTCCCTAGTGCACCTGGGACATCAGTGGTTCAGTATCTCGCTGCTCGCTGGTCAGACCGTGCCGAATGGAGGCAGGGACAGATCCCAGCTCACTTTGTGTGATAGTAAGACCAGTGCCTCTGAGCCTGATCCAAAGCCTACAGAAATAACTGGAAAGATGGGCACTGAGTTAATGGTCTTTGATAGTTTGTCTGAAATGGAAACAAATAGCAATAATGATTCGTAAAAAAATAATAATATCTATTTTTCAGTAACATAAACAACAGCTATTATTTCTATCCCAGTAATAAAATACTGAGGTGCAGTGTTCTGTGGCTAATTCCTTTGGGAAGAATGGGAGCAGAGGAAAAAAAAGTTTCAGGACTTAAAACATTAAATGGGACACCGCTTGTTTTCAATGAGAAGTTTATGTACTTTTATATGAGAATCACGCACACCATTTTAGATGTGAAGATGACTCGCTAACTAAACAGCAAGTTAAAAGATGTGTGGAAGAAATAATAACTTGGAAAAGGAAAATTTGGGAAAGTTCCTCCTACATTTGTTCTTCCATGCCAGATTTGTTTAAAATGATACACAGGTAATAACGCCCATTTAAATTGTCTGAATTGCTTCACTTTTTTAAAAAAAGCAGCTTTTTCACAAGGATGTCAGGTTCCATAGCTTTTAAAAGAATAATGACTTCTTTTACCTGCTTAGATATAGTATACCAAAAACACTTACAGGAAATCTTCCCCTGCAACACACACATGCATAAAACCACTTTGATTTTAAGCTCATTTCATTTCAAATTTGTTTCCTGAACAAGGCAGCAAAACAGCAAAACCCACAGCACTAGAAAATCTTTGGGGAATGTGTTTCAGATGAAACCTGAGAGAGCTAGTTAATGGAAAGCTTTCTGTTGTTGTTTTTGTTTAATCTATTATTTATCTATTTGTTTGCTGTAATAGTTGGTTGGTGGTTTTTAACGCCAGTTTCCAAGGATACTGGAGATTTGAATTAATTCTGGCGTCTTTTACTTTTTTTTTTTTAAACAGACTTTCTCCCCCTTCCCCATGACAGCAGACCACTGCATGAAAGGATGAGTGAAAGGACTTTGCACGTTGTGCAAAGCAGAACTTTGTAGGTTACCGGCACAGAATCACACGGCAGGACTGAAGTGGGAAAGAATCAGACGGTCCACAGATATAACTGATCTCTTATTCTTTTTTTAAAGCAGAAAAGGGTATCAGGACTGTGAGGAGCAGCCTCAAAGGAAGGCAACATGTCCTGCCATTGCCAAGGGGGATGTCAACCTCAAGTCAGAGAGTCACTGAGCTTAAGAGCCCTGAAGTTCTGCTCTAAACCTTCAGAAAGGAGGCCAAATAATAACTAAATGGGTCCTTTTTCAAATATGGAAGACTGGCTTTGCTTTATTTTTCAAAGTAAAAGCAAAGGAACTTAAAGAAAACTTGTAGTAAGTTTATTTTTTTCATAAACTTGAAGAAAATGAGATTTTTCTCCATTTCTGTTGGCAGAGAAATTCTCTCCTCTCCCACCCCAACCAACACGGCTCTGCCTGCTAAATAGTATCTTAGAGGCAAGGTTTTCACTTCAGAGTGTAATTGACGGGCATCCTTCCAATTTCTAGAGCTACCCTCTGCTTAGTTTTATTGTAACATAATATACTGTTATGAATAATAATGTCGACCTAGTTTCCTGCAGTGATGAATGTGTGCAGTGTGCCAGCACAAGGAATTTGCTTTTTCATTGTCTCATTTTCTCTTTTTGTCCCATCAGAAGAAGGAGAGGTGGGCAAGTGTTTCTCCCCGAATTCTGCAGCATAGATATATAGGAAGGGGGAGATAAAGAACAAGTATGTCTTCAGTAGCACATCCATATACAAGAAATTATGGATGAGAGAATTAAGGATAGGAAACCAGGAAATCTTGCACATAAACAGGAGGAACATTAAGATGACAGAAATCGAGCATTCTAGTGGTGGTATCTTTGACTCCACTAACATTTTAATGCATGCCTTTTCTAGGAAATTGCTTTTTTTTTTTTACATAGCTTTTTCTAAAGATAATAAAGAACGATTTCATTCACATTATTTTCCTCACAGATTACATAAACTCTCGCACAGTACGACGAAGACAGCAACTAATTGTTGCTAGGCCTGAGGACTGGCCTATATTCAAATTTTTCAGCCAAAACCCCCAGATTATTTCAGTGGCTAAAATGACACTAGACAGACAGACCTGAAGTGATGTGTGAAGGATGATATCCAGAATAAACTTTAGCAAACTGGCTTGAGATGTGTACAACCTTAACACACCACCCTCCACAGAAGCAGAAAACAGCATTTTCAAACTCTCCTTCTGTTTGCATGCCATTAAGAGAGGCAGCAGTAACTGCACCAGTCAGCGAGACATTTGGGGCATGAAAGGTGACTCACTCCCTGAGATCTCTTTAGAAGAGAAATCCAGATGCAGAAGGACGCGCTCCTCTGGACAGTAGTGTGAAGTGGCCATTGCAGACTCAAACAATCGGGGAGAGGAATACACTTCCAACAGATGTTATTTTTCCTCTCTAGCAAATATAAAGATGCCTTACCTAGTTCAGCTGACAAGTATACGCACGTATGTGCTGAACAAAGGGTTTATTTTGTTTTCATTTTCTTTGTCTTTGCAGAGCTTACAGTTCTGTGATTTCACTCAGATTTTCCCAAAGCTCTAGTCTGTGAGAAGTGAATGGGCAAAGCTCTCCTACCTTCCAGCTCCCATTCCTCTTAGTTAAGAGACAGTCGACTGTGCAGCTATTAAGCTGCCCGGGGAAAATGGAACAGGCACAAGAACTGGGGAAAAAGAGAAGGTGGTGAGGGGCCAGTCACAGACCCAGCGCAATCCTTCACTTTGAGACAGTCTCAAACACTGCTGCCACTGCTGCCGCTCCCTGGGTGAGGTGCCCACACGGACAAGGGGGTTCCAAGGAGGAGTTCCGGCAGCTGGAGTCTGATGCACCAACAGCAGAGAGACTTCCCACTCGCCCCCACTTCTCCCTCCTGACTCATGACAACACAAATTTCGGCGTCCTCTGCAAAGCCAGAAGAGACCAGCATCATGGGCTTTGCCTCCTGCAACTTGTTCCCCTGCACACCTGGAACATCTGTTGGATTTCACTGCCCCTGGAAGGGGAAAAGAGCCACAGGTAAGCATTACTGATCTGTGCTTTGCTCATGATCCATGAAATAGACATGGTTGAGCCACTAGAAGTGCCCAGAAAGATTTCACAGATGTCCAACACTACATGATCATGTTCAGTTTTGTCTATAATAGACCGCAGGATTGCATCCAGTGTACTAGCAGATCACTCTTAATTAGTTTTCATTAGCATGCCACAAATAGCATGAGCACTATCAACAAATTAAAGAAATCACTGAGTTGCCTAATCATTTCCATTTTCAAAAGTACTCCGTGCTTTTTGTCTTGCACGCTTCAAACAGTTTACAAATAGTTTGCTTTTCTACGGTTACGTGCTTAATTAGGAGTATTAGGAATAGTTTCTCCCCATTTAGTTTGTTTGGCTAAATCTAAGCCAAAGAAATCATAAAAGCACTGAAACTTTCGCCATTCTCATAAGTCACTAGATGACAAGAGTATTCTCACACTTACTTAAAGTGTGCTTATTTTGTCCTCACTGGAATGTGTTTTACTTAAGTGCTTCATTAGGGTATTAACAGAGTCATACCTTCTGAGTAAATACTGAAGAGGATGATGAGCGCTAATAATTTCCTACTCAGCAGGGATTTTCATGTTACAGAAATCACGGGCAATTTAGATGTGTGACTCTCAAATGCATTTTTAAATCAGGTATTTTATTTACTCACGTGCTGCTTCGTTGCCTTTAGAAGTGATATTACATCAGGCCTACTAGAAAAGGGACAAACAGCACACTGTATTGTTTGCTTCCTTTCGAAGAGACACGACCAACAACAGCAACGCCTCACAGCTAGCGCCAGTTGGCGAGTTCTCCCAGTCCAAGCACATCAGAAGAACTGGAAGGTCCCACAACAGGATCAGGTGATGGAACACAGGTGAAATCCATGACCTTAGAGAATAAGCAGTTTATAAAGCACCTTCACGGGTGTATTAAAAAACATATTGGAAACATCCTTGTTGTGCTCAAAATAAGAGTTGAAGCCAACTTTGTATGAAGTATGTTGGCCCAATTTCTAAAACCATTTCTCTCATCCCAAACTTTTCTCTGTACCAATTTTGGAAAACTACTTATTCTGAATATAGGAATCTGGGCACCTTGGCAACACTTTCTGCAAGGCATAAAGTCTGTCAAAATTTCTCATCTTTGCCAGCTGGAATGCATTGAGTATATTTTATGTGGTTGCAAATGTGAGCTATTCGCAGCAGTGGGGGACACTGTACCCGCTACAGGCTCAAACAGAAGCAAAGAGGTGGAGGAGAGAAAAACATATTCAATAGAAAAAGTGTCTGAAAAGTACAAAAGGGATCAATTTCTAACGAAGAACAAGTCATACATACAAACATTGATTTATACTGGAGAGAGATGTAAATGCCAAACACTGCACTAAATTTAAACTTAATTTAGATCTAAATTAATCTAAACTTAATTTAATCATCTTTTATCTGGAGTGACTTCTTTAAAAGTAATTTGTATGAGGAAAAAAAATTAACTCACAGTCCAAAACCTGCACATCACCTCTTATAACTACCATTCTAGAAAGGAAGTTTAGTAGGGGAAATAATATTTTTTTTCTTTCTGTCTCACTAATCCATATTTATATTTCATATCAACACTTTGGTACATTTCTTTCTGAAAGTCCACGGATGTAAAGTAACAAGACTTCACTGGGGGTCTCAGTAATATTTAATCCAGCTTTAAAAATTCTAGTTTCTAGGGTGGATTCCCTGGAGTTTTTACACTTTTGACATCATCACCATATCTGCATGGGACAGAAGGACAAAATGACGCCTAATTGAACCTGCTTATGGGGGAAGAGGGCTCTGAAAAAGAAAGAAAGTATAAGACAAAGAAGAAAAAGTAAAAAACAAACGAAAAACCCCCTTCAAAACTACCTATGTACAAGAAAAGACGACACAGCCCTGCAGGTTATTCGTTACTAATCTGACTTATTTTCTCATATGGCATTAGTTACACGTTACTTGTGATTTGAAGGCAATTTCTAGCTTTAAGTAAATACCTGCTCAAGTCAAAATTATGTAGAGAATTAAGGATTAATTCACGAGAGAGATTTTAGACTTCAAGTACATTTTTTCCTATTAGTGCCTCATAACGAAGTAATTGTTGAATTAGTAATACATCTGTCAATCCCAGTAAGCAATTATAGTTAATTCATATAAAAAAAAAAAAAAATTACTGCTCCATTTTAGAACGTGAATAATGAAGGTTTGGCATGAGGTTCTAATTACCTACTGACCGCGAGTCATGCCAAAACCAGTGGGACAAATCGTATCTTGACTCCTAATGCTAATGTGGCCCCGCTGAATACGGCTTCCCTGCACCGTGGCACCAGTCCTGAGAGCAGAGCGCCCAGCGGGACTTGTACAGGTGCAACAGCTGGCCCACGTTCGCGAAAAGTTCAAGGGCGAGGGTGCGAACCGCAAAATAAGAACAAATGGAACAAGCCAGCTCAAGCGATTCAGCCGAAGGCATCAAACCTCGTAACAGAAATAACTAAAAGCCTCTTTTCTACACCACAGCGAATAAATAAACATGCACACCACATCAAAAATAATACCTTATACTCCATACTTATCTGAAGAGAGATTAAAAAAACCAGCATAAACGAGCTGCTTTTGGCTGACAGGTTTTCATACATGAACTACGGACCCTGAAAGATGCTAAACACCCCTGTTGGCAGTGAAACGGAGGAGGACTTACACCGGAGATTTTTTTTGCAACTTATTAAATAATTCAGGGCTTTATCTCTTGTGCAGCTGTTCTGCAGCAGTTTTCATGGAGTGATGTGGGTGCTGTGGGTAGAATTAGCTCTTAGCTTTCAGAGGTGAATGTAACTTTCTATAACATTGTACGTTGAAAAGTATACACTAAAACTTGTCAGAAGGCAAACGGACACAAATACTGAATTGCACAAGAAACAGTGAAGCATTAAAAGCACAAAAAGGAAAATAAAGAGTCATCTTAGTATGCTTCCAACACACATGTCAAAGGGAAACCAAGCAATAAATTCTGCACTTTGATTTATGCACAAACTCATCAGGGATCTAAATTACTTGTCTTAAGATACGTTGCATTTTATGCATTCCTACACCGGGAACTCAATTCCCTAAACTCACTTTCTAAATTCAAGGAAAATATCTTTTCTGGTGGATTTGCTGGCATCAGCATGAAGGGCCAAGCAATAGCGGGACCCAGCTGGCCTGGGGGCTGTAAAAACACAGAAGAGCGCAGACAAGTGCTTGCCTTGAAAAATCTGCAATCCAGACAGGACACAAAAACTGAGGGAACTGTCAGGATCCAGTATATTAGGAATGGCTGAGAGAAAAGGAGGCTCCAGACTGTGTTGAGCTAAGGCGCGATACTGAATCACGATGTTCAGTAACGTGCTTCTGCAGGTTCTCATCTTTCCTCAGACGGCTGGAAGTTTCTCTTTAGGTAGCTCTCAAGTGTCAGAAACACTGTTCATCTCCTCTTGTATCAGGCCCAACAAATCCATACATTTCTTGAAGACTGTCCCGTGTTCTTTCCTTTTTGAAACTGGCCTAACAGAATGGCTGTGGATGATGGCTGTGTCCTGGAAGATCTCCTCTGCTTGCATGCAAATCCCCCATAAAGTAAGAAAATTAACAAATAGCAACTTCCTGATTTAGCATATATCACATCTCTCCCTCTCTCCATCCTATTTGCGCCATTAGTACTGGAAGTCACTGAAGAAGAGAAGTTGTTTCACTGCGGTTTCCAAATGCCTCAAACCCTGACAAGGAGCTTCTGTGAATGCCTAAAACAGACCAGAGCTCCCAGCTGTTGGAAACGTCCTGAGAGCTTTTGGAGAGAGCTGTTGGAGTACATGCCTGACAAAGGGGATTTGCCAAGTAGTGATATCAGGATTATGAGGCTCAATTTTTTTTATATTTTACTTTCAAGAGATTCTTTCAGTGTCAATAGAGAAGGGCCACACAAATACTCAGGTCAAATGCTTACGTGACAAACTGGTTAGCACTGGCATTTGCACTTCTGCAAGAAATGTTAATGTTGGGAGACCTCCTGCTGATCTCAGGAAGCAGGAACCAGGAAGCACACTTAGAAATGTAAGCAAAAGGAGAGCACAGCACGCCTGAAAAATAAGGTGTCCAATTATCGTAACAAGCCAGGTATCTGTAGCCAAAGGACTAGGGAGGGTCTACACAGGATATATGTGGTACCGCAAGAGGAAATGCACCACAGAAGGAATCCAAATATAGCATGTAAAGACACGTTGGGGGAAGTGAACGTAGATGCAGCTAATGAATGACACGTCCATGGAGGTTGACTTATGCTTGGCACATGGATAAAGCAATTAGCCAATTAAGAAAATTACATTAGATGACACGAAGTAATAACGGTACAATTTACTCAAAAGGAACTGATTTTACAGCTACAAAAGGAAACCCTAAGCCTGGTTCCTGTGGAATCAGGCTGCTGAGCAATTGGACTCTGCTGTACTCTGTACATCCCATTACACTTGTCACTACACTGCCCTACAGTGAACAAACACGAATGAGGTATCAAGATTTGTATCTCATAAAAATTAAATAAGGTAAGTAAGTTAAAAAAGGCCAATCAGTCACCTGACTGAGGGACTGGAAACTGACCCTGGAGAAACCATTAGCGTGTCTGATGCACAGGGAGCTGCATCTCACTGGGCCATTTGTGGTTCCTGGCATGCTGGCACCTACCAGCAGGTGAGCCCTGAAGGACGGAGACAGAAAGGAGAGCCAGCAGGAGCTCCCCACTGATGCTCTTCAACAGGAGGGTCTCACTGGATGCCCTGTGCAACTAGAAAGATGAAGCTCCTATTTAGGAACGATCAGCATCTCTGCCAAGCAGCATGCTAGATCCCTAGCTGACCACCTCTGCAGACAGATATATATTTCAGGTGAAATTCTATAATGATTATTCCGCACATTAAATGTTTACGTTATCAGTACCTTACTGCTTGATTTTTTTTATGTATCACAGTAAGCCTTTTGTAGGGAAAAATCCTACTAGTTCTTTGCAGTGAGGAAATAGTGAATAGATGAATAATTTCTACTAGGAAAAAACACTGAGCAAAAGAGAAAACCAGAACATGATAAACTGAAGGGGAGGTCTGCGGGAAGACCCTTGAGATAGCTCTATGAAACCTGCTCCTGCAGTACCAAACGAAGCATCAGGGTAAACAAACAGATTAGAAAGTGGATCACTGGCTCATTAATTCTGTAACAGTAAGAAATAAATACACACATGCAGAAAAGTCTCCTCCCAAGGACTGTCAGGCAAGGTATGCTCAAGGCTAGGTGGCTGGTCGACCACAATACGAAAGAGCTGTCCATGCAGGGAAACTTGAAAATCTTTGTTTCCCAGCAACTGGTCAGTCTCTTGTGCCCAAAGGAGTACTAACTCTCCATAGTCAAAGTGCACCAATCCTGAATTGTATGTGTTCTTCCATCAACTGGAGGTATCTGCATGGCCATGATGATATTTGCTGACAAACTCCCCCCTAACTTAACGAGCCGGGGTAATGACACAAGACCAGGGATCATACCTGGTCTTTTTTTCTGACATTTGTATAACAGGATCTCAGACCTTTGCTTTTTGATATATATTGAACACAATCTTAGTTGTCACTCTGTTCAAAGAAACCTTCTAATAACGGCTTCAAAAATTTATTTGATGAGGTTATTTCATCCTCATCTTTGCCTTTCCACAGAGGATGCAGTGATTGAGGACAGTTCCTGGAGATACCAATAAAGACTTGATAGCAAGGAAGTTGAATTGTCGTAAACTCCAAGAACAGCAACTACAAATGGGTATATCTTGACTGAATGCCAATGTTGAAACAGGAAAGCGACATCCAATTCCCAAGACAGAGCAACAGCAGAGACAGACCAGTCACAGAGGTCTCCCAAAATAGCACAGGGTACAGATGGAGCCACACAAATGCTTCTAACATAAGGTATTTTTAGCATGCAACAAATTTAATGAAGTTTAAAACAGAAGCATCAAGTGAGATACTGTAACACCAATTAAAACTAATGTCCAGATGAAATGAACGTGAATGTATAAAAACATATGAAACGTATGTGAATGTATGAAAACATATGTGAACACTGTTCATTTCAAAGCCTCTATTATTTGACGCTACCCTACATAAAGATGCACAAGATTTCCAGTAACGGAGATCATCATTCAAAGCCCAGCCAAACACTAGGAAATATCCAGGGAGATTATGACATAACTATCCACATCCTGGACTAGGAATTTCAAAACAAAAAAGACACTCACATTGTTAGTTATGCTGAAATATTACCCAACTTTTCTACCATTTCTGAGTTCCAAAATATACTAATCATCTTCATAGGAATACGTTATTTATTTCATTTTAACAGTTTTCATATACAACCTCCAACTGAGGGAGGAATAATGAAGAAAAACATGTTAGGATAAAGTATCTAAAGAGCATAGTGCTCCTGATGTGTTTGACTTACATCTGAATGGGTTTAGCATCAGCATTTGAAAATTGCAAAGGTCTATATTCCCCTCTCCAAACTAAAATTTTTCAGCTCATAAAGCTTTTTGGGCTTTGTAACAGCTTCCTTTGCAGTGTCTTCTGCATGCCATATGCTAGGGGGATGGGTTTTATTAAAATTAATAGAAAATTATAGAAGCCAAACTTTGTGAGTACTGACTCAAATATAGAGGATACTACCTCAGAATTAAATATATGAAAAAAAAAAAAGGTAGAACTCCAAGGTACTGGTTGTACCACAAACAGTAACACAAATAAATAAAAAAAAAACCCTACCGTCTCTCTCTATATATGGTCCTAACTCGGAGAAGAGAACATGACAGTAAAGGTTTCAGAGATGAATGGAGTCACTGTGTGACATGTAGAAGGCAGTGGGGAAAGGGAAGCAGAGCAAGTGAGAAATATTTTTCCCATTTTCCATAATCTGGTGGGTTTTTCTCCTATCTAAAATATCAAAACCCTATTAACAAAGCTTAGGAGACCTAGCATAATGTCATGTTAGTCTGATACTTAACCTTTATTCATTCTCAGAGTTGTATATCATAACTTTTTGAATATCATACCTTTTAAACCTGGCTAGGGATGTCAAGCTCAACAGGAAGGGCTTCTACAAGTATACTGGAGGCAAAAGGAAGACCAGAGAAGTCGTGGGCCCACTGTTGAATGAGACATCAGCCATGGTGACAGAGGATGCGGAGAAGGCGGAGTTACTGAATGCCTTCTTTGCTTTGGTCTTTACTGCTCGGCCCAGCCTTCAAGTCCCAGGCATTGGGGGAAGTAACGGGCAAAGAAGACAACTTCCCTGGGGTTGAGGAAGGTCGAGTGAGGGATCAATTAGATCATCTAGATATTCACAAGTCCGTGGGCACCGATGGGATGCACCCGAGAGTGCTGAGAGAGCTGGTGGAAGTCATTGCTGGGCCACTCTCCATCATCTTTGAAAGGTCCTGGAGAACAGGCGAGGTGCCTGAGGACTGGAGGAAAGCCAATGTCACTCCAGTCTTCAAAAAAGGCAAGAAGGAGGAGCCGGGGAACTACAGGCCGGTCAGCCTCACCTCCATCCCTGGA
The DNA here is from genome assembly GCF_963924245.1 of Chroicocephalus ridibundus. Lineage (NCBI taxonomy): Eukaryota > Metazoa > Chordata > Aves > Charadriiformes > Laridae > Chroicocephalus > Chroicocephalus ridibundus. The sequence goes on along the minus strand of NC_086285.1, from coordinate 112,677,758 downwards.
AAATGATGGAACGGCTCGTTCTGGGCGTCATCTCAAGGCATGTGGAGGAAAAGAAAGCTATCAGAAGTACTCAACATGGATTTACCAAGGGGAAATCATGTCTGACTAATCTGATAGCCTTCTATGATGGCATGACTGGATGGATAGATGAGGAGAGGGCAGTAGATGTGGTCTACCTTGACTTACACAAGGCATTCGATACGTTCTCCCACAGCATCCTCATAGGGAAGCTTAGGAAGAGTGGGCTTGATGAATGGACAGTAAGGTGGATAAATAACTGGTTGAAAGACAAGAGCTCAGAGGGTCGTGATTAGGGGCACAGAGTCTGGTTGGAGGTCAGTGACGAATGGTGTTCCCCAGGGGTCAGTACTGGGTCCAGTCCTCTTCAATATATTCATCAATGACCTGGATGAGGGGATAGAGTGCACCCTCAGCACGTTTGCTGATGACACAAAGCTGGGGAGGGTGGCTGACACACTGGAAGGCTGTGCCACCATACAGAGAGACCTGGACAGGTTGGAGATCTGGGCAAAGAGGAACCTTATGAAATTCAACAAGGGCAAGTGTAGGGTGCTGCACCTGGGGAGGTATAACCCCATGCACCAGTACAGGTTGGGGGCTGACCTGCTGGAGAGCAGCTCAGTGGAAAGAGACCTGGGAGTCCTGGTGGACAACAGGATGACCATGAGCCTGCAATGTGCCCTCGTGGCCAAGAAGGCCAATGGCATCCTGGGCTGCATCAAGAAGATTGTGGCCAGCAGGTCAAGGGAGGTCATCCTCCCCCTCTACTCTGCCTTGGTGAGGCCACACCTGGAGTACTGTGTCCAGTTCTGGGCTCCCCGGTTCAAGAAGGACAGGGAACTGCTGGAGAGGGTGCAGCAAAGGGCTACGGAGATGATTAGGGGACTGGAACACCTCTCTTATGAAGAAAGGCTGAGGGATTTGCGTCTCTTCAGTCTGGAAAAAAGACAGCTGAGAGGGGACCTTAACACTTATAAATACTTAAAGGGTGGGTGTCAGGAGGATGGGGCCAGGCTCTTTTCAGTGGTGCCCGACAACAGGACTAGAGGTAATGGGCACAAACTTGAGCATAGGAAGTTCCACCTAAACATGAGGAGGAACTTCTTTCCTTTGAGGGTGGCAGAGCACTGGAACAGGCTGCCCAGAGACGTGGTGGAGTCTCTGTTTCTAGAGACATTCAAAGCCCGCCTGGACGCGTTCCTGTGTAACCTGCTCTACGTGACCCTGCTCTGGCAGGGGGGTTGGACTAGATGATCTCCAGAGGTCCCTTCCAACCCTATGATTCTATGAATACAGAACAGAAAGCAAGGTTCTGCGACTGCTTTTGCTAAACACTCCTTACACAACACGGGCAAATACCCAGCTAAGCTTTGCATTCTGCCTCCATGAAAAAACCTAAGAATGCACCTTCTACCTGCTCATGTAAAAGAGAACATCAAAGCTTTAGAGAGCAAAAAAGAAATCTACTGCTTTTAGGAAACGGTGCAATTGCTTAGCTGTAGCACCAGCAATGACATATGCAGGATTGCTTTTATGACTTTCAGGTCGTGTCGATCACTCCTAATGAGCTGTCCATTTAAAATTAAATACCTTTTACATAAATTAATATCTCAATAAATTGTAAACACTTCACAGTGTCTACAATAACTGTATTACTGTACAACAAATCTAAGTCTTGTAAAAGGTAATAAAATAACTGAATTTCATGATGTTGTTGACACTCAACATTTCCAAAATAATAAAACCAATACTTGAACCAACTTTTGAGAGGTCTTTGAAATCAAGAGCTGCCACTACCTAAAAAGTAAAATATTTGCTCTTCTCCAAGAAAATTACGTAGCAAAACACAAACATTAATTTCTACCTTTTGATTTAAACACATCACCCGCCAATTCAATAGAACCTTTCACTCTTGCTATAGCTAAAAAAAAAAAAAAAAAAAAAAAGGCAACAGGAACAACTGTGAGCTCTGAGCTCTGAAGAGGAAATGTGATATCATTTTCTTATTGTTATCCAGAATGACACAGGATAGATGTGGAAACCCATTTTTGATTTTTTCCAGATGTTTGTGGAACTGTATCAGCATTCCAGCTTTGTTTTATGTGGATGTGTATTCTGTGAACTTCCTTGCTCAGGATTTTCTTTTTTATCATATATGAGAGAATTTTGACAATGTTTCAGTGAGGACATGAGAAGTCATAAAAATAATTTTAAAATTCATGTATCATTGGTGTTGTGTAATCTAACTTGTGGAAAGGCTGTTGAGAGAACGGGATGGCAACGAACAGGTGATATTTCACTCTTAAGGCAATGCAATTTCATGAGCTGAAATTTATTTTGGTTAAAAGTCCTCATGAAAATATGATATGATGAGAGTATAGTAGTAGAAGATAGGGCCAGCCCTGCGTGGCTGTAGAACTACTACACTGGGCAGAACCATGGCACACACGCCAGCAAGACAAATCTGATCTCCACCAATCCCCAGAAGTTTTCATTTACAAACCGCATAAAATTCTTAGTGACACTTAGAGGTGGGACTGGAAAGTGTCCATTCCCTCCCCGAAATCTTCTTGAGGCAAGAGCTGCACGAATAGTAGCCTCGAGGACTGTAGAAAAGCAAAGCACGGTGATCATGGACTCTGAGCTTGTCAGACTGATGGACAATACGCCTGTATGTCTGCTGACTTGCCCCCCTGCTTTCATTCATCCCCTTCTCCTGCACATTTCACGACTTCTGAACATCTGACCAAGAAGTACAAGTTCAACAAATCATTGCTGTTCAATATCTCCGTTCTGCAGATAACAGTGATTTACTGTGTGACAAATATATGCACTGCAGATAGCAATACCAGAATTATATCCGCTTTGGTTAATAAAATAACTGACTTTTTTTTTTTCTGTTAGATCTCAAAGTATTGCCTCCCCTGTAATCTTACCTGTTTTATACCTCCTCTGCATATTTTTGGAAGCACCTGTACTTGGAGTCAAACAAATTGAGCTTCTGCACCACTGCCCGCTACAGAGCGCCCTTCTTCCTCACTAGTACTTACAGTTTTTGAAACTTTGGACAATTTCATGAAATTCAACTTTATTATTGAAAAAACAGTGCTGAAATGGCTCTCCCCCTTGCTTAGCGAGGTTGTTTAACCGGGTAATTCAATCAGCCTGATTCCTGAAATTGCGCAGGTTGCTGTGCAGTACTAAAACTTAATAATCACAGAAAGCTCCCGCTCTAATGAATGAGGCCCCTGAAGATGAAAATGTGCATGAGCGTTTATATAAACAGAAATAAATTAAGCACAATCTGATAGCAGTTTAAAAGGCATCACTCGCCCCCTTCACACAGCACTGATCGTTAGTGTTTCTGCTAGTCTTGTACTTGACACTGAGGCAAACATAAAACATCAGATAGACAAGAATAAGGTAAAGGTTAACTATGAAATAATGGGAACTGGGAAACCAGAAGTGTTACAAAGTTGGAACTGTTGCCACCACAACATCAGTTTCAATTATTTTCTACTCTTGCAATGTTTGTCTGGGATATCAGTTGCAGTCTGGGAGTCACTACCTCCCATCTGAACATATACAGAAAAAATTAGCCACTAAATAACCATTTTTTATCTCCTTTCTGTTAAAACACAGGGGGGAAAAAATGTCCAGACTTATTAAATAAGACTTTCAGCAGTGTATCTTGTAATTCCACAAGTTTTATATCACAGCTGTGTTTGATTAGCACTAGACCACCACACCCTCCAGGTGGATGTAAGGTTTTTAGGACCATTAAAATCCAGCTCAGCACCTAAACTAAATACCTTATTTCTAAGAATGATGGTAAGTTGCTAGACTCAACGATGGAGCCTGTTCTGGGTGTAATTTGAGTCCTTTGACATTTCTATGGTTGAGGTAAGAACATGAGTTCTTTCATGAAACATTACATTATTCACAGACAAACCTGTGGGGTCTAGAAAAATCAGGAATTTCCTGGAACCTGCTATGTAGCCATCTGTGGCATCGCCAACAAACTGCAGGGTCACAATCCATGACCAGGTCAAACTCTGCTGGCTCTAAAGGATGGGTTAAAAATCATCCTTTTCCATTGCAATGTTCTAAAATTGTGTGACAAAAGGACCCTGAAAAAGAATTTGCTATATGACATTTCTTGGCCGTAATGACTTTGTCAGTAAGGTGATGCATGAACCTAAAATGCATTAAAAGTTATCAGTTCTTCTCACTGTGTCCTTTGGATTGGGGGCTGGCTGTATTCTTTTGAAATGTATGACTGTATACATAACAGAAAAATACTAGTGGTTCTACTGGGATCTTTTATTAAGTAATGTACTCTGAATTATATTACTCCCAATTCCCTTCAGGAAAGGACTGAAGTTCTGTTTTTTATCGAGAACGACCCTTCTCTCTTCTACAGAGCATGGTAATGAATTGAGGATAATACACCCCAAAAAGCTTGAGAAAAGTTCTTATCAGCCATCAGCTGTCATACATCATAAATGCTTTTTAGTGTTTCGCACTATTTTAGTGTGAAAATAGTGTTAAAATTGTTTTCATTTTTAAAATAGGCATTTGGCATCACTGATGATATCTGGAAATCAAGTTCATTCTCTGGTCACTGGACTTTGAAAGACAGTATGTTCCATTCTCCTTATTTCTAGACACATAAAAATAGGATTACAGTTTTGTCATGAAACATTTCTCATTTACTACAACTTTCACACTGATGCTGTTGAAAATCTTTCTGGTTCTGGTCTCAATGATGACTATAACCTTTCTGGAATTTAGATTATTGATTCCTATCAACAAAGCCCTAAAGGAACGTGGTATGATAAAATGCAGCAGTAAACATAGTATACATGGATGGAAATGGTGCAATGCTCCAGATCTAGATATCAGGAACATGCTAGAGTAATTAAGCAAAACAGGGATGTTTCAGACTCTGGAAGTCAAGTCTATACTTCTAAACTCATCTAATGAGTTCTCTTCCTTCCAAAGATGTGAAGGGTATTTTTTCTTCTTTTGTGAGCGCTAAGGAATTTTTTCGTATTTATTTTGCTCTGTGTTAAAAATAAGCATGACAGATGTGCTGTACATTGTTTATGCAAAAGGTGTAAGGCATCCTGTGTGGTTGTTGATTCAGACTCGTATATCTGGCAGAAATTGAAGGGAATTTTAAGACAGATTTTCCATTTGGAAGAAAATTTGAAGTGTGCAAGTCCACATTGTATTTGACCCAAGTTTAAGATTATGTTCTACTACACTGACGCAGGAGAGGCCACAAAAGCATTTCAAGCCCAAGTCTGTGAAGAAAATGTTTTTTCCCAGATGGCTCCAAGCCATATTTATGCAAGCGATGCCTTTTGCTTTATTTCATGGGGTGATTTGTTTTATGTCATGGATTCTGCAGAACAGCTCAGTAAAACCCATCCTTGCAACTCAAGGTTAACCTTCAGTCAAAACCTGGCTTTTCTCCTGAGGAGCCTCCAACCCAAGCTGCCCAGGGGAGCCCACCCACTGGGGGTGCTGCACCACCAGGGACCACCCCTTGTAGCTGCCTCCCCCATCTCAGCTGGCAGCTGAGACGCCCAGCTGGTGGTCTGGCCAGGGCAGAGTGGCTGTGGTGAGCAGCTGTCATCAATCTCAACTCAAATTCGCTTTTTGCTTCCCAGCTGAGACCCAGGTCAAGCTGCTGACACAAAGCAAGAGACACAAAAGGCTCAGACTCAGGGACCAAAGGCCCCTCAAACTTGCAATGTGGGCACAGGGAAATGCAAAGGCTCACAGTATCACGCTAACAAATCAGGTTTTCTAGAAATACTCAAAACGATTCCGTGATGAGGAGCAATACATAAAGATGTAAACAGCCAAACAGAAGAGACAAATCCTCAGAAATAAAGTGAAATATTTATTCTCAGTGGAAAGCATTTGTCTAAACAGTGTCCAGCACACAAATATATGGTTTCCTATTCCTGAACAGTAACTCTACAGTAAGGCTCCCCAGTAAAATATTTACGTTACAGTGATTTGAATGATCAACAAGGGGACATTTCAACATGGTGCTCTACACCAGCTCAGAGACGCTGGTTGCTAAAGCACTGTGGTGTTGGTCCTTACACACCCCATACTCCTACGGCAAAACACTGCCGATGAGCCAAGACAACCACCGCAGCAGTAGGGCTGGTGTCAGTGTGAAGGTCTAACCCTGTAGACAACTTTTCCCACTGCAACTCTCTGTGTGAGCAGCCTGTTTCTGACTTTGCTGGTCTTCAAAAACATTTCAAAATATGGAAAACAGGCTTTCTAATAACTTGGGACATAAAAGTAGTTGCAATGCACACTGTCTGAGAGATTTTCATGGAAAGGTTAAGCATATAACTAGGGGACAAGCAAGGGAGTGGCTACCTAAAAAAAATACAGAAGGCTACTCTTTCCACGTTTGCTTCTTAATTTACCAAGAGCATTAACCAAGAGTATGTATCAACAGAACAGTTACTCTCTTCTGCTTTTATTTCCTTCACACATACATTCTGCTCTCCTCTCTCAAGTTTTATCAAGTGCCTTCTCCTTCACAGCTGGCCTTGATTTCTTCCTTACATTTGCTACTTCACCTCCTACCCTTAGGAGGGCAGAGGGAGACAGACAACAGCTACTTGATCCCTCCTACCAGCAGCCCCCAAAACAAGGTAATAGTGAGGGGCATCCTTCTTTTCTACTACCCCGCAGTCAGCAGACTGCCCAAGTCTGCATCACAGCACCAACAGGCCTGCTGGGTGTTCCCTCAGGTACAACATAAGAATACCTTTGGAAGTCCACCAGCTTCGGAAACAAGCAGTACACACCATGGGTCACCCAGCGGTTTCCCACCTCTTCTCTCCAATGCAAATCTGTCAAAACCACAAATTGTGAGCGGCAGTGAGAAGGATCACCTCCTATGTCAGGCTCTCTTAAATGGAGGAACACAAATGAGTATGCTAACATCGTTACAGCATAATTATATACATTACAGAGAAGGTTTTAGACATCAAGGCTGAAAGTGAGTATTTAGCATACTGCTCAATTTTCACATGGCAGCGCGTGAGTCCAGAAATAAAGACTCCATAAGTACAATGAACACCAACTTTCCGAACTGCTAGGCAGTAACACCCAGCAGGAAATTAAGCAGGACTTATCATACGTGCCTAAGAAGCAATTACAGAAGCTTCTGTTTCCCCAGTCATAAATTTCCTGGCTGCATAAAGTTGCACTAAAAGCGCTGATGAAATGTTGACATTCAATATGTTCTGAATTAAAGGAAAATTAACTTTCACATGCAGAATAAACTATTGTTGCAAGTTTCTGGTGAGGCAAAAAAAAGCACACGCGCACCTTTGACTAGTTTATCACAGGATGTGTTCCTTGTGCTATACATTTTTGACTCTTGGAAACACTGAAGTGACAGTCAGAAATGGTCATTGGTAATACTGTACAACTACACGCCTTTTTAGGACCTTGTATAACGACCATATTTGTGCACCACAACCTGCTCTTACAGCACTTTTTATAGCTAAGCATCCTTTTTAGTCACAAATTCTCCTTGACTCCACAGGAAAAATTCCTTTTTACATATTTAATGACTCAGACACTGCATATCACCTATGCAAGAAGCTGCACACTATGAAATCAGAGAATGACAGGAACTACATTAACTTTTTTTTTTTCCCTTTACTTCATGTCTCCTATTTTTCTGTCATTTGGTAGGTTTTCAGAGGTACCTGCCATGTGAAGTAGTACGACAGGAACTTCAGCTACAAATGCTCTACTGCAATCCATGTGTACACTACCTGTGCTAATCTCTGAAGAATTTTCCCTCTCGGTGGAGATTTGGATAAATGGTTCCTCATTGCTTTTAAGCTCATTATTCTGCAGGGTTAGTCACTGATAAGAGGGAAGCTCTGAAGAAATCCTATTCTCATTATTCTTTAAGTTGTGGTATTTCCATTAAGCCCTGAGCCGTACAGACAACTCCTACTGCAGGTCATACAGTACAAACCAATGAACGGGAAAAGTCCCTTCTCGGAGGAGTTTACAAGCTAAATCAAGGCAGGGGTTTTTTTAATCCTCATGGCACTGGGCAGATGGAAGTACCACAAAGAGACAGTCTTACTGCTTGGGATAAGAAGGATGAAATCCATATACTGACATTTAAAAGCTTTTTTTTTTTTTTTTTACTCAAACTTTGGCCAAGATTATAATCTTTGAGATGACACAGAAAAGTATAATTAAAATGCAGACGTCCAGCAAGATAATACCCACTCTTAGTGGAATAAAGGTTTGCTTTCAAACATACATTTTCAAACTGAGATAAGCTAACAAATGACATCTATTTTAGTTTCAACTACAATAGCCCAAGGCAATTGCTGATGGGACTAAACACTTCAGTCTCGACATATCTCAGAAAAAAGAAATGTGAGAAAATGCAGGTATGAGGGCAAAAGAAGGGCTCAGGTTTGAGGTAGACCCTTGAATGTTGAAATGAAGAATTCGTTAAACAAAAAAGGAACAGTATTTACACATACATGGAGGTGACTGAAGATCTCACAACTCTGTCACTAAAACAATTGTCTGGAAAGTGCCTTGAGCATCTGCCTGGTGATGAGAAATGGATGCGTTCATTAGGGAAGAATGAGCTGATGTGCCTGGGATCTAACACTGGTTTGCTTGGGCACTGTAGAACGTGGGTAACTGTTACCTTTGATTTTGGTAAGCAAAATCTTTCCAGAGGACACAGTGACTTTTTCAGTATTAAAAGGAAACATTACTTTGCCATGACTTCCGCTCAAAAATGTTACCTTGTTACGTAAACTTACGAGTTTTCTTAGTGCCACTTGGATTAATTTAATTTCATATGAAGTAATGTGTTTGCAATTAAAATTGTCAGAATTATCAAGACAATTCACGGTCAAGAAATTATCACAATATTTGTTTCATGACAGTATTTCAAATTTTCAAAATATTTGTTTTCACGGCAGCCCCTCATGAAATGATGACAAAAGTCCATGAGACACGCTCAAACTCCAGGCAGGAGCTGGGCCAGTCAGTCATAGTATTTAAAAGACCTGCATGCACCTGCCATCCACCTTTGAAATAGAAATATGAAACTCTGTATGAAGTCTCTTAATCTTTTGCCCCTTTATAAGTAAAAACAGCATCTTTATTTCCAATGCATTAATAAATCCAACTAGAAATCACAGAATCACAGAATCGCTTAGGTTGGAAAAGACATTTAAGATCATCAAGTCCAACCATCAGCCTAACACTGCCAAGTCCACCACTAAACCATGTCCCTCAGCACCCCATCTACACGTCTTTTAAATACCTCCAGGGATGGTGACTCAACCACTTCCCTGGGCAGCCTGTTCCAATGCTTGACAACCCTTTCAGAGAAGAAATTTTTCCTAATATCAATCTAAACCTCCTCTGGCACAACTTGAAGCTACTTCCTCTTGCCCTATCGCTTGTTACTTGGGAAAACAGACCGACCCCCACCTCACTACAACCTCTTTTCAGGTAGTTGTAGAGAGCGATAAGGTCTCCCCTCAGCCTCCTTTTCTCCAGGCTAAACAACCCCAAGTTCCCTCAGCCACTCCTCATAAGACTTGTGCTCCAGACCCTTCACCAGCTTCATTGCCCTTCTCCAGACACGGTCCTGCACCTCAATATCTTTCTTGTAGTGACAGGCCCAAAGCTGGACATAGTATTCAAGGTGAGGCCTCACCAGTGCCGAGTATGGGGGGGGGCGATCACTCCCCTAGTCCTGCTGGCCACACTATTTCTGATATAAGCCACGATGCTATTGGGCTTTTTCGCCACCTGGACACACTGTTGGCTCATATTCACATCAAATACGATGGCCTTTACAGATGCAGTACTTTTCAAAACCAGCACAACTTTAAAAGCACACCCAGGAGGGTATAAAAGACATGAAATCTCACCAGGTACTTATTCATTCCTATGAAAGGTCAGCTGGAGTCCCAAGTCTGAGCTTTCAATAAATGGTGAAATCTAATTTATTTGTACTGGGTATTGCTGCTTCCTAATATAACCCAAAACCTCAGGGACACACTTGTAGTAATGCAAACACAGGATGGTCTGTCAGCCAAGAAATCATTTCAAAATTTATCTAAAGCAGAAAGTTATTATGATTCCACAATGGTGGCATGCATTTGTTTGACATTCACTCGGCATACTGGGGACAGAGAAGTATCTGAATTTAGTTCCCATGATCTAACAGAGAAGCTATCTAGGCAACTTGGTGCTTTAAGCCTATTCTCCCTTTTCCTACACAGAACCACTTTGTAAATAAAGCACTCAAACTATACACAGTAAACAAACGCAGTGATTCACAGAAAGTCTTCAGAAAGAGTTCAAGGTATCCATTTCAGCTCCATCAGTTCTATTATTTGATGTATAAGAAAATACCTGAAATGCTGCTTTTGGTGTTCCAACAAACATTGAATACAAACTTAATTAGTGAATAGTTGAACCATTCTTAGTTGCATTTCTCACGGACTAAAATACTGTTCTGAAAAAAATAAGCGTTTCAGTAGATCCATTTGCAGAATTCAAGACCAAGAGATGGTAGAGTCAGCACACCAAAACCACGGATGTACACCACTACTAAGAGAAAAAGAAACTGGAGTATTTTTACAGGCTTACTAAACACAAGAAGAGGATACACTTACAGAGGAGTAGTATGATGAGCAATAATTGCACTAATTTATTGGAAATAAAGTTTAAGCGAACATCATGGAAAACATTCCTGCTGGTGGAAATGCCATTCTTAAGGATGTTTAAAATTAGTCCTAGGAAAGAACTATAGCATGCACACTGAAGAATGAGACTCAATATTACCTTGTAATCTAATTTTCAATTGCCTGTCTCACAGATTCTATACTCAAAAGACATTACCTAATCTAATAATCAGAATTTTATTCCATAAGAAGTACAAATTTAATAATGAAATTGTATTACTGCATGAATACTACTACATCTCAAAATCAGATTCTGTTTTATACGGAGACATCATCAGTGAAACAAGACTGATTGCCTAGCTCTTGATGGCTTAAAAAGATTAGCTCAGCTCACCCTTTCTGTATTTCTTTCTGTATTTATTCTTTTCCTTCCCTATACGAACTATGATTTTAAAAAGAAGCTATCTGAGGGATAATTCAATGTTAGTTCCATACAATGCAGCTGTGGCTAACCAGAAATCTTTCATTAAGCTAAAGAAGGAGTTCTAACAACAACGTCATTTTATTAGTGCTAGGCAATACTCACAAGGCTCTGAAGGAACAAGGACCCTCTGTTAGCTAAACATTTTTAAACACCTCTATCAACCCACCAATACACGTCTCCTGTATAGCTTACAGAATGCTGTAGCATTTTGTAGTCATCCTGAAAGAGAAGGTACATGAGCTCTAAAAGAGGAAGGGTTAGAAAAGAATAACAAGCTGAAGAAGGTAAATGTTCCAAGACCTACTTATCCGAAAGACTATCTATCAGCTGATGTTGAATAAATTAAGCCCAGGATAAGAGCAGAATGTTTTAAAATGAGCCTGAAATGCTATGTGTATGCTTCGCTCTTGCAGAAGGCCCAAATTAAACCGCGTCTGGATGGAAAAGATAAAGGGATGGTTGTTCTTCATTTCCAAAATGAAACTATAACTGTATAAGGTTTAAGAGGTGATAGTTTGTATCACGCCTATAATTTAAACATTTTTCAAGTGTTTCTATTACCAAAATGAAAATATTTTCAGAGGCTTTAATACAGCAGTGTGAAAAGAAAAACTAAAACCAGAAAATGATCTTTTGATTCAGTAGTTGGCATTTGAACATACTCAGACAAACTAACCTACAGATCCTGAAGACAAAGGTATATCCCCCTCACTCATTTCTGAAACGGACAGGAGTTAGATTATTAACTACACAAAGGCAACAAATTCCAAAAAAAATACAGAATTAATTAGAAACATTTATTCTTTCATTTTTTAAGGTAAAAATTAGGGAATTGCAGAAGCAGCTTTAATTTCCCTGTAGGATGAAAGCAACACAGGGAACAATCACTCTACCACATGAAAATTTCACATACTTTATCACGGAAACAATAAGCAACTAAACATGAACTAAAATAATTGGAAGCTTTTTTCTCCTTTCTGCTATTACTCTTTTTTCCCTTCCTCCTTGTATGGTCTTTTTATTCAGCCTAGAAAGTAGTGTACCAAACGTGCACATTTACACTACTTACTTCATTTAAATGAGGGCAATATATGTTTTAATTTATTTAAATTCAGGGAGATATTACCACTCCAGCAAAATCAAAACAGAGATTAAATTTAAAGGAAAAATAAAACATTTTAGTATATCCAAAAGCCTTTAAAGGTGGTACTTGCAGACAGCCCCCATAAGAGGGGCCACAAGCAAATTGGGAGATACAATTCAGAACAGTCTTGACGAAAAAAGAAACTACATTAAAAAATGGGGAAACTTACATTTCCATTATAATGTATGAATGTTCACCTACATAAATATGGGATCAGAAATCATAGTCTGTTCTGCAGAAAAGGATTTGTGGGTTACAGTGAATCAAAAATAAAGTGTGAGACAATGCTACCATTACAAAAAGTACTACCCAGTAATACATAAACAGGGAGCGTCACTTGTAGACACCTGGGTAATTGTTATACCAATTGTATGTGCTAGTAAATTCTCAGCTGAAACACTGCCTAGCTTTGGGCACTGAACTTCAAGAAATATCTGGACCACTTGGAGAAAACAGAAGTAGAGCAACAAGGTCTTATCTTCAACAAGGATAAAATGCTCTCCTTCCCAGGAAACAACCCATAGAGAAAGTGTGGAGGGACTGAAGTTGTATAAAGAGAAGAAAATGAGAGAAAAGAGTACATATGACAGACACGACTGCAGCCTTCAAATACATAACCGGTAACCATAAAGACTAAGAGAAAGGTTTTTTCTATTTCCACATCAGGCTGAAGGACGAAGACAGAATATTTTGACTAACGGGAGAAAAACTTCCTAATGATAACTATCAGAAAAGACTGCAGAATATTTCCAGTGGAGCACACAGGGCTTAAGACAAACAGTTGTAAAAAAATGTCTTATTAATAGTTGATCCGGGTCTGGATAGGGAAACAGAAAACTCCAGTCTTCCAGTCTACCCTTCTGTACTTCTTACTGAGTGAAAAGAGTTGAATAAACACTAACAGCTAACTCTAAAATGCAGAGATCATAATGCAGACGCTATGGGCACAGTGCTGTTGTTTCTCCAACTATGGCTTAGCACACTGCTGTAGTCAATTTTGCAAAGCATTATTCATATAGCTGGGCAACAGGAAATACAGTGGGGCTGTGTCACCAAGTAATTACAAGCAGAAGTACTACCAAAGTACTTTTTGGCGCTGGAAAGCAGTCTTCTCCTCACCTACACAGTACCACGTATACTCTGGTGCCATTTCATGACAACAATTGATCTTATTGCCTGATCTAGGAAAGGTCTTGGCCTTTTCTCTCCCCTTCATTCACAACGGTCTTTATACCTCCTTTAACTTCTCCTTCAGCACCCTGTGGGCCCAGCATCCATAATGCCAGTATCACATTCCCCTCTTCACTACCTTCACCTGAAGCTCACCAACTCTAGCCATACCAGTAATCTAAATGGTGCCAGTTTACTCCGCTTACGTATTCAGGCACTAAAATTCAACAGATGAATTTTTCATGTTGCTAGACAGTTAAAACAATCTCAGAACAACTTTGGTCAGACAACTTCTCTCCCGAACAAGCCAGGCACAGTTTGGCAGTTCCTGTGGGATAAATACCATTCCCAACAGGCAACTTCAACCCACCCTCTGAGCCCAGGAAGCAAAGAGAGCTTAATGGCAAGGATGTGGGTCATCTCATGTCAACTGGCCTTGGTGTCAGAGAGCAATCCGAGGCACAGCTAATGTACTCCTACAACCATACCCATTGTCCTGTGAGGCCCCAGGTAAAGAAATCATTATTAATGGCAGCTAGGATAGAAGCTATTGCATTCAGCCACTGCTAATAAACAGGCAGAAATGGTATAGTCTATCTGTTTCTTCAGGAGTGGACTCTTCAGGATGAAGTAATTCTTTTTATCAGTTCCCACTGTAGATCCCAATTCCCACCGCGGGAGGAAGAAAAAGACAGTGGTTTCATCCCTGTCTTGGACAGTTAGGAACTCTCTACCAATACAGTGTCTAACTGATACAATTACTCTAATCTAAGTAAAAATCATGTATATGTCATAAGAATAAGAATGTTAAACAGATATAGGAAAACAACTAATTCAGTTCACTCAATCAGTAATATACATTTTTGAAAAAAATAAAACATATTTTTAGACTCTGAAGGTCTGATTTGAACTGACAAAGCCCCAGACATTCCAGTTAAAACTGGCAATTTATAAACACAATTATGCCTTTTACTTTAAGAAATGGTTTGAGTTAAAGGTGAAATGGTAATGCTCGCTCCAAGTTTCCTGAGGATTTTGTTACTTTAAGTCAAATGCTTTACTTCACATAAGGTTTCTTGTGTTGAATTGTAGTACAACTGTTTACTCAAGTGGCAGCAGCATACTCTGTGATAAATTAAATGGAAATTTATCAAAGGTAAGTTGACAGATTTAAATGTTAAACGTAAGCATTGTAAGACAAGTACAAATAGTTTCTACCTGGAGGTTACATATCCAAATCACTGGACAGATATTTTAATTAACTTCTGCACAATAAAGAATGTTTGCTTTTGAATTATTGAAGAACATTTCCTGAGAGAGGAAGATACAAAATGTCATGCAATATATTTTCAAGTAGTGTTTACATATAAATAAAGAAGAGACAAATACTGTTTAGAAACATAAACCTCAGGGACAAGATTTAAAGTTAAATTAAACGAACAACTGAAGAGAGCTCCATCAGACACAGTCATAATACATGGGTAGAGGGGTTTTCATTACTGTATCTCATTTTATTCTTAATACATTGAATTATGATCTAATAACACAAACGTGTAGCCACCTCAGGTTCTGAGGGAATTTTGAGAAAGCCTAAAAGATGAAGACATACAATAGCCAGTGCTAAGCCCCCCCCCAAAAATGCCTCTCTGGTGGGAACAACTAGTTAATATACTTGTCTCATTTCTTAAACCCACCTAGGTCTTCTTGCCCTACTAACAGTAACTCTTAAGGCAACAAACTTAAGGAAACAGAAGCAAGCTGCAGCTAAGTGCCTTCTCATCAATGTTTCACCTTTCAAACCACTGAAGCATTTGGACAGTTAAAATGTTAATAAAAACTAAAAGGTTTTACTCACAGTTAAAACCAGGTTCAATAGTTTTTCCAGCTTCAAGACTGTTTATTGTAATCTGAAAGATGATGTGCAGCAGCAGAAATGATAGACTGGTGAAACACAGAGATTTTAATAATCGTCCTGTATGCCCTAAAAGACAAAATATACATACATATAGTTGGTGAATTTCTAAACATTGCTTAAAGGTTTTCAGTATAAAATCAGTAAAAATATCCTGACCAAGGATATTTCTACAAGTCAGTTCCACATAACTTGTGATTGCCCCTTAAGAAAGTCAACATTACAGCAAAAAACATACTTAAATTATAGCGTCTTTGAGTACTCTTTAATCACAAAACCCAATGACTGTTATTACTGATACTTCCTTTTACTTTTTGGATATAAAAAAAAAAAATAATGTTTGTCGTGTCCAGATAGCAATTTTATATCAATAATAACATCACAATGCTTACCACCATGTTACCTAGTCCAAAGACAAAATATGGATGATACTTCAAATCTTGAGAAAATAAAAACCTATTAATCTAATTACTCTTTCAAAAAAAAATTATATAGGAAGGGCGATAACAACACAAACCCCTCAGTTTGGCTCAGTAGTAGAGACATACTTTCAAATGAATGCTTTGCTTTGTGCAGACTGCCCTCTTCCTCTTCCTTCAGAAGTTTTTGGAAATAATTTTCAGTACACACTGCAGAATCCTGTGCCAGATACACTTGGTCATAGTTCCTCTATGATTTATTGGATATCTATAGCCAAAACCCAATAGAAAATGTTTGATGAAGACTTAGAAAACGCCTTATAAATCCTCTAGGAAACACTCAGCTTAATCACAGGCAGCCAAACTTGCAAGGTACGAATAAATAAAGTAAACCATTAGTGTTTCAGAAAATACGCATCTTCAAGACTAAGTTGTGTTGCCGATAGAAGACAACATTAAACATCACCCTACCTGACCTATCTGCAGTAAAAGTTCTATTTCCAAAGTGGTTTATACCTAGATTCTTGCACCACCCACTTTATGCATTTGAGGGTCATTTTTTTAATTTACATACTAAAGAACAGCACTGCTGGAATTCTTTCCCAAGGTTACAAATAAAGCCAAGGCTATGGAGGGCAGAACTAGCAGAGAATACCTGAGAAATGTTCACTCTGCACGCAGCCTGTTTCGTTCATACTTACTCTGCATGTGTCTGTTATGAGCAACTACTAGAAAGAAGATGATGCTTCATATTCTGTATATAGCCAGTAAATCAGCTTTTTGCTTTATATTTGTTATAGTTCAAGAATGTCATCGATGGCCCAAATGGTACTTTATAAAACAAAGAATCAGATACACATGATTCAGCAATTTTAGAAAGAGTTACAGACTACCTCACTCCATTAGACTCAAAACTTTTGTTATATGATCACTATCTTACCTGCAAATTTTGAATACCAAATGCCTGTCATGAATTTCCCTATTTTTTTTTAAATAAAGAGATTAAACAATTCAAACAAAATGAAAAATGGCAAGAGTGAGCCTACGTACGAATTTCTGTGATCTAAAAAGGAAGATACATTCACCAGATTCATGCTTTCTATGACCTATTCACTAGCCTTTATTGGTGAGACACCAGAGTCCACACAGAAAGCAGAAAACCCGGGCTGCAGAGCATTACAAGAAAAAGACTAGATTTTAAATTCTTTGGGTCAGAGGTAATTTTTTTGTTCCTCTTCTACAGAAGCTGGCCTGGTGTCCTGGCTTAGGACAACAACTTCTAAGCACTATAAAACCATAAATTACAAAATAACTCATATTTTCAAAATCATTAGAAGAATGAATATATGACAAGCTACACGTTATTAAATCATTTGTTAAATGTGATGTCATATGTAATGCAATCCAAGGACTGCTAGCTTTTACAATTTTTTGGCAAGTTTCAATATTTGGTGGTTTGTTCCTGCATTACCAAATCCCACGCTCACGGTATTACGAGAGCTGCATGTTCAGAGTATACTACAAATGATGTATCTCAAAGCTGGAGACAAACACAAACTCCATGGACTTAACAGCTGTGTTAAAATGTACAGATTTTAAACACAGTTTGATGAAGTTCCTTCTGAAGTTCTGAGTCACAAACACTCATCAGTGCTTGGGAGTTAACAATTCAGTAGATACCAGGCACTGAATTTTCCATATAGAAGTGGATTTGGAAGTTTTTTGACAGAATTGTTTCAGGCAGCCTCCGAAGGGGAAAAAAAAAAAAGCAATGCAATTAGTCAACGCACATTCATTTCGCAAACTGTTTCCACATAAAGAAATAAAAGTATTAAAAATCTTGGGTCCATCTTTCAATATTTCAAATGCCATTTCTCTCCAAAACATATCGCAACTTTAGATTTCATTTTTTTAAATCTTGAAAACAAACATATTTGAATTGTAGATTGAACAAACCATTTCTTTAACAAAGTCTCAGATTTTGCAATTGTCTTCCTTTCAAGAACTGTGGAAAATGTTGAAAATGTATTTCTTGAAATGCTGGTATGTTGAAAAAAGATCCCCTTCAGCACAAAGCCAGCGAAAATTTTAAAGGACTATTAACTCTTGTGATAATAAATAGTGTCTCAGTGTACTGGTAAATATGGCAGGGGAAATACGCAGCTGGACGGCAGCTAGACATCTTCACTGCAGGTTACAGCATTTCTCAAGGGCTGCTCCCTTCGTGGCCATTGGTGGGACAGGACCACCATCAGATCCTACTGAGCAGGAGCCCTTTGCCTGCACCGCATTCCGCTGTGCCAGCACAAACTAGACACAAGAAGTATTTGGAGAAAAGTAAGAAATACTATGCCCCCGATTTCAAAAGCTTTGGAGAGACATCAAGAACTTGGGAGAAACGGGAGTGCTAAACATCAGTGAATTACTGGATACATAATTTATGCCAAGGAAGAAGTGACAGATTTGGATAAGGGATGAGTTTCAATTTATAGTGGGGTTTGCATAAACCCATTTGACTGTATTTTTACTTACATTTTTTTCTTTCTACTGGAAACTTAGTTCTAAATTACACAAACAAAAAATTAACTGTATGCGTACAGAACTGAGATGGTGAGAAAAGAGATGGGATGAAATTAAACATGGGGAATAAAACAGAGCTTCTTACAATGAGGGAGAAAGGTTTCTGTCGTCCTTCTTTAATTTTTATTTATTCTAATTCACCCACAGTTACAACCCTTTTGCTAAAACATACTGTAACTGTTCAGTTGCCCTAACATGAAGTCCTTAGGGACATTAATGGAAGCTGACTGTCCCACACAGAAAGGAAATACGTACTGTTCAGAAAGCTGCGTGGACAGAACAGACACGCAAGAGAACATCACCCCAGCCCACACCAGAAATCACAACACTGATGCCTTCATTTTTGTCTCAGATGTGTAGACTCATGTATGTCCATCAAGACTAAAATGAGAAACAACTTCTGGCAAAACACCTGGGTTTGTAGCTTGAGCGCTGGGTTCTGATTTTACTCACACCAACATGGTGCCACCAGCTTCAGCAAACTGTGACGGATGGAAAGGAGAGAGCAGATTTGCCTCACAACTGGCCTGAAAGACTAAGAAAAATGGGTTTGCTTTCAGGTACAGCGTGCCATTCCTAACGGCACCCAGAGGGACCAAAACCTGGCATGTCGCTTTAGAAACATACCCCAATGTAGGGAGGTTGCTCCAGCCTCCTTGTCCCTCCAGAAGGCTCCTGGGAAAGGGCTTTCTCCCCTCCCGTTACACCTGCAGGAAGCCGGTGAGGATTCAAAGGCTTCATTACCCTCTTTCTCTCCAGCCCAGCTGCAACACTAAACTGGAGTCAAGAGGGCCAAAAGTTTTTCACACATGGCAGAGGAATCCATTTCTTATTTTTCAAACGTAATCCAGCCAAGAGCCGGATTAGTAATGGCATGTCCCCCCCCCCCCCCAGTCACAGGCATGTAGCCTCAGTGCAACTAACTATTTGAATGCATCCAACCAGGACTGCAGCCCTCAACAAACACATGCACCTCTTGACTGCCTACATCACGATTGTATGCAAAGGTGGAGCCTGCTGCTCACAGTATTTCCAATATAGACAAATAGTACATTCATGGTTAGACAGGCAGTCCTGTGATCTTTTCTGCTACCCTTTTCCCTCAAACAGTGGAGTATAACAGAATTCATTTTTTTTTGTACACCCAGAACTTCCTAAGAGCTTCTTCCAAAACAGTGTGCTAATAGGGCATCAAATAACTGAATGGCCAGTTGTCGCTGAGACCTGCTTTAAATCACACATATATGCTTTTACAACGTAACCTCTCCAAGAACCTTAGACTATTGCGAAGAGCCCATCATACTATATCGTATCATATCGTATCATATCATATCGTATCGTATCATATCGTATCATACTTTCAGTTACTTGTAAGGTGTCTTTTCATTCCACACATTCTTTTTTTCCTCTTTCTGATCTATTGGATGTGGCAGAACAAAAAAACGGGTTGAGTCTATAACAAAGTTAATAATACTGCTAACAGCTTATCCTGATTTTTCAGTAAGCAGTACTAAGCATCTATATGCAGAAGGTGATAAGTTCAAAGCGTCAGTATCCATTCTGCATGCCATAATGGTATCTCAATAGGGAAAATAGAGGAAGAAAAATTTTTTTTTTTTTAAATGTAACCTTAGTGTTGCATTTTCTGAAGTCAGTTGGGTTTTGGATAATCCTAACACCTCTTCAGCTGTACATTTTACCCCAAACTGCTGCAACACCTTCAATTCTACTCCAACAGTTTTGCTTGGGAATTTTATTTACACAAAACTTTTTATTCAGATCACAGCAGATGAAATACCAAAGCACAAGTCATTTTTCACATAATCTTTGATAGCATACGCTGAGGGATAAATATTAATGTGCATTTATCTCCTGAACTAGTGACACTTCAGTTAATAAAGATAGTCTATTACAGCCATTCAGGATTTATTTTTTAATAAACCTCTTCATCAGTAAGTGACAAACATAAAACTGAAGAGCTCTGGGGGCGAGGCTTGGTTGCAGTAAACTTCTGCAGCACAGACAGGGTCAGTCCCACAGAATTTGTTTCAGCTAGAAATCTTAAAATCTTAACTTCTTGATTTCCCATCAGGAAACCAAGCATCACCTCAAAATCTAGCTGGAAACAGGGTCCCGAGACTTTAATCCCCTGCTCCATGGTTCCAAACAGGAGTCTGTCAACATCATCTATACTATAGATTGGGGCAGTTAGAAAACATTTAATTCAAAACATCTGTCCTTTGGAAAAATCTGGAAGTTTGGGGGTCATATGATCTGCAAGAAAAAAAAAATCAAAACATCATAATTTCCCAAATAAAAGAAATACCACCTTTGGTCAGCTCTGTTTTAAGTGCCTCAAGATACCATAACTAACTTAGTGAGATAAATGCAAGAAGTTGGCTTCTGATGAAGTTTCAGGGGTGATAAAAAATAAGAGCTGGTTCCAGCCAATCATCAGACAATTGTCATCACTGAGTCGAACATGAACATCTGCCACTTTGGCCACAAGTGTCAAACACAGATTCACAGATTTAAACATAAACACAGGTGAAAGTTTATAAGCATGAAATAAGTGCTGATATATCCATCTTCCATTTGAAAGGAAAACCTTGTATTTCAGTATGGGCAGCCAGCAACACTGAAGAATACAGTCCGGTCCCCTTTCCTGAATTCATCAGCACTATGGTACGGTAATTGACATTTAACACAGCAGAACACCTCCTGATGACCAAGGAAGACAAAGAAAGGGTTCAAATAGGAGTTCTAAATTCAGCTGAGATTTTCAGTGATGACTACAGGATTAAATTTGCAAGGCACACAGCAATTTGGCCCTGTCCAAGAAAGCAGTTAAGGACATGCATATCTTTGAACACATGAACAGGGACTGAAGGGCTCTCAGTGTTGCATAAAAGGTTGATCAAGTAAGACTGACTGCTTCACTGCGAGGGTATTGATATTTGATGTGATCCTGGCTTTAAGCGCACAGCTTGCAAGTCAGCGGAAGTCAAACCGTTTTAGATACCTCTACACCATCCATTGCTAACACCGGTGCTCCGCAGAGGCTAATTTTCGCTATTTCTCCTTTACAGTTACAATCTGTACTTATGCCCCAATGTGCAGGGTAAGCTTCATCTCAGTGTTTTCAACACTTCTCTTCCTTGTGCACTTCTGGAGGCGCAGAGAGACAGTGCCCTCCAGTTCCAGGTTCTGTAAGAATGATGCTAAACGTTCACTAGTGCTAGTTATATCTATTAATAAACAATCTTTCTGAGACATAAAATATCCGTAGTATTTCTACATGCGCGGTACAGCTACGTACTCAGTAGTCTATGCTTAGAGTTTCGGCCTCTTCTGTGCTGAAACACAACGGGACAAAGCTATGAATAAGGGATAGAGGAAGGCGCTCATTTGGAAGGACTATACTAAGAATAACATTTGGTAACGGTGTGCCTTGTACACTGTATATTGTGCAATGGCAAGCCATTGATCCACCACATAAAGTAACTGCGTATCGGCTGCTATTCACCAAGTCTTACGCGTACTTCTTATGTAGACTCAAAAAAGATAATGCTTAAATCATCCTGAAGCTGCCAGGAATTATTTTAATGGTTAAAAAACTGCTGGCATTTTCTACCCAAAATAAAAACAAAACTTACTTCCTCCTTTCTTGAAAGTGCTGCCATCCTTCCACTGCACAGTAAGCATAGTTGTCGGTACATCTATATTTAGCTTAATAGAAAATGCATTATTTATTTTCTTTTTTTCCCCAAGAGTATCTTAATATTTCAACATCATCTTCTACCTGGAGGATCTGAGCTTCCTAGAGCCTTAAACAATGCACAGACATCACCACTGCAAAAATACCAAACCACTTGTTTCACTCGCTGGGTTTCCAGCAGCAAGACAAAAAACAGAGAGCAATTAACTAATGCCGTGGTCTATTTTGTACCTGCCCAAGCTCAAGCCTTAACATGCATATTCACAAACAACAGCTTAAGATTTCATGCTATTATCTTTAGCTATGTTTAAAGCTATGTGCTCAAGTGGCCACAGTGAAATCCAGACCAGAGAATTACAAGATTTCAGATTTAGAATTTTCCACAATAGTTTCTCAATGTTTAAACAGTTTTGTCCATGCCTTCCTGAACATGCACGTTATTCCCGCACGTGGCCAAATCTCGCAATCTACAACTGTGCCCAATGGAAAATATTTCTAATAAATTTACAAACAAGGCATAATTCCTTAATTTTCAGCAACTTTTTGTACTATAATTTATTCCTTTGCATTTCAAATTATATTATTTCTTAATGATAAAACCACAAGAATTTGCAAGTTTATCACAAAATATATAATTACCTAAAAATTTTACATTACTTTTTAAAGCAAAACAAGACACATTGTTCCAAGCTGTGTATCTGCACGTAAAACGTGGGTTCCTTCATAGTCTTTCACATACTTATGTGTTTCCTTACATTTGCCTTTCTGTTTCTGTCTCTTTTTGAAATACTACAGAGCCCTAAGAAGGAAAAAAAAAAGGCAGTTTATAGATAGACACTTACATTGCAGGAATGCCAACCAGACTTGGGTAAACACAGTCAAAAATGTTATGTGTAATTAAAAAAAAAAAAAAAGATTCCGAAATGAAAACATAAAAAGTGCTGCATAGGATAATAAATGCCTACTTACTCTAACTTCTTGCAGGATTTCCTGTTTTTCCTAGAAGTTTTCGTGCCCAGAATACTACCAGAACTGAGCTGTATCCTCCGCATCAATAGACAATACCATCGTTCAAGCTAGTCATAATCTCTGACTCGCAAGTTTACACAGGCAATTCACCCATTTTGTTAACAAAATATTTTGTCAGACAAGACTCAGAACTTAACCATTCATTTTTTTTTCCAGATGATACTCATAAGCTTTCAAAGCAAACAACAGCTACTTGATGTCTGCTTCTTAATTTGACAGGTGACTGTACCAAGCTAAATACAGGAAATAAATATCATCTCAGATACTAGAGCATATGAACACTCAGCAATTTTAAGCCAGAGCTGTTCTTTCACAAGAGGAGTTGAGGCTTTTAAGACAGAGTTCCAGTTACTTCCCTTGAGGAACCAGACTCTCCATATTTGCTAGTAACAGATAATATTTATTTTGAATTCAAATTGATGTAGCCATTATTATCTGTTAGAAGCAGTGCTCGCAACTTTCTTCATTCCTCTGCCACGGTCATAAAGAGCAGGTAACTCTACCCACTACTAAGCTCCTTCAACAACAGAGAGTCCAAACAACTCCCAAGTAATGGGAGATGACAGCAGGTCATGTGCTACGGAGTTGAAACACATTTTTAAAAAATCTGTACTTACTAGGAGGCAAATAATTTTCTCCCTTGAGTACCCACCCACGTATGTTCACAAGCAGCAAACAAATTTGATACAATACAAGGCAGAGTGAGAAGGGAAGGCTAGAAGTCTACGTAAATAAGACTAATACAGCCATGGCAAACCGAACCCTACACCACGATGTTTTCACAAGAGGGTAAGTGTGCATAATTATGCGTACTGAACTCGCAGTGGAAGCTGTGCTATGAGTTTCTACCCTTGGCAAAACATTCCCAAGAAGCTCTAGAGGCTGCTTCAGCTCAGGCAAGAGTTTAACATCTTTCTGAAGAATTTGCGTTAGTATCTCCAGCACAACATAATGCAGCTCATCACCCGGCTGAAGAGCCCCTGGGCTGAAATGCATTCGGCGTTTCGACTTCAACTTTACATTTCAAAAATGGAAAGGGTCTGAACTGTTAAGCCCTCCTGTCTACACAGAGCTGAAGTAACCTATGCAAGGGCATAGCTTCATTCCCTCTTTATCAGAGGTGCTTAGGGAAGTAGAATGACAAGATGGAAAAGCAAGTTATTTATGGAAGAAATTTGTTTCTAAAAGTTCCCTGGTGTTTGAAGAACATACTATGATGCTAGTATGCCACATGGCCATGAAACTTTCTTCTTTCTGAAAAAAAAAAATTACTTTCAAAAAAAAAAAACCTATTGCAGTGGGCAAATGGAAGAGGAACTGATAGCTTCCTATAAACATTAGTAGTATCCTTTCACCAAGATCGGGTGGTTTTCTAAAGAAATTAAAATACAAACTTCTCAAGAGACTATGTTGTATATTCTGTAAAATTCTGTAGAAATATAGATTACAGGAAGTCAGAGAACTACAGACCACTAAATTCAACTTTCACGCTTGGCAAATTGGTGAAAAATATAACACAGCTGAGAATTAGACAGTTAGGTAAGGACCATACGCTGAGGAGGAGTCCAGGTAGTTACCACAGAAGATGGTCACGCCAAGCAGATCTTAGAAATCTTTATGGAAACCAGAGAATATGCGTATAAGGATATTTTAGATGACGCAGCAAGCTTAGTTTTCAATAAAATTCTGGTGAGTATTCCAGAAGAACAAACTTCTGTCAAAGTCTTTACAGGAAATGATCTGTCATGGGAATGGAGGAAACATCTTCTTGGGAAATGTCAGCTCTGGCTGATTTATCTTCCAGTCCAGTTGCAACAGGTTCAGAACAAAAGTTCTCTTTTTTTTTTTTCCATATTAACGACAGAATTAATCTTATTTGCTACATTCTGCATAGTACTCCTATTATGTGCTGAATTAAATGGATGCAGATGTACTGCTTTTGTTTGGGATAGACTCAATTTTCTTCATAGTAGCTTGTATGGGGTTATGTTTTGAATTTGTGAGGAAGACAGTGTTGATAACAGACTGATGTTTTAGTTATTGTTGAGCAGGGGCTACGCAGCACCAAGGCCTTTTCTGCTTCTCACCCCACCTCACCAGAGAGTAGGCTGGGAGGGGACACAGCCGGGACAGTGACCCCAACTGACCAAAGGGATATCACATACCATACGATGTCACACTCAGCAATAAAAGCTGGGGGAAGAGGGGGGAAGTGGGGGACATTTGGAGTTAACAGTGTTTCATTCCCAAGTAACCGTCACACTTGATGGGGCCCTGCTTTCCTGAAGATGGCTGAACACCTGCCTGACTATGGGAAGCAGCGAATAAATTCCTTGTTTTGCTTTGCTTGTGCCCGTGGCTTTTGCCTTACCTATTGAACTGTCTTTATGCCAACCCATGAGTTTTCTCATTTTTACCCTTCTGACTTTCTCCCCCATCCCACTAGGGGGAAGTGAGTGAGTGGCTGTGTGGTGCTTAACTGCTTAGCGGGGTTAAACCATGACAGTACATATAAATATACATGAAATCTGGACATCAAGGAACTCACCTATGTTTGCAGAAATACTAGATTCCTTGAGGAGAAGAAATGACGTTTCTCAATATTGAAGAAAAGGCTTACACTAGAGAAGAGTGGAACTCAGTGCGATGCTGAATTCCTAATGACACCACTAGTATTTTCTTGCAAATAATATACAAAAGCCATTCAAAAAGCAAGCAGAGAACAAAAACTACATCTGTATTATCACTATGATCGCAATTCCATGTGTGCATACACAATAGTTCTCCCCTCCTAATCTCTCTGTATGTAAAAAAACAGCTGTAATATTGTCTATCACATTCTAGGTAGATCATAAAAAGGAATTTTGCACAGATAATCCACTACTTTCAACTCCAAAATGTTTACTGTGAAGTTTCTCTGATAAGCCTACAGGTCAAGACCATAAGTGAACCATCACATTTCCATATGAAGACACCTGTTAAATTTTTGGGACAATAACTACAGAGAGAAGCAAACAGTTAATTTTCACCCAACAATATGCATCCTGTGTTTTGCATAGTGGAAAAAGGTGACCAACATTACAGTAGGTCAAGCCTATGCTAGTAAGGTGTCTTTCAGATAAGCGTATAGTTGAGTAATGAATAAACAGTGATGCCTTTCCTTCCCAGAATGGTTACTACCATGGGCCAGGCATTTGATGGCAGCAGTCCAAATACTGAAAGGCTAAGAGATAGAATCCATAGCGGGTATTGACACTCTGAAATCTTAAATTGCTTCTGAAAAAAAAGGTAAGGAAAGGTCAAGAGTTGCGTATTAGCACACAAATCCGGGAGGAAGAAATTTACTGGCAATTTTTAATTATCCAATTTAACAAGTCTGACACTAGAAGGGGGAAAATTTCCCTCTGAATTTTCAGAATTATTTTTAAGCAGCTGGAAGAAGTGCAATTTCTAATGAAACAAAAACTCGTGAAATGGAAACTAAAAAGAGGGAGATGTCAAGGGAAAAAAACTAAACCAACAGTGGAACTGACTAGTAATCTGGAATCTCCATCATCCTACAGTCCACTGTTAAAATAGTAGAAACTGTGAACATAAAAGTAGCTACAAATGTCTGTATCTGCATTGGTACAAACCAAAGTCCATTCTCACCAGTAATCAGTAGCGGCCATAAGCAGATGTCTAGGGAAGCATACAAGAAGGTTAATACTTCGTCCAAGCCTCTAATCTTTTTCAGGTTGCTTGAAACAGATCTGTTTGGTAAACTTCGCCTCCATGAACTCTCCCAGCCTCCCCCTCAGCCATGCAAATTTTCAACATACACAACATTGTGCAGCAGGAACTGCCACAGGTCAGCTGCTCACTGTGTGAACAAAATCCTTTTGCTTGTTCCCAGTTCTCATATTATGTGAAAAAGAGAACAACTGGTCACTATCCATCCTTTCCCCATCCCTCATTATTTTGTACCTCTCAATCATACAGTCTTTCACTCGCATCTTTTCCCAGCTGGAGCCCTAGCAGACCCTAGCTGTTCCTCAGACACTGCTGCATGTACTTTAGTTATCCCCATCAGCCATCTCTGAACTCTTTTCCAGTTCTACTACATTCCCTTTAGGGTAGGACACCTCTAGCACTACAAAATACAGACACATCATGGCTTTACACAGCAGTACAATGTAATTTTGTTTAACACTCTGTTTTATTCCTTTACATTCACATTTCTTTTTTCAACCTCTGCTGAGGCTCTGAACTAAATGTTTCCATGAATGCATGTATCACAAGCCCTGGATTGCATTCCTCAAGGACAATGTCAGCTCAGTGACCACTGTTTTGCGTGTGATCATTTTTCTTTTAAACTTTATATACACTTGTCCCACAAGAACACAAGTGGGGTAAGAGGAAATCAGTGCATTCACTAATTGAAGGGATCTTTTTTTCTTTCTTTTCCTCAGAGATGCAGCTGAATGTATAAAAGTTACCAGAAGCATGCCCTTTTAAATACACGATATTTATTTGGAAATTCCACCAATCTCCACTGCGGGAAATACCCTTCAAAACCCTCTTGTCGCATCAGACACTTTCAAAGACCGTAAGTTTTATTGCCTGCGTCTGAACAAATAGATTGTCTCAAAACACAATTTATCTATTCTAGTGCCTGGAACCTACAGTAAGGAAGATTGCCTAACACTGAAACAAGTTTGTCATAGACCAACTTATTTCATCCACATATCAAAAATTACACGAAAGAAAGTATGTGCAGTCTTCAAAGATAAATACTTGAGTTGTTCTCTGTAGCCCTGTGGGATTTTATCAAGGTTTTTCAAAATAGTTACATTTCGCCATCAAGAATAACCAATTACCAAGCACTCACGGCAAGACATTGGCTGAGTAATGCTCGTGTCCAACTAGATCTAATATATCTGGCATTTTGTCCTCTGGGGCAGACATAAAAGGATCAGTAGTTTCATTCTTTCACGTACAGCAAAAATTATGGGGATCCTACAGCCAAATGTAGTAAAACTGCTTCAACACTGAAGCTGAATTTGGCATCTATGCTCGGCACACATGTAGTCCAATTGTTGTCCAAGCAGCGCTTCAGGATCCAAGAGGCCTCTGGAGTGGTATATGAGACATCGCTGTGATTCAGCTGGGATTTCTCACACATCTGCCTTTCTGGTAGAAGGATTTGGAATCGTCCCCTGGACAACAGTAGGGCTGGTGGGACAACAGCCTCAGACAACTCTTGCAAGAAGCACTAGGGACTGGAATAGAGGACTACACTATTTACACCTCTTCTTGTGGATGCTCATTAAAAAGGGTTGCTGCTTGAGCACTTTAAAATACTTTTCCCTGTGGTAGAAGACCTAGGTGTGGAACAAGAAAGCCCAAATATACACAGAGTAACAATATGGAAGTGGTATGTAAGATGATTGATCGGAATATATGTACTACCGTGATTCTCGGGGTACGGTTTTAGCATTCTGTAAATCAAGGAGATGTAATAGAATAGCTCGCTGTTTTCATGGCCTGGATTTTTAACTGATTAGTGATGTTGCCTTTGCAGATGAAAAAAACCCGAAAACCAACAACAAAACAAACAAGAAAGGGAATGTTGAGACGCATAAAGTGTGGAGATTATGGAGGACATAAGGGATGAAGATATTCCTATGCTCTTTACAACTAATAAAAGTAGTGTCTCGGTTCTTTACCATGGAGCGTGAGCTATGAGTCTCGATCTGGAGAAAGGACCGGAAAACTTGCTTCTACCATTCTCTGAGGCTATGCTGGAAGAGGAGCTAAGTATACCTTTAAAGACTACTTAGGTGTTTCTAATCACCCAGAAGGTTATACAACAGCCAAAGAGACTTCAACACTGTAAAATAACAGCTCAAAGCTGCCAAAGTGCCCCAAACAGCCCTGTGATCCTGCGCTTTGTGCCTTTTGACGAACGTTGAAGTACACTAGAGGTTTCAGGCATAGTCTTCAAGAAAAGTCCCCGAAAGCCTGAGCTCAGGTGCACCAAATACATCTCTCTCCTACCTCTGCAATTCTAAAAAGACAAGCAGTCGAAGAATAATTAACTTGTATCTGTCATACCTGGAGATTCAAGTGTGGAAGACAAGAAGCAAACTCTTGTTTGGCTATGTGACCTCTGAGAGGTCACCTAAGTGTCATCTAAGTCACTGACATCATGGAAGTAGCATAGTGCCTAATCTGCAGTCACCGTAATCTCATTATCTTGACTATTGTTATGACTAGTCTGGAAAAACTCAATAAAAAATTGCCTGAAACACATTGATACAAGTTTTTTATGATTAGGAGGGAATGAGTACATTTCTAATATGAAAGAAATTGAAACATACAATACGTTCACTTGCATATAGATTGGCCTTTATGTTTGGATAAGCTCAAAAACATTGCTACGAAATAAGAAAGCTTGCTTTTGGAATTATTATGGAGACAAGAATGGACACAGTTCAGTTTGGAAGTATGTATGTAGATACATACGTGTTGTGCACATGCAGGAGTACACTGGCCACATAAATATATGCTAAGTAGCCAATCTTTTCTCAGCTCACAGAACAGTTAATAGCCTCACTTGTAGGCTGAGAAGCAACAGTATGCAAAATCTATTTTGTCATCTAGATTCAGCCTTATAAGAAAACAGCTGAGCTTCAACAGTTCCAGCATGGCATATGCTGCTCCTTGGGAAAGGGAAGATTTTGCTTTGTATAGCATTATCTCTAATACGAAAACCACAACCAAATGTAAATGTCATCTGGTTATGCTTCATATTAATATGCATAACATAAAATCATTTTAAAATTTAGTCTTATTTTAAATAATTTGCTGGTTTCCATTTTCTTGTACGTAATACTTGCTACTTACCTGTAACACTAAAGTAGAACCATGTAATTTACAAGGAAACAATTCAGATTCCAATATGGTGTGTTACTTAGTGTATGATTGAGTGAAGTGTCCAACAAAATCATGCCTCTGTGAATTTTGTAGGATTATTACAATTCAAAAAGTATTCAACTACGAAGTCCAATAATGAAGGGAAAAATATGTATTTGATGTTATACTCCAGCATCCTAACTAAAACATTGGAGTACAGTGTTAAAACAAAAAATAGACACATGTCTTACAAATATATACTCCTGCTATAAAACACATCTGTATTCAGTACGGAGTCAGTAGCCTAAACTATTTTCCAGTCAGACAAATTCAGACCTTTTCTTAGTCTACAACATACTAAAAATATTTAATACGAAGCGATGTTCACAAAGCTCACAAAAGTGGAAGTCTGATTCTATTTTTGATTGCCAGCGTTTAATAATTCAGGATGAAATTCAAGTTGCTAAAGGAACTTTTACAGTACTTGGCAAGAGGGATGAAATGCCACTGTTCAGCTCAAGAAATCAAAAATACAATTATTTACTTCGAACTTACAAAGCTTAGGTATTTTCTTTGCATTTTTTTTTTCAACATAGCAAAGTGAAGAATTTCCACTTCGGCAACTCTCAGCATTTTCTCACAAAAAAAACCTGATTTTGTTGTAGCATATCTTCCTCCTTTAAACGTACATCCGAATTAATAACAGTTCACTAGGAATTTTTCATAGAAAGTTATGAAATCACGGAAAGAGCGAGGAAGTTGGGGAAAGAACCGCACCAACACAGCATTAGCAAGCACCTTCTGCAGTGCTGGTGACACTTGAAAGCAGCACTAAATTGGCTGTTTTCATACAAGCGCGGGGTTTGTGTAATAGATGACAGCAAGGGCCGCTACGAAGGTTTGAGGGCCGTTTGCTGGGGATAACCTCTGGAGCACATTCAGAGTGATGGCAGCCTTGCAAACCCGTGCTAACATAACCGTGTTTGTGTTTATACACCACCACGGCAACATTTGATCTCTCTGTACAACAGACAGCTCTCTCCATAATGGATGTCTGAGCACACTCCTGCGCGCATCGTTAGCATCGCTTTCAGTTCATGCTGTCCCACAATGAAAAGCTGGGGCATTAAAAACCAAATAAAATCCCACCTTGGCCCCGTTGCAAAAACACCTCACTGGGTACCCCGGTAGGGAGACGTGAAACCCCCACCTGCCGTCGGCATTGCCCAGCACTGGGGGAGATGGACCAGAGCAGCCCGGTCTGCCTCGGCATCCCACGAGGGGCACACACCCCCTCCCCTGAAAGCTGGGCTCTGCTCCGCCGTCGACACAAGCTGAGTCTCCAGCGGTGCAATTGGGATATTTCACTCCCTGACCCTCCGCTGACGCCCAACACAAATATTGGGAGCGCGACAGCTTGCCATGACGGTAGTTGAACGGCTCTCTGGGTTTCTGCTCTCCTTGGACAGAGGGAGAAGCAGTATTCTCCTTTATTATTATACCATGTTTCCTTGTGTATGTCAACTGTTCCTTAGTTACAGGGAACTGTACTCTTTCCAGACAAGTGTAATGAATCTTCAGAAAAGGAGTAAATTTTATTTATTTTTTTTAAGCATTTTAAAGAAACTCCCAGAAGGAATTAACATTTTTATTTACAGCCTTGTCTGCTCAGATGTGAACGCATTTCTATGTAGCCACCTCATGGTAGCATATCCTAGCCATCTTGTAATGAAATTATTGTGAACATATCAGCAAGACATGATCCCACATATTTAAGTCATTACAGCGAACTTTGGCATGGATCAAAGTACATTAGTTATTTTAATTACAGCTGAGTCAATCTCCATTAGGTATGATTAACATTTGGCCTTTCTTTTCTCTCTCTTGAAGCTAAAGCAGCCTCCTTTAAAGTTCAAGATTAAACTCATGTTTTTGAGGTTTACATAATTATTACTACTCTGGCTCAACCTTCACACTACTATTATCTCTTGTTTAGGCAAAATAAAAGGAAAGCTACAACAAGACAGAGATCAGTTTGACCAACATTTGTTTCTTAGACCAAGTTAATACCTAATTACTAACACACAGAGGATAACAGATTAAAGAACATGGCAAAAAGTTCTTATTTGCAGTATTCTGAAGATGACATTTTTACACATGCAAAGATCTCTACAGAGACTTTTCCAGAGAACACTGACAAGAATTAAAGACGTGTTGCAAGATGTTACAGCGGTGATGCACCTCGACCGGCTATCCTCTACAAAACTCTGCAAGCTCTACGGGGCCTTTAAGAAAGCTTAGGTAGACTGAAAAAAGGAACTGGGAGAATTGCATAGTCTCATTTAGTCAATTCAATCCTCCAAAATATTTTTTATGAGTGTTTCAGTGATCACATTTACTTGACAGGATGCTGACAAACAATTTTAAGCTTTCTTCCACTGCTGCTGATAGTAAGACAGTGGGGTCAAATCATAGACTTGCCTAGGTTGGAAGGCACCTTTCAGATCATCTAGTCCAACCGTCAACCTAACGCTGACAAAACCCATCACTAAACCATATGTCTAAGCACTATGTCTACCTGTCTTTTAAAAATCTCCAGGGATGGTGCCTCAACCACTTCCCTGGGCAGCCTGTTCCAATGCTTAATAACCCTTTCAGTGTAAAAGTTTTTCCTAATACCCAGTCAAAACCTCCCCTGCTGCAACTTGGGCACATATGCAAAAAGGGAGCACATCACTTTGGGGACAAACAGGGTCACAGCATGCCTGACATGAGGATGCCTAACTCCCCACAGGGCTGCTGGGCAAGGCATCCCACCTGCTGCCAGCGCTCTGGGACACCAGAGCATTCACCTCTCTGGTGGCAATGTGTTTGTGCTGAATGGCAACTCAGTCTCACCTTCCTCCTTCGTTTATAGGGATTCAGATCCCATTGCCCAGTGCACCACCATCAGAGGCTGCTGGCTGAGCCTGCTCAGACATTGGGGTCTGCTCAGGTCCAAGAGGCCTTAGGCAATGGTCAGATGAACTGCACGGTCCCTGATCACAGGTCTCCTCGCTTTCCCAAGTACCCACCTGTACCCAAGTACCGCACCCTGTCATCGTCTTTGAACCTACCAGCTTTTGTCCTTGGGGAGCACGGGCTAAGGGACATGAATCTGTGTCTTTCAATGGCTACGGCACTGATACCAGACAACTCAGCCTTGCCAAGGCAACCTGGGGAATGTTCCTGGAGATAGCTCACATATTTTGAATTTCAGATACTCGAGGTTAGCTGGCAGCTGGTCAGAGATTTTGAGGAGCCAGTACTTTTATTTGGACATCTACAATGGAGCTTAGGCAGCATTAAGCATCTAATTGCTCCTGCAATTCTACCTTTGCGTCCCGAACTGCTCCAGAAATGCCTTGACCCAAGAGTGATCTTTCACAGCTACACTTATCTACGGGTTTATCTCTAATGCATGAACTCTTCTGTGAATCGGTGAGTCCTATGGTAGCTTAGAAATTTCTACAGCTGATACCTGGACAAAAGGAGGGGGGTAAGAAGGAAGTTACTCCATATTTTGGAAAATATTCAGTAATCTTTATCTACCGCCTGCCTCTCAATCACTCCCAGTCCCCTAATTTTTTTCCTAAAGACTTACGAAAGCCAGTCAAAGAACAGAGACAGTTCCATGTGATTAGCATAATCATTCAAGAGAGCCACGAAGTAAATAATGAGTGACAAGCCACAAAGCCAAATTTTGAATTATGAAAATGATCAGCAGCTTTCAAGGACATTTACTGATGCTATCACTGCTCCTCTTCCAAATTAAAACTTTTTTATGAAAACACATGTCTACGTCCTCACAAGCATCTAGAATAAATGCGCACAAGACTCCAGTAATTAGGAAAGGTCCCAGATGGTTACTCTCCAAAGCATTTAGATTCTGGATTATTGAAAGTTTAAAAAACATTATTCTTCCTCTAATAATCTCTGTACCTCTCAAATGGATTTTTATAGATACCATGAATGTTCTTACTCTAGTATCACAATGAGTATAGTAACGGCTGTGTTACCCTACTGCGGGACTTAATGGATTCAGAAGGGATGCCAAGCCTGACAGCCTATGGAAGCACAGAAAAGGGGCTTCGCAAGGACTCTGGCTGGTGCAAATGCGCTACCAGACATATAAGAGGGTATATGAAGTAACCTGACATCGTGGTGCCAAAAGTTACTAATGTTAACAGTTCAAAGACAGTCAGCACAGAAGCAGGCTGTGAAAAGATTCAAGGAACGCAGCAGTTCACTGCAGAAGTGTATTTCAGGTTCAACGACTGCAAAGACAAGGAGGAAAAACTGCCACGTACGCGTATGTGTGCTTACCTCCTCCACCCCCCAAATTCCAGCAGAAGTAACGGAGAAGGAAGAAGGAATAACCAAACAGCAGGTAAGGAGTCTAAGTCAGCTTATGATAGGTGAACAAAGTACTAGAAACAAGTTCTGAATAAAAACACAGTATTTAAAGAAAAAATAAAAAAAGGTAAAAACAGATCTGTGCCATACAGAAGAAATGGCATGGTAAATTAAAAGGACCCTTTTTATACCTGGAAATTACAGGCTACTGAAGGGAAACATTCTGGAATTTGAAATATGCTTAAAAGACCTAAAACCCAGAACAGGTGTTGTCTGCCATCCAAAATTACTTTGAAGAGATGACAGACAATTAAGAGAAACTCTGAGTCATCATCCAGTATTGCTTGCTTAATCATACAAAAAGACTGAGACATAACACTACTTTATTTTCTACTACTCAAATGCTTTTTCTGTTACTGAAATCTATGATTTTCTGAAAGAGAAAACCTCCACACTGTAAAATCTGAACACTGTAAATGAAACATTAGGCACTGGGTTAGGAAACCAGCCAGCCCTTCTACACCACCTGAATATATCAATTTGAGATTTAATAGACACAGCTCTTCCAAAAAAGGATTGCAAGCTAAATGTGAAGGGCGAACGCTTGAGCTGGTGTGAATCAACATTGCTCCATCGAAGTCAACTGAACTACGCTCTTCAAAGAGGCTGAGGATCAATGCTCTGTTTAATATAAACAAGTATTAGGCAAACATTCCTAGTTTTCTGCTGAGATTTCACATGCCAGTCAGATTGCATTTCTCACCTCCAATTCAAGAGTATAAATGAAACGGCTCTGTACAACTTTCTGTTGGTAACACGAAGGCAACATTTGGCAGAAAGAAGCCTTCTGCAAACATCCAACGTGGGCTTAAAAATATTGTTGCTTTTCTACTGACAAAACTGATTTATCTTTAGCTACCAGATGGACTCAGGAAAGATGGATGAATTCTGTAATGGAGATGGAATGCCCTATTTTATGTCTGTCTCATTCCCACTCTGTATGCTCCTTTGCTCTGAATTCAATTGGATTAGAAAAACAAGATGAAAACTTTCACAAAAAAAAACATTTTTAAGAGTTTGTTTCGTTTTATTTGCAGAGAAGTATTTCAGTCAGCCTGTCTTTAAACTCCAGGTTATTCAGATAAGCAACAAACTAACTAGGAAAAAAGTTTTAAAAGCAAATACCACATATGTAACTTCAACAATCTCCTCTTTTTCAGAGTCCTAGCAGTGTTGCATTGAGCCATAAAGGAGGTTCATATTGCCACTGGTTAGAAGAATAGCAAAGCACCTGCTCCCACCACGAACAGCTTCGGAACCCAGAATGGTCCCCATTACCTGTCACCAAAACATCACCTGAGGGTCAGGTTTTGAATTGCACAAGTTCAGTCTCGGCAAAATAACTAATGTGCCTAGGAGCGCAAATGATCTAACTTCTACCAGAAAATCTACTAATTAAAAAAAAAAAAAAAAAACAAAAAAAACCCTACAACTGTCTTATTTTACTGTCACGCAATAACCACTTACGCCGTTAAACAAAATGTACAACGTCCTGCAAACACAAGCGGCAAGAAGCAGCGCAGGAAGCTGGACCCTGAATCTCTGATCCAGGTCATGACCATGGCAGACGGGAGGGCTCCCTGGAACAAGGGAGTCCCTCGGAAGGGCAGCAGGAGAGGAGAAAGGATAACTCAAGTGTATGCTGCTGGTGCTCTCAATTAACCCTTTCTTTCCAAAATCTTAAGCATGACACCTCCAAAAATCTGCCCTTTGAGACCAGCTGAATGCGAGGACAAAACCAAAGTGGGTACACGTATTTTTAAAGTAGCATTGTTCCCAGATGTTTAGCAACCCTCTTTCTTTATCATTAGATGTGCCTTTATCCTTGGCTGCCCGCGTGTGTTTACAAGCTTCCCTTTCACATTTCCTGTAACGTTCATCACAGTAAAATAACTACCAGGTTCTTCCTTATTCTTTGCCTCCCTTGTGAGCCAAAACAGTTTTAACCATTTCCCTAACCAGAGACAAACTTCGACTTGGTATTGCTGAGAGTCACCTGGGTACAGCACACACATCTGAGCAGGTCACTGACTTCTGAGGCGGTGTTTGTCCTTCTGTTTCCTGTCCCGCTCTCCGTCCCTGCTCGTTGAAAGGAAGCAGCTTGGAGCTTTGAATACGCCTTTGTGTGTGTAGGCTCCCCGCCTAAGGAAGCGGCATCAGTTTCAGCCCAGGTTTCAAGGCACTACACGGTGAATAACAGTACAGTCGAAAACGCACTGTGGTGCTCTACCATGAGGAGTGATTTTATCCTCGGACACGAGAAAAAGCAACCATACCGTGTGGCAGAATTTAACACTGTGAAATCAAGGTGGGCTTTGGCTTTAAGTTTCTATCCCAGGCTTTTAAGTTTCTATCCCAGGCTTTTAAGTTTCTATCCCAGGCTTTTAAGTTTCTATCCTAGGCACAGCCAACATTCAGAGCTAGGAGTTAGTGGTCTCACAATGAATACAGAAACACCGCAGTGAACTGTCTTCAGAAAAGGCAGTGCAGTGCTGGTTCGGTTTTGCTATACTTTTCCCTGGAGGGGAAAAAAAAGGCCAGGGGGTGTGGGGGGGTGCGGAAGTGATGAACCTAAGCCTTTACAAAGTTTTCAAGAAAAATTATCATGGAATTAGCTGAGGTGTTGTTTGCAAAAGGGCTGAAGTAACTGTCCAGGTTATAGGATGCTGTGCCATCTGTCTGTCAGGTTCAGACTAGAACTCACTTCAGTCGGTTCGGCGTCTACCCTCCATAACCGCTTTTATATATCTCTCAAAGCACCAACTGCCTCACAGGATTTACTGTGAGGA
Source organism: Chroicocephalus ridibundus (assembly GCF_963924245.1). Taxonomy (NCBI): domain Eukaryota; kingdom Metazoa; phylum Chordata; class Aves; order Charadriiformes; family Laridae; genus Chroicocephalus; species Chroicocephalus ridibundus. The sequence goes on along the minus strand of NC_086285.1, from coordinate 112,640,401 downwards.
TTTTCCTCTGCTTAAAATCCATGAAATACTTTTTCAGACACTACTGTTATTTCCTGTACTACTGACACGCACAAGTATCTTAAAGCACTTAGAAGCAGAATAATTGGTCAGGCCTGGTTAATTTATGAATAATAATCATGGGTTTGGTCTCTGGACGAGAGAGTGATTTTCATTTTTGTCATCCGTTGGACACCATTTGTTTGAGTTGGCTATAATGTGCTAGAAGTGTGACTCATACCCTGAGAGCCAGAGTCTCCATAGAGTTAAGTATCCTCATTCTCTCTCCACTTCTGAAAAAGAATTATTGCCTTGTGACTGTGTTTCTTGCTGCCTTGTTCTATGTTTTGATTTTTGTATTGGTAGTAGTATCTTGGGTATAACAGATGTCATTAGCAAAGTCCCTGCTCACATCAAGACAGGCCTGGCCCAAAAGAGCTTTTAATCTAAACAGGCAAAGGAAGGACGGAGGAAGAGAATCACAAAAAGGTTGATGGCAACATGGTTATAAGCTATTAAAACCATTGTACAGGAATATAGGAATGATGGATTCATCATCATCCGCACACACATGGTCTTGCTGGAGTTTCCCCTTCATTAAAAAAAAAAAAAAATTAAATAAAGACAATTAAAAAAAATCCTCTATCCTGTATTGCCACCAAATATTGCCATATAGCCATCACACCTTTTTAGGTGCTTCTTGAACTACAGCGCAGCACCGCAAAAAGAAATTCACTTGGTGTGGTTTTACGGGAAGTGAAAGGGGAGACGACTTACAAAGCTAAAACTATATGCCATCACGAAACAACGCCCCAAGAAGTGGGAAAGAATTAGATCTGGTTTACTACTTCTTTGTACTGCTTGGTTGCGTTCACTAGTACCTGGCAAGGGGCACGCTGACTCCAGTTCTCCCAGCAGTCTGGCATCTCTCGTGCTGAGCACCATTAGAGAAATGCATTGGCATGGTTCTGCTGTAGACAGTAAATGAGTGATTCCAAACATCGCGCAGATTGAACTTCAGACATCAGGAACATGATTAGAATTACGGAGTCCATCTGTACTTTCTCCAACATGAAATAAAGACAATATTACCGTTAAGGTAAAATTTTTACAGGAAGAATAGGGTTATTTAAACACTTATTTTGGAGGACAGGTTGTGGTTGGGTTTTTTTTATTTGTTTGGGGTTTTTAAGTGTATTCACTTGGAGCAAATAGATAAAATCCAGAAGACATTCCTGGTTCACACACTTCCTGTAAACTTGAGCAAACGCAGCAATTTTCAGACCAAGCCAATTTTTTGACTCAATTATATTTGGCTTAAAGTAGAGTTTATAATGAATCCTGGCAACACTTTAACTAAAGAGAAACTATCTCCCATGTATAAGTAAGAGTGTTTTAAATGTGAGTCATCTGAAAATCACCATCCTTGAAATGGGTTGACGTTTCAAAATGAACTTAATGACATTTTAAGGAACCCAATCTGTATTTTAAAGTAAGACCAATATATACTAAAAATTCAACTGTTACTGACGCTCACATAAAATGCAACTTTATTGTACAGCACTGTACTGAAAATTTATGCTTGTTTTTAAATAACACTGCATCTGAAATCTTTTCTCAAAATTTCTTTTTTTGCCTGTGTACACCATTGGTATGTATGGTATGTGTGTATGTGCGCACACAAACAATTTTATTGCGCTTCCAGAAAAAGACCTTAAAAAGAGAGTGTGACAGAAAAAGTAAATCATTGTGCTGGTATTATTTTAGATTTTCTCAAGAGCTCTCTCTCCTTATTTTTATTTTTTATTTTTATTCTGTTTCAAATTTTCCAGCTTAAAGTAGAATGCAAGCCTACGATAAAGTACTCCATGCATCTGTACTCAGAGGAAGTTTTACCACTTCAGTTTTTGTATTTGACACCTTTTAACTGTAGATATTAACTGAGTTCACTACGGGCCTGACTCTTAATTTTCTCCTTGGACAGATCTGCCATTTAACCAGTACTGAGAGGGGCTGAAAACGTTTTCCATGAATTTCCTGTCTTCTGGTCTCCTTGCTCCCCCTGGAAGTTCAAAACAATGGAGTGAAATAAGGGAAAATGCCAAAAGAATGTTATTAATACACAGCAAACTTAAAGGTGTCTCTGTCACAAATGGAATAATGTGGCGCACTGCAGAAGCGATAGTATTTATCTTGAAACAGTCTATCCAAACTATGTTCATTTACAATACTGATAACTTACGAGCAAGAGGAGCTGCATAGAAGAGACGATACAAGATAACTCCAGGAAAGTTCGAAGAACAAGAGAAATTAAGGCTATGCAGATTTCTACTCTTTAAATATGAGGAGAAACATGAAATTTGCCTTTTTCACAAGTACAAAGGGCTCAGGACGAGGCTAAGCCGGGATGGCTGATGCAAGAGAGGTGAAGCATTCGGAAAAGAAGTATGTGAGAGAGACTCAAAACATGCCTTGGGCACCAACTCGCATCTCATGCAAAAAACTGGTGAACCTCATGATATTCAGTGCCCCGTGAATATCAGTCTTGCAGGCTACGGCTTCCCAAACCTCACTTTACCACAAGTTTGGAAGGACTAGAGATGCTGCTGCAAGGGCACTGTCAGCAGACACCTCCCACAGCAGCAAGGAGAATCTTCAGGAAAGGTTTCCATCAGCATGAAACAAGTGACTGGGTCCCCTTCTGCCACATGCTAAGTGACAGATGCATCTTCACATGCAACATATAGTCAGTGAACACCTATAATGGTGATAATTTAGGAGGAAAGCGTTCTATGAGTATGTGCAAAATGTGTACCATTATGTACATTTTTCAAAAGTCACATTGCGGTTAATATCCAGTTTGGTTCCTCGAGCTGGCTCTTATTGATCGTCAGGACAAAAAAAAGTATCGGCTCACAACACTTAACGGATAGGATGTGTGTGCATGTGGAAAAACGCTTTGCAAAAGCTACCATCTATTTCAGAAAGCAAAAAGTGGTGGTAAGCATTCCAAATCATCATAAAAGTTACAAGAATTTTAATAATGCCACGTTTCAGAATGAAAAAGCCATATGCACACATACATCCTAAATACACAAATAACATGGGGGGAAAAAAACACATACTTTTCCTAATCCCTACATAGTATATTACTTCCATCAGAGCATCGATATAAGATTTTATCTAGCACCTTAATGAGTTTTATTGCCGAATCTCAATTACCATTACCCTTCACACATCTAGTTATACCATTTAAGTGAGAGCTAAGTACCTAGAAGCACCTCGACAAAGACACAGCCTAAATCCATTTTGCAGCTTCAAAATCTAATACCCTTCTTTGAAGATATGTCTTAATGAAAAGCAATGTGTTTTGCTGGCTAGAGGAGGCAGGGAGTAAAATTTTAAACATTATTACTTTGTAAGGCTGTGAGGGACTTTTAGATCATGTTAGTAACGTAAAGTGGTCTAACGTTTAGCTGTACAAATAATCACTGAAGCGCTTTTCAAGCAGTCTGACGTGCACAGGAGGGTTTTAGTGGAAAAGTGATTTGTGGGTACTGTATCACAAATGAGTGTTTTCCCATGGTAAATAGTGAACGTGGCTTATCTCTGGATTTCCCTGCATGTATCATAATGGTATCTAGTTTCCAGAATTACCTTATTTATTTCTGCTATTAATTTCTTTGTCTAGATATACAACAGCATGAGCAAGCACTCATCTAGCCATCTGAATATTTTCAGCAAACAGTAACGTTAAGGCAAGTTTTTATGCAACCATATGTAAAAAATTTTTCAATATTGTATTAAAATGCCTTTCTGATTTTATGTCACATTCCAGTACCTGACTCCTTCCCACATGCCCAAGAAAAAAAATCCCCAAAGGTCACTAAAGAGTACACGTCCTGGAATTGACTGCCAAACCTCGCCCAAGTTCTTTCATAATCAGGACATTGTCTCCAACCATACATCGGTCATTTCTGTTTTGCAGATTTGGAAAAGGTTAAACCACCAAATAAAGAAGCCGAGGTTAAAAGTGGGTTTCTCTAAACAGTCGTATTTTTGTGCTGAAATGAAACTAAAGGCTCGCAGAAGAAAACTTCAAGTTTAGGACACCATAGATCATCTTAATAGCAGATAAAGCATATTTGTACTGCCTACATAGTATTTCTCCTGTATATAAACTCTTAATCCATCAGGAAGAAGCAAAGAAAGCAGCAAAACCTCAAACCAGCTTTTGGGTATAATGAACCTTCATATATCTCTTGTTGTTTTATGCACGCAGTAGCATAAAATACCCCACATGGCTTGCAAAGTGTCTATGGTGCTGATGAGCACCAGTAGACGCAGTGAAGACATGGACTCCATTTTAGAGACCACTCTTTCCAATCATTATGTTCCCGCAATAGGCAAGCATATGGATGCATGTAGTAAGAAGTGGCTTCCCTGGTGCCCACTGATGCTGATGTTTTTGGCTCAAGGTTTAGGCTAATCATTAGGGGCAATCAATTGTAAGGAAAAGGTTGCACATTTGGTAATGTGAATGACTGTTTGCAAAGTTCCCAAAGAAAGCAAACAATTTCAAATCGTGTTGCACACCACTTGGTTTCAGGTCCAGATCGTTGCTGTTTCTGAGTAGCAGTGGAGGCCAATTACAGTTTGGCTGACCTACTACAGGAAAACGTCTAGCCAAAACTGATCCCATCCTTGCAAAATGGAGATTTTGCTTTTAGGAATATATCATATTCGAAGTTCTCTTGGTTACGTATCTGAATGCAGAGACAGCTTGCTTACAAACAGTCAAGCCAAGTATTTTCCAGGCAGTACAATAAAAGACCTTATTGCATAAGACCTTCCAATGCCCTCAATAAAAGGAAATGGAACAACCTTGACCCCTAGCTTTTATCCAAATGTATGAGGAGAGATTATCATCAACCTCCTATCCATGATCTGCCCAAATTGCTTACTTGCTGCCCAGCTCAGATGTCATACAACTGCAGAGATGTTTAGGAGTAAAGAAATGGATGAAAATGTTCACCAAGATATTAAAGGTAGCAAGATATTTCTGAAAAAAACAAGTGTTTTTAGATAGTTGAAAGTGACCATGGCTCACACCACTGTCACACAGGAATGAGAAATACCTGTCCACTGTTTGATATCAGCTATTCCAAATTTCCTATCCATCTAATCAAACTTTATTTCAGCAGCCAAGCAAAACCAAACACCACTCCCCTCCACCCCCCAAAACAACAACAACAACAAAAAAAAAAAACATAAGGAAAAGAAAAAGTAAAAGGGATACAGTTTTAGGAATGATAAAACATCATTTTAAAGTCTCGCTGATGCTTCCAGCTATTTACTGTCTGGCTCATTTTATTAATGTGAGGTTTCCACCAGGAATTACTTGTTTTCAAAAGACGAGTATTGCATTAATGTTAGGATCTGGCAAGTGAAAAAAACACAAAAGCCAAAGGCAGTAATAAATCAGTCAGTCTTTGGCTTGTCCCATATCCCAATCAGTCTTTTATGATATTAGATATATTTTAAACGTGAATTTCAATATTTTGCCTTGACCTTGTAACTGTTCTGCAGTTAATGGTTTAAAACATTGACTGCCATTATCAGGTTACAGTTCCTTTGCTGATGCAACAGTCTTCCCAAAACTACTTCCAGTAATAACATTTCTGTTTGGCTTACCCTGATCTAGCCCTTTAGCATAATTACTTCTTATCATCGAGTCAATCTAACACTCAAAATTAGCAGCTGATTTGCACATTTTACAGACAAATCAGATGAACTGAAATCCTGATTTTGGTAGAGTATATTCTTCCCACTGCAGACGTGGAGGCAGGGGGTGGCCAGGGGACAGCCACTGGATAGGAATGAAAAGCTGCCTATGTTGGCCAATAATTTTTAAGAAAACTCTTGAAACTGCCAAAACGACAAGCTTTCACTGCCTTCACCCACCTTTAAACATAGGCTAGAATAAAGACTGTGCACAGAAATCACACGTTTTTACATTTTAAACAGTCTCTTCTGACCTTTTAACAGATTCCGAGGTATATTTTCAGTGCCTGTCCATTTGAATAGCAAGTGAATATTCCGTCACTCTAAATACTTTACTTGCTCCACAAAGGGTTCACTGTTTTCCTCAATGATAAGCAAATACTCATCAGAGGTATATCTACCCAGAAAAGCTGGGGAAAAAGAAAAATCCCTAAAAATCAAAAGAGTTACAGCACTGAAAACTTCTGTGTGGGCACGGTTAACTAATATGAAAATGTCCTGTTGCAGCTTAGCAGAAAACGGTTCCCAATCTGTTCAGAGCAATCCAAAATAAACCTCTCAGATATGAAATCAGAGTGTTCGCATGGGGATTTACAGATTTAAATCACAAAACAAGAACTTTGTTTTGGAGTTGCTTTGGAGCCAAGCTATAGTTTGGGGGTTGAAGTAGGGATTCAAGTCAGTGACTTCATAGTTGAGAGTCTAAGGGGTTGGACTCATCTCTGGTGAGTTTTTTGTAAAACTAAATATCAAAAACTAAACCAATGTATTATTAAAGGCAATCGGGAGAAAGGTCTTCTTAATGTAAATGAAACCATCTCATTAATACAAATTCCAGTGCTGTGCATGCTAGCTTGTTCAGTATCTCAAAATTTTATGAAGATCTTACAAAGCCTCCTGATGCCGAGCTAAGTTTTCCCCAGCTGGAATGCAATTGCCTCCAGGCCAGAATACAAGCGTTATCTTGCAAATCAAAGCAACACCACGCAGCAGTTTATGTCAGTGTCAGAGAATGCCAGATCAACTGAACCTCACTGAGGAAACTCCACAGCCAATAAAGTAAATATAAACGTATCTAGAGTGTCTATAAATGATAAGTTTAAGAACATATAAATATTCCACTAAGTGATAGCTTGCCAGTAGGTAACATTTAAAACCAAATGCTATGTATCAACAGATTGCTCAGACCTCTTGTTCTTAAGTCCTCATGGTTTCCACTTTGTAGTTCTTCACAAGGTCTTAGTTGTAATTATCAAATTTGAAATCTGGCCAATAAATTGAATTAGGGAAAAAAAGGCTAATGGCCATACTTACAAGAGAACTGCCCAAAGATTTTTAATAACGTTCAAGAACCTGGTGTAACTTTTTTATTCTAAATTTGCCTCCCTTGTTAAGGTACTATCCGCGTACCGTGGAAGACAGCTGACAGACCCAAATTTTGCCTTTAAAACTAACTGGCCTCTAACTTTCTCTCCACTCTTCTACTTCCAGCCCACACACAAAAAAAACCCTTCATATTTCAAAGTGATTCTTAGATAACATCGTAAGATGTGCTGTAGCTGAAGCACAGTATCTCTGACCTATCCACCGCTCAGCTTTTCTGCCCCTTTGATCTCCAGGTCCAGATGGCTGCTTCCAAGCAAAGAGCGCTGTGAAAACAACTGCACTCCTTTGGAAAGCAACAGACACGTAAGATCTGTATCTCTTCTATATGGCAACTAAGTTTTCCCTTTAAAATTAATTTAAACATTTATTGGTCTAAGCTGCCAGTTTAATTAAACATTTTTTGTTACAACTCCAAGAGTTGAAATTCTGGGGCTCCAGAATGCCTATGCCAAAATCCATTCAGCCAAAGCACATTTTTTTGTTCGTCGCCAGCTGAGTATATAGAATTTGGCTCTGAAAAATAGGCCAGGACCTGTAACACTGCACCACATGCATATGAAATGCCTGAAGGTGCCAGCAATACGTACTGCACACAGCTTGACTTTACAAAATGCATATGTTCAAATCACCAGGTCAAGACTTGGGAGTAAACTCCCCGAAAACTAAGGCAGGAAGCGTGTCCTTTCTGTTGTGGTTACTGTATCTGTTTCTATCCTCCCCAACATCAGGGCGCACTGAGCATTCCCACAATTGCAATTGATGCCGGCGCCTGTTTGTACGTGTGCAAGCGCTCATTCTCACCAGTCCCCACACAGGGTTAAATCAGACACATTTCAGCAGTCTGCTCTTCACGCTAGACTGCGCCACGCACCTCAGAGTTTTCAAACGGGCTGTCACAGAGAAGTAGAAAGGAATCATGGCCACAGTGACCCTGCTGCTAAAGAGCTAGGGTATCACTGGAAAAAAACAATAATTAAAGGAATTTCGTTGATTCATTAGGATCTCTCCCCATGCGAGTGTTCATGAGTGATAAATGCAGATGCATGCAAGCAATGTAGTCTATTAAAACACCTGATTAAGGGAAAAAACAGTGAGGTTAATTGTATTTTCTACCTAAAATCATAGACTCATTGAATGGTGCGGGTTGGAAGGGACCTTAAAGATCATCTGGTTCCAAACTTCCTGCCGTGGGCAGGGACACCTCCCACTAGACCACCTCTGCCAATATTCAAATTCTGAAAAAAAGGAGGGTGAGACAAACGAGACCCTTTTGTGTATTTCTGACAGTTCATCACCCCAGAGTATCATGGTGAAAAAGGGAACCCATAAATAAGAAGAAAAACTATTGTAATATTGGGAAAGAGTTTTTTTAAAAAAGGGATCACCCCCTGCCCCCAGCTCATCAGTGACTGACAAGTAGATTTAGACGTGGTCCAAATACCAGGGTGGAAAGCTGTCCACCAAGAGCACTGGGCACCACAGTCTCGCTAATTGTTTTAAGTATCATCTCTTTTCTTCAAACAAGACTCACGGGATTAATTACACAGAAGAATAATCAAGACAACTCAATTTAAGGTTTATAAATAGCACTCGCAGTGCTAACACACACACGCTTAGCAATGGAAGGTAAATTAACCTGAATTATTGGATTACGGTCATTTCACTCACTAGAGTGAGCGTTCCCTGGAGGTATTTTTATGCTGTACACAAGGGATAGCCTTAACCTACCACTCATCGGCTGGCCCGGAGGAGTCAGGCTCAAGCCGCAGGAGACTAGCTACATTGTCTATGCGAGGGTCACATTTTCAACTCCATTCTCACATTAAGCACTTCATACCCTACCCCTCCGTGATCCTGTGGGGAGGACAGAGTGGATTCCCTTCTATTAATTCTCCATTTCCACAATTCTGTCCACAGTAAACTGTTCCAGGGAGACAGATTAAGCCTCCTAACAGCCCTTCACCCTCTTACACTCCAGTAGCTGCGCCTACAGTGCAAGGCAGGTGCCATCCTTGTTGCTCCCCACGGATCTCCTTCGGCGAAAAAACCCACAGCATGTGTGGCTGGGAGAGGAAGAAGGAGCTGTGATGGGCTTTAATAGATTTCCCAGGCTGGATGGCTGGGGGTGAGGCTGGAGGGCTACATCATGAAACTCATTTTCCCACAGTGCAGACACAACCAGTGTCCGATTTGACGGAGGACAGACTTCGGCTCTTCTAGGTATTGATCCTCATCAAGCACACACGCTTACACTGCTTTTCTCATAAATTACATCAACTTTCAGGTCACCTGTGAGACACAAAGTAAGCTTTCTTCCATCAAGTGCATGGACAGGAACTAAAAATATATAGAAGAAATGTACACCACAGTCTACACGTAATATAAGGCCAACATTGATCCATCTGTGCAGAGCTCTGCTAGGGTAGTAGTGCTGCCTAAAATATTTCTGCCTGTGCCTGTTCTTTAATAAATCTTTCATACAGAGATGAAAACTTTTCATGGAAAGTGTCTGCTTTCTTCAGGGCATTTTTACTGGAAAGACAAAATCCCACTGTTTTTTACCCTGAATGTCAAATCCTCACTTTTTGGCCAAAAACATTAAAACCTTACTAAATATTTTGGTAATAGAAACCTGACAAGTTTTCGATATATTGCTTTTTATCACAAAATGACAAGTTTTCTACAAAGACTATTCTGATCAGGGTAATAGTAGGAACACTCCATAAAAGAGATGTCTGCATGCATGTAAATAATTATTTAGCAGACACCGAAGCAATCAATAATTTGTTTGCCAGTTTTGCCAGTTCAATGAAATTTGTTCTGCCCTGTAAATGGTCTCCTATGAGCAGAACTTTATATCCCAAATTCAACAGATGTGGAAGCATTTGATGGACATCAGGCCTAACAATTTTTTAAATAAGCAACTAGAGGATCATCTAGATGCTCTACTTCACTCGTTTTACCAAGGATAATCCACTACAGTAGAGCAAAGGGTGGTGTTTGCGCACTAGGCACTCATTTTTACTACATAGTCCCTAATCCCAAAGCACTTTCCTGAGCTGCAACACCTGGTATATTGTCTGAGAAAAAACATTTATCATGGAATAAAACACTGGAACATCAAACTGACCTATTTAACAGATAGATTTTTCCACAGAGACAATATGTAAAAACAATCTAGACCTGTATGAGAGAGATCTATGTTAATTAACAGCCCTTTACAAAGAACTTCATTTTTCACATCCAGATTTGCAATTATCTTTTCTTGTGGTTTAGACTCTAAGCACATGCAGCCTCGGCCTGTGGAAAAAAATATATAAATCACTCTCCCATAGTGCCTGAATCCGCAAGCTCTTCAGTGAACTGATTTTTTTTTTCCCCCTCATTGTTTGTTATTTTTTATGAGGAGAACCGGAGGAACTAACCAAATAATTTTAGAGAGACCGCCTGTTTACACACAGTTGACTTTACGCTCATCTGCTCTGATCCTTCTTTGGCTCCCTGACGTCAGGACCACGTTCACACACGGATGAAACTCAGACAGTGGTTAGTGGTGTGAGGCAGTCTCTAAACTTAGGCACGTAAATTAGCAGGTCTGAATGTGGCTGCATGAAATGAAATTTCCTGATACCATTTATCAAGTAGATAAGAACCGCAAGCCAACAGATGAAGAAGCTGGACCCACAGCACAAATACCTTTGCCTCGAACACAGCATAGGCCTAGACCAAGGGAAATTTCCAGTCCCATACCCAAAACTAATTCCTTACTCATGATTAACACACCAGAAACAAAATGATCGTGGGTCCAGGTTATTTAGGGTAGCAGAACACATTTTGGTTAACAAAGATAAATTTGGCTTATGTCAAACAGTCAAGCAAGTGCCAAGCAGCTGTAAAATATACACTATGAATTTCACCAAAAATTGCTAACTTCCACTTAAATATTTTTATTTGATTTCACTATAAAGAAATCCATCACTGAAATAATTTCAGAAATAAAAAAAAACACAAAAAAACTACTCAGGTCAGCAGTGAGCTAAGAAGTCATTTGAAAAAGAAGTTATCTCAATGTAACAGACAAAAGAGAGTCACTGTCAATCATTATACAAAACAAGTGGATACTAAAATGAGATAATTAGTGCTGGAATTCAAAATGCTCAAAAACATAGCCGCTCAGGGAGAGGGAATGGATCCAGTGGTATTTTATAAAGTTGTGCAGCATCCTTCCTGTCTTCAAGAATCAATTCAATAGCTAAGATTAATACCATTTCTCAGGGGGTTTTGGTATAAAAATCTGCTAAGTTTGAAGGTTATTAAATTCCTAATGACATAGGTAAACTACCCGTAAGGGTTTTATGTGAAAGATGCCAATAACTAGGGCCCAGAATATTCAAGTCAAGAAACTGAATGAGGATGCAAACAAGCCACTGAGCAAAATTCATCTGGCAAACCAGTTTTTAATAGCCAGACTGAAAACCACAGTGCTTCAAACAGCTGCAATGGTGAAGACAGAAGCAGAGACGGACCCTGAACATTGCAGTATGGAGTCTCTCAAAGTTCCTTCCGCAATAAGTCAACAACATTCCCTTTCACACTGTTGTTAGCAGCACCTCTAACGCACAAGGAAAGGTGAATTTCTCATGTACGAACAGAGAAAATGGTCTGTCCTTGCCTTTGCATTATCTGACACTGTACAAAAATAAGGGGAGTATGGAGAGTAAAGGAAAAAACAGAGCAGTGAACTGCCCCGAGCACCAAACTCCCCACATACAACTCTTACGTGAACATGTGCCCGTGAAACAGCTCTAACCATGATATCTAATTCTGAGGTACTAAAGAAATACATAAAATCATGACTCGGCACCCAAATCCCATGTTTTCCAAGCCTTAGATGCCTCTTTAAAAAACCACCTGCTTCACTGAACTGAGGGCTAAGTCATTAAAGAAGATACACATAACAGGGACTTTTTTCAGGACTAAGCACAATTGTGAGGTCCTTGCTTCTGATTTTAGAAAGGCTTTGTCTCACCACCTTCTACTGACTCACGGAAAAAACAAATGTGGCATTAATGTTAGCAGCAGACTGGCTAAGCCTACTCCTTTCTCCAGGAACTGCAAGTTTCTGTCCCTTTCTATGAGTCTGGAGAGAAATTATAGCAGCCTCTGTGCTTTCTTGATCTAGACCCAAGCCAGAGTACACAGAATTTCTTATGAAATGAAATGACAAAAAAACATCCCCAGCGTTCAACCGTTCCACAGACAAACAAAGTGAAGAACCAAGGCAATAGTACTGCGTGATACAGGGTCAGAGCCTCTGCGAGTATAAATCAACAAAACTGTTTGTACCATAACGCCTTACCAAAAATTCCCCTGTTCTGTTATCATAAAGTGCATTTTTTTGGGGCATTTATATTTCAACTTGAAATTTATCGTGTGCCTGATTCTGTGCAAACGGAAGGCTATGGCAATGCTTTCACTGAACTTGAAAAAAGCCATATTGAGCCTCTGAACACTTCTTAGGAATCTTTTAAACCTTTTTCTGATTGTTCTTCAAGGTCAGGAAAAACAGCTAATAAAACAGATTTATAGATTTAAAAATAAATAAATTTTAAAATCCCTGAAGTTCCAGAAGGGAGCTTTAAAATGCCAGGACTATTTCTTCTATGGAAACCAACTCACGAGTCTTTTAAAGCAGTCAGTCTTCCCTGCTTTCATACTTCAGGACTATGGGAGCGATTAAATTCAAGGAGATACCAACAAGCTAACCTTCATCCCCATCACGTTATGACTTATCATCATGAACGAGCACATGAAATTACAGATAATGCTGAAATATATGATGGGGGAGACTATTGACTCCCCCACTAGGAGGGATATAGTAAAGAATACACATAAATAAGAAAATAACCAATATTTCCTGACTAATTACCTACAAATCTAAGAGTGTTTGGGTAAACTCTCAGGGTCATGTTTATGTTAGTGAATGCTGGCAGGTATATATCACTATGTTTATCTGCGAGACAAACTGTTACTGTGCTACAGCTTTTGACAACATGGCTGCACTTGCTTGTTAGGAGCGTCCACAACAAATATCTGACTCATAGAGGCCAGCTCTGGTGTTTATATTACTTTATTTGTATCAACCCAAACGTCAAAATAAGTATAATTTACTGAAACTAGACTCAGTCCCAAATTACACACCACAGAAGACACAGACACCAAATACCTGTAATGAAATACTTTCACGGTGCTTTTATAGCCTGAGGAAATTTGTACAATCAAAAACAAACAAACAAAAAACCCCAAGGTCTTCACATAAAAATCTCTTCAAATCAGGTATGTTGCTTGTGGTAATTAGTAAACCAGAAAAGGGAGAAAGCTCTGTGACCCCAGCTGCCTTTCGCCACGGACCACCACGTGTCCATGGAAGGTTTCTGTAACCTGACGATCTGCCCCACGGCACACAAAAGGCTGTGGAGCTGGGTGAGATGAATTACCACGAACTGATTCTGCAATTATTACTGCAGCACTAATTACTGCAGCGCCAAAGGCATCCAAGGCCAGGGCAAAACTGCAGGAGTTGTGCCCACCTAAAGGCAGAAGTGGTTTCTAGCAGGGAGCAGCAGGGGAGTACAAGGTGTCCTAAGACCGTTTTCTTCCCACCTTGCTACCCTTTCTCCACCCCAGCCCTGCAGGCTGCCTCCCTCCCCAGGCTGCAGCACCGACATCTCCTCAGATGACGTACTGCACGGACAGTGGACCACAAAGCAACAGCCGTGACCTGTTCCCCCCTGCTGAGAAGCGCTCCTCCTTCGGGACAGCACTCCTTCAAAAAAAATAAAATAAAATAAAAAAAAATACTCAAGCTTCATAAACCTCTGCTCAAAGTTACTCGCCCAACCCGCCTCACAAGAAATACTTTTGTAATGAACATTGCTGTGAAGGAGGCTCTGAGGGAATTTGTTGTTTTATCCCGCACTTCCTTTAAGTTTACCTTGCAAACAGAGGCAAATTGTTCCTTTTTCTCTAAGCAGAGAAGCTGTCAATATTAAAAACAAATCTGCATCTCCTACTGAGGCCAGGGTTTATTTTCTTTCTTTCTTTTTTTTTTTTTTTTTTTTTTTTTTTTTTTTTTTTAAAACAGGAGCATCTTATGAACCAAGACAAACATGTGAGGCTTGGTTCATGACCAGCAAAAACACATATTCTAAATATCAGTGGACTGCAAGCAACCCTAACTTTTGCTACTGGTCTCAAAGTGTTTACACACGACTTCAGCTTGATTCTATTATATTTTTTACCTAGAATAAGAGACTAAAACTGGCCAACGCAAGCCTCCCAATTAGAAGAGCCATCGTAAAAAATACGAAGCCACACAACGCAAGGAACAAAAACAGCACCTGCAAGAGAAATTCAACGCACTTTCTGTATTCTCTTCTCTTACATGTGGCTGCACATTTATAATTTTAAGTGGAAGAACTTTTCAGAGTGGGATGACTTTAGGGAAAATCCATGTATCTTGAAGAATTTGGAAAGAAAAAGAATGTGGATTATTCTCAGGAATTAGTTTATTAGGAAAAAAACAACACACGAACACACAATAAGTGAAGTTCTGGTAGAAGAACCTCAAGTCTATGCAATCTTCCTTTCAGACAAAGATTGATAGTTTGTTCAGCAAAGCACCTACACACAACGAAACACCGTCTTAGTGGCTTCACTTCAGAAAGACCACCTGAAATCAGACTCCTTGATTCCTCGGCAACACTAAATTAGCTCATCTGCAGTCCTGCTGCACGGTCAGGACAAGCAGCTTTCTCCAAGCATGCAGCAAAGTTCTTCCTCACATGGATCTTAACTGCTGGGCATGTTTTCCTAAAGTAAGAGAAAGACTAGTTTCTTCAAACTTTATTTACACAGATACCATATGTGATAATATGCCTATTGTTTTCTATATTTGTACAAGGAATATGGAAACTGAAGTTACAGAAAAATGTCTGCGTATCTATGTGATGACCACTTCTGGGTATTTAAGGTGCTACTGATGTAGTGCAACCATGCAGGTGTGCCAATAAGGTTGTCTTGTGCCCTTCCTACGGAGGGTCTTAATGCAAACAACCTAAAAGCCTAAAACACACATCATCTATAAATATCCAGTTGGACCCACCTAAGCAACAAAAAACATCCCTTCTAAATGATGAATTTTATCATCTCATCAATTTCTAGTTAGCAAACTGTCCGGCAGAAAGCATACCGGCCTATGAGACCACACAGCACCTTACAGAGTTTGTAATAACTCTATTATAAATAATAATGAACTATAATAGCTTCGAGGTTTTTTCCAGTCTAAAATATATATGGCAAACCCAAACAAAAACATTGGGCTAAGTGCAAGTATAATTGTCATCGTGGTGGTGATGGCTGCACTACACTCTCTAGAATGGTCTGATATATACAACATCTTATGGATAAGAGCGTGAGGAGCAGCCACAGCAAAACAAAACCCTATAAAGGCCTGCTTAAGATGAGGAGCTGGAGATCGTATCATAACGAGAACACTTCTGCAAGTACGAAGTTATTGAGTGTAGTGAGTACGCAGGGGATACACAGCTACAACAATGGATCGAGAGATCCTCCGCTCTCCCAGCTTTGCAGCGTGTGGTTTTTTTCCCTTGGCTCCCATGCAACGTGTGGCGAACGGCAAGCCCTCTCCGCCTTGGAGCGCGTCTGTACTGCAGAGCACAGCATCTGATAAGGGCAGTGAAGCTAAATTTTAGAGAGGAGCAGTAAAAGTTGCCGCAGCAGGGTAGCAGAGCGACCCACAGTGAGTTTTGCCTAGAGCAAGAGCGGCTTCAGGAGCCAAGCTAACCATTTAACTGCTTAACATACCTTCACACTTCAGCGCAGCTCCTTCAGTACGAATTCAATGCTGTGACAGCATAACACTACAGCAAGACTTAAAATTGTAAAGGGCTATAGCCAAGATCTGAGTAAACTGAATGAGGGGTACATTTTCTGCTTGCCAGTATCTGCGTGCAACCAAATTTATTTTTTTTTTCAGATGCCCATATCTGCATCTGGAAAAAAAAAAAGTTAATAAATTCTGGTTTACACTGAAAAGCAAATGCTTCCATTATGGACTAAACTTTTCCTTACTGAAGGCTTCTGTTTAATCACTTTCTGATTATACTGAAGCAGACTGCTGGCTGTAAACAGAAAGCAAAAAATCTAAACTAAATGCACAGACAGTCACATAACTTTCTCATGGCTAATGTGAAGAATAACATTTAGCACATCTATTCCAAACGAAAGCACTTTTAAAGAAGATTTCGTTCTGCGCTGTAAACTTACATAATGGGAGGTGTTAAGTGGCATATGATCAGCTTTATATTTACGTAACTGTCATCACAGCCCCTCGTGTTTGTGAATGGGACTTGCTCTAGTAACAGTAATGGACCAACTCAGTCAGAACACGCTGGGGGTTTTTTTATAACACTGCCTACAAACTGAGGATTCTCCAGTTTCATTGTAAAAAAAATAATCTAAACATTATAAATTCAGGTTTAAACTATATTTTTATGTTTACGCACATTACTATTTATAAACATACTACATTTCAAATTAAATCCTTGAATCCAAAATTTTTTGGCACTTTTTAGGCTTTGAATTTTGTAAGGAAAGGTACTGTGCTCAAGAATGTGCCACTAGTAATTATTTAAGTATAAGTACAGCACCTACTTTTGGTGGGGGGAAAGAAACCTTCAACACCGCCCCGAAAATGTTCATTATAATTTTTTTTTCTTCACTTTTCAAGGTGTTTCATACCATAACCTCTTCAGCCCAGCCCAATTTCTCTGTTGAAAGATACACGCTCAGCTCAGCAAGGTCACCCCGCTAGAGAACTAATGTTTGTATACCACGTACGGCACCAAAGCCAGGCTATACGTAAATCTACGGGATCACAGTGTCATTATCCTAAAAGTCAAAGTAGCTCACGGATACATCTCGGATAAGAGCCCGCCTTCCCCAGCTTGGAGTTCCCCTCGCTGAGTGCCAGAACACAGTGCTCCCAAAGGAACACTGCAGTTTATTTCCTGTCCTTCGTCCTCATGGAGAGGAGGATGAAAAAGGGACCGCCCTGCAACCGCACACGGCTCCCAACAGCAGCGAGGGAGGAAAAGACACAACAGTGCCACCTTGCAGGAGTAACTTCTGTACAAAGCTTCTGATCTTCTCAAAAAGCTACTGCTGAAGGAAAAAGCTGTATCAAAAAAAAAAAACAAAAAACAAAAAACAACAAAACAAACACCAAAAACCTAAACCAAACCAAACAACCTTAACAGCAGATGATTAAAAGAAAAAAAAAAAAAAAAGGTTTCTTTTCAAAGGATGGTTTTTCCCACTCATCCCAACACTTCAGTATGCATTAGGACTAGTCAGATGAAGCCAAAAGGGACAGTACGCCCCATTCAAACAAAACTGTTTTAGTGTTAGCACTATCCAACATAAACTTTGTGACTTTGCACAACATTCTTCTGCGAAATAAACTCAAGCCATTTGCCAGCAATAACCTATATATTGACATGGTATTAACAGAAACTTGGAGGCCTCAGCTGGGAGACAAACTGTCAACCAACCACTAATTGGTTTTTATGACGTGACTCATAGTTTAGTAATTTCCCAGAATTTAATCACAGGGCACCCAGAAAGATCAATTAAAGAACAGGCTCAGAATTTGTTAGAGCCCTGTGTGAGACAGGGGAAGGCAATGACCTCAGCAGCTTTGCCACAGAATTTTATGAATGAACAAAGAAAGGATTTAAAAGGTAAGTTAAACTAATCTTGTGTTTCCTTGCAGACCCACTCATTGTTTTTCCAAAGGAGTGACTTTTTAAAATGAAGTAAAAATTGAAGGATTCTGTGTTGTAGCTACTGTTTATTTTACAACTTCATTTACACATGACCATTACGCGTGTGTCTTGAATTGCTCCTTATTTTTGGCTGTATCTTCTTTTATATCTCTCTCAATGAAAAGGGAGAAAAAAAAAATCAGAGTAAGAGTAAATTCCTTTGGATTCTTGTACAAGCATCACATCACATTATCAGAACGAATAGTACAGAATTCATCCTTCCTGCCCCCCGAAACCATCATTATTAAAATGGTCCTAACAGTCCTTAACACAAAGAAAGATAAAATGTTATTTTGGCCACAAAAATCCTATGATTTCCCTTGTCTCTTCATTAATTTTCAAGCTTTCTCACACACACACACACACACACACACACACACACACACTGAAATCCATTATCCCCCTTCCTGCTTTCGACTATGGAGTTTTTTCAAAAACCGTATGAAAATCACAATGAAACGTTGAGAACTTTTCTTTCTCAGTTCTGAAAAGGTTTTAAACAAATTTGCTTATTCTGATCAGTTGCACTCAGTAATGTTGTTCTGTGCAAATTTACAGAATATAATCCAGACGAGTACTGCACAACAGTGATTAAAACCCCATTCCCCTGCCTTTCTGGTTTTTGTTCTGCAAAAAGCCCTTCTTCACCGAGAGCTCTCAGAAAATGAGATTTAACTTATTTTCCTCACCAGGTTAAGTGAAACAAGGTTATATTGAAATGGTCTGAAGAAGAGAGAATTTTTGAAGATGTACTAAGCCCTGTAACGATTATCTCAAATATTATTTAAATATGAAAATCACTAAATATTTCACTTTGGTTTTCCTTACAATAACAATCAGCACCAGACTGAGTCATGCACGTTACATGCTAAAACAAGGGAGAAAAACAGAATAAAAGGAGCTTTGTGGGCACGTGTACTCTCTCAGACAGCACAGGAACACTCACATTGGTGTTTTGCACCTAAATGAAAATGTTTCTTAATTTCTTCAAACCAGAATTTATCTATTGGCACGTATTCAGGCTTACTGTCTTTGTACTGACTTTTCTGATGATGATGAACACTTGATGAGGCAAGATGGAAAGCTAGGGTACGTGAGAGCGGATTGGGAAGAGACCCCATATCTATGCAGCTGCTGCTACTGTTTTACATGCTTCAAAAGCCCATTACGCATGACACTGTCATGTAACTCAACACGAGAAAAGCTTCAGCATCTTGAAATTCTCATACTTCCTCAGAGGAGTACAGTGACTACCTGGATGCTAGACGGGCATCGGGTACTGGAGGAGCTCCACTTTGCAAGAAAAATCAAATATTTAAGGAGAGGGATATGGAGGAGAAGAGGAGGGATAGCAAAAAAAGGCGCTGTTAGCCAAGCACACTTGGGATACAGGAGAACCAGATTCAGGTCTCTGCTCTGAATTAGAACAGGATGTTAACACATCTGCTAGCACGGTGGATGCATTTTAAAGTTCCCCGCTTCATCCGGAGGCAGAACAGAAACGTTTGAGTAATGAGAAACTGCACACCTAGCTCTGCTTCTGCACCAACAGCTTCATTTTCGAGAGTTCACAGCTCCCTCTAAATCGCATTAAGACCAGAGCTTAAACGTTAATTATGGAGGATGTGCATATTAATTTTCTGCTTCCTTCTCTCCGTAAGTAACGGGAATGCTTTTAAATGCCTTTTGCTTGGTTTCTTAGGGGCTTACTTGGTTTCTTAATATATTACAGGGCACTTCCTGCGCTGCTTACAGAAGCAAATTTCCCACTGCTAGTGGGAGCTTTCCCTGAGTAAGGTCAGCAGATTTGGTCCCAAGGGAGTGAACCGATCTTCGGGCTTAGCTACCCTGAAGATCCAGCAGAAAGCAAAACAGATATCATTCTTGTTTAAAATTTGCTACTATACTATATCCTTCTCAGCCACATCATCCAACACAAACAACTAGGAAACGTTTTGCTGCAATAATCCTTTCAATTAAGGCTCCCATTACAGTGAAACAGCTGCTCACTACAATACATCATTGTCATGGAACTATTTATTTCCCAGAAAACATTTTTTTAGTTGTTAAGACAGATGCAATAAACCAGATCCACGGAAGTAGCAGAAAACAAAGCAGCAAGCAAAATCTGACCAGCTAAATATCCTTGCACTGAAAAAGGGGTGCTTTCTATGAGGGCACAATTTCTTCTTCTGGGATGAAAAAAAAAAAAAGCCCACTGAATTTGAGGCACGTCTGGTGTCTCACTCTCAACATCACATCAATGAGCTACAACTGAAATAACAGCCCAAGCCCTCACACGTACATCATTAAAAAGAAAACACTCTAAAAACTTCTGTCCTCCCGCTGATCAGTGGTGTTCGCATGCGCCCTTAAAAGCCTTTTGGAATGCCTGCATGATAAATATTTGATGGGCAACCTCTTGCTTAATGACAGAATCAGGTGCTGCTGTCAGCGTGTAAAGCTAAACGAATCAGCGCCTTGTTACTGCCTCCCGCTCCACTCATACATGCTCACGCCCTCCTGCATAAGCAGGAGCCTTAGCGGCCTGCTGAATGCTATTTATTTATTTTACTAACAAGCCCAACTCACATTAACTGTCACCAGAATATAAGCAGTAGTGACAAAAAGCATTATCATGAATAATTTAATCCAAGCTTTGTGAGTGCTGGAAAACAAGCAGTTTTCTTGCTGTAAACTCAGTCCCTCTGATTTCAACTCCAGGCAGCTTGCCTACGTTTCAGACAATAGTGATAGCAGGAGGAGGGGACACTCCTCTTCTACCTCCATGTTCCCAATGGCTTGAAAACATTCCTTGTCAACTGCACCTCTGATAGCAACCTGCAGTTAGTACTTCAGAAACCAAAGAAATTAAGAGAACCACCTTCAGGTCAGAAGCTGCAGATACAGTAAGGTGCCCTAGAGGAGCCAGACGCTAAGAACCAAGATCAGCTCTGTATTCCTGTTTCCCGGCAGAAGGTCCAAATCCAGCACTCACTCTTTGCCCATGAAGGCCAGACAGGTCCTCAGACTGATTGGGGATCTATACAACCTGCACAGATATTTGTCTAGATAGAGTTGATGATGCCAGGGCCTGTATCACTGCAGTACTAAATGATTTCTCAGAACAGTCAGAAATACAATCAGTAAACATTCAAGAATTTGCTATCTAGTTCTCCTTTTACTCTCAAAAGCTTCGTAAAAAAGCAGTTAATAAATAGCATCTATGCATCATGCCCTCCTGGCTTCTTGTTCATCCACTGAGCACCAAGGGATCATTTGAGGGTAGCTCATGAAAGGAACAAAGCAGTGGGAGCACAAAGCACTGCACTAGGTGATCAAGAAAAAAAAAAATATGTTAAAACACACAACTAACAAGGAGAAGGGAAGGCAGACCACTTCAAGAGAAGAAAAGAAAAAGACAAGGCCACAGTACTCATACAGTGGAAATTCTCTTTGAGGATCACTATGACATGAAAGTACAGTGCTGATCTACAAAAAGTAACACCAATCGAGATCTCCACCTGAGGCTTTCCAATTCCCTGGGGATTCAGCCTCTGGATTCAAATCCATTATAGACACAGGATCATCCACAAGAAGACAGGCTCAGTTCTGAAGTCTGATGAGAGAGGTCTTGACATCTACCAACTACTGTGCTCTAGAGCCAATATTATTTTCTGTCATAATATTCTCCAGTCCAAAGACGTACACGCTCTTTCGTGTGTGAAGGAGAAATATAGAATGGAAAAAAAAAAAATATCCATGCTCAACACTCAATTTGAGGGATGCAGTAGGTCCCTCTCTTGCTGATCAGAACCTATTTGAAATAAAATGAGGTAGGATGAGAAGCGAAAACACAGAAGAAAAATAAATTATGTATGAATTTTAAAGAAATTATGTTTGCCTCAGTGGACAAATTTCTGGTATTACCAGAGAGTAATATGTAGCAAAAAGCTGGTGTCAAGGGCACTGCAAAGGGAAGTGGTGCTAATGCCATCACCCGCCTTGCGGGCTAATACAGTCCAGGGCTCGCTTCTTACTGCTTCTTCAGATATCATTTAGGTGACTGAAGTACTGTATGGTAGATTCACAACATGCCTTGAAGGTGTGACTGCCTTCAAACAAGGCTACAGCAACAGCAGCCGAGCAAATGGGAACATCTGCACTGCCTTTGAAAAACTACACAGTGCTTTTATTGAAATTCCTCTCACCTACAGGTTGGTCATAATAATAAAAACACATACCTAATAGTTTACTGGCTTTTTCTCCTCTTCCTTTATGACAACATAATGAAACACAGTTGTTAACATACAATGGCATTAGAAATGAGAATAAGGAGGCCAAAAATGTGTTTTATATTCTTCCTACTCTTCTATTTTCCAAACCTAAACATAATCCTCTAGGACAGCCCCTCCTCTAACATAAATGAACTCAGAGTTCTTCTGACTTTTGAACTCTTGAACACAGTACTGATGACCACAGTAATGCTCCAAAGTCTTCCAAAAATTTCCATCATCTTAACCAAATCACCAGAAAGTTTCAAGTCTGCAATTGTTAATTGGGACTAACGTAACATAAACCACTAACTCTCCCCAGACAACTCAAAACATAGACAAGAAACCTCTGCAAACCATCTGACTGTTACTGTTTATACACAGGTTTGCTGGAGACACTGACCAAATGATTTGGGTAATGTGGGTTTAGAGGCACCAGCTGGGTCACCAATTCTACTTCCCACTATCACAGGTGACCAAAGGATATATTCTGGCTCATAAAAGGATCATATTCCACTTCAAAATGAGATGGGTCCTTATGCTCGCTGTTCTTATTAGAAGCTGGCACCTAGGAAACTCCTAATCTATGGCCCACCATGTATACACAGTCTCTGGATGGTGTGCCAGCACCTTCGTTTAACCCCAAAAGCCTTTGGCCTTCTCGAGCATCTCCCAATCCAAATCTAGAACAACAATTTCCCCTTGCAGAATGAAAATGTAGAAAAGTTACTTCAAGATATGAGATGTGCTATTTCTTTCTCACTCTTGTACATTAACATCTCTTGTACATTTACATCTTTCTTTGCTTCAGTCACCACATAGTCCTTCTTGGCACTTAGTCACCTTATCAAAACATTGTTTCGGTTGATTAGCAAAACCCAGTTTTAGAAAAGCCATTTTCGTTTCACCTCTTTTTTTCCAGTTGCTTCAAGATATTTATTTTTTCTTCTCTTCCAAATGTATTCCAAAATTTGGAAAATACGAGTTCACAGGAGTTCATATGCAAGATCATTTCCCCCTTTTTTTCAGGATTTGAGCTAATATTTTCATTCTTCAATCTAGGGTATCACACTCGCTTTCAGGAGGAAGATTTTTCAGCCTTTAAAACTTAAGCATTTAAAGTCCTTGGGTCTTCCTTCTCCCTCACTTACAGTAGTTCTCCTTTTTCCAACCTCCTTCCCAGCAGCCGCTTTTGCCTTTGCCTCTGTGTTTAACACTACTGCCCTTATTCAAAACTGAAGCACACTCCTATTTAAAGTTTTGGCCATGCCTAGACAATATTTATTTCCTACTTCATCCCTATTGTATTACCAGCCACGCTTTTCATTATTTTGTATTCATATGGCTGAACACATTTTTATTCCTTGTGTCAGTTCCCTTTGCAGAGTTTAACTCAGCTTGACTTCTGGCAAATTCTATTTCATCCAAACACTTCTTGACCTCTAAGATGGTTTCCTTACAGATTATTCCCCTTTTGCTCATTCCTTGCAAACTCTCTGTTTATTCTTAATGTTCTTTGTGGGAGTGGCTGGTCAGCAAGTTAGGTCTGGAGTTCACCCCTAAAAGCCACCAGTGCTTAAGATGGGAGTTCTAGAAAGGTTGCTGCATTTTTAGCTAGAACATGTCACCACATTCAAATGCTTGAGCTCTTCCGTCACTATCGAGTTTCCCTAAACATACTTCGCACTTGAGGTTAACAAAACTTTAAAGACTGGTTTTTTTATTAGCTTTGGATCATAAGAATAGTGATGACCAACTCTCTCTGACGTCCTTAGTCCCTCCAAAACCAATTTTAAAATATCACTGATTGTTCACAAGTCAATAGCTTTTTAAGAAGTTGTTTGCATTAGGGAAGATCTGGCTGTATGGTAATTTGAATCATTCATCCTCTAATTTAGAGCATCCCGTAACAATTCCGTGTTGATTTTCTCCTCTAGTACTATCTGAATCCAGTCAGATCTTATCACCCTCTTACCTTCTTCCTGCAATGTAATTTTGACTTCCAAATGATTCTACTGTAGATGTAGATTCAACAGTATTCCTCCTGTCTCTCTACAGTCTGCTTACTGATTTACAGAGCTAAGAAGCTATACCACTGTAATCATTTTTATTTCCGTTTGATCTCTGCATCGTACAGCTTTTGACAGAGCTCGATCAAGACATCTCAGCAGAATTGGCACAATGGAACTTTTGCTACCCAAAGGGTTGGTTCATGCCTGCTATGGGGTGGACAGGGCATGAGAAAGGGGCATCACTGGGATGGAGCCTCCGACCGAGTGCAGCAGCAGGGAGGTGAGTGCTGCATCTCACACTACCACATTCCTAAGAAGCCAGCCCGGCTGAAGCGCTGTCACAGCTACAGCGGACAGCAGAAGGGGGCTCAAGGAAACTGCCTCCTTGGTCAATATCTAAAACCTGAGCCTGCTTCCAAAATATTGCCCGAAAAAATAAGCTATAACATTTACAACCACAAATCAACTTCCATTACAAGTCTTTGCCACCAAAACGCCTCTGCGTTCAGAGCTGTACTTCAAACGTGGATCCTCGCCGAGATGTACGCAAATAATCCACATCAAATTATGCCAATGAGCAAAAAAAAAAAAAGGACACACCCCTGCTTATCAAAACCAACACAGAAAGAACTGTGAGACTTTTCAATCATTTACATATACAACACACTAAAAAAACCAACACAATTTAACTCAGAGAAAGTCATGCTGCAGGACAAAGAGGAGAAAACAAGTTCTTGAAGTTTGGCATTCCTGGCATACTCAGTACCATCCTTTTTCCATCAAATTCTGTGGGCTGACAAAGCAGTATTAGGATTGCAGAACTGTATGACACATATACAGTCATATTCTACGGTCTGTGATGTTGCTGTTCGTGCATTCTTTTGTAAAATTCATTTTCATAATTTCATTATTTAATTCAATTTTAAACGTGCCACAAGGTCATTCTGAGTTTAAAATCCTTTCGCCTTCACATTAAGCCTACCTCAGATCCAGAATTTGAGAAAGTCTGCACATTCAGGACAGCATTCTCGTCAGCGCTCAACTTTACAGCTGGGCCTAAAAGCACACTTTCTGCCCTTGTCTCGCCCTAACTCATAGCAGAAATTTCTCCTTAGGCTTTAGTAGTGTTAGGTGGGAGGACTGCTAGCTTATAGCAAACTCTCTTAATTTACAATATTGATTCTAGATTAGATTCCCATTTCTTCACTTTCAACTTCCAGATACAACAATATAAAAGTTTTATTTTGCACATACTTCCTGGAAAGAAGAAAATTGACTAATTTTCAATTATTTTAACACAAAGGACAGGCTAGAAAAGTAACCTTCACAAGCTGTAAAAAGTAAAATTGATATTATTTAGGTGCTACATGTAACTTAATGAATTAGGAAAAAAAAAAAAAAAAAGAAAGAATGTTTTTCAGAATTACTGCCAAGAACAAAAATTTCTGAGAGGTCTTATCCGTGCCTCTGAATTACTGTTCCAGGAAATAAATTTGCATTTACCTATACCTTGGAGTGAAAAGGGAGCTTTGTTTTGGCTCTACGTCTTTATTCACTGCTAGAGTTAAATTAAACATTGTTAATTAATGACATATTCAGTCTGAAGCTATCACCAGGGAAGGGGATAGGCTTGGAATTGACTTGAAACATTAAAATAACTAAAGAAATAACTTCCAGATCAACCTAAACTGTTTTGGTTTTTTTCCTAAAACAAAAGTTATTCAATATCTAATGAAAATTATTGCTTTAACATAAGTTAAATAATAGAAAAACTAATGCAGCTATAAGCGTGCTCAGTTTTACAGTGAAAACAGTTTTCTGAATTTAAACTTGTGATAGCGGCAATCTCCTTTAAAATGGCTTTTTCCATTTAAATTAGTATTTCCACCAGCATCACCACCCCCCCCAAAAAAAAAAAAAAATCACACCAGTCTTACTGCAAGCACAGCATTTCAAAGCCCTCTGAAGAATTCTTGCCCTCTGTACCAAAAGCACTACCCTTTCTTTTCATTTGAATCTTTCCAAAGACCCGCGGTCATTGATAACCATACAAAAAAGCCCGTATCAATTATTTAATGGCAAGTTACAATACATTTCTAGTTACCGCCTCCTCCTGGCCCCTGCATTCATTGCCCCAACTTCGGTTGGCTTCGATCAACATGCTGCTGAGTTTCTGCCACACCCAGGTCCGAAAACATTCACAGCGCTCACATAAAAAATGATAATGAAAATTGAGTGACACCACCTAATCAACTCCTTCACAGGAATCCATGCTTACAATTTCTTCTGTGGAAGCCAAAATGTAAAACAGCCCAGGAACTGGACTCTTGTTTTCTCTGAATGGAATATCCCGTTTGGGAACAGCATTACAAGGCAGTGATAAAGGCACACGTATTATTTATCATACACAACAACGTAAGACAGATACAGGATTTCTGTACCCAACACTGTCAGTGTAATGCTTCTTGTAAGTTCATTTTCACTTAGTTGGAGAGGTTTTTAATTCATTTCATAAGAAAATGTTTTGAGAATAACACAGTATCATTAACAGAAATGTTTGCAGGCTTGTAAGATGCAAGAGGATTTCTGAAATTGGTTAATGTAAAGGTATTTCTTCGTTTTCACTCATCCATTACTAAAACTTCCATGAATAAGTACTTCAGGATCTGGCCCACTGAATATAAATAACATGCTCCATTGTTCACTCCCAAAAGAATACTTATAATGTAAGTGGAGAAACCTAGCCGAGATGGAGTATTTCGAGCCAAAGGATGTTTATGTAGCAGCCTGGCAAGCCTCCATAGGAAAACACATGCCCAATCCAGCAGAAATCCCATTTTTAATTGCTGAAAAGCATTTTCCGAGTTATAAATAAATCTTCATACTAATGCTTTGGGCTTGTACAAAGAAACTCAGTAGTTCCAAAGACATCTTAAAGAGTTCTCCCAACTGCTGTAATCAGCATCTCTATTATTGCCGGGAGTACTTTCCATTGAGCACTTAAGGATAACAGGTAATAAATCATTTTCAAAAAAAAGGAATAAATCACCTTTGTGGTTACACAGGTAAAACCATAAAACCTGGATGAAACCTTTCTCAAAAGCATATAAACATATAGTAAGTCTAAAGAAAAAAAGGTCAAAACTCAAGTTGTACCACCCCAAACCATGAATATTTTTCATTGAAATACATTTTATGTTTTAAACATGTTCTAAAAGATATCCCTTCCAAATGTAGCCAATTCACACATTTTAATTTATAGTGAGATTAGAACATAACTAGGTCTATGGCCTGTCAATGCTCATTCTGGCAGACATGACAGAAAACTGTTCTGAAGAAAGGGAGTGCAACATACAATTCGTCAATACTACTAAAAATCCAGTAAATACGTTGTGTATATATTTGAAGAAACAAAAACAGTAGTGATCTGAGCGGGACACAAGTGGTATGGAATAAGGGGTGGAATGTTCTGGTTTGAGGTAAAAAAACAGAATCGTTTTTCTTTTCAGTGATTTTACTTTTCAGCTAAGCCTCTTCTAACTAACTGCACTTTCTGAAATTAATGGCATATTCTTTAGATGGTGTCTGCTTCCAGAGTGATACGACCTGATGTTCATAGGGAATATCAAAGAATGGTACATAGAGACGCCCTTGCTTGGACTTATTCCCATAACAAGCAAGGTCAGCTCACTTCGTTATGTCCCCAGTTGGATGACTGGAAGAGGAAGAGCGTAGAGGGGCACACCTGTGGGGAGCAGACAGGACAGGTGACCCAAACCTGACCAACGGGGTACTCCATCCCGTCTGCATCATGCTCAGTATAAAAGCTGAAGGATCAAAGGGGTCAAGCTCTCTCTTCAATGGATGGCGTCTGAGGAGGACTCTGTCTGTTCATCTGCCTTTGATCCCAATCCATGCGGTCCTGAATCCAGACCTGGAATCCAGTTCCCATTCGTCACTGAGTCCAGTCTGGGACTTTCCCAGTGCCTGCCAGTGACGTGACCGTTACCCTGGGAGCTCGATACGGGTTCTGTATATATTGTATATATTTAATTATTTTCTTATTATTATCTTTTCTTTTTATTATTTTATTGTTAATATTTCATGAAAGTAGTTTAGTTTCTTTTCAACTCATAAGCCTCTCTCATTTTCTCTCCTCTCCTCTGAAGGGAGATGCTCCCCCTTCTCTGAAGAGGAGAGAGGTTAAAGAGAGCATCTGTCATTCATTTTGGTGTCCAGCCCAGCCCAAACCACAGCACAGGTACAGCTTTTACCCATCCTGGCAGGGCTGAACAGGATTTCAGTCGTACACCGCAGATGCACAAAATGAGTACCTCTTATTTTGGCTGCACTTTCAGATGGTGAAACGAGGTGGGCTGTTACCCCCTATTTGGAGTAGTCCAACTACAATGCCGCCAAAATAATATACTAATAGTAGGTGATATAATTGTTATGAGATGCAAGTAAAAAACAGTCATGAACTCCAACTGCTTGAACTAAAAACATTTCCTTAGCCTGCAGCAGTAACAGACTTGTAAGCTTAAGATGCACCTCCGACTGAATTCCTGTTCAAACCAGGCAACAGAAACCGTGTGAGCAAGTCTTTCCAAAAATCAAAGTCTGTATTTCCAACCTACAAACTCATTCTTTATGCATATAATGTAAGAAAACCAGAACGCTTAAAAGCACCCAAGTTAGTTACGTGGTTTGTGTTTTCCATCAAATCCTATTAATAATGCTGCTGTGAAAATTGTTAGAACTGGCTTAAAAGGAAGAGACAAAAAAGTTTAAGGCTCTTTTTCACATTTTTGATACAGAGAAAGATATGTAAGATTGCAAACATCACCATTCCATAGTAATAGACATCAAAGACTACTCCAATGTATCTGTTAGTGAATCCATTAGGATGCTATAGTCTTTAAGTGTGTCATTCTTTGTGGATAGTCTTGTATTACAGCTTTTAGTATGACATTTGCCATCAGTAGGACATGAAGGGGGAGACGAATTTTGTTAAATGTTTTTTTAAACTTATATCTTGAAATCAGTGATTTGGCTTGTTCGGGGTTTTTTAAAGTTTTTTTCAAGCGATTTCTGCATATACACTTTGGGCAGCCATTCATTTGCAAGGAATGTTCAGAAAAATCTTGAAAAACTAAAACTGAAGCTCTTTCAGAGCAGAACATCTAGTAATACAGAAAGTACTTTTTTTTTAAATTTTTTTTTTTTACTCCAAACCACTCAGCCATGAAGTTTTCAGTGCAAGAATTTACAATTAAGAGGTTAACAATCTTTTTTCTATTTCATGAGAATCACATTACAATATTCACTTAAGCTCCTTATTTTGTTCAGAAGTCTCAATACCATGCAATGTAGATGAAGTCTAAAATTATGCAACTAATTTAAGATTTCTGGACTCAGTGGAAGTTTAAATGATCAACTCTTGAGCAGCATCATGAGGAGACTACTTCTATGCAGTAAATATATAGGTTTACCCAACTCATAACTTGAACATTTAAATTAGATGTCTGAAGTCAGATGTCTAATGAAATTCCAGAAAACTAGTACACCTGAGCATAAAAAGATTGCTAATAAAACAGATGCATTATAGAATTGATACACAGGAGCGTTGTTCACATAGGGAAATCAAAATAATGTTTGTATACAAATTTTTGCCATATTCATTTGGATCAATACTCCCCTTGAACCCTCTTCAGATATATTTGGGGATCCAAATTTGTCACTGCAACCCTTCTGCATCTTGCAGTTCTGTGCAGATTATTCCAAATCACAAGCCCTCTCATATCTGCAAAACAAACTCCACTGTTGCATTTCTTTACCATGATTTCAGCCGTACTCAAAATAATGCTCCATTAACAATTATTATGATTTGGATATTGTTCATCAGTTTATCAATCTACGCATTTTTAAAACACCATTTTTACTGATCTGAGTGCTGTGTAAGTTCATTTTTTCAAAACAGAAGAGACTCAAGTTTTGTGATGCTGAGCAGTATCTTAATTCAGAAGCAATCCCATTCTTTTGGCCACTAACATAAGCAGAGCCAGCAAAATCTAGTCCATATGTGAAATTAAGTGATTCGCCCCGCCTCGGGGGTTTTTTATTTACGTGGTGACTGGCTACAGAGTTTTATTAATCAGACATTATGAAATGAAATAAAGGAAAGTTAACAAAACTAACTAAATGCAAACTCATGTCTGTTACCAAAAAAAAAGTCACATAAAAAAGTTATTTAGTAACGCTAAATGAACCACTGGCCCAGGACAGGGCAAATACATGTAGTCATGCTTTATTATTTCTATAACAACAGCATGTACAAGCATTTATTAAGGACAAGGACATAATTACAATAGACATTAGACACACAGAAAAAATATCACTAATATAACAATCTCCCCATCAAAGACGTTAGAAACTAGGCTATTGCACACTTTACTGCCTATTTGTCGTCTCCAGAGAACTAGGTAACCAATCAGTTGCTGATTTAAAGAAAATTCATATAGAAAATCACTGCCAAACTCACACACCTTTACAACACGTGCAAAGAAGAGGTATCTGCCTCAAAAGCAGTTCCCATCAGCAATCCTTGAAAAATTTCTCTAGTCGGGTTTTAAATTACTCCTGTAGACAAGAAACGCTATTTGCAATGAATTTTTTTTCCCACAGTTGTTTCATGCAGAGTAGCATATTTTGCTGCTTAATCAGCCTCGTAATCCCCGATTTCGAGGATTATGAATATTAGACAGAGATGAACAAGAGTTACCAAATACTTTTTTCAGCTGCACATAGATGCGCATGGATATATTTTCCCTTATTCGGACAGCTTCACGGACAAAGAAGTAATTTTCCAACAATACATTCAGCTAAATCTTAAATAACTCAGCATTTCAGCTCTAACTGAAGAAGATGTGTCCTATACTTTAGAAGAGGTTGGTATTTTCACATGGCAGGTCGTATCTTAAAACAAATCTACTGAACATATGCAGAGACTGGAGACTGTGCCTTATTTCCATGATTAAGGATTAATATTACTTTATCTTAAGTACGTTTTAAAAGAAGATTAAATATATAAGGGGAGGAAAAAAAAAAGAAAATAATTTACTTATTAAACTTTAAACACCATCTGAAGTATTTCAGCAAGTATAATATTTTTTCCCCACAGTGTTTCTACCCTTTTATGTTTCTGTCGAAATTAAAATTAATCTAGGCTGACGTGGTCCATTCCAGACTAATTTCTAATTCTATAGGCTGGAAAACCCTTAAGCTTGGTGGAGAAAAGTTGCCCAAGTTCAGTAACTGGAAAGTGCAAGGAGATAAACCGGGGAAATACATTTGGTGGAGAGAAGTTGCAGAAGTTCCGTAACTAGAAAGCGCAAGGTGATAAACTGGGAAAATAGATGGAAGTGCAAGAAATAAGAATGTCGGTCAGAGATTGTGACCGGGGACCTGAGTGAGCCAGGAGGAGATGACGAAAGAAAAGCTTAGTGGAAGGAGACCAGAAAACTCAAAAGAATAAAAAGTAAATCAAAGAATCAAAGGAAGGAAGATTTCGGGAAAAAATGATGACTCGAATAAAACAGAAATAGAAGATAAGACTCAAAAATGTTATTTAAGTGACAGAAATGAAAGTAAATAAAAGACAAGTAAAATATATAGCCACATAGTGGGTTTTGTTGTTTGTTTGTTTGTTTGTTTTTTTAATAAAGTTTGTTTTATTTAACTTTTGACTCTGATTTACTGGTGGTTTGGCTGGTTTTAGCTTAAATACTTGTAGATTTCCCCCTTTTCTTTTTTCCATTGCCTGGACACAAAGAATAAATATCCCTCAACACTTTCCAGAAAGATACACCTACGCACATACACACAATTTAAAAAGGTGACAGGAACAGTAAGCCAAAGTGGTTACACTCAGAAATATTTAATTTCTATAAGAAATTAATTCTCATGAACACATGATAATATGAAATTCAGGAGAAGCGTAATGCAATACGACACACGATATGGGGAAACTACCCAAAGTTGTAAGAAAGCATTTTCCTCTGAAGAACGATTGCTGCCATCAGTGATGCAAATTAGATGATTTAAGTGTCTAGCTAATCACACAGGAATTAGTCTTAATCAAACAGACGTTTTTAGACGCTAAAAGGAGAGAATTAGGATGTCTCTCCACTGCCGCTCTCGACATCTAGAAAATGGCTCTGTTTATCCTGTCAATCACTTTTCCTGGCACAGAAGGGGCAGCAAAAGTAAAACACAGGAAAACAACCAGGGTAATTGTGTATCTGGGACGCTGCACCCAAATTCCCAATGAGTGCTTCCCTCTCTGCTGCCACCTCCAGCACTTTTAAGAGCATCTTTAACTCACACCTGGGCATTTATTGATGTTTCATTCTCACACTGTCCTTTTAATTCTCCCCTACAAAAATGACTGACAGCCTTACCTAGAGTGGGATTTCCTACCTTTTACGCTTACTATATTTATTGTTCAGCTCTGTTTTTGCTGGCTTCACTGGATCCTTACACGGTCAACGTAAACTAAGCCCACGCAATTGGCATGGATCCCCACCAAAAGACAGTGTGTTAGTGTCTTAGACTGACAGAAACTGGGTGAAAAATGGTGAGGGGAAGTAGAAGAGCCTGGAGAGACACGATATAAATGTAGGAATTAAGGCATGAAATACAAATGCTAATCAGATCTTTTCCACTTCTGTACTGTAATACTTTGTGAAGATGGCTTCTTCACCAAGGGATGAGAGATTTGAAACTATAGCTAAAAGCCCAGAGCTCAAAATCACCCTAATTCTCACCCAATTCCTTGCCATGTTTTATAACTCTGTCAAGTTACTTTGATTGCATTCACAAAGACCCCAAGTTTGGTATAATTCAAATCTGTCCCACTCTAAGCAATTTTTGGAAACCTGACTTTGACCTGTTTATAACTCATATCGTATTTATTAATGACATTTTGCAATAACACTAACTTTGCACCATCCTTTGTGCTTCTTTTCCTTTAGCTTAGGTGTCAAGATTGTGTAGTAGCACCATGGGTATCTCTGTCACTTGATACTACTATAATCACACCAAATAATTATAAAGCAAAATGAAAAAAGAATGCAAAGTGGATTAATTCAGTGCAGGTTCTATACTAAATGAACCTAGCCTGTGAAATGCAGTGCGGCAAGATACCGTTTTGGTAAGCCCTTCAAAGATTCTAAAAATGGATCGGCATCTATCCTAGCTAAAATAAAAGCAAAACAGTGAGTCGTCATAATTAGGACAGGTCAGGATACGCTTTCCACAACACAACTGTAACTCTGCCTTGCTTCTCCCTGCTAGAACCAGGAGTAGAAAGTTCTCCTCTTTATACAGCTTGCCTTATACACAGACTGGGTGAAAATCTACATCAACAGAAACCTCATGCACAAACAGATGAAACAAGAGGGTTTTCTTTAGTTTTGTCTCCTTCCCTCCTCAAACTAATGGTTAATGGAAAACACCAGTAAAAACTGCTACAACAAAAGTTGTACGTCGACTTGTAGAAACTGCTTGGTACTGTCACTATGTGGCATGCAGTAATGAAGAGTTCACCAGACGATTTTGAAAGTCCTGCCTCCTCTCTTCATCTTCTCAGTAAAGACAAAAAAGGATGACAGCCTGAGAGGTCACCCTAAATCAGAACCTTAGACTCTCCACAAACTCTTCTCGGAGAATTCAAGAAAAGTTTAATACATTTCTTTTCTCAGGGGATGCACCAATGGCCATAACTATAGGCAGGACACAGAAATGGATATTTAGAAGGAGACCTGTCTACAAACCTTTTGACATTATGTCATTCTACAGCTAACGCACTGAAAACTACATGTTTGGTGTCAACCTGTTGCTCAGCCAAATCACAGCGAGTCCTTCAGGTAAGAAAGAGTACCAGTTTCTGTTAACCACTGTTTAGACATCAGACTTGGGATTGAAGAAGAACCTGAAATATCTACAAGCTCTTCTAAGGAAATAGGAAAATATGTAAATTGAGAAGTAAATCCAAATTGCTATGAAACTACCCTGGCAGAACAAAGTCAAGATTAAGATTGCCTGGGAAACCACAAAAGTGTCAAAATCTTTGGATAAGAACTTCATAGAGGCCATGTAATCTCAGGTGTCACTATACTCAGCGTCTAGATTTTCCAATGCTTTTATTTAGGGAACTACGTTGATTAAAATGGCCTGAATTCCCATCAGCTTTGACAATGGATTTGTCAGGAGAAGAATTATGCCAAAGTCAGCAGCAGATAAGGCAGTATAACTTCAGGACCTCTTTAAATGCCTCCTTTTTGTTAGTAGTGTCATGGTACCAGCTTACTTTCTAAAGGATACTCTTCACACTGTTGCCATCAGAAAAGATGAGAGATGAGTCCATTTGACTTTAGCATTGTGTGATATTTTTTTATACTGGTCTGAAGGAGAATCAGGTAAGCAGGAAGAAGAATGATTCAAGCACCATTAGTGCTTGGAAATGCAGACATTGGCCATCTCATCCAACAGGCCACTATTAGGTGACAAAACACACCTCAGATAATCTGTGATTGCATCCTCACTGCAAATTCCACCAACAGATCACAAACCCTTAAAGTTTTGATATTGTTATACAGCCATTTCTGCTGACTTTCAAGGACCCACTCCTTTACACAGACAACAGGCCCCTTACATACACCAAGACTGTAATACTTCTGAAATGGTTTCCATCTTTATAGGTCTGCATAATTGTTTTCATATTTTAAATTGTAAAAGTTGGATTGGTATGGGATACATAGATGCTTGAATGCCTGATGTAGATAGTTATTCGTCATCTCTAGCAGTAAGCTTTTTTAGTCATTTTTCCTAAGGCAGTTGTATAAAGTTGGGATGACAGTGATGATTAAGTAAGTGCCTACAATACAGTTGGATGAAAAATCTGAGACAAAATTTAATTCTCAAAAGTAATTACAAATCCAGATCTGGGGCACAGTCTATGATAGGATGGCTTTGGGCAGGGAGGGAGGCAGGGGTGCGTTCTGAAAGCTCATTTTTCACCCAGACCACATCAGTATTCCAGGAGAAATAATGACATCAAAAGGTTCCCCCGTTACCACTATCAGACAGCCCTGCTGCACCTTGGGGCAAGAATGGCATCATGGCTGGAAGCCCTTCAGCACCAAAGGCAGCATATAGTGCAATGAATCTCAGTATGGATTACAAGTTAGGTGACTTAATGAGGGGAAAATGCTCAGGACCTCACCTTCTACTACACAAAAGCTTCGGCATTTACTGTGCCCACCACACATTCTGAAGAATGAAGCAACGAACATCTTACCTTGCATCGTTGTTTTTGTGGGTTCTGAAAACAGAGGAATGAGCAGGAGGTAGATGAGGTAGACAAAGGAGAGCCCATTGTAACGGAAAGCACAGGCTGCAACGAGAGGAAAGAAAAAGAACACATTGCTTAATCAGCCTGGGATAATCAAGTTCAATAGCGCAAAGCATTTCCCATTTGAGTTTCCTGTTTACCTTACCAACTTTTCACCACTTATTTAAACCATTTCTACGCAAGTATTCAAGTTTATGCTTAAAATAAATAATAAAATTAAATACCCTTCTGAAGTATTTTCACAGTAATATATATTTTAATTTTAGCAAAAGATGCATCCAAGCTACAAAGACTTTGTCCAGAATGATGGACAAGTTAGTTGTTACCTAAACTTTTTACTTTCCTCATACATAAACTCATGAAACCATTACCAACAAAAATATATAGGGATGCATAAATCAATATTTAGTGTCTCTCTTTAAGAAGTTACATACGACTTCATTATATTACAATTAAGGATTATCAGTAAATAATTAAGAAAAATGATGATGCATATTTAGATGCCAAATCACAGCATGCCTAATATCACCAGTTACCCTTAAAATAGCAACGTCTTTAAATTACCACAGAGGCCCTTGCATTTTACTATCACCCATTTGTTTGCTCTTACAACATTTTTCTAGTGCAAAGATTGTGAACTAAAAATGAAAGAGGGCTTCACAGCAACTTGCAACTGGTGTTACACACGTTTTTCTAAGAAATGGAACTACTCTACTAGCTTTGTCTAACATTTCCTTTTCTATTTTAAAAATTTAGCGTAAGTGTATTTTCCTGAAAGTATCCAGGTCAGACAGCCATTACAACAAGCACCAATATTGCTACAACCAAGGTGCATTTTTTCCAAAGAATGTCACGGATATTCTGTGCTGGAAGAGGAGTCTACGGACTTCCATACAAAAAGGATAAAAACAACAAAAAATGACAAAGTAATCTGTAATTCCACTGTGCAGCAGATGTTGAAATATTCTAAGACCTACCACAGTCAACCATTCGTGTGAGAAAGCCAACTCTAGAGGAGTCAGGAGATGAATTAATCTCTACATTTATTTACTCATGGAACGTAACTAGTATCAATTAAGTCTTCTCAGCTATATCTAAAACAATTTGGTTTTGGAGGACAGATACAGTCTTAGTCCTGCCAGAAACATGTATTGCGAAAGAAAACAAGTTTCTCCACTCACCACTTTGGGAAATTTCATGGAGACTATACTGGCAGTGAGTTAACAACTTAAGCATTAATTGGTCCTCATCCTCATCACATCTGTCCATTTTAGTTATAAATACAAAACAGAGAAGTCTATTAACAAACAAAACCACACAATAGCTATAATTTTTGTTCCCCAAACTAACCAATGCTTTGAACAACTCATTAAATTTCCTTAATTACCCTGATATAAAGACTCAGGATTTATGCTCCACGTCTGCAGCTTAGCCAAGAAATGTGTGAACTTTATGGGCGAGTCTGGCAAGAAGGAAGGACAAGAAGCATCTATGCTCTACTTCTAAACTGATATGATTCTGCAAACAGCCTTCAAAAAAAATCTGCCGAGGACTAAGAAAGCCATCGAATCTCGACAGAGGGTTTTCAGCGTGAAATCCAGAAAGCTTAAGAACAGCTTCACAGAATTTAAACTCAGATTGCTCCTTAAGCTCCCTTTATAGCCACAGTTTTTAAAGGCCATCCAAAGATTTACACATATACTTCAAACCAAGAAAAAATGCAAGATAACATAAATAGGACCTATCCCACTGGGAATTGGGTAAGCAATTATCAGAGGTTTAAAGCGAATGTACTTGAGAAGAGGGAGTCAGCCCTGCTATTACGTGCCTACTCTCTGGGTGCTCTGCAGAGGAGCACAGGATGTGCGATGGCCATTAGTGGCCTTCTTGGAATGAATGGCAAAGAGGACACGCCAGAGATCAGGACAAATCCATAAATCAACCTTTTTGCAAGTTTAATTTGGGATGGAAAGAAGTTCTTTGGCATTCATAGAAAAAGGTATGATAGTGGTTCAAGCCTGATGTAAAGCCTGAAGGCTTTTCTACTTCAAGGGGAAGGATCAATGTTCTCAGTCATTCTGGTGTCAGAATAATACTATTAGCAGATAATACTATTATCCAGTTATTACAGGGATCATGTCAACCAGCTTTTAATCACGTTAAACAGCTTACTTGATTTCAGTGCAATATTATACACATTTACTTCTTCAGAATTGACCTTGCTACACTTGCTGTAGAGCACCTAGCACCGTTTTCTCAGTAGAAAGATAGAGAACAGCAACTGTGTGCTTTAGATACCCTCCTTTACTATCTGCATGTCAACGAGTGCCTCACTAACAAGTCCACGTCAAATATTTGGAACCCCTATATACATCGAAGCGTCCTCCAGCAAACTAGTAACCTCGGCTAGACATTTCCTGTAAAACCTACGTTTATTTAAGCAGTTCCAAGAGCACCAGCAATACGTTTCTCAGAATTAATAAATTATAAACCCCAAAACTTAGCTGAAACATTTTTACTATTCTCTACTGCAACGATTTCACTGTTTTTATTTTGTGTTTATCTCCATTCATCTAGTACATTTTGCTGAAGAGATCAGTGCCTTACCAATCTAATCTGCCACAGCAAAGAGCCATGACTGAACATATTTTTAGCAAGATAAAAGATTAGAAAACAGCAGCTGCACTGTATTTACATATTTACACTGCACTGCAACATTAGTTGTCAATGCATATATTCCTAAATTCTGATACTCAAGACTATCTAGAACAAGTTGCTGGGCATAAAATCAGCTTCAGTTTGTCACTGGTACGACGACAAAGGATTATCCAAAAGAGCAAATGAACCCATCCTCTGCACTCCCTCCAGCACTCAAAGGTCTCCTTTTGCAACGGCAGCCGTACACAGATGTCCATCACAGTGGAAAGTCCCAGTCAAGGTCAACGGAATTTCATCAACAGAAAAAGCACATACACAAATGAATTTTTTGGCAAACCAGGTGGTATAGAAGTTTCTGGATATTTGGGTTACCTTGGTCAGTTTGAACTGTCAAAATTAATGTAATTTTAGCATTTCAGGCTTGTTATCTCTTCTCGAAATTGTCTAATCGATTAGCGAAATTAATTTCGGAGGAATTACTCTTGAACTATATTTACCTCAAAATTTACTGCTTTCTCTTTCTAGACCTGAGGAGACTATGTTCTCAAAAACGCTTTTTTTCTCTCCACAACTTCATAAACTGGACTATTAACAGAGATAACTTCTTCATACAAACCTTCTCTTATATATATATATATATTTTTTTTTTTTTATATAAAGTCCTGCAGAAATATAAAAATATTTTGAAGACATTTGTAAAAAAGAAGTGCTTCCTAAGCTTGAAAGTGTTAATTTTATTAGTATCCAGGAAACCCTTCAGTTTCTTAGTTTCAGAAGTATGGGTTTGCCTAAAATGAACACTAAACAAAAAGCTTAAATAGGTAAATATACTATACAATGCAAAGTCCAGCTACACTTCCTTCTCTTCAGTCTTTTCTTTAAGCCACATTTCTCACCATGTTTTCTAACAGTCTCTGGTAACAAAACTCCAGAAATTATTTTTTCATTCTGTGAAGCGCTGCTGCTGTTCAGAGTCCAAGGATAGCAGTAACACACAATTGTGAAAAGACACAAAACCAAAGCCATCGATATACAGCATATGAGTATATTAAAAGCAAACTTAGCTTTTTTATAATCAGCTGAAGTTCTTTAGGGCACCTTCCCTTGGGTGGCAAGAAAAGAATGCTTTGTAACATGTAAGACTGACTTCTCATTCATAAGCGATTATTTGAAATATTTCTCTTTTAACGCATAGCGTGCTAAAAAGATACTACCTTTAACGACAGGATCAGAATGTCATCTAAGAAAAAGTTATGATGATTTCATACATTTCTATGCCACAGCAGTCAGAAAGAAATATATATAGTGAAAAGAGTAACATGCAGATGTATCGAATTTTCACAAAAGACTAACATGCAGGTTATTTGTAGCAAAAATTGATAGCTGTACAATGTTTCGTCTTTCTGGCATCCAGTCATTTGTTCAAACAAATTAAAAATTACAGTCACAGATGATAACTGATGTTTTTCTTTCACCATGTCAGTGAGTGTATTCATAATTCACTAATCCTGCTACACGAAAAACATATCTTAAAAAAAAAAAAAAGAACATGCATAAAGAAAAAGATCTCTAAAGCCTGCTCTGCTGACATATTCTGGGACTAACAGAGAACAGAAATCAGCTCTGAACACTTACATCTTGCAAGGAAGAACACACATTCTGAAATATTTTTACAAGATTTGTTAGGAAGTGAGTGCAATGATTACTCATACAGGTAAAACTACTCAGGTAAGAGGATTAATTTTATTATAATACAAAATCTTTCCTATTATGCTACAATCACGAGAGCAAATAATTGCATATAAAGCCTTAAAAGAAGTCCCCTATGCTGAGTAGTGTTCTTAACATATTGATCCCTAATTTCTATTAGAGGATCAGAATATTTTAGGTTTAAGAACAGCTCCTTAGACAGCCTTACACAAGAACTGAGATTTTTTCTTTTTGAAATTAAGAAGAACTGACACTACACCTGGGAACTTACAGATTGCTAATATTTTAAGGGCTGCTTGTATATTTTTTGGCATAGTCAATAAAAATAGTCAATATTTCAGCACTAAAAGAGGACATTTATTATTGTATGTTGCTTTTTTCTAAATTTAAAAAAAAAAAAACTGAAACGTGCATTTCACTGAGATTTCACAAACTTACTGTCTAAAACTCTGTGAAAAGGACATACTCTTAAGTGAGATACCTTTCAAAATTATGTTGCCTTTTCCTATATCAGACAATACACTTTTAATTGCGCCAGACTGCAGTATATACATGCTCTGTACACATGCATTCAAAAAAAGAAAAAAAAAAAAAAGGGACTCCCAGACAGTCCACAATTTATGGCTTCTTAAGGAACACAAATGATGTCTGCTTACACTGTTTTAGTTTGAACCATATCTTTAACGCAGAACCAGAAAAAAAAAATTTCAATTTTTTATTACAATAAAGTTGAAAAAATAAATTCATTCTTAATATAGATATGTACAGTATGCACCATAAAAAACTGAAACGGAGTCTTAAAAAAAAACCCAGAAAATTGTAAATCACGTGACATTGTGTAACCTTGTCCCTCTAGATTTTATTTTTCATTATTATATGGTAGCCAAACAAGAATGCTTTTGAACTTGAAGAAATCTACTACTGCTTCTTAGACTCACCCCAAAGTTTTCACATGTGGATACTGGGGTTTTCCAACACCAGAATTCTGCTGCTGCTACATGTTATTATTTCATATTTATAACAACAGTTCTTTCCTTTCTTCTACCTAAAGAAGATAATTTGTATAGAATTTTTATTTTACCTGTTAAATAAGAAATACTGGAGGCCAAAGTGGGTGGTGATAGAGGAATTTGCACTGAGCTTGATCTTGGAAAGGAGAGGGAAAAAAATAGCCTCATAAAAGATGTGTTTAGTTTAATTCTACAAAAATTTTAAGAGGTATTTAATCCAGAAGTGGAAACTACCTGTTCAAAAAAATAAGTCTTTAAGACTGCAGACATAGTACCAAAGGGCTACTGATTTCTCGTTTGTAACCTAGAATTGTGTCAAAAGCCACAACAACAGAAAATATGAAGGACAGGTGAAGACAGAATTAGCCACCCGCTCGCTATTTCTGAATTTATTTCACTAAAAAGGCACTGTCATTATTCTTAACAGAATCATGTATTGCTTGCTATACCCTTTTCTGTTCAACAACTATGTAAAAACAGGTTTTTCTACGTATTTCTACTGTAGGTTTGAGAATTTTATACATCATTCTTAGCATTATCCTCTCCAGACTGTGTTCATGCTAATGCATTAGCATGAGAACGAACTGATTCAGTCAACTACAATGAAGTCACGTGTCTGCTACCTCCTGCAGGATATTGCATAGTGTTTGCATCCTATTTTAACAACTTTACAGCTTCAAAATTACTAAGAACGCTATGCTAGAACATTCAGTATTGCTACCTTTACACTAAAGTTTGGTTTAACGCTTGTGCTTATTTTTCCAGTGGCAAAAAAATACATTCAGTGAAAAGATTCATCGGAAAAAGTGCTGCTAAAAAAGTGTCTAACACTGAGCAGGCAAGGGGTGTTGCCTGAAAGACAGAGCTGATGTTATTCGCACATTCTTACACCTAGCTGATCTGAAATAATTCTCTGAAAGCAACGGACCAAAAAATGAAAGGGAAAGGGAATCGGTGAAACCTCTGTCTGGCCTCTGTTTCCAGGAGGCCAAATGTCCAGCTCTTAAAGCCAGAAGAATTCAGCACCACATTCCTGTCTCTAATGCTATAATTTTTCATGGTTATCCCATGGTTAATTGCAAAATTTCTACCAGTTACATCCTCAGAATTCTGAAAACACCCAATTAACACCTAATTCAGATGACTAAAACAGGCTACAGAAGACAGCCTTTGCTACTAGGTATAACATGTGAACAAGACAGTGGTATACACCCAAGATGAAAAGCTTCTGGTACAAAAGCCCAGCCTAAGAAGTTACAGTAAAAACAACTGCTAAAGCAAATACACCTTCTTCTCCAAACCAAGGTGCTCTACAAGACCATCCACAAACGGTCAACTCTTCCAGGAGGTTATACAGTTAAGATTCCTCTTATCAATAAGGCACTGCCCTAACGACATGATCATTACGCCTTTCCACTTGTGCAGCCCTCCAGCAAGACATTTATCAGCCAGTTCCCATATTCTTTAGAATATTCAAAACTGGGGGATGGTTTTTTTTAATTCATTATTTTTTTCACCCCAAAACATCTTAGTGGACACCAAAAGCGGCCTAACACCAAGGCAAGTAGGTCCTGCATTAGGCCGTATGGACTTATCCTTCAGGAGACTAGATTTGCACTAGAAAGTCAGCCGATAGCAACAAAAGTACCTGAGAGCAAACTGAGCGCTGTTTCTAAAAACATTAGTACTAAATTCAGTTATCCTCCCATACAGGCAAAGGCATGACAGAATCAGTGACACGGGAGAAGCTAACCCACCTGCAGCAACAAAGGAAATATCCTCCCCCAAAAATATACACTTCCCCGCTAACTTGAAAAATATTGCCTTGTAGCAGCACTCCACCGCAAAAACCCCAGAAGACCTTTCTTTTCATTCTCCAGTGCAACCAGCTTACATGCAGAAACACAAGCCACTGTAGTTTCTCCTTACGTATATACATTCCTATATGCCAAGGCAATCCACTCCACAGATACAAACATAAACACAGCGTTCCTTCCTGACAAAGCAATAACAATTCAGAAGTTTTGAACAACATTTTAAACCGTGGCAGAGTGGACTATATGGACTATACAAGAGCTCAGTAAGGAATAAATGTAAATGTTAAGAGGTAAGGTGATTTAAAATTTACAAAATAAGAATTACACTGAATAAAGGATTTTTTCAAGGAAAAGGAGTTAATCCTTTAAAAAAATCAAAACAAAATAAAAAAAATTAACACCTCCAGACAGACAAGTATTTCCAACAGTGTGATATGGACAGTAGAGGTCAAGACTGCTGAGACGTCTGTTTTACTGCTATTTGTATCTGCAGAAAGCTTTTACGTTTAAAGCTTTTTTACTTTTTAGTAACGCTCTCTCTTAAAATCACCAAGTAAATGTAAGAAGAAATGAAAACAGAATTTTCCTCCTTTTTCTAAGAGTTCATGCATGCAGCATTCTTTAACCAGAATAAACACACACGCATTCACACAAAATATTAGCAAACTGCCCTCCAGTATTTCCTTACAGTTCCTGGTGCCTTTGCCCCTGGGGTCAGGGGTGCACTTGCGGAGAAAGCCCACCTAACCTCACACGGAAACCAAAACCCCAAACTGCTCTGTCGTCTGACGAGCATTGTTTACCAAATAAAGTATTAAATAAGCTCAGTCACTGCTGGCTGAAGAAAATGATCCAGTATTAAATAGTCACAGAGCAGAATCTCTCAGAAAGACGATGGAGCAGTAACTCTTGTCTCCTCTATAATGTCATGAGCCAACAACTACTCAGGTACAAGGAGGAGCAAACCTCACACCTCTTTTTCAGCTTCCAGACACAAGTGCAAATCTTACTACGTCTCTGTGGGTTCCCCGCTTTTACCTGACGTGGCCACGACTGACCAAATGCAGTAGAAATAATAAAACAAGTAGATGAAAAATTAAATTTGTTGTGATGAGAAATGTGTACTATTAGTTTCTGAAGAAGAAAGGAAAGTTGTACTACTTCTATAAATGGCTATTTTTATATCATTACACTTCTTGACATTTCAAATTTACGTTTCAGAAATACAAACTTTGTTTCAGAAATTTTTCCTCCAAAATTCTTTACAATAACAAGGAAACAATTGCCACTCATTGTAAAATTAGATATCCTGTAAATAACCTATTTTTAAGAATAAAACTCTAAAAGTGACCAAAAATGTCCCTCTTCAAGAACTATGCCTTCTAATAATGACAAGCATCTGATAGGCACAGAGCCCAGTGAACTTCAGCTATCTATGAACTTTACGTCTTCTTACTGAAATTCAGGAGTTGTTAAACTCCGGGCATAGTTTTGCTCTCAC
This sequence comes from Chroicocephalus ridibundus, assembly GCF_963924245.1. NCBI lineage: Eukaryota > Metazoa > Chordata > Aves > Charadriiformes > Laridae > Chroicocephalus > Chroicocephalus ridibundus. The sequence continues at coordinate 112,595,932 of NC_086285.1, read as the reverse complement.
TCACTTCTGAGTAATTCCTCTTAAAATAATGATCATGACAGATGAGATTGGAATTAAACACCGTTGTGCAAGACAGTCAAGTCAAATGCAAGTAATCCTATCATTCTTTCAAATTAACGGTTATAGCCTACGGCGTGCAGTGCAGCACCACAGAGAACCGTGTCAACTCAGGACAAGTTACCTCCTGCATCAACAAACGCTCCTTTCCACATTAAACAGCTCTGCTGATAACCCCATGCAAACATATACTACTGTCCATCCTGCTCCTGAGCCAACATTTCAACGTGGTGCTGCACATATCTAGTGTGCACTACACCCGGACAGGAAACTTTTTTTCTTTTGGGGAAAAAAAAAAAAAAAAGAAAGAATTCTTTAATAAACAGATAAATACTATGCGTTTGGTTCGTGTCAGCACTTCTGCAATCACATTTTTTCACTGGTCAACGCTCACCAGGAGAGACGACTGCTGGACAGTGAATGCTTTTGAAAGGGTTTTGGGGTGGGGTTTTTTTTTTTTTTTACTCCGTCTTTTTTCCCCTCTTTCTTCTCTTTCTCAGAGCAGCTGTTTCAGTAAGTTTTCTCTACCTCAGAAACCATCTGGAACCGTTTTCAACTTTGTGACAAATATTGTCTGGGGATTGAGTGCAGGGAGAAGAGAAGACAAAACACCTTGTTCGCCTCTTTCTTTCAGCTCTTAGGTACAGGAGCTATGCTCCCCAGCTGTCTTTGACATGAGGAAAATCATAGAATCATAGAATCTTCATGGTTGGAAAGGACCCTTAAGATCATCGAGTCCAACCAAACAATCTCTGCCACTAGAGCATGCCCTGAAGTGCCACATCTAGATGTTTCTTAAACACCTCTAGGGATGGTGACTCAACCACCTCCCTGGGCAGGCTGTTCCAGTGCCTGACCACTCTTTCAGTAAAGTAATTCTTCCTAATATCTAACCTAAACCTCCCCTGCCGCAACTTCAGACCATTCCCTCTGGTCCTGTCATTATTCACCTGGGAGAAGAGGCCAACACCCACCTCTCTCCACCCTCCTTTCAGGTAGTTGTGGAGGGCAATGAGGTCTCCCCTCAGCCTCCTCTTCTCCAAGCTAAACATGCCCAGCTCCCTCAGCCTCTCCTCATATGACCTGGTCTCCAGACCCCTCATCAGCCTGGTAGCTCTCCTCTGGACACGGTCCAGCACTTCAATGTCCCTCTTGTACAGAGGGGCCCAGAACTGAACATGAGCAAAAGACCTCAGGTGTGAGCATATCACAATCATCACCTTACTCAGAATAATTTATTTTAAAGGAGTATCTACTCTCACAAGCAAATCCAATGTCAACATGCTTTATTGATGTGACTAAGTACACAAGTATTTCCAAAGTGAAAAACACGATGAACACCATCATCAGTAATTTTTCCCATTAGAAAGATGTGCTTCACATTGTAACTCACTTTAAGCTCAGTGGCAGACTGGAACTAAATTAAGACTTTCTACTATCTCCTAGATTGTCTTAAGGTTTTGACATTTCTACATTTTGTTGGCAATCTCTTACTCAACCAATGAATTTGAGACAAGGTTGGGCATTTTTTGGTTGTGTAGTTTGATTTATGATTTTTTGACACTTCTTTACATATATATCTTTCAGTTCAAATCTCTTCCTTCACAGTGATTAAAGCTCATCGCAGACACCTCTTTCCCCTCCACTCATGTAACTCATACAATTAACACACGCCAAAGTAAGCTCCACTCAGAAAACAGTGGTCCTACCTCTGTCCAAAAAAACTCAGTTGGCAAAGAGTCTCCCTTTTTTTAGATAAAAAAAGATGGCAAATCTGGGATCTATATTGTCCCTAGGCTTTACGATCAGGACAGCATGCCAGCCATCGAAGTAGTGAGCACTCAACTTCATGAGCTCATTTCACTGAAGTCACAACATTTTGCACCGTGTGTACACATATATTCATTCATTGGTCTGGGAAGAGGAAGAAGACAATCGTATTCCTCCACCAAGGCAGCTGCCTGTGGAAGGAAGACTGTCCGCGTTCTCATCCCAGCTCCAGCAACAGCTCTTCTGTCTCCAAGCTTCTCTCTCTAGGAAAGTAACTGGGAGCTAAAGAAATCACTCTGTTCCTCATTCATTTTCATGGGATGAGAAAAGCGTGTTCCTTGCCCCCCGGACATCCGGAGACAGCAGCCCGGTTGTGCTGTTACAGTTGCATAACCCTGGCAAGACTCAAACTAAAAATAACAGCAAACGCAGAACACAGATGAGGACCAAAAGTCACACAGTGCTACTGCTAAACACAACATCAGCCAGATGTGGAGACAGTTGTGTGACAGAGAGATCTCCACAAGCAGAAAGGGACCAAGACCTTCATTTACAGCTGCTAAGAAGCTATCAGACATGAGGAACAGCTACTCTGTCAAACGCTTCCAGCGACTAGAAGGGAAAATTTCGGCACGTTACCAATCTCCCACAGCCATCCACACTCACTGTCTTTTGAAACACATAAATCACCGTAAATCAATTGACATAAGATGCAGAAAGAATCGAGTTGTCTTTTTTTTTTTTTTTTGCCAGCTGTTCCTTACGCTGACACCAGTCCTAAAAAACTCTGAGTCAGATGAAGGATGTGGCAAAAAAGCTAACCCAGACAAATGCCTCTGAGAATATAAATATAACTAAACATCAGAGAGGTGTTAACACTAAGAAATATGAGCATCATTAGTGAAGTTACAAATACGAATGCAGTGTTTAAAACTCTGCCATTATTTATGCCAGTAGAGGAAAGGATAGATAAACTTCCTTTCTTCGTCCATCACTGAAAAAAAGCTCTCAGAGGGTAGGTTGCAACTGCACGCTATAAATCTGGGTGATGAAGGAGCACTTCAGACAGTGCTACAAAGCCGCACTGTTTACCAAAGGAAACAGAATTTTAAAAATAGTTATCTCCAGGATATCTCTCAATTGCGTAAAGCAGATGCAAGCCCCTTGTTCTTGTAACGTCACTATGCCAAACCAATGTTTCTTGTACAAAATAATAAATCACTTTTTTGTTTGAAGAAGAACTGTGCATTTCTTTCTCTCCTTAAAATATGCTAAGTAATTTTCTCTTATTGTGAAGAAGTTTCTATCTACTACAAGAATCTACTCAGGAATGCCATGAATTGCCTTGTAAACTATTTCTCATAACTAGGAACCAGGAAAGGATCCTGGAGAACCCAAAGAATCACAGAATTGGGGGAGGTGCTGTGAGACTTTATAACTGCAAATCTGGTTTGATCACTAAGATTGCTTATTCTGGAGATGTAGTACTTAAATCCATCTGACTCACAAAGTTATTTCACATGGATATGACCATGACTTCTGCAAGACAGATTCCTTCTGGGACATAGGCGTTTTAATATGGGTTTCAAATGGAACGCATACCTAGCATTGAGTGAAAAAACATCTATCAGTAGTCCTACCACTGAAACAGGACAATGGCCTTGTCCAGTTTTCATACAGAAAGACAGAGTGCACATAGTCATTTAAGAAAAGATAAAATGTCTTCATTGTGCATTTATTCCGAGTAGAAACATTCCCCAGAAAGCACAAGGCACATATGCTAAGGCTGCATCTGTTTCTACACACATCATTCAAGACATTTTCTCTGCCCCCAAAGTGTTGCCATCAGTTCAGGTTGCCAAATCTCTGGAACTTGTGGGAGGCCTTCTTCCACATGTCAATTTTCTATTACATGGCGTCTGTAGCAATGTTTTCTTCCCCTGGAATATGACTTGTAGAAACTCCCCCAGACCTTTGATAAGCTCCCAGCCAAAGTTTAAAAGCAAGACTGGAAATTCGAAATGATTTAATACCTCTTTCATGTTTATATAACAAACCATTGTGTCCTCGTCCAAGAATATTTGAATGTGGGAAGTTAAGAAGAAGTTTAACTTGAAGAAAACTTCCCACGCAGTTAGTAATTCTAATCTGTTTATATCTAGGCTCAATATAAAGTCTGACTACATATTTCTTTGGAGTCAAGCCACTGTCCTGAAGATACCCATATTCAGTATCCCATCAGCATAAGAAGTAAAGCAGTTGCATCCCACCAAGGAAATTAGGGTTCTGGGTTCACCACTACATAACTTCTAGAGCTCTCACCACAGCCAATCACAAAGTAAAGGATTGTTTGTTGGAGGGGAAGACAGAGATAAAAATTTGTCATCATTAGGCATGTTCTGAATACATGAAGACGGGTACAGGTAAAGTTTAGGGTCGCAACACAAACCTTCATTCTCAAAATGCAACGGCATGCTTTTCTCATTTGAAAATAGAATAAAACAAAACCCAAACAAACAAACAAAACAAAGCCACCTAGCATGTCTCTAATTGGGAAAGATCTCAAATTTGGAGAAATGAGTCCATTGAGAATTTCAGAAGATCCGTTTCTTGAGAAAGAGCCAAAGTATACACCCTGGAGGATTAAAACTAAGTGAAGGGCACATTAAATTTTATTTAAACATATCCTCAAAAATTAAGATACAAACACCAAGCTGTCTTTCAAGTTAAAAAAAAAAAAAAAAAAAGAAAAAGTGTTTTTCTTTGCATTCTCTACAGGGAATCCAATGATCCCTTACTGACAAGGGTTCTATATACAGTGAAGATAACAGCAGTAAAGACTTGCATAATCCTTACAACTTTATTTATGAGCACTTCCATCAGTATAAAATTTTATCTGTTCAAAAAAGTCTTTTTGTCAGTAAACTGACAAAAATTTCTACCAGTTGAGAAAAACCATGGATTTCAAAGAGGTCTTTATGAGTAAATTGACCAGAATTAGTCTTGGATGAAGTGTGTAGCTCCAGAAAAGAAAGGTGCCAGAATAAGTAAAGGGCTGGGTTTTGTCTGAACAGAGAGGATTCTCTTCATTAACAGCTAGATCAATGTACAACAGCCAGTCAGTTTGTCAGGAGTATTCCTGTTTGTCACGCTAGAAAAATAACTAACTTCATGCTTTATCACATGCTGTTAAGTGATGCAAGTGGGAAGATGAAGCTGTGGAAAGACAAATAGTAGCCACTTACAAGCTTGAGAGATACCCAATACGTTGCTTTGCTAATGTGTTATCGGGTCAAAAGAGGAAAGTTTATTTACCACAGAGGCAAGAGAAAGTTCTTCCTAAAAGTAGTAGTAATAATAAGATTAAGTAATTATGAAAAGGATTGATGGAAATAAATTAGTTGTGGGTTGGGGTTTCTTTTAAACCAAGAAAAATGAAAACTATTTTTCAGTTTGAAAAGGGAAAAATAGTGCCTGAAATAGGAACTTTTTCCTGCTTTATTCATTCCTATGAGATTCCCTCTTCCCCCACCCCCAGCAATTAACGATCCACTTATAAAGCACTTCAAAGGGGCATTATATATAGTTCATTTGGAATACTCAGTGTTCCCACAAAATTTTCTTGTTTTTTGCCACCGAACAATTTTGAGAACTATATTTTTTTTTAATCTAAAACTTCCAAGTTATTTCATTATAGCTACAAGAAAATACACCCTTTAAAAAACAAACAAAAAAACCCAAAGAAACCAAAAACAAAAAACCCAAAACTGCCTTCTCTGCTCTTTGATCAGAATAAAAGCATACCAGCAACGAAATTCACATAACTCACCATCGTACCAATTGCTAGCATAAATGAGTTAGGACCCTGCTACCAACTTATGTTCAAGCAAGCCGGAGGCAGTGTCATTTCATAACCAGAAAGCGACTGTCAGCATGACTCCAAGCATTTTCCTTTGTTTAGGGCATCACGGTCTACTCATAAAAAAAAATATCGCTCCTCATTAAATAATAGAGTATGCCATTGCTGCCCACAGAGTTCTACCAAGTCTGAAGATGATCAGGATTCCAATTCTGGAACAATTCTAGGAAAATCCTGCCTGACTTCATTCCCCAATAAATGTTCTAAGGTAAGGACTTTGAGATGACTGCTAAAAACCACCCAGAAATCCTGCTCACCCATTTTCACCTTGTATTTTTGTACCTGTAAAAAAAAAAATGGGAAAACATTCTGTAGTGTGTTTGGATGCACACACATCAGTTTCCACACTGTCTATACGTTATTTATCATACCAGCAAAAAGGTCTTGTTTGGGGCTATAAGAAAAGGAGGTGTGAGGATATTTTCACTTCAACAGTTAAGCTGAAATTAATATCTTATATACTGGAGGAAAGACCAACGTCTGAAAAACTCAAACTACTAGATACTAACAATGAACGCCGAAAGTAAATTTCAGAGATAACACGTGTAGAGGAACCACTGAAGATAAGAAAAAAAGGAAGAGACTGATGGGAGAGTGCAATGCGAAGTTTGGCATTCAATCTCAAGGACATCTTCCCTTTCCAATCCTGTTTCTCAGTGACTGAGGGTTTATTAGGACAGCCACAGTGCCTAACCAAAGTCCACTGGAAAACACTTAAGACTTCCATTTAGCCTCCAACTTGAATCGAAGAGGAGAAGCAGAGCAGCTGTGACTGACAGCCGCTATCTGGATGTCGTACAGTGGAAGGGTGAAGGATGAATACCCCACCTCCAGCGACACAGGCACGCTTTGCCATCAACAGCACGAGACTCATTTGCACCCCACTCGGACTTGACAGTCGTGGAGTCGTTGTCCTGCTCAACTTTACCAGCCTTTGAAACAGCCCTTTGCTGCACCCCAGCCAAGAGCCACGTGCAAAGGTGTCAGCTCCCAGACCTTGCTGCCTCCACGCTGAGCAAATCCCAAGTAGCACTGTACGTGGGGCTACTGGCACCAACACTCCTCCTCCTCAGCAGCTGCCACAAGATTATTTAACAGCTAAGACGGTTCTGCTGGCATGGAAAAAACGGCATTGTTTTCTTGATGGGCAAACAAAGCAATGGAGCATGTTAGCCTATGCCTTCGTATTTAGGGACATGTGTTTTCTTTGGCAGCAAAGCTGAAGGAATCCTTTTGCCAAGTGTCCTCTGTGACTCGCAAGCCACCGCCACAGTCGTGCCAGCACAGCTGCTTGTGGTGCTCAGCACTGGCATAACCAAAGCAGGGAGCAACCTGTGAAAAGGGCAGAGAAGGGGTGACCAGGAACTTGAGAAACTCACTACTGGAGAAAACAGTGCAACTCTGTGCCTAAAACATACAAATAAACTATCTGTAGCTCTTAAAAGGCACCTTGTCCTGTCACCATCATAAGCACATCATGGCACTTCACTGCTGAGAAGGTGGAGAGGAGAGAAACTTTAATTATCAGCCAGACACACGCAGAGTTATCTTTCTAAAACCTCATGGAACAGAAAAAGTACGTGAAAATCTTTCCAGTAATGAAGATTAGTATCTTCGTTACTGGAGTGTAACGTGTGTGGTAGTGTGATAGGGCCTACCCAAGCACATTAAAGGGCAGACAACTTCAGTAGGCAAGACTGAGTGGGAAAAAGAGAAATATCCTTACCAGGTTTATACAAATAGGAAACCAAACCACAGAAAATTACTTGACTTTGCCACATTTAGACGACAAAGTAAAGTCATGTAGCAAAGTGGCCCCAAGCTCCCAAACCTAAACCTGCAGTTCCAAGAGTGCAACCTCTCCACAAAATTATATTCTTGCCTCTCTTCCAAAGTGGTGGCAGATGTACATACAAGCAAGAGTTTACTCCAAAATCCATCACTTTTTAATCACACTAAGTAACAGGGAATCCTGAGTAACAGACAGAATGACTCTCCTGGTCATACTTGCACTATTTTTCCAGTTGTTTTCCCCTTACTATTTGCCTCATTTTCTGCTCGAAAACATCATGGACTGAGTCACTAGTTCTAACAAGGTTTGTGCTCTTACGCTGTGCTGACCACGGCAGCATCTGAACACCTTTCAGGAAAAGATGTGCCAAATACAGCCATGTCTTTTGAGATAACGGAGGTGGTAAAGGGACACAGCCCCAGTGCAGAAGGACAACAGGATTTCCACCTTCCAATCTGACAGACTTAAGGCACCTCAGCTGCCTCCAAGCACATTCATTAGCAGCCTTACACAGGATCTTAAGAGGGGATGGCCCTGTAGCCACAAACACCTTCATTCAAATAGAAAAATATTTGTGAGAACATGTTTGTTAATAGTAGACTGTATTACAGGAAACCATAAATCTAATATTAGTGCCTCAGAATTCTCAGCCCTATCTTGTCTCAAACCTGTGTTTATTCCTGCATTATGATTAAACTCACCAATTTTTGGCGCTCAAAAAAAAAGTGCAAGTTGATACTCATTTCAGAAAATGGTGCCTTTGCTTTCCTGGTGGTCTTGCATTTTAATCCAGCAGGTTGGCTTAAATTTGAAGTGTAGATATCACTAAACTAATATATCAACTTTTAAGGGAAGATTTGGTTTTACAGAAATACTTTATTCCAAGCCATGAGGTGCTTTTCTTCTTCCTGTAAATTAGCAGAGTCATTGAGGTCTCTCTTTCCCTTCACTTCACCTTACTCTCTTCACTCAAATTCACACAGCAATCCCAGAAAAATCACATTTCCAAATTAAAGGATAAAATTCCAACAAACATTAAACAATGATTTGAAACAAGCTCATCACTGCCTTCATTGGTTAATCATACAAAATCTGATGCTTGGCTTCCCTGAACTACAAGGAATCACCAGGATCCCCAAGGAGCTCATCCAAATGAGCACCGTAATACCCTAATCCTGTATTTCTGTCCTCTTTCCCAAGGACTCTTACAGTAAGGTCAGATAAATTCATAAACTTTAACAACGTCCACAACCTAGTAGCTAAACTTGCCTGTGCATTAGACAAAATCCATTGCGTGTCCATAAACCACCGTAACCTGATCAACCACAGGGACTCAAAGTCCTTCATACCAAACTATTTCTGAAAACAGGAACAACCGACTAGAAATCAGTCCTTTAGAAATACTTTTGCACAATGCTAAGTGACCCTGAACCAACAATATTAGATCTAAAATACGACCACCTCAAAATGTCTGTGAATACTGTTTTGTTTGTGGGTATAATTTTTATAAAGCAAAGAGATTTTTAGTTCAGCTCCACTTATTGGCATGGCGAGACAAGAGCGGGCACGCCATGCTCTCACACTCTCAGTCAGCAGACCATCAACTGGTAAATTTGCTTCTTCCAGCCAAAAGTGCATGGAATAAAAAAGCAGTTCCAGGAGGAGCCAACTAGTGAATGGGTTCATCCAAAAATGGGAGCTGTAGCCCAACATATCCCAAAGAAGAAGAAATGTTATTTTTGTGTCTGGAAGACAATTTGAATTGAGCTGGAAAGGAATACTTCTGATCTCTGAAGTGCTGTGTGAACTGTATCCTGCATTGCACCGCCTAACAAGGCTGCTTTTGTTGATGTCGATAAGAGAACACGGATAGCAAAGTGGTTGATATGCTTGCCCATATGAAGTTACAGTTTTAACTCCAGATTTAGAAAAGCACACAACATATTTATGATTATGCATGAGACAGACTCCTAATTCAATTTATACATTTTTGTTAATTTAGCTCATCTCTCCTGCCAAAGATGCAACCATTTTCATGAAGATGAATGTCAACCTGGTAAGCCAAAAGCCATTTATCAGCTTTTAGCTAAGAAATATTTGAAGAGCTTAAAAAAAAAAAAAGGCAAGTATTAAAATGCTGATTGAAACGAGCATGAATGGTTTGATTATTACATGGAGTCCTGGAGTGGGGAGAAGGGAGCACATCCTGTTTTGTGGTTAGGAAAAGTTGGCAATCTGAATCTGACCCCCACCCTTTTTTGTGTGATCTCTGGATAATAAATCTGACATTTCAGAAGAAAGCTTCCATTCTCCTCCAAAAACCCTGTGCAGAGGAGTAAAGAAAAGTGGGTCCTCCACTCCATTTTTTTTTCAGTGGTCCACAGGATTTCCAAAAATAATACCCTGCCCAGATGTTGAATCAGACTTTCAGTTTATTTGCAGGCAGGAGAATCAGTAGATTTCAAATTAGCTTCAGATGCTGTGAGTGAGGAAGCATCACTTCCCTCCAAATTCAACATCTGAAAGGGTTTTTTTTGCATTTTTATGCTTATTTTTAATAAAATTGTAGGCCAAGAATTAACAGTTGAGCTCTAAATCAATGCTTTTTTCAAGATCAAAACTTCTGGAGTCAAAAAAATCCTTAATCATAGTAAAACTTGGGTGCTAGTGGTACCCAAACATTCCACCTGAGCCACCTGCACTTCTTATTTCACTGAAAAAAAAAAAAAAAAAAAAACAACTCACAAGCAAGACTGTAGAAGCTACACATGGTACTAAAAATGGCAGATCATCTCAGACACAATAATGAAAATGTATCTGTAGTTCTAAGTCAGTTTTCCCTAGTTCAGCATCAAAAGAGTTACTCTTGACCCCTTCCAATCCTGCATTTTCTATCTGATTACCAAATTTAGCGTCAGAACAGGGCAAAAAGATGCAGCCTGTATCTCTAATGTTTTATCACTGTACTCAGACTTTGATAAGGTGGGAGGGGGTGACAAAAATCCCCCTCAAAACAATAAAAAACCTGTCCACCAGGTAGGCATACTGTGCTACTGCAACATGGGAAAGGTTTGCCTCAGGAAGAGTACACTACATGGTTCAAACATCTGCTATTTCTTTTTAGTCAAAGCACATCCGGAGCACACAAAAATACAATTGCAGCATATTCTCAAATATCTGGATGCTTCTATTAGAAAAGTTTATGTCTGGGAAATGAGGATTTAAAATAAACTTTGAGCCAATTCCTAAAGCCCTTAACCTGGGCAAACTTCCATTCACCAAAGTACAACAAAAAGTCAAATTCTTCTCTTTTTTGTTAGGTTTATACAGATTTAAACAGATTCAACCACATTTCTTGAATTCAGATCTGTCCATCTGAAAGTTAAGACCATCTGGTGCTAACGGAGAAAGAGTAAAACTCTAGTCCTGGATTATTTCAATATGAAGCATCAGGTTTGCTACGAGTATAGCACCAAAACAACAAAAACAAGGCATTAAATTAGCACTACAATCCTGCCATAATTTTGTTGTTCTTGAACTAGCCTGTTTGTCTCTATTATTAATCCACTTAGGAACAACAACAAAAGGACAAAGATTATTCTTTGGAATACTATCAGAGACAAGATCTTCAAAAAGATGTTCTTGATGTGTTTTCACTCAATCCATTTCTCTATAAACACTCAAAAGTCACCCACATTAAGATCCTGGTCACCAGAAAGCAACAGCTTCTCTGGTTCTATTTTGACTCTTCTGGATACAGATGAGAAGTGCACGCGTCTCTCCTCCATGCCCCAGGCACACTCTGTCCTCAGGCTTGGGGGCACAAAACGCCCCACCACAAACACCATCATGCAAACTCAGCTAGGTGTAAATGTGTAAATATGCACTGGCAAGGGTGGGTAGTTTTACAGTATGCATCCATATAGCTGAAGGAAGATTCAAGGAGCCCAGAGTCTGGACTACTGATAAATCTCAGGGGACTTCGGAGAAGCACATGGCTATTTTATGAAGAAACTAAAACGAAAATTCAGGATGCTTTTTTGGAAGGGGGAGAGTGATGTTCAGATGCAGAGCACCAAGGTTATAATAAGCAGAAATCAATTCTGCATGCTGCACTTAAGCTATTCTTGGAACCCTTTTTTTTTTTTCCTATTTGTTCTTGAAACACAACCAGCAGCACCACGAAAGAAACAAACCCCAAAGAATATCCCTCTAATAAAACATAAAAATAATATACTGATACACGTACATGTGCTTGCACACACCCCACACTAAAACAGCATATTGATGCCCTTGCATCAACATATTTTAAGTAGCCTGACAATATGCCTAGGTGTCTCACGCAAACAGTAATCAGCCTGAATCAATAATTAAGAGTAGCTGGAATTACACAATATTTCAAGCATATCTTATCCCTATGGTAAATGTTGGTTATCTCAATATCTGGAGATCAAAAGTTGTCACTTAGCATGTTAAGAGCGATGGCTGACTCCATCCTTCCAACTCTACCTTGTGCTGATAAGCAGGTTGGTTTCCTCCCCCCACCTTGCAAAAGTTCTAATCTCCGTAACACCATTACACATTAACACTACACATTTTGTGCGGCAAACAAGATACCTGCATTGCTAATCATCTTGCTGTACACAAACAAGATTCTTACACAAACTACTGTAGTTCCAAGGCAATCACAGTTATTATTCTTTTCAGTTTGTTCTCCAGAAAAATAGTGACCTCAAACCACTGGCTTTCTCTTCACAGAAATACCAAGTGTCATGATCTCACAATGCGAGAATATAAACCTTTATATGCATTCCAAAAGCCCCAGCCCCCCCCCTCCCCAAACCCACAAGAATTCTTTTGAGACATTTATACTGTTTATTCACCAGTACTACACAATACAAACTTGCAGCATGGTCTGTGTAATCTTTTTTCCATCATATTATTTACATTTAAATCATGCTTTATGTAAGTTGGCATTCAGTTAAAGAAACTCCAATAGTCCTGTGTATATATCTGTTGTGTCACTGAGTCTGGACATAACCGTTTCGTTTTGGACTGCTAAAATACTAACAAAACACCAGAGGTAGCTCACAGAGCATATTACTGGGGAGTGAAGTTAACTACCTCTGTCAAGATTAAGAGAGATTAATTGTTTGACTAAGGGAAAGTGGAAGATTCTATAAAAAGATATCTGAAGGGCAGAGCACACCAAGCAGGAAGAGGGAGTGCATTACATACTGGATTACTAAGTGAATTGACTTCATCTGTACTGAAGAAATAGCAATTTTTTTTTTTCCTTCAACAGTAACCCCACCCCCAAGACCAATACGAGGTGCATTACTGATGGACCTACCACTGTTCAGTAATCTAGAAATTACATTTGAGCAGATGAGTAGAGATTCCGTGGCAACGTATGACTTTCCATTTTGCATAAAATCATATAGGAATGGGGAAAAGAAGGTCTGCTGTCAAACAAAACCAATTGCTATAGAGAGCCTCAAAATTAAATCAAGCTTGGGAGAACAACTTGGGCATCAAGTTTAGCCATCGCACCCAAATTAACATCCAGACTGACAAGGAGTGAGAAACTAAAGCTAAGTAAAGAACCCAAAGGTCCTTTCCCCAGAGCGGGCTGCTCAACTCACACCTTAGTGGTAGGCTGGTAAACTAACTGAAAAGCCAGGTTTGCCTTCAGGTTTGTTCAGGTCCCTGAACTTCATCAGAAGCTCACAGAAATGAATGTCACTTGGTGGAAGTAGTATCTGTTTTAACTAATTGACGACTCCCAACAAAGAAGAAATTTGGTTTAGAAAATTTCCCAACTAGCTCAGCTGAGGAGATAAACTTTGTATTTCCTAGGGTGATCCAAGGGGGCTTCTCTACCTCCAACTTCGGATTTTGTGATTAACTAAAAAAGCAAAGACATAGCAAGTTACACTAATTCATAGTGAGGAATGTAAGATGTCACATAATGACGGATAGGTTAATCCCTGCAGGGCGTGAAATCTCAATGGCAAAATACCAAATAGCATAAAGTCATACACATTATGCAATCAGCTCTTATTTCTTCTAATTTGGTCTCAAAATAAAACAAAGGAGGGGAGGAGAGGAACACAAAAAATTCCAGCTCCATGTAAAACATTTTAAATTATTTTAGAAACAAGCAATGGCTATTATTGCCTTAAAATCTGCATGAACTCTGCAGTGCTGCTCTCCTAAAGGAAAACATCACCTCCTCACTCTACCTTGCATGCAAACAACAATCCTGCTTCCTGACCGGCTGCAAATTTCATCTCCCCTTGAGAATACAGATTTTCAATAAAAGACATGTATTTATTTCATTAGTGTTCTAGGTTAGAATTAGAGGTAACTCTTCAAAGTGAGCATAAGGGCACTGAACTCTCTGAAATGCTCATTTTCAGTTTAAGCCGTTAGAAAGATAAAGCAAACCACAAGTGTCGCTCGCCAAACGCCACTGTGCACAGACACACATTTCTCAGATACTGTTTCTGTTTGGGCTCATCTCTAATTTGTGTGATTAGTGCAATGAATATATGCATCAATTCTCCTCTGGGATTTGGTTCACTGAATAGAAATACGCTGCGGAGAGAGAAATAGTAATAAGGAGTTTGTCTTTAGATCAATATCTAGATCCATCTGTGGAAATTAAAATAAACAAGAATCTGTAGCTGCTTATTAGAATTTAATATCACATTCTGCCTTTGGCAGAAGCAATACTAAAACCTATTGATTAGTAGAGCTTCATAGCTTTTTTAATGAAAATACAAGTCCCAAGTACACTGTCAGATGCATGCCTTAATCGTAGCCTCCTTTATTATGATTATTCTTTTACTGTATTTCCTGCATTTCCTACTTCCTCGTATCTCTCTAAAGTTTTTCTTCATTAGGACTTTTTAAACCACCGAGCGGCAGGTCTCCAGGCAGTTTCACCTGCAAAGTCTGATGGAAGTGCCCTGACTCTGAATCAGACAACTTCTCTTGTAGGGAACTTTTCAGCTTCCCCTTTTCATTCATCAGTTTCACAAATCAAAATCACAAAGACGACATGATCAGTGAATTCACACTTTGGCTGAAATTTTAAAAAATTAAAAAAATAAAAAATTTAAACAAGGAAAACCACCTACCCTCTACTTCCTACAACCAAGACTGCAGCTACCTCATGAACAACATTCTCAGCTTTTGCTCGTAACCTCCTCGTAGCCATTTTCCACACAAAAGGTTAGTAGTAGCCAAGCTGTGGCTTCATTAGCTTACACGTCTCCTGAGTAACTCAAGGGCCCTTCGTTCCATGGCTGGAGCCACAAAACCGAACTGACAGGAGAAATAATGAACCTGCATCAGCTTGGTGACCTTGGGACACAGGCACAGTGCCACCCTGGTGGCTCTTCTGTTACTGGGAAGCCACTGGCACCTTTCAGGAGCACACTAGTCCTGCCTGGCCCTTTCCCATTAACTGCTCGAGAAATGGGTTTTATTGGCTTTCAGCTAAATGAAAATTCTGGTAACAAGTCACGTGTCAGCTGGCTAACAACAAGGGAGCAACAAATTTTAAAATGTTGTACAGGAAGAACACAGATTTAATCACCCTCTACACAAAAGCAAGAACTTTTAAAAGGTATTTTTAACAGGAAAACACAAGGGAGTTTTGTTCGTATCTTTGGAAGTTAACAACAATTTAACTTAACGCCCCAATTCATCAATTCTCTAATGTTCTAATACTCAAAACAAATATAAAACAAATAAATACAAGATATCAATAAATTATCAGAGATTTCCTTCATCTATAAAAAGTACAATCATTTTTATCCAAACCAAACTTCAAATTTATTCTAGACTGCATACTCATTTACAGCGAAATCATTAAATCATCCACTGAAATCATTACATCATCCACTGTCTTCACACACTTGGTTAAAAAAAGGTCAAGATTCATCCTTAATACCTTCATAGATATTTTGTTTCTTCATGAATTGTTTTTTAAGGTGGTGTGCATTGCAGAATTTTTCTTTAGAAATGAAACAAAAAAAAAAAAAAAGAAAAGCAGCAAAAAAAACCAACCACAAGTAATCTTGTTTCCTCTGTTCATCCAGAGTACAACATGGCTAAAAGGAAGACTTGAACAGACTTGTTATAAATTTTATTCCAGAATAGTATTGTGGAATAATAGGCAGGAAAAAATGTGTGATTAGGATATTACGAAAATGAAATACTACCTATTATGTACTTATTTACGAGATTTCTAATTTGCTTCACAAATAGCTTAAATGGCTGATCATCAGCAAGACAGGAAATACCAAGAATGTTGACCATCATCCACAAGCAAGCTAATGTGAAACAGAATTTGCAAGAATACAGAAAACAGCACAAATTAATTTAATTGAATTCTGTAGCACCAAAATTTAGCCATATTTGGAAGTGAGAGGTAAGAAAAGACTCTGAGAAAGAATATTAAAGATCTCCAGACCTCTTTCCATATCACAGCCATCTTGACAGGAAACTTTCCAGGACTACCTTGTCTCAAAGAAAACATTATCACAGAGGTGATACGATATTACGAGAATAAAACATATTTTGAGTGGGAGAAGTTAAGAGAATCTTAACACTGACAATAATTTACTTGCCTTTGTCTCTGAAATAGGCAAGGTAATTTATTTCACACAACGATCAGTACAGCTGAGACAAAGTGTTAAGGACTATTTTTGAGTGAGAGTTGCAGCGAAACAGACAATTGTTTCTATTACAGCTTGCAAAAACATAAGGTAGATAATTGAAAGATATTTACTACAACCTAATCTGACAAATCTAATTCTTCATATTCCCCAAGACGAGATCTGTGTTCTGAAAATTAGAGAAGATGGCAAACGCTAAAAAAAAAACAAACAAACCAAGAACCAAACAAAAACCACCACCAAAAAAAACCCAAACAGACAGAAAATTCATGCTTACTACAGTCTCAATCCATCATGTTAATTTGGCTAAGGCAAACAGAAAATTGATAGAACATCGGTCAAAATAAAATAGGTCATAAAGAATTTTTGCAAGTATTCTCACTTCATAGAGAAAACCATGAACCCCATAAAGCATTAGTTCAACTCTTTAAAAGTTGGCTGTTAACAGCAACAGAAGATTCCCTAATGCTATCAATGCTACCCAAAAGGTGCTACTCATATTAGCCATAACGGTTCCACTGAGCTACTGTCCTGCGGAGCCATACAGCACAAGCTCGTAAGAGACACTTCTGACAGCCAGTGAGCTAGTGTATCTCTGTGGCCTAATCTCCAAGACGAAAGACTTCTGGGAATGTGCATGCTTCAATTTCTGACGATTGATTTGTCAATTCAGACGTTTTCCAACTCCCATTGAACTAACCAATTCAGAAGATGGAAAAACAACAACAAAAAGCTACTTTGTATGTTCTGAGTTAGCCTGCAAACACTAAGGCTGTAAAGTCAACCAATCAGAAATTTGAAGCCACCAGAATTAAGCCCTTAGCCATTTTTTTTTGTGTGTGAGCTGAGTCTTCCTCTTGCTGCAGGCCAGCTAAGGCCATGATCCTCCCAAATCAAAGCTTTCTCACCCTAGGCTCCTTATCCACCCACCACCCAGTGCTCCTTCTCCACTCCCCACCTACACCACCTTCTAGTTGCCCAGGGCTCCTCATCACCTCCCCACCTCCTCTTGTCCGCTATCTGTCTCAGGTTTTCACACCACAAAAAGTAATTCTCCCTTAACACCAAGGTGCTTAACAAAAAAAAAAAAAAAAAAGAATTGCCATCCTCTTTCCCATCACTAGGTCTTAATTCTAGTCCCCTTGCTCATCATGCTCTCACTGTCAGGCCAAATGAGTCTAATCAAGTTGTTCTTCATATTTGCCCAACTACTTCCACATTGCAGCAGATTTGCCTACTCCAGACCTCACCAATTTCCCCAGCAAGTACACAGTGCCAAGTTTTTAGCTGCTGGAAGGTGACAGAAGGTCTAGTCAACATTTAAACAAAGAATATTAGAAAAAAAGTCGAAGTGCTTGATTGTCTCTGCTTGCTAGTAAGAACAGGCCATCCAGAAAATCTCTAGCTAGTTTTGGTATCGCTATGGTACAAGTACCTGCATCCTTTTGGTGTGCGCTGGATCTCTTCCTGAACCACCAAAGCATGCTCTCACCACACCCACTGGTAAGAGCAGGACCTTGATAAATGGCTAAGTGCTAGACCGACATCTTCTTGCCCTCAACCAGAGCTCAGAAAAAGAAGAGAAATAATGTCTTTACCACAGTGTGCCTGGGTGAGATGAGAAACAGAAAAGACAAGCATCTTCGTGTTCTCCTCTGACAAATGTAAATTTGAGGACATTCAGAAAACCTCCACTGGGAACATCTGTCTTTATGCCATACCCATCTGCAAATATTTATGTTATACTTTCTGAGTTTCTCTCATTTGTGCCTGCATACAGAAGGTCTGAAAACAGATCAAAACACTAATAAGTAATACACGAGCCAACATAGCTTAGGACTGGGATGTATTTCGTTCAAAACCTGCATCATAAAATACTTATCACATGAGTTAAGGATAACCTCTGTTAATCTGGATGACCTTACTGCAGTATTTCACAAACAAAGAACAAAGACAGATTTCTGACTTCAAACATTGTCTTCTCACTTGGCACGTTTAGTGTAAAACCTAAACCAAACCCCCTCTTCAGATAATGTTCCTCTCCCTCCTTCTGCCTGTTTCCCCATTCTCAGAGAGAACCCTTTTCTACTCCAGCTTTACTGGTATCCGTCACCCCCAGGCACTCTGGAAAGAAAACAGAAACTGGGAGGCCACGCGGAGGCCAGGCAGCTACAACTGTGGTGAGAAGAAGTAAAGCCGTTATCTGTGGGGAAGCTACACTTGATCCACCTCTTCATGTTTCACTTGAAAAAGCTAGGACTGCTACCCCTGCCACTTCCACCTATTTCCCCAGTAAGGAAGTAGGCAGGAGCGTGGACGAAGACTAAATGCTAACTGGAAGAAGAGCACCTTTAAGAAAAGATCATCATGATGGCATTAATCGCATAAACCCTTCTGAACACAAGTCTCCTGAACCAAATCAATTTAAACACAAACCAGAGAGGAGTCTGTCGACTTTATGGAGCTCAGGGAGTTCCCAAATCTTCTGAAAATTATAAATTCCCATGGATAGGGGCAGTTTGAAAGATACACAGTAAAAAGGCCTTCCTATATTCTTCCTGCTCTGCAGTAGTAAGAAGAACATTGTTTCCAGTAGAAAAGGTGGCTTGTTTTTTTTTTCTCTGCAGTACTTTGGACTTGAAGAACAGGCATCTGTGGCCTGAGACCCAACAAATTCACAGATAGGACTGCTTTAAAATTTCAAAAAGCTAGCAAAGACAATGGCAAACGCCCTCAAGAAAGTAATCTACAGAAGCTACCTTTACATTCATAGAACAGGAGGCTTACAAGCCTCCCTGAAATTGAGTTTTGCTTGTGTTTTTATATGGAAAAAAGGTATTTTCACAGATGTTGGGAACCTACAGCCCGCAGACAGATCCAAAGTCCAAGCTGCAATCCGACTAGCTTGAATTCCAACTTCTTCTGTCTACTCTCTGTTTCCCCTCGCCCACCCTTACCAGCTTGTCCCTGCCTTCCCCAGAGGCTGCAGCCGCTCATGCTGCTCTCACTGCCTTTCGTTTGTACCCCCCAACAAAAACTGCTAATTCTACCTAGCGAGGCAGAAGAAGTGGGGCATATCCACATGGTCCGTAAGTTTCCATAACATGAGAGGCATTAGTTTAGGTCAGGTTGTGGTAAACTAACACAGCTCTCCAACCCTACCAGTATCTTACAGGGGCCTACAAGAAAGCTGGTGAGGGACTTTTTAGGATGTCGGGTAATGGTAGGACTAGAGGGAATGGATTAAAACTAGACATAGGACGATTCAGACTGGACGTTAGGAAGAAGTTCTTCACCACGAGGGTGGTGAGACACTGGAACAGGTTGCCCAGAGAGGTGGTGGAAGCCCCATCCCTGGAAGTTTTTAAGGCCAGGCTGGATGGGGCTCTGAGCAACCTGATCTAGTGGGAGGCGTCCCAGCCCATGGCAGGGGTTTGGAACTAGATGATCTTTAAGGTCCCTTCCAACCCTAACAATTCTATGATTCTACGAACCCCAAAATCTAAGCTGTTCAACCAGTATCAGCACTTGAGTGGGTGCACACGCTGCAAACAGCGTACATCTTCAATATCTGCGTAGTTAATTTGTGGCTTCCCATATTTTAAATACCACGCTCAGACTTAGATGCTCACCATTAAAAGAGTTCCAATGTTATTTTGCATTAGCATTTTTTAATGAATATATAAATAAACACTGGGAAACCAGATCTGAAAACATGTTATAACAGAAAGCAAGAACTTTAATGGCGACAAGCCATTATTACTAATAAATTATACTCTGGGTAATGTCAGATGGATCAAAGACAAAAATCTAGACATAAGCATTAATTGTATTTTTCTTAATCTGTAACTTGAGTTAAAAATAAAAGGTTCACCATTACAACTTAAAATCTTCAGCTGCACTAATATAGACAAATGTAAAAATGAATATGATGTAAAACAGATTTTGAAAAGGATATTAAAAGAAATCAGAACTACATTTCAAATCTCATATGATTTCCCATGCTGACACTTCAAAAGGTTTGCAAATGCCAATGTATAAGGCTTTTTCTGTCCAAAATCTACCCTTTTAATATTAGCCATTAACAAAATTCATGGTGGTGTTTTGCTTCGGTGGATTTTTTGAAAAAGATATTTGATAGTTTTCACATAAAATACTGTAACAGATATTCACTGTCAGCCACCTCCAGGACAGCTGTTTTTTAAAATGAATGTTATTTCAATTACAAGGTTTCTTTTTGGTGACTCTTGCGAATATAAATATGTTCTGATTAATTTTACAGATCTGCATGAAGTGGAAGGATTTGTGGAATCTCCACAGTACTACGTTTGTGTCTCAAATGAAGAGAAGCTCTAAATAAGTATACCATCTATAGGAGCTTAGTGAAGTTTGATGATCATGACATCAGTAGCTACTGATGTACTACACTGGTACAGCACAGGAGACCTACTGGTAGACAATGTAATAAATAAAAAGTAAACCAAGGAAGGAATGTTAACGATGAATTATAAGTGTCATCAATATGTAATTTTCATCCATATGTAATTTCCACTCACAAAAGTCTTGTCTCAGATTTGCATACTTTTGTAAACATGGTATAGACAACTTCTGTGATAGTCTGCCTGCTTCCTAGATTTAATATCACGTTTTATTTGAAACTATTTTTCATGTTCTTTGGAATAGCTTAACCCTGGAATTAATTCAGTTAGACAAAACCATTGCATTTTTTAGCCAATGTTTCATAGCTTTACTTACCTCACTCCAAGCAATAATCTGCCCACAGACGTAGAATAATGAATCGTTCAAAACTAACTGCAATATGAAAAAGTAGAAAAGCCTCCTTTTGAAGAAATTAAACCTGATCCTCTAATTGACTTGCACTGAAAAAAAAATAACCCTTTTAATGTCAAATGACAGTTTTACAGAGGAATTAGTTTGGGGATTCAACAAAGATATAAATGGGAAGGGGGAGAGGACAATTTTGTTTTGCAAAGTTCACCGCAAAACTTAAGAGTCAATGGACAGACCATAAAAGCCTCTTCCGTCTGCACTGTACTAATGCAAGAGACTTGGGAATTACTGCAGACACTGGGCATGGGCTTCCCCCTCGCTTCAACACCCTCTCGCTGCCTGAAGAAGGGATGGTGAGCCATTTTGGGAAGAGGAAGGAGCCTGTGAACTGCAAGATGAAAGAGGGAAGCTCCGTGAAGAGGGGAGGAGCCTTTGCTATCGAATTATCACTGCCTATTAGGAACGTGTTATTGATATACTGTAAGGCAACTGAAGCCCAGGCCATTGTCTCCTTCTGTAACGCACCAAACACAACATTTAGGTCACAACAAGTAGAGCCTGCTTGTAATTAAACTAACATCTGTTGATACTTAATCCATTTATTCAACTCCTAATACATGCAAGCCTTTTGCATTTAATCTCTTATCCATAAGGACATTCTTTGACCTGCGCTTTAGCATTAGGCAAATCAATGTTGACTAATCTTAAGTATAACCTTAGGCCTGCTGTGCTTTGGAAATTAATTTTTGTCCTGGGATTCTTATTTTTCAGTTTATCAAATGATACAAAGCTAGAAGTTCATCTTACTTGTTAATCTTTTATCAGTTGTCCTATTTCTAATAGAAATATTGCATGCTTTCTTTAGTCTTCACAAGTTGCATTTCCTGACCTCCAGGGCTCATAAAAAGCAAGTAAACTCAAATTGTCAGAGACACATACGTTGGTTTTGTACCCTGTTGAACAATAGCACGTTACTACAAATAGGGCGGGTGGAAGAGGATAAGAAGTGTTTGTGTGGATTTTCACAAATTTTGTATTCCGTTCCGGTAACAGGATTTCTCTCCTTTACATCTTCCTTCAATACAGGTTTGCCAGAGGACATTTGCAGGTACGTTTAAGGGCTAAACTTTAATTCTATTTTGGATTTGGGGCTTTTTTGGCAGTATGGTAAGAAGCTAGGAAAAATGAGAAAAGATGACCACAACAGAGATAATTTCAGCAATCAGCCTGTGATGCGCAAATCCTGTTAAAGAATGGAAGCCACCACAACAAGAAAAGTCAAAGTACTAACTCAGGATCAATAAAGATTTTGTAAAATATGCAAAAGATTTCTGAAAAGATAGGACAGTAACAAAACTCACACCTCACTGAACATTATTCTCAATACCCTCAACCCTACTCCTAAAATGAAACAAATAGGACATAACAGTCCACTGAAATTGTTAAAAAGATTATATACATGAGAAGTTATGAAAAATGTATTTTGCAAACGAAAGGTGGAAAATTGGCATTATCCAATTAATTTTCCAAGAGCTTTACCTTTAAAGACACCCTCCACTTCTACACTTTAAAGAAAACTGAAAATTTCATCGCTTTTCTTTTTACTTTTTTTTTTCCCATCTTTCTTTTTGAACTGCCTTCATTGCATCATCCAGTATACAGATTACAGTCATAGGTCCACAGAGAACTGTGTAAACAGGTGGGAACATGTTTGGAAAAGTCAATAGATGACCTGCACCTGCCAATTTTGCACTGAAAATATACAGATGCCAATTCAACTTTGCACTGCAGCCTCCTCCCCACCCCTCCAAATATTCAGGTATTCATTGTATGTTCATTCTGTGTTTCCAAGCATATGTCTTTAATTAATGGGAAATTTTCTCTAAGCTTGGAAAACATGTTTAAGTGGTCCGCACAAATATCAAGTTTATATAGTCTTAAAATGCGCACAGAAAAATTGATATTTTTTTAAAAAATAATTATTAGTCTTGATGCAAATCCCCGTGGCGCTCCACAACATGGGTTCCCAACAGCTTGTCAGATCCACGCCCCAGAATTCTACAAAAAATTTCTGCAGGTTTTTGTCAAAGCATGTATCAAACACACTGCATATCACAAATTTGAACTATTGTGATAAACTGATCCCTTGGGGTTTAAAAATACTAGCAGGCATTATTACGTTTCTAAACAAAATTATGAAAGCTGGCAATAATGTGCCTTCATGGGCACAGTGCAGATTTCAATTGAAGAAAGAGGAACTTAGGAAGCCTTATTTAATGATAGTTCTACTCTGTAAATACAAAAAACACAATAAATTCTGGGTTTATAACATTTTCTTCCAAATGCATCTCCAGTCTCCTTTCTTGTTTTCTTTCTTCTGTGGAAGAAATGTATAAAAATTATATTAATGTCATAAAGACTTACGTCCTGCAAAGGTACCCAACCCCAGATACACTGAAAATACGGAACAAGAAAAAAAAAAAAAAAATTCCTTGCTGCTTATTCATTCTCCACCAAAGAAAACAAATTAGAGAAAAATACCACCAACTCTGGAAATTCTCAGGAAAAAGTATTTTAGAATAGTTAACATGATTAGTTAGCATTTTCTCTACTTTAACACTTCTCACCAAAGTACAATGGATGGAGCCTTCCTACCACCAGTGACTTGGCTTTGCAGTATCTATAAGCACCCAGGGGAAATCAGAGGGCTACTCGACTTTCCAAGTCAAATTCTGTTTTCTCCTCCTGAATGATAATCAAGAAACTGAAGCTAGAGCCAAGGGCAGAATCAAGATTTGGTGGTCAGCTATCACCTCTGGCTCTTGAGGGCTGGAAGTGCTATGAAAAGGCACCATGCTTGCCCAAGCAGAATGAGGGGGAGAGCAAATATTTTCGCTTGTTCTCTCCAGCAAGCCTCATGGTTGACTTTGAAGCAATCAGACAATCTCCACAGAGAAATACACAAGTCTATATAGGACTCTTCAGTCCTTCATTGCAGGAGGGAAACCCTGCCTGCTCCGCGCTAAAGAGAAATAATTCGTCCGGATGATGATTTTCCTCATCTCTTTCTTTAATTGTTAATGTGGCTAGGAAGGTTGTCTTTTCAGGTGGTTTCCTAAGGTAATTCATTCATGCCATCTGTCAGCACCTTCTACCGCTTTTAAATGGCAGGGCAGGCTGTTAGCACGTCAAGGTGCACAGCTGTCGGTGCCACCTTTGTTTTGGTTACCCCTGGAGGAACTGGGAACATGCCAGCCACACAATGCAGCAGGTTAGCAATGACAGCGAGTAAATAGCCTGCATAATGTAAGAGCCACACGTCTGACAGCTCTACGGGTGATGCCTTGCCGTTATTCAGCCGCTCTGCAGCAATATATTTTACTGGTATTTTTATTGCCAGCACGATAATTTAAGTCCGGTGAAAATCTCCTCTGGCCAAAAAGAGGAGACAGGGCTGAATTAGCTCAACCCATTGACTACATAAATCTTTAAAAAAATAATATCACCAGCTGGAAAAAACTCTGGGTGGAGATCTCCAATGAAAGTCTTAATTGGGCACAAAGGACAACAAAATAATAAAGACAAATAAAATCATGAACATGGGGGGCGGGGGGAATTTAAGAAGATACCTAACCTGTCTAAACCAAGAGGTAAAATAATGTCTAGTCTTGATACTGGAAGAATTAATGAACAAAGCTTATCTAGTAGGCAAAGCTTCTAATCAGACCATCGATCAGGAAAGGTAGCGTAAGAAGATAAGAGCCAACGTACAGGGAAAAGAAAAGAAAAAAGAGACAACATTGTCAGCCTCTTTTGGATTCTATGCAAAATCTTAAAAACAGCTCCAAAGGGAAGAAAAATAGACATAGAAGGGAGTAAAACTTAAGTGCAGGTTTATCAAAGCCAGACCCACATAATATGGTTCTTAACCAGTTTAGACAATTGGAGTAAGTCTTTGTTTCTATTTCAGCTTCACTGAAGTGACCGATAATATGTTACATGGGAAATGAATTAAAACAAGGATCAAAAGTATAAAATGGAAGTGGCTACAGAAGAAGTGATCTGAGTAATGCTGGAAGTACTTTCCAGCTGCAGAAAGGTCATTAGCAGAGGACAGATCTTGGCATGGGCCTTGCTATTTTTTCAGTTGACTTGGCAATTAAAATATGAGTGATAATGAAGCTTGCTAATGACACAGAGCTGGGAGGTACAGTCAATAAGAAGAAAAACCAGCCTCCCAGAAGAACTGCATGATCCTGAGGACTGAGAGAACAGTAATGGGATTACAACTAGTAACACCACAATAAGAATTACTACATGTTTAATACCAACAAAACAAGCTGTGGCTGGGTGGCTACAAACAACAGTGTTTGCTCTATTATCAGATCAAACAAAACCAGTATGACATAGCTATACTGGAAGAGAGCGTGTAGTAAGAGACGACTTCACTGGTATAGGAAATAGGTATGCAATTATACCAATCACTGGTAAAACCTCATCTAGACAGGCGCATACAAGTTTTAATTATCCTTCTTCATACAAAAGCAAGGCAGAGGATTAGCAAAAGACTTAGGGGACAATAAAAGAGTTCAAATTGTTTAGTCAAACGAAAGATGGAGAAAATACCAGGTGTCTGTAAACACGTAACAGGCAGGAGAGTAAAGCCAAGAGTGAACAGGGAACAAAAGCTATTTATGGTAAAGAAACATTTTTTTGCACCACAATAAAAAAAAAAAAAAGGCACAGGTTGATTAAGAAGAAATTTTCACTGGGAGTTAGCAGGGTTTTACCCTTGCAAAAGCGATGGAAGGCCTGGAAAAAGCATTTCCCAGGAACTTGAGAGAAGGGCAAACAAAAATTTGATTTTAAAGTGGAGCTTGATGTGTTTGTGTGGAGACCGTATGTTGCCGCAGCCTGTGCTAACAGAACAACCAGAAGGTCCCTAAAGAAACCAGCTCTATGCCTGGTCTAGTTCAAACGTACCTAAGAATGCACAAAAATGGGCTATCACAAAGTACATCTTAAGTGCAGTGCGGATACGCAACCTAACATAAAACAACAGATGACAGACTGTAGGGAACACATGTAAATAGGTGAAGGGGAGAAAAAGAGGATTTTTCTTGTTTTTTTTTCTTTTCCTTTTTTTGGCAATAAGCCGGGCTGGTGTTTTACCACAGAAAGAGTCTCTCTCTAAGCGTACCAGGTTATCGTGGCTCTGTTTATAGTACCCTTGTTTGCAGTAGTTCCTGGCACTTCATGCATTTTTCATAGCTGTTTCTTGTTAATATACGCTGTATTCCTCGGAGTGCCAACAAAAAGGGCACTTAGTTGCTACTAGCATTTTGCGACTTTATTTTAACAACAAAACGCGTAGCAAGAACAGTACCTTCTGAAAGTGTTACAAGACTACAACTTACTTGTGGTGAAAGAAACATGACAACTTAACAGCATCCCAAAAGAACAGATGTAAATACAACTTTCAGCGTGTAGTTGCCTAGCCATTGATAACCGTAAGGGTTTTTAAAATCACATTTCTTTACTTGTGCACACAAACATACAAGCAATTCTACGCACATCCATTAAAACAGGTTACCACCATGTTTCTATGAGCAAAACCAGTTATTATACACAAGCAGATGCCAATCCTCACGCACAATTTGGTATCTGGCCTGAGGCTTACTGTTTTGTATATACAAAACTGATATTTTCAGAAGCAAGAATACAAAAGTGATACAGGAGTGAAGGAGGCATTCTGACCCTGCAGACAGTTTGTGACGAGGCACTTCTAACAAGCAAATCTGAAGATGCATTACTCCATTTACATAAATCCTTCCCTTTCAAAGCCTTTTTCCGTCTTCCTGTCAAATCAATAAATGGCCTTTGTCCCATTTAGTGACTGCCCCCACGCACTCACTTCCATGTTCTCCCTCTCAATTTCGGTATAAATTTACCTTTTCCTCCCATACGTCTGGTCCCTGACTATATACTTCACGTCATCACCAAAGGGCAAAATTCTTCCTTCCTTTCACAGGCTGCAGCCCTCTCCATCAGAAAAAAAACCAGAATAGCAGCTAGTAAATCTACTGTCAGATACCCTTGATCAAATCAGGACGCATAAGATACATGATTTAGTACTTTCTAAAAATTAAGGTGATACCTTTTTCACCACTTAGCTGTGTTTGGCTTAAATGTAAATTGAGTTTGAAGTTTTGCATGGATCAAATCAAAGCAACATGCTCACAGAAAACTGTTCTAATCAGCCCACGCTAGCATTCAAAGTTGTTCTAAGAGGACGGCTACAAAGAAAGAAAGGGGGGCGGGGGGGGGGGGCCAAAACAACAATTTCTAGCAAAGACTTAGCTTCCCAGTAGAGACAAGGCTAAGGAGTCCCAAGAGCATTGTAGTCATAGCTGCAATGGTTTATCTCATTTCAGTACTTCACAATTGTCCAGATAAACACGTTCCGTTGTTCAAAAACAGTAACATGCAAGACTCTCAAATCAAATAAGTGTTTAAAAATTCTGCAGGTTTTCTCCCTGCCTGAGATCACTGAAATAAATCCACCTTCAACTTTTGCCTTAAAATGTTAATATTAAAAAAAAAAAACCAACAAAAACAACAAAAAAAAAACTAAAAATGAGAAAGCAAAGTTACTATTTTGAAATATTGTTGAAAAAATCCTTATAATAAAAGATATACACAGTAAGTGAAACAGAAGACACAAGAAAAACTTTTCTCTCTCTGAACAAAAGCAAACGTCAATAAACTGATTTCCAAATTTTAAAAAATTCTGTAAGAATCAGAGTTTCAGGCCTGTATAGCATTTTATGAAATTCAGATTGATCTGGTGATACAATACGAAGCACAGAATAAACATGCTTGTATGAATCCTTTCAGTCAGTGTATGACAGCACCAGTTAATTATTTTTACATGTCCTGGAAGAAGAAACTTAAAGACCTAGTTGCTGCACTAGTATAATAAGGTCATAACCCAGTGAGACATGAGACGACTAAAATAATGTTCCCAAGAAAAATCAAATTTCCTGAAAAATACAAGAATGTAGTTAATTTATAAAAAGTATCCCTATGTGATCATGACAGTTTTTCACGTGTTACAAAGCATAAGAAAGAGCATACTTCTCTTGAATTAAAAAATAAAACACAATTCAGAGACATAAGACAAAACCGAGCCGACTCTTCACCGGGCAAGCAAACCACTGAACACCACTCCTGGCTGACGGGGGCTGATAAGACCAACCATGATTTTAACGAACCAGAGAGCCGCTGACTCATAAAATGAGAATGTATTTCACACTGGCTGACTGCCTAATTCAGAAGGCGCTGCACCCAGCAACCTTGGGTTCACTGTGAAATACAGTTAAGACAGACGAATGGAAACATCACCCACCACTGCCCTGAGCAGCAAACCATGGTAACTCAAACGGCCACCATGTGTGAGTGATGACAGAGGAACGGGGGAGGTGGAGGAGCGAGGATCACTCTCCACTGAGGATGCAGCAGGGGTTGTCATGCCTGTGATATCCAGCATCGGCAGGAAGGCAGCCTTCCCATGCTGCACTCCAGCAGCCCCAAGGACCCCGGGGCTCGGGCTAGAGAGCCAGGGGAGTCTCTCTGCACAGGAACAGCAAGCCCTCATCTCTGCTGAGCCGATGGCCACGCACATCATCTCCACAAATGCTCGGCCCCAGGCACCAAGACCCTGCACCTGCTGAGGGACCACCATCCTTGTTGGTTACCCAACACAGCCACCCCACCGCATGCAGCGCTGGGACCATGTCTCAGGAACCGCATCACATTCAAAACCCGCCTGGACGCGTTCCTGTGCAACCTGCTGTAGGTGACCCTGCTCTGGCAGGGGGGTTGGACTAGATGATCTGCAGAGGTCCCTTCCAACCCTATGATTCTATGATCCAGCCCAACATTTATAGAATCATAGAATACCAGGTTGGAAGGGACCTCAAAGATCATCTGGTCCAACCTTTCTGGGCAAAAGCACGGTCTAGACAAGATGGCCCAGCACACCGTCCAGCTGAATCTTTGAGGCATCCAATGTTGAGGAATCCACTACTTCCCTGTAGAGATTATTCCAGTGGCTGATTGTTCTCATTGTGAGGTTTTCCTCTGGTGTCCCATCAGAATCTCCACAGGAATAACTTGTACCCATTACCCCTTGCCTTTTCCACGAGACTCCTTGTAAAAGGAAGAGTTATCCCCTTTGAAGACACCCTTTCAATACTGGAACATGGTGATAAGGTCTCCCCTAAGCCTTCTTTTCTCAAGGCTGAACAAACCCAGTTCTCTCAGCCTCTCCCCATGCGGCAGGCTTCCCAGTCCTTTGATCATCTTTGTGTCCCTTCCCTGGACCCTCTCCAGACTGTCCATGTCTTGTTTGTATAGTGGGGACCAAAACTGAACACAATATTCCAGGTGTGGCCTGAGAAGCCCTGAGTAGAATGGGATAACGACTTCTTTACCTCTGCTGGTAACGCCCTTGTTGATGCAACTGTTGGCTTTCTTTGCCACAGCAGCACACCGTTCACTCACATTGAGCTTGTCCACCAGGACAAGCCAGGTAGATCCCAGCCTGTGCTGCACTCCTGCTTTATGTTTTCCCAGGTGCAAGACCTTACCCAGCTTCATGGGGTTCTTGTTAGCCCACTCTTTCACTCTATCCAGGTCTTCCTGCAGGGTGGCTCTCCCTTCCAAAGTGTCCACTTCCCCACTCAGTTTGGTATCATCAGCTAACTTTGTCAGGGTACACTTCATCCCATCATCCAGATCACTTATGAAGATATTAAACAGCACTGGGCCCACCGTCGATCCCTGAGGGACCCCACTTACGACAGGTTGCCAGTTTGAAAAAGAGCTATTTACCACCACCCTCTGGGTGCGGCCTGTCAGCCAGTTCCCCACCCACCGCACAGACCACTTGTCTAGTCTAGACCACATGGGAAGCACAAGGTGGCCTAAGTCAGGCAGTTGCTCTACTTCACTTTTTAAAGTCAGCCCTCGCACAGCAACTCACACCACTACTTTGATCAAATTTTGACAAGCCAGTCCTAGACTGTCATACTCTAGAGAACTGTTGTTCTCCACCATTCATCATGGAGACATCGCATACCAAAGGGGGTGTGTGGGGTGGGGGTAGGAGGAAGGATGGCAGCAGGAACACAGAGCACCATGCATCCCAGAGACCTCTGTGGACCACAGCCTCCAAAGGAAATACAGAGAGAAGAGCAAGAACAGAAACAGGAAAGGAAACCAAATTTAGGAATAACTTTTAGGACGAAACAACAACAAAAAAATACACTAGCATTATAGACACCTTGTTTGTTTGTTTGGGGTTTTTTTTCCATTTTTTATTTTTTAAATGAAAGCTAGAATCAGTTGATTCCCAAAGTAGGTGGGTCTGTACCTCGGTCAAGTTGTAACAGATAAGAATACTTATCACGGATTCTTCCACAATTTCAATCATCTCTGGGAAAAGCACATTACTCTGAAATGCACCAGAGGCTGATGTAAGTCACAAAACCAGATCACCCTCTCCACAGTAACATACTTCATCCCCTGAAATCAAAAGCCAAGCCCAGAGTACCAAATTTCATCCTCAGCAATTTCCAGATGCGTATATTCCCCCGCTCCCTCCTTTCAGCGCCACCTCACATTTGTCACTTCTGATGTCTCTTCTTGGGTGTCTGGACATCTCCTCAAATTGAGGCTCTTTGAAACACAATAAGTTTAACCTTTGTCTCTCTTCTGGATTTCCATTTCTGGTTTCACTGCCTGTTAGTTTGGATGCGATCTTTGATTCTCTATTTCAGCATCCCTTCGACTACCCTCAGTCTTTTATGGAAGTCCTGTCACTTCCTTCCCTGTCATTTCTAGGATTCAGACATTCTTGCTGGCCACATCACTTTCTACTGACAATGTTATTTGCTGGTTTTATTATTGGTCTCCCAGCTGGCATAGCTGGCTGTCATCTTCATCTTCCTATCCCGCTTCCAAACATCATTCATCTCTTTGAACCCATCTACTCATTTTCTCAAAAAAAAAAAAAAACAGCCAGTGACTTCTTTGCTCTTTTCTATAAACACCTCCTACCCCACTTCTCACTCTACTAACATATTCCTTATTCTCATTCTCTGTATTCCCACCTTTCATACTCCATTTGCCGCCTTTTCTATTCTTCGCTTAACTGCCCTTGTCTGCCTGCCTTCAAATCCTTCAAAAAATGGGCTTAAAATACTCTGAAACACACGATCTCATTACAATCACATTATTATATAATTATCTTCCTCATTAATGATTCTCTCCTGTGACATTCAGCAGGTCAGTAAATTATTTGTATTTCTTCAAATGTAACTCAATTTGCTTCCAATGAAGGTGACTGTTTTTTCTGGAGTCACACGAATACAATCCCTATAAGCCGTGGCTCGCTCTTTCAGAAAAAGTGGCAAGCTGAGAAGCAGACCGGCTCCCACACGAGGGCAGGCGGTTTCTAAAGGGGAATTGCAAAACACCAACGAAGTTACAGCTTTAGATGAATATTTATTCTTCTGAAATCTGTCCAAAACAACAGTCATCCATCTCGGTACTTTGATCCGGCACAGTTCTTTACAAGAGCCTCACACAGAAAAATTGTTACACATACATAAATATGATTAACTTCTGTGTACACTAGTAGCAAGGAAAATCATGCATAATACTTATCTAAGTACTGGACACTTCACTGTTTATCAACATGTACACTAACATCCACCACAGAAAACTGTGTGAGGCACTTGTCCTGCTCCGTCAATCTCTTCAGGCAAAGTTGAGTAATTGTTTCCTCATGGGTGCCAAAATGATTAAATAAATTTTGTAACATAAACAGGAGAATCAGCCAGTGCACAATAACACTAGAAGGAGAGAAAATATCTGTATCCCCACAGAACTGAACGAAATAACCCGGTGTTTTACTGTGGACTAGGGAAATCTGTTTATCATTAGCTGAAAGAGTTTAATTTCATCCACCAGGTACTTTAAATATACTTTCAAACGCCTCCTGTGTGTGTCCACACACCCTCTGGTTACATAAAGAAGAAATCCATTCCCACCACTAGACCTGAATTTGTAATATTCTGCTCTCCCACTCTCATTTCAGAGACAGAATTTCCAGACCCTTTCTTTCTAACGCCACATGGGAGGATAACGCAGGGTAAAACTCTTCCACCTACCAATTCTGGTACTGGAGCAAACATTTATTTATACCTCCGCCACAGATTTATAGCATTTACCACAAAAGGGAATAAATTACTTCATGCAGTAAAACCAGGTACATCTACACTCTCACATTTTTGAAAGCTGATTTCACTACAACACGTCAAGGAATTCAGTAATGCCATGAAGACAACATCATTATCAAGCTATTCCATTATTACTGCATAAAAGATGTAACTGGACTTCCCTCTGCAAAGTTTTGCTCTTTGTAAGAGAAACAGTGCAATCATCATCCCAGCCAACAACCTAGGCGGTTCATCTGGTGATGTCTCCACAAGCACTGTAAGGAAGACAAACCAACCAAAACCCCTCCTGGAGTATTTTAACAGACAAACTCATTCACAGGTTGAAAAGAGAGAGATGTTTGGAGAGAAACACACTCTCACCTCCACATTCTCATGTACATTTTCAGCAGACACTAGGAGACCCGGCAGACACCGTGCCCGCTGACACTCAACACGGGTGAAAGGTGAAGTAGGCATCGGAGCAAGCGCACGGTTATTGTCTGGATGTGCTGTGCCGTCTTTGACCCTCAACCCGGCAGATGTTTTCAACAGTGCTGGTCGTGTTCCCAACCAGGCAAACTGCTCTCGCACCTTTCCAGATTTAACCACGGCAAATTTATCTCTCTCACATCATCGTGAACATATTTATCCTCTTTACAATTTTTATGAGCTTATTTCATCTCATAGCCAGCTTAGCTCTTTCACAGGGACTTTGGCTTTGCCAACACATCCATGCACACAGACCCTTTGAGTGTTAAATCCTTCCATTTCTAGTTCGTAGGATGCCAGCAAAAAAAATGTGACGCACATGTTGTGTGTCTTACAGGTATCTAATGAATGGCATACCTGAATTAAATCGTTAACTTTATATCATGTTTCATACCACTAATTAATACAATTAAGTTTTCTCTTGATTTTTCTTTCGGTCCTAACACCAGTTTCAGATTTTTCAGGGTGCATTAAAGGTAACTACTTTCAAGTTACGAGAACTCCATCACATACCCAAGAAAAACATGTAAGGCTAAGCCTGACTTTTTCCCTTGCCCATTAAACAACTACAAAGGATCCTGATTTCCCTTATAGGAGCGTCATGTAACTTATTAGGATATAATTGTTTGATATTACCACTTTCAGCAATTCTGACTCAAAGAAATGAGTCCTATCGCATCTTTGCTACAATCATTTTTAAATTATAAGACAGATCAGGTAGCATTACCCATTCTATATTTGACTAATGTTATTTCCAAAAAAAGAAGAGAGATGGTTACTGCAGGATGCTGACCACTCAAAACTCACAAGAAATCAATGCAAGATACAAAGATTCAAATACTACAAGGTCAAGGCTGTCATAAAAGTTTTTATTATGTTACCTCTACCTTATTAGTAATTGATCTTTTAGAAGCAATCTAAATATATAATGAGCTTAGATTTACTATAATACAAAACTGACAGACAGGGAGCTGTGGTGAACTGCAATGAACGATGCGATCTTCACACGGTTACCAACAAAAACACATAAAGGAAAAGTGCAAAGGAGGATGTTAAATGATGACAGCAATTTGCTTGTGTTTTTGTTCAGAACACTCAACCTCGCTGAGGGCCTTGAATCTGTTATTCTGGATATAACCAGACGGGAACAGCTAAAAAAAAATTAAAAAGAAGAGGAAAAAAAGGCTGGCAGCGAAGGCTACTCTGCCAGCCTAAGGAATCTTTTCCCTTGTTCCTAAGGAAAGACGATGATGTTGCAACCTGTGGCAGTGGTCCTTGAAGGGCAATGCTTTCTACCAGGATTTTGATAAAAAACAACATGAAACAAACAGCTTCACTCTATTGTGCTAACAGCAGCTCTGCAAACAGCACTGATAGCGTCTCCTGTAGTTTTTACTAACCACTTCATGAAAGACACTTTCCTTCGCCTGCGCCCAAGTCTGCATTCCTAGTATCTCTTTCTCCGCTGTTTGTGCATACCCACGACATCATTAATTTATTGACATCATTTGTGGTCTTACACTAACCACAGACTGCTACTGCTGACTTTGAGGCTGAATCTCAGGTATTTCTTATTTTCAGTGTAAGGAACGATCTAATTAGATGCAAACATACCTCGGGAATGAAGGGAATGATAAACTGATGGTTCGTTATCTCAAGTTACATAACACAGCAACAACAGTTTCTTTCTCATTTTATTTTACATCTTCCTCTGATTTACTCAACTTTGCTAAAATGAGATGGTGTGTTATATGTTATCTAATTCATGGAACGATGACACTGGCCTTTCTGACTAACCTTCTGGCACTGACAGCACTTGTTCTTGGACAATTGCCTAAGGAATCATTACTTTAAAAAAATAAATATAGGATAACATAAATGCTTTAAAGAATCTGCCATCCTGAAAGACGATATTTTAAAATCAATTAAGCAACCAACGTGCATCAAATCCTAGCTACCAACATCAACACCTCAAAGAACAGTAAAACAGTAAAAACAATGTTCCTAACAGAATGAATGACCTGAGCACATTTTAAATGCACCACCTCAAGGAAAGAAAAAAAAAAAAAAGTTGTAGTCCCAATGTGTGACAATAGCACGTTTACCTTGATTTACTTTACCACCTTTAGTAGTAACACAAGTTTGTAAAACACTGTTCTGCAGCACGCTCCTTCTCCCCACCTATGTGAGATCTGACTCACTCCTTATGCACGGACGTGGGATGCAAACAGGAAACTTGTCAGGTCTGATCTGCAGAAAGGATGGGTATTCCCAGGCAAGCACGATTAAGTTACACAGAGTCTGGCAATTCTGAGAGTCAGGAGCACCTTCTTTAGTTCTTTTTCTACTCCCACATGCTAGGAAAAGTACACACACACTACTACTAGAATATCAGAAATATTTGAACATATAATCTTTATGAAACTCTGAAGCTAAAATTACCAATATCTCTAGACCAATTTTTAAAACACACGCTATCTTGACATTTCCCTGAACATACAAATATACCTTTTAAATGTTTTCCATTTAGAAATGAAGGTGGTCTTGCAATAAAACACCAGTTTGAGGCACAGATGAAACAGGCTGCCAAATGAGGCAACAAAACAAAAAGAACAATTGCGCATGATGCTGCTGCAATGATATTCTCAGATGACATAGTACAGCTTTTATTTGTAGCGTTGCACGGGGGGTGGTGTTAATCTTTCAAAGGAGGGAAGGAGCAACAGACGCAGACAGTGAAAAATGCAAATGCTAAGCTACAGGAAAACACGAGGACATTTCCCACACAGTTACAACAGTTAACAGCATAAGTAGCCCTCAGAAAAGTCCACTGGGTGGCTACAAGTATCCTGCATCAGTTATTTTTGCCCATGCTGAAATCACCTGTTACCAAAGGGCGGACGTGTACAGAACAGGAAAAAAAAAAAAAAACAACAACAAAAAAAAAAAAACAGTAGTTGCGTGTAACTTCTGATATCAATAACTTGCCGTCTATCAAACGAAGGCTAGCTATGCTACACGCAGCCAACGGTTCAACTCTTCATACAGTTAAACTGCAGCTTCTCCCGTGCTTCTTGTAGAATGAGAGAGAATTTCCAATACACAGTGCGTTGACCCTGTAAAGGCAGCACCGTTAACTAAACACTACAGTCAAAGAAATAAATAATTCTTGACATTTTCAGGCAAAAATTTGGAAACAGTTCCTTCTGCTGGATCTATGACACCCAGTACAGCAGATTCTGTGAATGACTAGCACCAAGTGTTTCATATATCCAAAATGCAAGCCAGCTTTTCAAATACTTGTTTCAAAATTGCAACCCAACAGTAAAATAACTACTGCTAAAAGTAATTTGTCAATACTACATGAGATGGAGATCATCTAGGAGAAAAGAATGCAATACAGAAACATTCAGAATTGATTTTTTTCCTGTGGTTTTAAAACAAATCATCTGCCAGTGATTTGTAGAATAACAAGAAATACTGACTAATTAAAACTACTCAAGTACATGACCACGATTGCTGGGAAAATAATGACAATAATTTACTGGCTAGTTGGCCCCTTAGAGAATGCCAGCATTGGACAGTTCTTGATACTGGAAAGAAATGGTGTAGGTCTTGTATTAATTCATCATTCTGTTCGTTGTAAGTCAGTGACAGATGACTGTGCCAACATTACAGAATAACATTCATTAATAATCAGCACTTCCAGCTGAGAAACGCAAGGTTGACCTTTTTGAGCCGCTAGATGCATATTGTATGTGTTAAGACACTGCAAATCAGAACATGCCCTACAGATACTGGCTGTGGCTGTACATCTCTTAATTTATTTTTAAAACCAAGAATGGGAAACTGGACTCTCCGAGGGAGATTTGAGGTACCAGTGAGTTTAGAGCAAGACTTGAAGACACAATTCTTCACAGCAGGATTTCCAAGACCTGCTGCTGTACAGTTTAGAACCGAAACTCAAAAGCCATAACCAGGACATCTTGAAGAACACACTTAGGCATATACTTTCATGTGAGGAGAGAGAGTATAGTATTTACTGTAAAGACTAAATACTTTGGTCCTTAAATCAAAAACGAGACAGAAAAACTCCTGCAAGTTCTGCCTGGGTACCAATGCTAACTGCCGAGATATAATACCCAACATCAATTTATTTTTACTTATGATCTTCTGATCAGAGTTTACAAGTTCTGGTCATGTTTGCGTTGGGTTTTTTTTGAAGGAACAATAAAAATGGTCGATGTCTACTTTCTGTTTCTCACACCCAAACAAAGTGAAAAAGATTTCAATCAGATCTTCCTTGTGGCATTCAGTGTAAGCTACGGGACTATACCAACAGCAGCAAAGCCAAGGGAAGTGATTATTTCCCTTTACTCAGCCTTCATTAAACCATATCTGGAGTACCAGTGCAGATCAGTGACAACTGGAGTTCCTCAGGGGTTTGTATTGGGACCGGTGCTGTTCAACATCTTTCCATGACGTGGACAGTGGGATTGAGTGCACCCTCAGCAAGTTTGCTAATGACACCAAGCTGTGTGGTGTGGTCGATATGATGTAGGGAAGGGATGCCATCCAGAGGGACCTGGCCAGGCTTGAGAGGTGGGCCTGTGCGAACCTCATGAAGTTCAACAAGGCCAAGTGCAAGGTCCTGCACATGGGTTGCAGCAATTCCAATCACAAATACAGATTGGGTGGAGAATGGATTGAGAGCGGCCCTGAGGAGAAAGACTTCAGGGTGTTGGTGGATGAGAAGTTCAACATGAGCTGGCAACGTGTGCTTGCAGACCAGAAAGCCAACCACATCCTGGGCTGCATCAAAAGAAGCATGACCAACAGGTTGAGGGAGGTGATTCTGCCCCTCTACTCCTCTCTCATGAGACCCCACCCAGAGTACTGCATCCAGCTCTGGAGCCCCCAACATAAGAAGGACATGGCCGTGTTGGAGCAGGTCCTTCTAGCAGCCTTCCAGTACCTAAAGGCGGCCTACAGGAAAGCTGGGGGGAGGGGTCTTTATGAGGAAGTATAGTCATGGGACAAGAGTTAACAGTTTTGAATTGAAAGAGGGTAGATTCAGATTAGGTATCAGGAAGAAATTCTTCACTATGGGGGTGGTGAGACACTGGCACAGGTTGCCCAGGGAAGCTGTGGATGCCCCATCCCTGGAAGCGTTCAAGGCCAGGCTGGATGGGGCTTTGAGCAGCCTGGTCTAGTGGGAGGTGTCCCTGCCCATGGCAGGAGGTTGGACCTAAATGATCTTTAAGGTCCCTTCCAACCCAAACTATTATATGATTCTATACCACGTGCAATTTTGTCCCCCTCTCAGGACAATAAATATGTTGATAAACTTCAACAAGTCCCCAAGACAGTCGGAGCGGGAGCTTAAAGTCGCATGAGGAGAGGCTGCAGGACGAGATGCGACAGCTTCAGGGGCACCTCACAGTAGCCCCCTGACACCTAAGGGGAGGTTATAGAAAAGACAGAGCCAGGCTTTTTAAAAAGGTGCATACTGAGAGACAAGGGTCACAAACTGAAGTGGGGAGGATATATGGGTGGAAAGAAAAAACCAAACCAATCACTGTGAGGCTAACTAAGCACTGGAAGAGGTTGTAGACCTCCCCTCTCAGAAACATTCAAAACGCAATGGGAAAAAGCGCTGAGCAATCACGTCTAAATTCCGTGTTGCATTGAGCAGAAGATTGGAGAAGAGACCTCCTGAGGTGCCTTCTGGCCTGGGATCCTATGAAGAGGGAAACACCAGACAGACTAGAGCCCATCCTGTAATCACCCCAGAAACCTTGCAGGGGAGCGGACAACCTTAACCACTTCAAAAGAATGTATGAGAAACCCAAACTGAGTAACTATGGAATTACTTGTCCCACAGGAGAACGTCATTCTTTCTCCTCAAAACAGATGCTAGTTTCAACGACTCAGCTATCTCATCCTTCTTGTTTTCTTTTCAACAACTGCTACATTCTTATTTCAGTGTATTTCAACAATGACTAACATGTATTAATTATGCAGGCAGAATACTCTGGTAATGAGACTTTCTTGTTCCTTCCAGTTTGCAATATTGTGTAGCGTTGGAACAATTGTACTACTTTTCCATGTCAAGGACGACAGGAAAACAGCTTCCTCCACAGGGGAAAGAAACAAACAGAATGCCCCCAAATACACTAACAGTAAATACAGGCAGGAAGTAACCTGATATCCTCCTCCTTCTGCAATTCTAGCAATTCCAACAGCTTCATCCTCCAGGGCACAATAATGATCATTTGGGACCTTCTGCCACTTCCTTACCATTGCCAATATAACTCATGAACAAGCTGCCAAGTTGTAGGAAACAGAATTTGTGTATTGTCTCTTTTCTGCATTTTAATGTGGACTTCTCCTCTTCCTGTGGGAAGGGATCAACTTAAATGGTTAGGCCAACCTTCATTTCTAGACCCTCAAAAGGGCACAGTGGGGTTATCTACACCCCTCAGTATGTCTGCATGCTATGATAAAAATCTAGATATTAGGAGTGGCTGCCTGAGGCTGCCAGAAGTTGCCAGTGGCCTATTTCACATAAGGTTGTTGTATCTTAAAGCAATTTTTGCTTAAAATCGCAGCGGTACAATGAACTGCAAGGATCTTTTTAAACACGCATAAAAAGACTATGCTTATTTTCGCTTTCAGCAAATTAACAAGAAACATATTTGTAGAGGTCTTCAAGCAACTGTGATGCTATATTTGCAGATGACAATGAAAAGCTGTGAGAAACAGGTTTTGATGTTTGTGTACACTAATGGCCACCATGATAGAGTTTGTTGACTCAGTTCAATAAGAACAAATGGCTGACGGGTTAAACAGTACAGAAGGGTATTTTACAATACATTATATCAATAAAATTGTATATATACACAGTATTTTTCGTATTATATTTTGCCTGAAGAGTATACACATAGGCATTGTGTTTCAAGGTCAAACAAATCGAAAGATTAGAACTTGGGGAAAAAAGCGGCATTGGGTTGAGGAAGTGTAAAATAGGGTCAGTCTTCTCAGACTAGGGACTTCTCTCATGACAAAGACATCACTTGCAGAAGAGTGATGGAAAACAAACGTCACTGAACGCTAACCCTTCCAAGTATTACAAGGCCCACCGTTAAGAGCAACCAGCCATTACAGAAGGAGATTAAGTCAATTATTGGATTTATTTCAAAAGGAGGTGGGAGTACATTTAAGGCTCGTGTGGTACAGAGTAAATATGACTTGTGTGGCTGACGAGGCTTTTCTCCCCCATCCACTGTGTTTTTTCTGTGCTGTACCTTAGGGAATGTGAAGGTCGTTTCACCAGAGAGTAAGGAAACAGTGAAGCTCTGAGCTAAGCTGTACGATCCGCTATGCTAACAAGCACATAAGGAAGACTTTCAAACACAACTACACCCCACGGAAATGACAGGCCCCTCCCAGGGAGCAAGAAGGGAAGTGCATTTTTATAGTAATATGGACACACACATTTTTGCCCAACAAAGATCAAAGGTCCTGACCAATGTACCACATGGCGAGAAGAGCATGAAACCTTAGTAAAAGAAAAAATGTGTCACATTAGGCAAGAAGGAGAAGCTCATTTATCATATAAATAAATCACAAAGAGTTCCTCTAATTAGCAAATGTATGAAAACAGTTAATAATAAAAAAAAAATCTTTAAAACCATAGGAGAGGCTTTTGTTCTGTTCTGTTACAAGAAGAAACCTGATCAGATTTCAGAAGAAAACAATCAACAAGGTCAGTGAAAATGTGAACATCAAAGTCTGTATACAGGTTTATAAGCACTGTACTGAAAAGCACAAACTATGGAGATTAAGATCTTCCCAGTTGAAACATATTTTCACAAAGCGACAAACAGACACAGTACCACATTGGGTTTGGTTTTCTTCCTCAATTATACACTGAAATGATGGAAGAAAGCGCTAAACTTGATCATCTTTACCAGAAGCTTTGTTTTTAAGAACAGAAGAATGGCGTTTTATCCAAAGGATTTATTTTTTAAAAAAGCTCGTTATTGATTTCCTTGCAATTTATAGAAAATAAGCTATGGAAGTGGTATTTATTATTTACATAGCACTATACTGCAAATACACATGCCTAGCATTTAGGTAACAAAAAAGAGAGATGGGTCATACTTCACTGATCTTTGTTCTCTAAATTAAACACTAATTTGACACATGTTAAATGTCTACAGAAGAAAGAAGGAAGAGAAAGAACCAAAAAGATCATGCAGCTTCTCTGGCTGGTGGCACATGTATCACAATGGAATTTCTTTGACTGACAGCACTACAACCTGAAGAAAACAATATTATAATCTACCGTTCAGAAAAGGTGTAAATATTTCTCTACCATTTTCTACACAGAAACATACAATTATTGCCATCAAAGAAAATGATGTTACCAACGACTCATGCAAAAATGTAGAAAGTAATTATAGAATTATAGAAAGTAATTACAGAATTATAGAAAGTAATTATAATTCCATGCTTGCAACTGAAAGTGTGCTCCTTCTAAAAGATGCCCTGTAATACACATATCCCAGAAAGTCTGGTCTCTGACAAAGTTTCAAAAGGTTAAAACATTTAGTTTCTTTTAGGTTGTTGTCTTGTGGAAGTGGATATAAGTATGTATCTGTGTCAAAAAAATGTGGCGTTATTAAGGAATGTAACAGGACAGGTCTTTAAAATTCTAAGCGCTGAGCGAAGGACCGATGAATTGAAACATGTTTTAGCAATCATATTACAGCTATGAATATTGTTTAACAATACTCTCATAGAAGTAGGCCAACAAAATGACAACATGAGCTAATATTTTTTTATGGTAGTAAGAGTTTTCTACATAAATCAGGATTTCTGGAGCCAAATTTCCCTCACTTGCCCTTGGCTTATGAATTAATCTATTCTCAGTGACCAGGAAACTGCTCTTCTGAAAGAATTCATAAAAAGCCACAAATATAGCAAGGGAAGAAAAACACAAGACAAACAGGTGCAGCCACCATGCAAACATTTTGCATGTTCCAGACATTTTCCAACATATGAGCACGTATTAAAGCGAAATTAAAAGTATATGTCACTGTACTTGCTTGCTAGAGGTTAGCGGGTGATTTCCTAGACAAGCAGATCAACGATATCACTGATATGTAATGCTGTAATCAGCATCCCGTGATACAGTTGGAGATCTATCAATTTGGAGAAAGGCTTACTTTCAGATTACAAGGTGGGGGGTACACCACCTACCT
This sequence comes from Chroicocephalus ridibundus, assembly GCF_963924245.1. Taxonomy (NCBI): domain Eukaryota; kingdom Metazoa; phylum Chordata; class Aves; order Charadriiformes; family Laridae; genus Chroicocephalus; species Chroicocephalus ridibundus. The sequence goes on along the minus strand of NC_086285.1, from coordinate 112,553,870 downwards.
AATATGTTTCACCGATGGTTCCTTTCTGAGCCTTTCCAACCTCAATCTGCATTTAACAAAAGCTAAACCAAGGTTAAAAGCTACACATATACTTGCAAATTGGAATAAAGGACCGCTAGCAAAAAGAGTTATGAGTTCCTCAAATTACCCAGGAGCTAATTTCTCTAATAGCATGTCTTTCACCAAAACAAACACCAGCATACAGTTCATTGCGTGGTATTAGCACCACTAGGGAAAAGACAGCACTGGTTTAGCATCTCTTTTCCCACATAGGGTTTGCGTATCCTTCAGCACAGTGAGAATCCGGAACACACCCCCTTATCTGTTAAGGAAATAATTTTCAGTCTCCCATGCAACTTCTGAACAAGGAGCAGGACTGACCCTCACTCTAATACCACTTAAACACTTCAGTTTTAAGTTATGGCTCTGTCAAGCTACATTAACAAATCAGTGGCTTGGAAACAGTAGACAGAGTATGTAATGTCTGCAGTCCCGTGCTTCATAGTATTTTGCCAAAAAGGGAGCGATTAGTGTATCGCTCACAAACACACCGACTCACTTCTTTAAGTTTTACTTCATTTCCAAAAGAGCTTCCAAACTGAAGACTATATGAATGAGCTCGGAGAAGCAGCGCTACGCTGCACTCCTAATGATTCAAATTGTAAAAGTATGGTGTCCCAAAACTCTTTATTTATGGGGAAGGCAGATTTACATAATCCTCATCCCTTTCTCTTCAGACCTGGACAATTGATAGGAAACTCAGAGCTGTTAATTTCTACAGTTAATCTTAACGGTTGATTTTATGCCTTGCAAATGTTTTTCTAAAGCGTTAGAGTAAACAGAACACTAGACTGTTGTTGATTTAAGTGATTATACATACTTTTTCCCATCCAAAGGATTATTTACTAAGGCAACAAACTGAAAACGAATTAAAGAGTACTCCTTTTTATCCACGGCAGAGTTCACCCACGGAATTCATTGCTACAGGATCTTATCAAAGCTAACACTGCTGCTCATAATTAAAGATGTAAAAGAAATTAAGATACGGAATAGCAACCTTAATGTGACGTTCATGTTTTACAACCACCTACTTGAGACGGGAAATGGACAGGTAAGACTCTCAGGAGAGAAGTGCATTAATTCAACCACATCCTGAAAGTAATACATCAAAGGACATGCTTCTAACAAATGCACCAAAATAAAGATATTATATAATTCAACTTGTGGACTTTTTTTTTTTTAATGTTCAAAATCTTAAGCTGGTTTATCTGACAAAATAACCCCCAGTATACCAGTTTCTGCCAGTACACTCATATTCCTGCCAGCAACACCTGCACTTTTTCTGAAAACTTCTTATCTGCACGCTGGCAGCTTCTGACCTGCTCAGCTTCACAGACCTGTCAAGACGACAGCACGAAGACCTGTGATCACCACAAAAGTAATGTTACAGCAAACTTTTACCCCTGGAAAACAAAGCTGGATTGATTTAGTTACAAATACTGATCGATTTGCTGCAGCACAGAAAAAAACAAACCAACCCCAAAGACCCGCTATACAGCCTTTTACTAGCTTAGCAAGTCGTACTTCAGCATCTTTAGAACCGCATAAAGATATTACAAAGGCTTGTACAATCTACTTGACTACAGAGACTCCTTCACTAATTAGCAATTGCTAACATCGTTCTTCATGACAGAAAGCAAACAGGCCGTTTCTTAGAGTGCTGCAGTCCGACGTGAGAAAGCAGTTGCTGATGTTCTTCAAGTACAACATTATCCTCGAAATAAGACACTTCAGCTTCACAAGGGCTAGCATTTCAACATGAAAAGAGAAAAGAGATGTCAAGAAGAAAAGCCGGAGTGCAAACATCCAGGAGTGTTACACGGATGTGAAAAAGATTTTACTGTTACGAAGGGGCACATCATTTGAAGTCCCTCTCAGACGCGATCCGTTTAATATTGCCTTCCAAGAGTCCTTCTAGCACCACCAGCCATTCTGAAGTTG